>NC_056687.1:8550500-9189000 GCF_018350215.1 Panthera leo
TGGCCTTTCGGAGCCCGAGCCTGAGTGATACTTTCACGCAATAAAAGGAGTACAGCTTCACAGACGTCGGTTGGGGGCCTGCTGTGTCCCAGGCACGGGGACCTGGAGTGCCCGTGGCGAGTTCAGCTCACGAGGGCCGCCCGTTGCCGGGATTTGGATATGTGATGCCATCCTAAGGCCTCTGGAGTTGCTGGGTTGAGGTCCCTGGTGTGGTCTCGACTGGTGAAGGATCAGCACGTGTGGAAGGTCAGCTTACTGCAGGGCCCAAGTCGAACTTCAGGGCCGGTCTTTGAGAGACGGTCGGGTCAGAGAGAGCCACCCCGCGGGCTCCGAGCAGCTTTGGGTTCTCCCTCGGCAGTTGTGTGTCGGCCACTGTCCGGTGTGCCCTGTCCCCTTGTTCCCGGCCCTTCCTGGGCTCTGCTTGTTCTCGGCTACAGGGTTGCATGGGCAGGAGGGGAGCAAGGTGGATGGATTTCCTCCGCCCTCTCGGCCTACGGCCCCAATGGGCAGCTCTGTCCTCCTCCTCCTGCAGGCCCGTCGCTGGCCCAGGTGTGCCCCATCACCGAGCTCTTAGCGTCTCTTAACTGCCCACAGTTCCGTAGGTGGCCCTTCTAGATACACCGTCTCTCCCTGGCTGAAAGCAGAGAGGATGAGTGATAGCTCACTTAAATGGTCAAACTTTTGTGTCTTTGTGAAAATGTCCTGGGGCCACCTGGGTGGCTCAGTCGGTTAAGCAGCCAACTCTTGGTTTTGGCTCAGGTCATGATCTCACAGTTCATGAGTCCAAGCCCCACATCCGGCTCTGCGCTGACCGTGAAGACCCTGCTTGGGATTCTCTCTTTCCCTCTCTCTCTCTGCCCCTCCCATGTGTGCTCTCCCTCCCTCCCCTCCCCACCAAAATAAATAAATAAACATTAAAAAAAAAAAAAAGTTGGACTTAACTGGAAAGCAGCGTCATCGAGGGCCCCATGGGAGATCTTGCTGCATTGGTGCCAGACTTGATACAGGACCAAGATGAGTGTTTTCAAACCCAAATGCCTATGGGGCAGAAGAGATAGCACACCAGAGTCCAGCTGCAGAGTGTGTCCCCAGGTGATGAGGGCGGTGCTGCTTGGCCCCAGCCAATTACTACCGTGTGGGAAAGAGTTTCCATTTACTCCAAAGCCAACAGGACATTTGATGTGAAATGTCCTGGTTTGTGAGTGTTAGCAACTAGTTGGAAATGAGTGGGCCAAATAAGATACATCCCCTGTGGGGTCATTTTGGCCTGTGGGTAGGCTGACTTTTGGCAGTGGGTGACCCGGATGTGTGTGGGCATGGGTAGGTTTCAGCAGTGTGCCATTAAACTATCAGCCCCTCAGGTCCGGTCCATTCATTGTGGGGTAACAGTGCTTGGGACTGGTGGCTGAGCCTCTCTGGAGAACCAGTAAGGCAGGGGTCTTGGGAACTCAAACTGGGATGCAGTGCTGTCCAGAGTGGAATCTGGACAAGTTAGGTGAGGGATGATCAGACTGCAGCAGGGTCAGGAGGGCTGGGCCAGAGGCACCTGCATGGGGGACCCCTCAGGTGAGGAGGAGAACACGTATTTCAGACCCTACCCTACTCTGTACTGGTGCTCAGAATAGAAGTCCACCCGGCAGTTGCCAAATGAGCAATCCCTACCTTACCTGAGGTCAGGACCAAAACTGGTCCTGCTCTTCCAGGAGTGACATCTTTTGATTATAAAGATCTGCTGTGCTGTGTGCTTTCATCACCTGCGTGAAGTCCACGTGAAATTGGCTCTGAATATTTTGTTTGGAAAATACTGCTAATAAGCATTGGGTTGCTTCATATAAATTCCATGAGAGTTAGAAGAATATCAGCTCCTGTTTCCTTGAGAGCATTTAACTGGGAATGGGACACCCATAAAAAAGAGCGTATAGTCCTTGTCTTTGTAGACTCATTTTCTGATCTGCCCGCTTCCGGTTGCCTAGCAACGGACAGTGTTATGACTGAAGCACAACTAATTCGATTATTTACAATGAGGCACATGTTCTCTGAGATAGGAAACCTTTATAGGTTAAGATCAGTTATTTGGCGTTCCTTGGGAAAAGGAGCACCAACACACAAACAGATGACAATCGATATTTTAATACATCCATCTCTGAGTTTTCACCCGGTGGGTCTTGTTAGGTGGGTAAATGTAGCAGATAAAGACGAGCGATGGGGTGAAGTGGCTGTACTGTGACATGACACAGAATCCAGTATGCCTCTGATCTTCGTTGCACTTCCTGTAGCGGACGTTACAGTATGTTAACTAACCATACAGCAGCCACTCCTGTGTATTTACACTGAATATAAAAGTAAGCATTCATCTCTCCAGAAGTTGGGATACTGGTATTTTTTGGACATTAGTGAGTAATATTGAGTCTCATGGACTGTAGTTATTCTTTAGTGTTGCGAGGGCTGGTTACTATTTGCGTCTTTCAGAAAGAAATCAACTTTAGGTATGAGTTAGATTTAAGAAGATGCACTCATTTCAGTGTAAGGTTTGATACATATATATGCCTGAGTCACCATCATTACAATCATGCTATAGAGTGTTCCAGTATCCTCCAAGATTCCCTTGTTCTCTTCCTCAGTCAGCCCTCATCCACTCCGCACTCCCGTACCCAGTGTCAGCAGTCACGGATCTGCTTTCTATCACTGTAGGTTAGATTGGTCTTTTTTGAAGTTCTACCTGAATAGAATCCTACAGTACATACTCTTCTCTGTCTTTTCTTTTTTAAAAATCAGAATTATGATTTGGCAGAATATAGCATCCATTCTTGATAAAATCCCTCAACAAAGTAGGTATAGATGGGACATACCTCAACATCATAAAGGCCATATACGAAAGATTCACAGCTCATATCATCCTCAATGGGGAAAAACTGAGACCTTTTCCTCTATGACAGAACCAAGACAGGGATGTCCACTCTCATCATTGTTATTTAACATAGTACTGGAAGTCCTAGGCTCAGCAATCAGACAACAAAAAAGGCATCGAGGGGCGCCTGGGTGGCTCAGTCGGTTGAGCGTCCGACTTTGGCTCAGGTCACGAACTCACGGATCGTGAGTTCGAGCCCCGTGTCAGGCTCTGTGCTAACAGCTCAGAGCCTGGAGCCTGCTTCGGATGCTGTGTCTCCTCTCTCTGTGGCTCCCGCTTGCGCGCTCTCTCTCTCTCTCTCTCTCTCTCAAATAAATAAAAGGCATTGAAATCGGGAAGGAAGAAGTCAGACTTCCACTGTTTACAGATGACATGGTACTCTATGTGGAAAACTCAAAAGACTCCACCAAAAAAATTGCTAGAACTAATACATGAATTCAGCAAAGTTGCAGGATATAATATCAATATATAGAAATCTGTTGCATTTCTGTACAACAACAATGAAGCAGCAGAAAGAGAAATCTAGGAATTGATCCTATTTGCAATTGCACCAAAAACAATAAGATACCTAGGAATAAGCCTAGCCAAAGAAGTGAAAGATCTGTACTCTGAAAACTATAGAACACTTATAAAAGAAATTGAAGAGGACACAAAGAAATGGAAAAGCATTCTATGCTCATGGATTGGAAGAACAAACATTATTAAAATATCTATACTACCCAAAGCAACCTACACATTTAATGCAATCCCTACCAAAATACCACCAGCATTTTTTGCAGAGCTAGAACGTACAATCCTAACATTTGTATGGAACCACAAAAGACCCCGAATAGCCAAAGCAATCCTGAAAAAGCAAAGCAAAGCTGGAGGCGTCACGATTCTGGACTTCAAGCTATATTACAAAGCTGTAATCATCAAGGCAGTATGGTACTGGCACAAAAACAGACACACAGATCAATGGAACAGAATAGGAAACCCAGAAATGGACCCACAACTATGTGGTCAACTAATCTTTAACAAAGCAGGAAAGAATATCCAATGGAAAAAAGACAGTCTCTTCAACAACTGGTATTGGGAAAACTGGACAGCAACATGCAGAAGTATGAAACTGGACCACTTTCTTACACCATACACAAAAATAAACTCAAAATGGTTGAAAGACCTGTGAGACAGGAAACCATCAAAATCCTAGAGGAGAACACAGTAACCTCTTTGAGCTTGGCTGTAGCAACTTCTTACTAGACACATCTCTGGAGGCAAGGGAAACAAAAGCAAAAATGAACTATCTATCGGGACTTCATCAAGATAAGAAGCTTCTGCATGGAGAAGGAAACAATCAACAAAACTAAAAGGCAGCCTATGAAATGGAAGAAGATATTTGCAAATGACATATCTGATAAAGGGTTAGTATCCAAAATCTCTGAAGAACTTAATCAAACTCAACACCCAAAAAACAAATAATCTAGTTAAGAAATGGGCAAAGGACATGAACAGACATTTTTTCCAAAGAAGACATACAGATGGCTAACAGATGCATGAAAAAATGCTCAATGTCACTCATCATCAGGGAAATATAAATCAAAACTACAACGAGCTATCACCTCACACCTGTCAGAATGGTTAAAATTAACAACACAAGAAACAGCAGATGTTGGTGAGGATATGGAGAAAGGGGAACCATCTTACATTTTTGGTGGGAATGCAAATTGGTTCAGCCACCCAGGAAAACAGTATGGAGGTTCCTCAAACAGTTAAAAATAGAACTACCTGATGATCCAGCAATTGCACTACTAGGTATTTACCCAAAGGGTACAAGAACGCAGAGTCAAAGGGGCACATTCACCCCATTGTTTATAGCAGCATTATCAACAATAGCCAAACTATACAAAGAGCCCAAATGTCCCCATCAACTAATGAATGGATAAAGAAGGTGTGGTGTATGTACACACACACACACACACACACACACACACACACTGGAATATTACCCAGCCATCAAAAATAACGAAATCTTGCCATTTGCAACGACATGGGTGGAGCTAGAGTGTATTATACTAAGTGAAATAAGTCAGTCACAGAAAGACAAATACCCCATGATTTCACTCATATGTGGAATTTAAGAAACAATGCAGATGAACATGTGGGAAGGAAGGAAAAAAAGATTGGGAAACAAACCACAAGAGACTCTTAATGATAGAGAACAAACAGGGTTGCTGGAGGGAGATGAGTGGAGGATGGGCTAGATGGGTGATGGGCATTAAGGAGAGCACTTGTAATGGGCACTGGGTGTTATATGTAAGTGATGAGTCACTAAATTATATGTATTAACCAGCTAGAATTTAAATAAAAACTTGAAAAAAAACCCCAGCATTATGGTTTTGAGATTCATCCATGTTATTGCATATGTGACTAGTTCAATCCTTTTAATTGCCAAGTAGTGTTCCATTGTATGGATAAGCCTTAACTTACTTATTCATTTACCTGTTAGTAGACATTTGGGTTGTCTGTAATTTTTGGCTATTGACCATTCACGTACAAGTGTTTTTGTGGACATGTGTTTTTATTTCTCTTGGGTAAACACTTAGGAGTAGAATTGCCGAGTCATATGGTAAGTGTATGTTTAATTTGAAAATAAACTGCCAAATTGTTTTCCAGAATCACGGTACCATTTTATATTTGCATAAGCAATCTCTGAGACTTCCCAGTTATTTCACTTCTTTGCCAAAACTAGATATTGTCAGAATTTAAAATTTAACCATTCTAGTGGGTGTGTAGTGGTAGTTCATTGTGGTTTTAATTTGCATTTCCCTGGTGACAAACGATAGGAAGCAGTTTTTCATGTACTTATTGACCAATGGGTATTTTCTTTTGGGCAGTGCTCAAATCTTTTTGTTGATGTTGTATGTTGAATTTTTTTCTCTTATAATTCTGATTTAAGAATGCTTATTTATAGATTCAAATCTTTTGTCAGATATATGTACTGAGAAGAGTTTCTCTCAGTCTGTTGTTTACCTTTTCATTTTTTTAACATTATCTCTTAATGAGCAGCAGTTCTTAATTTGAATGAAGTCCAATTTATTATTTTCTTCTTTTATGGTTCATGCTTTTGATTTATCTGAGAAGGGCTTTACTTTTCCCAAGGTCAGAAGTTTTTCTCATTCGTTTTATTTTGGAAGTTTCATATTTGGGTCTGCAGTTCATTTCAAGTTTTGGGTACCTGGAAGGTATAAGGGTCAAGGTTATTTTGTTTGTTTTGCATATGGATGTTCAATTTTTTCAGTACCATGTATTGAAAGATGATCCTTTTTCAGGTGAATTACCTTGGTGCTTTTGTCAAAAATCTATTGAATATGTATGTGTGGCCTTATTTCTGGCCTCTATTCTGTTTCGATTATCTGTATCTGTAGGCTAACACCATACTGATTTGAATCCTGCAGTTTTAGAATAAGTCTTGAAATCACATAATGTAAGACTTCCAAGTCTTTTCTTCCCAAAATTGTTTTGGCCATTCTAGGTCTTTTCCATTTCTGTGCAAGTTTTAAAATCAGCTTATTAATTTCTACAAAAAAAAAAAGGATGGGATTTTGATGGGATTGTATTGCATCGATCAATTTGGAGAAGAATTGACATCTTAACAGTATTGTGTCTTCTGATCTATGAACATGGTATATCTCTTCAATTATTTAGGGCTTTAAAAATTTAATTCAGTAGTGTTTTGTAGTTCTGACACATATTTTAAATTATCCCTAAATGTTTCAGATCTATTGACACCATTGAAAATGGTATTTGAAGGGGCGCCGGGGTGTCTCGGTTGAGCGTCCGACTTCAGCTCAGGTCACGATCTCACGGTTCGCGAGTTCGAGCCCCGCGTCAGGCTCTGGACTGATGGCTCAGAGCCTGGAGCCTGCTTCTGATTCTGTGTCTCCCTCTCTCTCTGCCCCTCCCCCATTCATGCTCTGTCTCTCTCTGTCTCAAAAAAATAAATAAACATTAAAAAAAAATTAAAAAGAGAAAATGGTATTTGAAAAAAAAATTCATATTCTCAGTACTAATTGCTAATATATAGAAATACACCCAAGTTTTGTGTATTGACCTTGTATTTTGCAACCTTGCTAAATGCGCTTACTAGTTTAGTCCTTTTTTTTTATAGGTTCCTTGGGGATTTCATGTTGTATGCAACATGTCCCAAAAAGAAAGAAAGCTATATTCACCTTCCTTGAGAATGGCTAGTGTTTCCCCACTGCTGTGGCTAATTCAAAGGGCCAAGCATATATGTAACTATAAAACATTCAGTTTTTGGTTTCACCTGAATTGCATTCATTTGGGTTGAAATCTTGGGAAAGGTAAGTACTAAATTCTTGTGGTTCAAATGTTAAAAGAATAATATTAATCAGAAGGTTTTTATGAATTTCATTGTGGTGAAATTTGATAGCATTTGTTTTGCTTTCAATAGGACTGACTTGACTTTCAAAGATTTCAGATTTCTTTTTGAGGCTTGTGTATCCATATCAAGACCATCTCTTATCAGTGCTTTTTTTGGATTTTACCTCTTGGGATACAAACACACATTTATACGTGTCTACATCTATACGTATCTACATCTATATATCTATATCTATTTCTATATCTGTAACTTGTGGAGTTTTGATAAGGACTTTAACGTGCATTTATATGGTGAATGCTTATTAAGCATGGACTATTTGCCAGATCTCGTACTGGCTGCCATGGATACAGTTGGGAGCAAGACTGAAATGTACGTATGCTGTCTTTATGGAGCTTACATTCTAGCAAGACAGTGGGACGTTGAATAAATGGTTATACAAATTATGGAATTACAACTTGATAAGTGCTGTAAAGTCACTGTTTATGAATAAGAATTCTAGCCTAGATCGGGAGGATCTGTGGGTCGGAAAAGACTTCCCTAAAGAAGTGACATTTAGCTACACTCTGGTCATTGAATTCGAAAAGGTAGGTTTGGGGGTGGCATTTCCACACTGCCTTAGTGGTCATTAGTAGACTTAAGCCAAGAATCATGGATTAATTCTTTTTTCCTACGTGTGTTAGCAGCTACTTCCACAGCTCTTAAATCATGGTAACTTGAGTGCATCTGAGAGGATGTATCAGGCAGATTTGCATCCAACAGGTAGTAATTTTGATATGTCTTGTAACCAGAATTTTATTCTCCTGTCCAGGGATGATGGACTGTGTGTACTCAGTTTTACTTGATGGCGTAAAGTTGCATTTGACTATCTTCAATATAAATATTTAGGAGAATTGTAGGTAGTACACAGTTATCTTTCTTCAGATGTTACAGGTCTCATTTTATATCTTTTAGATTATCTTTATTCTGAGTAATACATTTGGCTCTGAGTAAGTCCTGAAAGATTACATGAAAGAGGCATAAGAACAAAAATCCATGTTCCTTGCTTGTGTCAATTTTATTTTGCCCGTTTGTGCATCTCAAGTATTGGTTTCAGAAACAAATAATTTGGAATATCACTTTAGTAATTAGTAGACATAACAGTGATAATGTAATTCCTTGAGAATCTGGCTCCCAACTTGTAGGCAAATAAGAATAAGTGGTTAAATTTAATGAGCCAGGTTGACCTACTTTGCCAAAGGTTATGTATATTTGAATAGTTTGAATGAATTTTTTAAGCACGTGTCATACTAGGTTTTAGTTGTGTGTATGCATACCTGTATTTCCTCCTCACTTTATTCTGTGGTACTATTTTTGAGGAATAGTGGGTGCTTGGGGCGCCTGGGTGGCTCAGTCGGTTAAGTGTCCAACTTCAGCCCTGGTCATGATCTCGCGGTTTGTGAGTTCAAGCCCTGCACTGGGCTCTGTGTTGACAGCTCAGAGCCTGGAGCCTGCCTTGGATTCTGTGTCTCCCTCTCTGCCCCTGCCCCACTTGCGCTCTATCTCTGTCTCTCTCTCAAAAATAAAAATAAACATTACAAAAATTAAAAAGAAATGGTGCTCCATACGTCTTTTTTTTTTTTTTTTGATAACTTTTTTTTTTTTTTTTAATTTACATCCAAATTAGTTAGCATATGGTGCAACAATGATTTCAGGAGTAGATTCCTTAGTGCCCCTTCCCCATTTAGTCCATCCCCCCTCCCACAACCCTCCCGTAACCCTGTTTGTTCTCCATATTTATGAGTCTCTTCTGTTTTGTTCCCCTCCCTGTTTTCATATTATTTTTGTTTCCCTTCCCTTATGTTCATCTGTTTTGTCCCTTAAAGTCCTCATATGAGTGAAGTCATATGACTTTTGTCTTTCTCTGACTAATTTCGCTTAGCATAATACCCTCCAGTTCTATCCATGTAGTTGCAAATGGCAAGATTTCATTCTTTTTGATTGCCGAGTAATACTCCATTGTGTATATATACCACATCTTCTTTATCCATTCATCCATCGATGGACCTTTGGGCTCTTTCCATACTTTGGCTATTGTTGATAGTGCTGCTATAAACATATAAACATTGGGGTGCATGTGTCCCTTTGCAACAGCAGACCTGTGTCCCTTGGATAAATACCTAGTAGTGCAGTTGCTGGGTCGTAGGGTAGTTCTTTTTTTAGTTTTTTGAGGAACGTCCATACTGTTTTCCAGAGTGGCTGCACAATGCAAAAGAGATCCTCTTTCTCCACATCCTCACCGGAGTTGTTGCCTGAGTTGTTAATGTTAGCCATTCTGACAGGTGTAAGGTGGATGTTTGTTTGTTTTTAATGTTTTGTTTATTTTTGAGAGAGAGAGGAGAGAGGGGGAGACCTCGTGTGTGCATGAGCATGAATGGGGGAGGGGCAGAGAGAGAAGGGGACAGAAGATCCGAAGGGGGCTCTTCGCTGACAGCAGCGAGCCCCATGTGAGGCTTGATCTCGTGAGTCATGAGATCTTGACCTGAGCTGAAGTTGGACGCTAAGTCAGCCGAGCCACCCAGGCACCCCTTTCCTCCTCTCTTTATTCTGTGGTACTATTTTTGAGAAATAGTGGGTGCTCCATATGTATTTCTTACATGAATGATGTGTGGGTGGCCAGTTGAATAATTCACTCCAGAGGAGATTCCCTGCTTTGTTCCGTTCTAAGTGTTACCTGGTGCCAACCGTTTCTTTTTGGTTTCGTCGACTTTGCATGGAGATTTACGTTGCCTCCAGCTGCTGGATCACCACTTAACCCTCTGCTTGAACTAATGAAAACCGCAGTTAGTTAAGAAATACTTGTTTTCCAGATTATTTTCCCTTGATTTTTGTGATTTAACCTATTCACCCATACGTATCTTTAGCCTTTGTGGTGCACTTGTGACATCCTGCTGACCTGGGGAATGTGAGGAAGGCAATACCTTAAGGGCGTTGACCAAAGTTTAAGGTGTTGGTTATAACTAATGAGGTTTGGAGCTATCTCAGTTCAGGCTGCTAAAACAGAAGTGCGTAGACCAGGTGGCTTATAAACAACAGACATTTATTTCTGACGCTTCTGGAGTCTCCACGTCTGAGATGAAGGTGACAGCATGGTTCGTTCTGGTGAGAACCTACTGTTGGGGTGCAGAGAGCTGTCTTTTTGCTGTGTCCGTGGTTGGTTGGAGTGGGTGAGCGATCTCTGGGGTTGCTTTATGTATATGTATGTATATGTATATGCATATGTACATGTATATGTATACGTATACGTATACGTATACGTATACGTATACGTATACATATGTATATACCTATGTAGTTTTTTAAGTTTATTAATTTAGTTTTGAGAGACAGAGAGAGTATATGTACAGGCGTGCAAATAGGGGAAGGGCAGAGAGAGGTTGAGAGAGAGAATCCCAGGCAGGCTATGCACTGTTAGTGCAGAACCTGATGCAGGGGTTTAACTCACAAACCATGAGATCATGATCTGAGGGGAAATCAGATGCTTAACTGACTGAACCATAAGAGCCACTCCCATAACCCATTCAGGAGGACTCCCCCCCTCATGACCTAATCACCTCCCAAAGGCCGCCACCACCTGATGTCATCACCTTGGCGATTTCAATTTCAACATGAATTCTGGGGGGACGCAAATGTTTAGTCCATACCTGGGGGTTACCTTAGTTTGTTTTTTATTCATTCATTCTGTCTTCTTTCTCCAGTAGAATTTGTATCAAAGAAATAATAGCGAACAGGGAATACTGTGTTTAAAATTTATCTTGGTTCTTTGTGCAGAGGTGGAAGGTCAGGGCTATCGCTTCTGGTAACGCACGTCAGCTTGCCCTCTTCCCACAGCTTTTCTGGTGCTTGTTCGAACAGAATCACTTCCTGTTTTGCATTGCTCCTGGGCACATTGCTTTTCCCTCCGGAACTGTCCTCCGCTGTTCTGTACTCCTCTTGCTGTCCTTCCCCCTGGCTTGTGAGCTCATAGGCCAGGATTATCCTGTTTTCCATCTTTATGTCTCCATAAGGGCCTCATTTGCAGGAGGTCAGTAACTTTATATGCCCCCTCAGCCTCCTCGGTACCTACTCCACATAGCTCTGTAGCTGAGTGTGGCTGGATAAAAGCACAAAATTGTGCCAACGGTTCACTCTAAATTGAGAAACACTTCCAGTTGCTCATTCTATTTTCCCTGCTTCCTTCCTTTTCTCCCTCTGCCTTCTCAAGCCTCCTTCTTCCTTTTCCCTCTTAGCTGATGATCTTGCCTTTTATTTATGAGAAAAATAGAAGGAATCCAAAGATGATGTCAACAGCTTTCGGTCCAGGACTCCTACCTGCCTCCCTGCAGACTGGGAGCAGAGTGCTGGCAGTGTAGGTGAGTTCCCAGGGCTGATCTGGATGGCTGTGTGGCAGGCAGGGGTGAGGGAGGGCTGCGACCCAGTGGGGGAGCAGGCTGGGTGTCTCCACTGGGGATGTGAGCCCTGTCCATCCCGGTGGGGGAGGGCTCCGCTCCCGAGGCCGACCTCTCTGCTTGAGCATTAGGATCCAGTCCTCACCTGTTCACCTGTTACCTTTCTGGATAGGACCATTCTCGTCATCATTAAAAAAACGTGCTGTTACTTCTCACATTTAACCAAACCATACCTGTTTGGACCCCCTTCCTCCCTGCAGCCACTGCCCCAGTCTGCTTTTCCTCTTGAGGAAACTCCTTGCCAGAGTTTTGTTCTTGGAGTCTGCAGTCTCTTTCCTTCCCTTATTATTATTATTTTTTAATGTTTATTTATTTTTGAGAGAGAGAGAGAGAGAGAGAGCATGTGTGGCGGAGGTGGAGAGAGGGGGGATCAGAGGGTCCGAAGTGGGCTCTGTGCTGACAGCCAAGAGCCCGATGCGGGGCTCAGACCCACGAACCGTGAGATCATGACCTGAGCTGAAGTCGGATGCTCAACTGACTGAGCCACCCGGATGCGCTTCTCTCCTTCCCTTATTAACATCCGGTGTTGCCTGCATCCAGTGGGCTCTGTCTTGCGGAGTCCAGTGGTTATGGCTCAGCCCTCTTCTTACTGCCCCACCGTCATCTTCGTGCCTTCTTGCCACCTGTGAAACTGGGCCCCAGAACTCACAGGGCACCCCCCTCTACCTACACACACACACGGACACTTGATTTTCCTTTGTCTTCTCGTCTGCCTGATATCTAAGCACTGACACCTGTTGTGGGTTGTATTTTGTCCCCCCCAAAAGGTACAATGACGTCCTAATCTCCAGAACCTGTGAATGTGACTGTATTTGGAAATAAGGTCTTTGCAGACGTAATCCAGTTAAGATGAGGTCACTAGGGCTGGCCCTAATTCAATATGGCTAGTGTCCTTATAAGAAGAGGACAAGAGAGATGGACACATGGAGGGGAGCCAAGGATTGCCAGCAACACCAGAAGCTGGGAGAGCAGCCTAGAACAGATTCTCCCCTAGAGCTTTCGGAGGGAGTGTGGCCCTGCCGACACTTGATTTTGGACTTCCAGCCTCCAGAATTCCGAGAGAATAAATTTTTGCTGTCTAAGCCCCCCCGGTTTGTGACACTTTGTAACGGCAGCCCCAGGGGACCAGTGCAACCACTCTTTTCATCCACAGTAACTTCCTCATTGCTTTCAGCCTGTCTCCTGCCTTCAAATTATCATCCACAGTCTGGAGTTTCCCAAATTGATGTCCTCAGTGTGGACCTCTCCCCTAACTCCCTGACTCATGTGTCCCAGTGCATTTCCCAGTGCCTGTCTCAAACGTGCCGTGCCCGGAGCGGGCTCTTCCCCTCCAAACCTGTCCTTTCCTGCCCTTGCTATTTCCAGTGGTAGCTCTGTTCTTCCAGGTGGTCAGGCCGGAAATCTTGCAGAAACAAGCCTTTATTTCCTTGTTTTGCAAATAAATCTGGCTAAATTGGTTGCTTGGGCTCATTTTTGACTCCCCATTTCTGCTGACATCCTAAATGTGATCTCTCTGCCAATCTTACAGCCGCTATCCCAGAGTCCCTTCTCACATGCCCACTGTCACACCTGTCTAGGGGTTGTCGTCACCCTCCCAGGAACTTCAGAGGCTTCCTGACTGGTGTCTGCTTCCATGTGTTTGTGTCCCTCAGGTTGCTGAGCGAGTGCTCCTGCTGTGACTCTGCTGAGTGGGTTACCACGCACCCTTCTTCAAAGCCCCCAGGGCTCCTCGTTGGCCTCGGGCCCCATAGCGGCCCTGAAGCCTCTGCATGGTGTGGGTGCTGCTACCCTTTGCCCTCTGAGCTCCTTGCCCTCTTCCTGGCTTGTTCTGTGTCCCTGGCACTTCCCTACCCCCTCATGCTCCCTTGGGGCCTTTGCTTCTCCTTGGAATCCTCTATATAAATAAAGGACAGCGGGGTGCCTGGGTGGCTCAGTTGGTTAAGCGTCTCAGCTCAGGTCATGATCTCTCAGTTCGTGGGTTCAAGCCCTGCGTCGGGCTCTGTGCTAATAGCTCAAAGCCTGGAGCCTGCTTCAGATCTCCCTCTCTCTCTGACCTTTCCCCACTCATGCTCTGTCTTTCTCAAAAATAAATAAACTTGGGGCGCCTGGGTGGCTCAGTTGGTTAAGCGGCCGACTTCGGCTCAGGTCATGATCTCGCGGTCCGTGAGTTTGAGCCCCACGTCGGGCTCTGTGCTGACAGCTCAGAGCCTGGAGCCTGTTTAAGATTCTGTGTCTCCCTCTCTCTGACCCTCCCCCGTTCATGCTTTGTCTCTCTCTGTCTCAAAAATAAATAAACGTAAAAAAAAGTTTAAAAAAAAATAAATAAACTAAAAAATAAAGAAAAATAAAGAAAAATAGAAAAATAAAAAAAAAATAAAGAAAAATAAAGAAAAATAGAGAAGAAAAATAGAGAAGAGTGATTGTATACGTTAATAATATACAATTAATAGTATGTATATGTTGCATACAATTAGTAACATAATGTATGGGTTGTATATAATTAATAATATATACATTGTATACAATTAGTAATGTAATTCCTTCCTCCCTCCCTTCCTCAAGTCCGTCCGGTGTTTGTCTGCCCTCCCTACGATGTCTTACCTCTGACACTACTTCTCTGTCTTCTCTCCTTGGCACTTAGGACAATCTAATATTCTATGTCTTGTGCTGATGGATTTGAAAAATTAACTGGTTCCTGTTCTAGAATATAAATAAACCTTATGAGGATGGGAACTTTGGCCCCTTGGGTCACTGCCGAATCTTAGAACCTCGGAGAACGTCTGCCATGTGGTAGGCGCCCCATAAGATCATAATATTTGTTGGATGAATGGATTGACAACACATTTGAGTGGAATGTGCTATTTTTATAATAGTTAATGTTTATTTTACCATTGTGAGTGTGTGTGTGTGTGTGTGTGTGTGTGTGTGTGTGTGTGTTTGCTTTCTTTTTTACTTTTAATTATGATAGTTTTAAAACCTGGAGAATAGAGAGGATAGTGTAACAAGTACCCCACATATGCATGATCTAAATTTAACAGTTATTAGTATTTTGCCTTTTTTGCTTCATCTAATTTGGGGGTAAATTACAGACATTGTGACACAGGCACTTTTCTAACATTAACGACGTACCATTAACATGCCTACTGAACCTGACAGTGAATCTTTGTTCTTTGATACATTCTGTCCATATTCAAATTTCCTCATTGTCTCAAAATGTCTCTTCCAGCTGGATTGTTCAAACCAGACTCTGGTGAAGAGCCACTCATTGTATTTGATCATATCTTCTTCTTCTTCTTGTTATCTTTTTTTGAGAGAGAGAGCGTATGTGTGAGCGCACGCATGGGCGGGAGGGGGGCAGAGGGAGAGACAGAGAATCCCAAACAGTCTCCACACCCAGTGCAGAGCCCAGTGTGGGGCTTGATCCCACGAACCGGGAGATCATGACCTGAGCTGAAATCAAGAGTCCCGACACCTAACAGACTGAGCCACTCAGGCGCCCCTCTTTTTTTTTTAAATCATAAAAACCCACTGAGAATTCCTGGGATGGTGATTATCGCCCCCCATCCTGAAGGGAGGAACCAACACTGTAGGAAATCACTCAGAAGTCACACAGTCCCAACACCTCTGGCCAAAACAAGAAGGAGAAAAATCATTCCCCTGAATATTGGTCAGGCTTTGTTCATCCAAAAAGGCTTGGGAGGACAGACACAGAAGGGACCCTCGCGTGACCCTGGGGGTGGGATGGCGGTGTGCTGGACCCCAAGCTGGCTTCTTCACAAGCTGGGGGAGACACAGATCCACTTCTCTGGGGTTGGAGTTCTTGGTCACCGGGCTCATTTCTTACCCTTGATGAGGCTGTCACTGCCCCAGGGAAAATTTCCATTCTGTAGGTCCAAGACAAGTTTGTCAGTAGTGAGGTAGATACAGTTCTATGATGAAGCCATCATCTGGGAGATGTTCTGGGCTGCCCAGACTTTGTGTGGTCTGATACAGCCAGGGTTCCTGCTCACGGCTTCTTCAGGGTGAGCAGGTTGGGGTCAAGGGTTCACACAAGGGCTGGTCTCAACCCCTGTCCCCATCCTTACTCCTCTAGCCCTTCTTTGGGCTGTCAGATCCAAGGTTATGCTCAGATAGCTCATGCCCGGTCCCACGTTGGTCCCTACCTGTGGACCCGCTTGCAGGCAGCTGCTGTATTTGGTCGTATCTTCTACGTCTCTCTTCCTCCAGACGGGGTCTCCCCCTCTTCTCTCACCCCCTCTCTTGCCTTTTTGTCCCCTGTGACACTGACTTGTGGATCTCTGTTTTGTGAAATGTCTCACCTTGTGGATTCTTCTGATTCCTTCCTTCCAAAGTTGTTGAACTTGTTCCTCTATCCTATGTATTTTCTGTAAACTCAAGTGAGTTTTAGTGGTCTGTTTGAATTGAGTTGAATAATATTTTATCTTTGAAGCTACTTCTCTGTGGCCACGTGCAGCTTTGGGACATACCCTTGTGTTAACAGAGGGGTACTTTTCCTCTTTTGAAAGGCCTAGCATTTGCATGAAGGTAGCATAAGAGCCTGGATCTGTGTTTACTGTGACAATTTGATTTTAATACATTTGGTGTTGACCTCTTGGGGTGATGACTCCCTCGACCCATAGTTCCCTGGTACCCTACCATGGAGGGAGGCCTGTGGGTCCTCCAGGGCCCAAGAGGAAGTTGCAGCCTCCTGGGAGGCTCTAGGACCCCTGCTTGTTTCAGGGGTAGAATGGAGAGCTTTGTTCTGGGTTAGGCGGGGTTTCTGGTAGGCTCTACTTCACCGCCCCCCCCCCCATCCCCACCCCCAAGACCCACATTTGGCAAAGAGAAAGCACGTGTTGGGTTTCCCATTATTTTCCCATGTGAAAGTCAGATCTCCCCTGCTGGTGACCTGTCAGTGGCTGGTGGTGATCACCTTGTCCAGGAGAGGAGTTGAAGGTTCTCCAGAGGCAGAGAGCAAATGCTGTTGTCTCCGTGCCTGGTATTCTGTGACTGCTTTCACCTGGCTTTTTATGGTATTTCCCCAGCTAGGATAATGAATTTCCTTGAGGGGCAAAAGTAGAAAGCTGTAAATTTTCTGCAGAATATATAGACTAGTGGATTACTAATGAATTCTAGAGCTGGAGAAGACATCTAAGGATTTAGGATATTATGTAGGATAGAAAATTTAATAATGAGCTGTATTTATTTCTTTGGGTCCTGGCTTCTAAACAGTTTACAGGTTACCCTTAAACAACATGGGGATTAGGGGAGCCACCTGCCCCCCAGTGCGGTCAAAAATCCATAGCATATACCTTTTGGCTCCCCCAAAACTTAACTACTGTAGCCTACTGTTGAAGCCTTACTGATCACATAAACAGCCAATTAGCATGTGTTTTGTGTGCTATATGTATTATATACAGTATCTTTACAATAGGGCAAGCTAGAGAAAAGGAAAAATTATTAAGGAAATCATAAGAAAGGGAAAATACATTTATAGGACCGTACTGCATTATTTTTTTTAAAGTTTTATTTGTTTACATTCGTTTACACCCAACGTGGGGCTCTAATTCACAACCCTGAGATTGAGTCGTATGCTCTTCCGACAGAGCCAGCCAAGTGCCCTAGCACTGTATTGTGTTTATCGAAAACAGCCCGCATGTGAGTGGACCCATGCGGTTCATAACCCACGTTGTTCAAGAATCCACTGTATTTTTATAGCGTAAACATACCTCGTGGACTTATTGTCGATTGTGTGGTAGCACAGGTGTTTGGAATATGTTACTTTAGCTCTTCCTGGTTGTGATTTAGGAAGTACTTCTATTACCAAAATGGCATTTTAAGGAAAAGCTACCCTCACCGAATGTAAGGCAAATTATGACCTTTTCATCTCTTTCTTTGTAACACAGGAAATCTGGGATCCTCTTATGCAGTGGCTGGGGAAGCATGTGGATCCTGAAGGAGTAATCAAGTCCAGCAAGCTCTCCCTTAAGTTTCTTTCATCCTACACGCCCAACATAGAAATCACCCCATCTGCTCTACCCGTGGTGACTGACGTGGAGTCCTTCTTATCAGACAATTTTAACTTAGAGATCTACCGACAAAATCTGCAGACAAAGCGACTTGGAAAAGTAGTTCTGTTTGCCGAAGTGACGCCCACCACGATGAACCTTCTGGACGGGTGAGTTCTGGCCAGACATCGTGCACCGGCTCAGAGGAGTCTCATTATATCGATTGTTCTGTCTAACCAGTGCTGGGGGAGAAGGGGTAAAGATGACAAAGGACAGTTCTCATCAACCCATTAGCAAGGTGGGAATACCCTTGTCCTGTCCGAGGTAAAGCGCAGGGAGAAAAATTCAATAAGGATTTCCTTGATCACAGATTCGTATTTTAAAGCAGGGGGATTTTGTACATCGTGACCCACTTCCTTTAGTATCAGGCCTTTCAGATGATCCTTGGCGAAAGAACTTTATGAAAAAATGTCTTTAACAGGTGGCATTATTACTCGGGCCATCATTTGATTTTTTGTATTGGTATAGCCAGTGTTAAACATTTAGTTGAAAATGTTTTGCGGGAGCACTAGGATAGCAAATCTGAACGACACGTATGCTGCGTTACCTGGAAACGCAGTGGAGATTTCGTACTTTTGGAAACCTGTTTTGATATGTTCCCATCCAGCACATTTTGTCGGCACTCTGCCGTCCCATTCGGATGTTCAAGATTTATTCTTCCTGAGTTTTCCTTCTTATTTGTTCTGTCTCGTGGACTTTTTTAAAAAAAAAAAGTTTATTTAAATTCCAGTTAGTTAACATACGGTTTTGGGTGTACAATGTAGTGATTCAATACTTTCGTACCTCATCCTGTGCTCATCACGACAAGTGCATCCTTAATCCCCATCACCTATTTCCCCCACCCCCCACCCGACCACCCACATGTCCTCTGCAGTTAAGTGTCTGTTTCTTGGTTTGCCTCTCTCTTTGTTTTTTTTCTCCCCTTTGCTCGTGTTTCATGGACGTTGGTTAAAGGTTAAAAAATGGCAAACGGATGAAAGGATTTTTTTTTGAACTCTTAAATTAGTATTAATCAGTACTCTTCTATTGAGATAGTTTAAAATGTAGGCTTATAGAGGGAGTGAATAAGAAAGACATCTTCCCTCAACATGGGACTAAAATTTCAGGAATGTTAAGACTCCAAAAGAACCATTGGATTTACAGTTTCTAGGCATTTTCTTTCATAGGACTGCACAATTACATGCATAATTCAATGCAGGGAAATATTTGGGGCTTTCTTAATAATTTCTGGAATTCGGTAATATGTTGATACGGTATGTTGAAATGATACAATACCTTAGTATTTTCTTGACTGTCCTGCTCACACCTACTCCCTTCTCATGGAACTGGCAGTTTTATGTGGGGATAGTATGTAGAGAAAGCACCAGTGTAGTGGAATTGGTAGAGCGAGGCAGGTGTAGTGGGAAGGGGAATATGAGCCATGGTCATGAACAGTTCTTGTTTGCTGTTTTTTCTTGTGTTGTCAGGTACTTTCATTTTTCAGCGTTCCCACCCTCTCCCGCCTCCCCTCCTTCCCAGTTCCCTGTTCTCAGATGAGCAGGAAAAAGCCTGTGTTGGTATATGGAACGATCATTACTTGCCTGTGTGAACTCTGTGATAATCCTTTGTTACTCAAGAGAACACTATATTGAAAATATTGAAAAGGTGACCTATTATTATTATATTTTCCAAATAAAAAAGCAGACATAGTACTTAAGATAAGGTTTGGAGAGATTAAATTTAAATAGAAAAATATTGGCACGTCTTGTCTGTTTTTGTTGGACAATCAGCGAAGAATATTTTATGTTGGGATGATCTTGAATTAGTGGAATGACGGCCTCTGAGCTTATATAGCGGGCAGTGCATTACTAAGAGGGCTCTGAGCCCTTTCGAGGGAGGGACTGTGTCTCCTGTGTAATCAGATGGTTGGGTTTCTTTATACCCTGGTGAGCATGTGTTTTAGGATAGAAGAAAAATGCCATGTAAATACACCTGCTTTAGTGCCCTTGGATCTTGGTAAGTTCCTTTTTGATATTGAACTTTTGTTTTTTGTTTTTGTTTTTTTTTTTTAATTCTGTCTTAAGCAACTCGGGTCTGTAAAAATGTGTAGGTGAGCTCAACAGTAGTGGAGTCAGAACCTTCTGGAGGATAGTTTTTATCTTTACCAAGGAAAAAGAATATTTTGACCTTTCCGAGGGCATTTGGGAAGCTTCTTTGTTTCTTTTCTTGTCTGGTCTCTGTAGAGCACAGAGAATGAAATGGCTTTGATGATTAATGATTAATCCCTCCGCCTGGCACAGAGCAGATATTGAATAAATAAATAGTGGCTGCTCCGTGTAACTTACAGATGTCTTCTTCCACTGCTCGTGTGGGTCCCGTCCTAACACTAACAGATAAAGTTACTCACTGCAGCCTCGTGAGTCAGCAAGCCCGGTGAGAAGTTCCTGGGGGTGGGGTGGATGGACTGTAGCCTTTTTTAGGAGAAGGACTTTGAAGTGGTCACCTTGGTGTCAGAAACTCAGTTGTGCACAAAGGGACCATGAGATAGATACGTGAAATATATGGCTTATCACTCTCTGAGAGTAAGACCGAGACCATTTCTGTAGCTAATACTCTATTTGATTCCACGTGGGCCATCCTCATGGAAGCACAGTCTATGGTCGTGGTAATAATAATAATAATAATAGCAACTAACACGTATTAGAAGCTTTTATCTTCCAGCCACTGGTGCTGCGTATGTTACACATATCCATCAATTTCATACGTCATCTTTTAGTGCCTAGGGCCATCAGAGTCAAACTCTAGTATCACACCAGCATGTAGGAAGCTACGTATCACAATTTACTGAATTGTTCCTGTGGACTGACCACATCAATAAGTCCAGGGCAAGAAGACTTTTCAAAACTGTGGCCTGGGTTTGAACTCTGTGTATGCCTCTCTCTTTACATCTGTTACCTCTGTGGCTCTTTCCTTATAGTCTGGAATAGAAGTAAAATGTAAATTAGATACTCTTTATTATAAGGTTTCTAAAATCCTTTTTCTGTGCCCCTCCTCACCCACGGCGACTTATAGCAGCTAAAAATTGGGAGTTCTCTTCCCGAGAAGGGAGGGGGAAAGTACGCAGTGGGGAACAGCCAGCAATTTCTGCCACAGTCCCAAATATCTGTGTTGCACCTTTTTCCCCGTTTCCAAAACTCTCACCCTCTCTTCCAGGAAGATAGCCCTGCCAGTCTACTTGTTTATTTCCTCTCGAGCAGATTCAGGATCTCTGGGGATGGAGTCTTCTTACTCAGGGCTGGACGTGGCTCCCTGAGGTCTGGCGGTCTGCTGGTTAAAACAGACGTGTTCTCAAGGGCACCTGGCTCAGTTGATTAGGCTTTCGACTCTTGATTTCAGCTCAGGTCATAATCTCACAGTTTTGTGAGTTCGAGCCCCGCATTGAGCATGGAGCCTGCTTGGGATTCTCTCTCTCCCTCTCTCTCTCTGCCCCCTACCCCACTCACACCCTGTCTGTCTCTCTGTCTCTCTCCCTCAAAAAAATAAATAAATAAAAACTAAACTACAAAAACCCCCAAACCACAAACGCAGGCATGTTCTGTGTCCCCAGCACTCCTGTGCACTGTGCTGCTGTGGGTGAAGTGGTGACCATGGAGTACCCTGGGCGGGGAGAGGAAAGACTCCCTGAGCTGGCGGTAGGCAGGTTTCCCGGCTGTGTCTGGCAGCCCTGGTTCTGTTCTCCAGGAAGGTCTCTCTCACCTGGTGTGCGTGGGGTCATGGCTTTGCCTCTTGGGGAGGTCTTAACTGCACCACGTCTGAGATGTGCATCAGAGGGGCTGGGCGTATGGCATCCACTGTCTATGAGGGTTTGGGCTCTGGGTATTGTTTTGAGGGTGAACAATCACAGCCTTTTCTAGGTCAGCCTTATGGTTTCCATGGAGATAGAAGTTTCTGAAGACTTTAGTAGGCCTCTGATGGTTCCGTGTGACTAACCGTCAATGATCTTATCAGGACAGAGTGTTTCAGTCTAAAAACTCTGGTCTTTCAAAGGCCTCGATACTCTGCTCATCCCCTTCTCTCCCAGTTAGATGGTGGCTCCCGTGGCTGAATGGAACGGTGGCTTGGATGAAAAAAGGCCAGGCCCTCCATGACATCTTTGGCACGAGGCTCCAGGCTGTCTTTGCCGAAGCACCTGTCTTAGCACCTACTGGGGCTGGCGAGACAGCCCCATAGGCTCCATCGTAGATTGCTGGTTGCCAACCGAGAGCCCCTCTTATCAGGTCTCTTTTCTTCTGCATCCTTTGAGGTCAGTTAGCTCTAGTGGAGATCATTTCTCTTTCGGTGAACTTTGCCGAGGGTGTCAGGAAGGACTGACAAACACTGACATTGTACGTTTTCAGAGTTCTTTATTGCAATGGTACAGCTTCTAACAGGTGGATGGTCTTCTTCCCAAGCTATAGAAAGCCAGGCCTCTATTGAATGCTTTTTCTTTTTAAGTTTATTTATTTTGAGAGAGAGAGAGAGGGAGAGCGCGAGAGCGCGAGAGCGCAAGCAGGGGAGGGGCAGAGAGAGAGAGGGACAGAGAGAGAATCCCAAGCAAGCTCCGCACTGTCAACACAGAGCCTGAGGTGGGGCTCGAACCCATGAATCGTGAGATCATGACCTGAGCTGAAGTCAGACGCCCCTCTTTTGAGTGCTTTGCTACTGTGTGACGACAGTGGTCTCCAGTTATGAGCCCCTGAGACCCGTTTCTCTCCAGCTGCTCCCTGCCTCGGTCCTCCACGTTAGACTGCAGTTTTAGGCCCTGTTTTTTGGGACAAGTGTAAATCCAAACCCTGGGGCGCACCCTATTCAGGTACCAATTTCTAGGTCACTTAGGATTAGACAGATATTTCCAAATTAAAGTGTTTCAAGCAGGATTGAAGTTTATTTCTCTGTCCTATAGGTGAGGTAGGCTGAGACAGGCAGCCCAGGGGTGGTCAGTGTGTGGCCCACAGTGTCAGGGACGCAAGTGAGTTGCACCGTCACCCTCAGCCAGGGGTCTAAGAGCAGCCCAGGCATTTATGTTCTTGTTCTAGCCAGTAAGCAGGAGGATGTGTATGGAGGGTGCTCCTCACTCTTTATGGAATCTTTCCAGAAATCGCTCATGACATTTTTGTTTATACTCTAGGGCTAGGATCTAGGCACATGACCATATCTACCTGCAAAGAAGGTGAGGAAATTAATATGGTCTTTATACTCAGTATCCATGAATCCACTGCAACTCAGGGTCCTTGTGCTAGGGAGGAATGGAGACTAGATATCAGAGAACAATTAGAAGTCTTTGTCCCAGGCATGGTCTTTTTATTTGTCAGACTACTAAGAAAAATAGCTGGGGGCCTTTAAGTTGTATCCACATGAGGATAGCCCCAGTGTCTATAAGGTTTGAAATCATCGGTGAAAATAATTTATTTGAATAGTAACACCAGTTCTGTTTCATTGCTTACTCAGTGCCATTAGAGGTATTTTTCTTATGTTACTAGTGTAAATCTAGGACGATTTGGAAATTTCTCTTCTGACAGCTATTTTGGAGGGCATTGCACTTTCTTCTTTGACTGCAAACCCAGTGAAATGACCGTGGCCCTGACACAGACACTGAAAGCTTTCATTTGACCTCAGGGTATGAAATCAGGCTGGTCCAAAGGCCATGAACCCCTGCCACCTTCACCTCCTTCCTGTAACCTGTGAAATTTATTTTATTTTGTTTTATTTTATTTTATTTTATTTTATTTTATTTTATTTTATTTTATTCATTTCATTTATTTAATTTATTTTATTTTATTTATTTCATTTTATTAATTTAATTTAATTTTATCTTCTTTTATCTTTTTAAATGTCTATTTTTTTTAATTTTTATTTTTTTTTATTTTTTATTTTTTAATATATGAAATTTACTGTCAAATTGGTTTCTAAATGTCTATTTATTTTAAGAGAGAGAGAGAACAAGCGAGCAGGAGAAGGGCAGAGGGAGAGAGAAAGATCCCAAGCAGGCTGCATACTGTTAGTACAGAGCCCGACACGAGGCTTGAACCCACAAACCACAAGGTCATGACCCGAGCCTAAACCAAGAGCTGGTCTCTTAACCGACTGAGCCACCCAGGAGCCCTTAACCTTTGAATTTTAAAGGTGTGTTAATGGACAGCTGGGTGGTTCAGTCGGTTGAGCATCTGACTTGGGCTCAGGTCATGATCTTTACGGTTCTTCGGTTAGAGCCCCGCATCGGGCTCTGTGCTGACAGCTCGGAGCCTGGAGCCTGCTTTGGATTCTGTGTCTCCCTCTCTCTCTGTCCTTCCCCACTAGTGCTCTCTCTCTCTCTCTCTCTCTTTCTCTCAAATAAATAAACATTTCTCTCTCAAATAAATAAACATTAAACAAATAAGAAAAAATAAATAAAGGTATATTAGTAATTCAGTAGAGGGCGGGGGAGCTCTGGAGAAAGGGAGTAATCAGGGGAGATAAGGGGGCTGCTTGCTAATAATTAAATCAAGACAACTGAAGGGCTTGTGGGCTTCCCTCTCCAAAAATAAAAAGTGAAAGCCATGTCCGTGAGCGATGTTCCCCCAAAAGTCTGACTTGGCTGAGCTACCCATCCAGTCTGGTTAGAATAGATAATTTCACCCTGTATCCCCTGCTCCAGTCATTTTCTTGGGCATGTGTTTCTGACCATGACATGTATTTTCTACTCTATTGTCAGGGTAACCTTTTAGATGTGATGCTGGTGTTGATTGCCTTTAGACACCTTTCTTTTTCTTTCTGCCCTATTTCCTGGTAGGTTTCCCTGTGACCAGTTAGCTCAGCTTGTTGGATAGAGTCCCCAGGGCGTGGATTCGGTACTCTGTCTGGCCCAGTGAACTTTATTGTGTCCCATAGTCACATCCTACAGCTACGCACCACAGAAGCCGTTTGCAAATGTGAGCTCTTGGTGGTGGTGGGGTCTACGCAAGGGGGTATGGCAGGCCACTGAATCCATCGCCACTGCTGGGAGAAACACTTCCAAGTGGCGTGGTTGGGGTGCCACACTCTGTCTAATCTGATAAGTGATGGTTGGCCCTCTGCTGTGGGGAAGGCGTTAGGCCTAGACCATGGAGCACAGAGCTTGGGGGTAACTGAGTTGTGATCATTTTGGAACTGCCACTTATTAGACTTTGACTTGTGTCATCTTTTTGATGACTTTTACCAGGTCATTTGAGATATTGAAATAACTCACGTGTGAAGCCACAGTTTATGGAGTGGTAGATGAGGACAGACTTGTTCATACTGATTTCCTCTGCATACTTCTATATCCTCAATAAACTGGTCAAGGGTGGGCTCTTTTATTTGCAAAGGATAATACGGATTTCCTTATTAAATAAGTTTATTTTCTTAGTATTGTTTTAGGCCCTTGATTTCTCAGAGGCATAAGTTTGTCTTCATCATTGATGGAATAAGCATTTATGGAGTGCCTTCTATATGCCAGGCACTCTGTTAGGCCCTGGAGGGAGAGTGATGGGGAAGGAACTACCCAGCCCTTCCAGTGCATCGGAAGAATCAGTTGCCCGTGCTGTTCAGTTCACACAAGCCGCGTGTGCCCTTCTTGTTCTGAGAGCTGGGAGTTTGGGCAGAGAGAAGTGGGCGCGGTAGATGATGTGATGTAGGGAAGGCAGTAGACCGGTCACTGAATTGTTTTTGAGCAGGTACTATGTGTCGGGCATCATTCCTGCTACCACAGATCACCGGGTCTGGTAGGGGAAGATGCTGGCACTGAAGATTTTGTCACCAGGTAGCTCTGTACACTTGGCAGTGTTCCTGCCCTGGTTCTTGCTTTCCTCAGCTGTGAGGTCTGGGCCGCTGGACGCTCCCTCCATGTGAGCAGACTCGATCGGGCCATCTTCCCGAGTCTGCCCTTTCCACCAGCCAGCCTTTCTGTCTTTCTGTAACCTCCATCGCCTTTAGAGGGCTCAAGTGGTTTTGCAAGTTGGGCTCCCGTCGTTTGAGAAAACTTTGTATGGGAGACCATTGCCTTTCTACGGGCAAAGGGAATGAAAAGGAAAAATCATCCTATAACATAGTTTTTGCAGACATTTGGGGGAAATCGCATTGCGGAGAATGGCCACCATCATTTGAGAAGGTATTTTTGTTTCAGAGTTTGGGGCCAATCCCAGCTTTTTGCCTCTGTGCGTGTGTGTCTCCTCAGTCCCAAACGTCTCTTCCCCCTTTTCTGCTCTTCTGGTTCTGCTCCCCTAACTTGCTCTCTTGCACACCCTCCTCCCCTGAAGTCGAGGCCTGAGAGACAGAAATTGGGCTGGAACTAATTTAATGGCTGAGTGACCTCACAGTAGAGAAACAGCCGGATCCTAATAGGGGTCTTTGTCTACATTTCCACCCTGGCTGGTAGCATGCCCGTCAAGAGTCAAGCTAGAGACACAGGTGGAAGCGATTAGACCTGTCATAAGGTTTGAAAAATTGATTCTGGAGGCGAAGTGAATAGATTGAACTTGACAGTGTTGTCCTAAAGATTCTAAGGGAAAATTCTGTAGTTTAATTTGAAATCCCTTGATTATTCATTAGTTTTCCAGATGGCTTTTGTTGATGTTTTACATATTAATGCCTGTATTGTGTTATTGGTGTACTCTTAATGTGCACGTAGGTAACGAGCAAAGAATAAATACGTGGTAAGTGTCCCAAATTAATGGGATGTTGGTGTAATCGTGAAGTAAAGGGTTTTTAAAAAGTTGATTGCTTTGGAATAATTACTCTGAGCTCTTTTATGGGCCGGTTTGGTGCTTTTAAAGTGGAAATTATTGAGGAATTTTAAAGAAACCTTCATTTTAATGTTTACTTCTAAACTAAGGTTTAGAACAGAACTCCAGCCTTTGACTCTGGAGGTCATGACTGAAGGGCTGTTCTGGCAAGTTCTCCATCAAATGCTCCCCGCCCCCCGCCCCCAGTTCAACACCTGAATAAGTTAACCTTTCATGTGCCAAGCTCCTGGAAGTGAACTATGAAGTGGCCTATTATTTTCCAGAGATGCCTCCCCATCAATTTTTAGTGTTTGAGAATGTCTACTTTCACGTTCTGTAACTGATTTTTTCAGGCAGGGTAAACTTATTGTGAGGTTTGACATTTTACGGTGGTTACGGTGCGTTCTGTGTAGATGGCGTTTTCATTGGAATTGGACCTTCTTTGACTCTCTCTCCTCGTTCAACCACATTTAACTGTCCGACGACCTGAAGCGTCCCAGGTCTTACTGTGCGGGAGAGTGAGGGTGAGTGTAGCCATCAGGCCGATGCCTTGTGAGCAGCCAACAAAGGACAGGCTGCCCAGCCGTGACGGCGGTTCTGCTGTGCCCGGCACACGGGGGAGGTTCTTCCTCTGGAACCTTCTTCCAAACACACAGCACAGTCCTTTGCATGTTCTCAGTGGTAGTGGTCTCACTCTTTTGAGAGTATACCAGGCTTTTAGAAAAAACAAAACAAAACAAAAAACAACAAAACAAGGTGTACCCCTTGTGCGCAGTATTTGCAAAAACAACTAGTTCCCGTGGCTCACTCGTTTCTCCCTTCCTTCCCTCCTTCCTTCCTTCCTTCCTTCCTTCCTTCCTTCCTTCCTTCCTTTCTTGGGTATTTATTTATTTAAATTGATTTATTTTTAAGAGAGAGAGACAGAGCATGAGAGGGGCAGAGAGAGAGGGAGACACGGAATCTGAAGCAGGCTTCAGGCTCTGAGCTGTCAGCACAGAGCCTGACGTGGGGCTCGAACAAACTGTGAGATCGTGACCTGAGCCTAAGTCAGATGCTTAACTGACTGAGCTACCCAGGCACCCCCCCCCACCCCCCCACCATTTTCCCCCCACTCATTTCTAGTTACTGAGGATAGACTCTTGGTTTGACCTAAGGGCTTAGATCTCGGGATGGGATATTACTGTCCTGGGTTGGGATTCCAGTTCTGCCTTTTACTATATGAGTGACCTTGGGTAAATCAGAGACCATTCAAGCCTCCGCTTCCTTATCCATATGATGTAGCTGGTAATAGTCTCTGCTTTCTTCTTCTTCTTCTTTTTAAATTCAGTCGCTCAACTAATTTGTCTTCAGCACCAGCCATGTGCAGGCCTTCGGGGTAGGCTCTGGGATCCAGTGGGGAGAGGCAGCAGTCATGCGAGACCTTCCTTCCAGGAGCCTGCATCCACCCCACTATCTGAGGAGGATGTACTGAGATATGTCTGCAAAGCTGTCTGTACAGAGCTTATAGTTTTGAAAAATTTTTAATGTTTATTTATTTTTGAGAGAGAGAGAGAGCGCGAGTGAGCAGGGGAGGGGCAGAGAGAAAGGGAGGCAGAATCTGAAGCAGGCTCCAGGCTCTGAGCTGTCAGCACAGAACCTGATGCGGGGCTCGAACTCACGAGCCATGAGATCATGACCTGAGCTGAAGTGAGCCACCCAGGTCCCCCATCAGCACAGAGCTTATATTGACTGCACTGTCACTATCATTTAAACTTCGGTGTAATCCTTTTTTTTTTTTTCTCTTTTTGACCTTCATCAAGCCTTCTTCAATGGCAGTGTGTGCGTGTCCATGAAACAAATCAACATTGTCTTCAACCCAGATTGTAATATGTGTTTTCTTGGGGTGGAGTTTTTGTTGAAGGTTTTGGCAGTTTTTTCTCATCAGACAAGAAGCATGATGGCTCATCACGAGTTACTATTTTGCCAAAAATGTGTTATTTTAGTCCAGCTTTTCTTGAAAGATGAGAAAACATAGTCGGTTGTCCATGTTTGTGTTGCCCTTAAAATATGCAGAACGAGTTCCCTTTCTTTTTTTTTTTTTTTATCAAGCTTTCTCTATTTTAAAATGTTAACAATTTATCATTTTCTTAGGCAACAGCAATCATTTGGAAAAAGCTGGAACGTCTCCCCTTGGAACATTTTCGTTGGTCCCACGGATATGCCTTGTGCATAGCCATGATATGCGCATCTCTTCCTTGAGCCCCTGAACCTCTTGTACCAGTTAGAAGTGCTTGTGTTTGATGATGCTTCGCTGTCTTCAATTGCTTGAAACATCTCAGATACTTCTTACCCCGCAGAGTTGCTCAACTGTATGCAGCACTTGATATTCATTTTGTCAGATGCCTCTGTTCCGTTCGAATGAGTAATAAAATACCACCAAGGGTAATAAAGCCAAGTTTGCGGTTGGGAAAGGCCTTCACTAAGATGGTGATAGGGAACTCCCTAGGCTTGTTTTTTCCCCGGTTCAGATACATCTTAGAGGGAAAGCCGAGGGTTAACTGCAGTTGAGAAGCGAGCCGTGTCCCGTGGTGGTTGGGACTGTTTTTTCTCTCAGTTATTGAGGGCAGAGGAGTTATTTCTTAGCGACAGGGCCGTGTACATGCCCTGGGCGGCCCAGAGTGGGCGGATGAGCAAACTGGCTTACACTGGCCAGGGCATC
The DNA here is from genome assembly GCF_018350215.1 of Panthera leo. Classification (NCBI taxonomy): domain Eukaryota; kingdom Metazoa; phylum Chordata; class Mammalia; order Carnivora; family Felidae; genus Panthera; species Panthera leo. The sequence goes on from NC_056687.1 coordinate 8,579,778, forward strand.
ATGGGTACCGACAGCATCTCAGGTCTCGGAGCGTCGTTGGCGAATTCCATGACTTCCCATCTGAAAATGAGCAAAGTGTAGTGATATCCACTCATGGGAATGCTGCCCATGTTGAAAGGGCCAAAGGGAGTTAGTGAAATGCGGAGCCCTGTGCTCAGTCTCTGACGTGAGTGGGTGGTGAGTGCTGGTTCCGTCTCCTCTTTGTCTGCCTTCTAACATGGGTGCTTTCTCCAGATGGAGACGGCTGATGGCCACCTGCTTGGAAACTGCAGAAATGAACCCTGAGAATATGTTCCAAGGTTCTGATGCAGTAAAAAGTGTACGATAAGAAAACACCATTTTAATTTTTTTTAATGTTTGTTTATTTTTGAGAGAGAGAGAGAGAGACCCCAAATGTGATTGGGGGAGGGGCAGAGAGAGAGGGGACACAGAATCTGAAGCAGGCTCCAGGCTCTGAGCTGTCAGCAGAGAGCCTGACGCAGGGTCCTCATTCACAAACCATGAGATCATGACCTGAGCCAAAGTCGGATGCTCAAATGACTGAGTCACCCAGGCGCCCCAGAAAACAGCACTTTAAAAACTTGGTTAGGTGACAACATGAATAAGGACATCGTGCTAAGGGAGAGAAGGGAGAAAAAGATCAGTACTGTGTGATATAATGTATATGTGGAATCTAAAAAAGCCAGACTCGTTAAAAACAGAGTTAAATGGTGGTTACCAGGGAATGAGGGGTGGGAGACTTGAACAGATGTTGTTTAAGGGACAAACTTGCAGGACCTCTGGGTGACTCAGTTGGTTGAGCGTCTGGCTTTGGCTCAGGTCGTGATCTCGCATCGCAGTTCGTGGGTTTGTGCCCTGGGTTGGGCTCTGTGCTGACAGTTCAGAGTCTGGAGCCTGCTTTGGATTCTGTGTCTCCCTTTCTCTCTGCTCCTCCCCTGCTTGTACACACTCTCTCTCTCTCTCAAAAATAAATAAACATTTAAAAAAAAAGGTACAAATTTGCAACAAGTAGTCCCCAAGCCCTCAAATAAGTCCTCATGCTCTAATGCCTACCACGGTGAATATCGACAACAGTATCACATAACCGCCAAACTTGCTTAGAGACTTAGAACCTAATTATTCCAACTGCTAAAAAGAAATGATAAGTAATGGGATAGAGGGGCTGATTATTGCTGCAGTAGCCATCGTATTACAATATCTAATTGTATCAAATTCACATCTACATGTTAAATTTATACAATAATAGGCTTCAATTAAAAAAGTAAAAAACTCTCAATGCAAAAAAAGGTAACTCTCAGTTTGTGAGTTAACATTAGTTTCTGAGTGGAAAAATTTTAAATCTTCTTAGAATTTGGTGTTCATGATGACCCAAGTATGGCCACTTGTCTGTATACACGTGCGGAGGTAGAGGCTGAGCTGTGGATTAAAACATTGGTTAAAATGTGTTAGGTGAGGGGCTCCTGGTTGGCTCAGTTGGTTAAACGTCCGACTTCAGCTCAGGTCATGATCTTGTGGTTTGTGAGTTCGAGCCCCGCGTTGGGCTCACTGCTGTCAGCCTGTCAGTGCAGAGCCCGTTTTAGATCCTCGGTCTTTCTCTCTGCCCTTCCTCTGCTCTCTCTCTCTCTCTCTCTTTCTCTCTCTCTCAAAAATAAAAAATTAAAAAAATTAAAACAAATGTGTTAGGTGATCAAGCAGATATTTTTCCTTTGCCTTGTTCTGCATCCCTCTCTATCATTTGCATTTCCATCTCTCCCCTGACGTTGCTGTGTGACTCACTTAGAAAAACTTTGGTTTTTCTTGCACGTAAAACACTTACCTGCTTTGGAGGGGAGGGTTGATTTGCTTTCATCCGCCCCTTGAAAATCCTTTACACACCCACCGTTTATCTGCACACACTCGGAGCTCTGCTATGCCTTTGTTTCTGCTTTTTGTTTTGGAGAGAAGCATGTTCTATTTCTGCATGAGGGGTATTCCGTCACTCTGGGACCCAGACGCCACATTTTTTCTGCATTGCACAAGGGGTCATTCATCATTTTCATTTTTTGTTTGGCTCTCCCACCAGAGTATTCAAATTAGCGAGAAGGAAAATGATGAAGTCATTGCCTGGCAGAGAAGTGTTTTCTCGGGATGTGGGAAGGGGTGGAGGAGACAAGAGAAGAGGAAGGGATTATGAGGAGGTCTGTACCTTACCTCTTTTTTCTGGCCTTTGGTTTCAGAGGTCACCTGGATGCTAATGTCATTTTCACAGTTTAAAACTGTGTAATATGTGAACAGAATTCACCCAAAAATGCAACTACATGGTGGGATGGCAGTGTCAGTGACCTTGGAAACTTAGGCTGTCTTTTTTTAAATTTACATCCAAGTTAGTTAGCATATAGTACAATAATGATTTCGGGAGTAGAATCCAATGATTCATCCCTTACATATAAAGCCCAGTGCTCATCCCAACAAGTGTCCTGCTTAATGCTCCTTACCCATTTGGCCCATCCCTCCACCCACAACCCCTCCAGCAACCCTCAGTTGGTTCTCTGTATTTAAGTCTCTTATGTTTTGTCCCCCTTCCAGTTTTTATATTATATTACTTCCCTTCCCTTATGTTCAATCTATTTTGTATCTTAAATTCCACATTGAGTGAACTCATATGATATTTGTCTTTCTCTGACTGACTAATTTTGCTTAGCATAATACCCCCTAGTTCCATCCACGTAGTTGCAAATGGCAAGATTTCATTCTTTTTGATTGCTGAGTAATACTCCATTGTGTGTGTGTGTGTGTGTGTGTGTGTGTGTGTGTGTGTGTGTGTTTACCACATCTTCTTTATCCATTCATCCATCGATGGACATTTGGGCTCCTTCCAGACTTTGGCTATTGTCGATAGGGCTGCTATAAACACGGGGGTGCATGTGCCCCTTCGAAACAGCACACCTGTATCCCTTGGGAAAATACCTAGTGGTACAATTGCTGGGTTGTAGGGTAGTTCTATTTTTAACTTTTTGAGGAAGCCCCATACTGTTTTCCAGAGTGGCTGCACCAGTTTGCATTCCCACCAACAGTGCAAAAGAGATCCTCTTTCTCCGCATCCTCACCAACATCTGTTGTTTAGGCTGTAATTTTATCTGTGTCGTTCTCACACACCAGCTGTGTGATGTTGGGTGAACCACCCAAATTCCCTGGATGTGTTTCCTTATCTGTAACTTGAGAAGGCTGTACTAGATTGGTGGCTTAATTATATATACATTTTTTAAGCAGTAAAGCCCCTTTTTACATAAACTACCCCACTGTACAGATGAGGCTAGGAAGCCTTCTCAGAGCCCAGGCTCCTCAGGGCATGGGTGTCAAGACCACTGGCCAAGAAAGTGCCCAAGGTCCTGCCATCTGGACACTCAGCACAGCTGACTGGGATGGTTGTATCTTAATAGCAGGCTGAGTGGTTGACTGGATTATTTCTTTTTATACTCTGTCTTGTTCCAAGAGGATCTAAGGTAATGGGGATTTAAGGTTATCTGTTATGAGATAAGTTCTTTCTCCTCCTGTGGGTGTGCTGTGTAACCCAAATGGATTACACTGTGTTTCTGTGGTTGTTATTATATGACACGTCAAAGCTGTATGCATATTATTCATAAAACTCAGCACCATTTGGAGTTTCCCCGACGTCCCCAGACTAACAATGAGGACTGAGTAACTGTGGTTCCCTTCTGGAACCCAGGGAAACCTGTGTGGGTCCCCTGCCCCTGTTAAGCTGAATAGCTATTGTCTTCAGGAGTGATTATCCAGTGGTTACTCAGATGTCTCTAGTTACAGAGCAGTGATGTCTGAGAGGAAAAATTTCTGCTGGTGTAGCTTGGGTTTCAAACACCCAGACGCCGAGAGGGGATGACACCATGGTGTAAAGATCTCAGCTTTGGTAGGGAGTGCCCCTCAGTTCCCGAACCCTTTAGGGAGTGTTCTGGGAGGGGATGTAGGGGATGTGGATTGGGGAGAGCTGTGGTGGAAATATGGGTGGGGGAGTTGGGGTGGGTGCATGGTTGTCTTGTATGAGGTCTTAGTCAACATCTCATCTCATCTCATCTCATCTCATCTCATCTCATCTCATCATCTTATCATTTATTCATTTTTGAGAGACAGAGAGACACAGAGTATGAGCTGGGGAGGGGCAAAGAGAGAGAGAAGGACACAGAATCTGAAGAGGGCTCCAGGCTCTGAGCTGTCAGCACAGAACCTGACACGGGGCTCGAACCCATGAACCATGAGATCATGACCTTAGCCGAAGTCGGACCCTCAACTGACTGAGCCACCCAGATGCCCCTTGGTCAACGTTTTAGATTTTGAATTTTCGTTAAAGCTTGCTTGACTCATTAACGTAGAGTAGAATTTGCCCTGGAATCTGGGTATAGGTTGCATGTGCTTGAACAGTGGTGCGAAGTTTGGGGTGCGGGATTTATACAACTGGCTCTCATCCTGGTTTCCTGGAGTTTTTATTTTTAAACTTTCAGTATCCTTCTTACCACTGACAGTACTCTAGGGCACCTGCTCTTTTCTAAACTTCAACCAAATGAAATGTAATTTGATTTTTAACATTCTGTGCTTATCCATGAAGATAACTTAAGAAACTTGCACGGTGCCTGTCAGGATTGTAAGTCCCTGACGAGAAGCTCATCTTACAAAAAGTTGTTTTTGTTTTTGTTCTGAAGCTCAGGTAAATGCTTCCTGTAGCTTTGACTTTAGGTGTTGTTCTATTCCGTTCCCTTCCCTTCTCCTTCCCTTCTTTCTGTTGCAAAGTGTAGTGCCTCCCTACTGTTGGAGGTCAACGGAGGCCCTCTTGGGTTTGTCCTGCAGGCCAGTGGAGATAGAGCCCCAGGGAAAGATTGCGGGCACTTTTACTTTTTTGCTGTGGCACCTGGAAAACTATCGTAAAACAGACCAAATCTGTTCAGCGCAATGTTGTTATAGTTGGGATAGGATGATTTGACATCTCGTAAACTCGAGATCAAACTAGTGGTATATGCGAAAATGGTCATGATCTCTCAGATCTGGGGAGGGAGGGTACCCAAACGGCCAGTCACCCCCTGCTGCCTGAATGCCCTTTGCACTGCTTCTGGTGTGTCTGAGTCCTTGATGGTGAGAAGCTTTCTGGCATTTGTTCAATTAACAAATATTTATTGAGCTGTTATACCTTTAGGCAGCTCATTCCAGCGTCTTAGGCCAGTGCTGTCTCCTGGGATGGGTCCTTTGAAACCCCGCCCATTCCAAAAAAGAAATCTGTCTTATGGATCCAAGTAGAGAAAATTTAACTTTCTCCCAAATGATCGTTAAAAGATCTGTTAATTAGCTCAGATAGTTTAAGATATTTGAAGATAGTTATTGGCCTTTTTAATCCCCATATCACCTTTTTTTCTAAGCATCTCCTGTAATGAACATTTAGTCACATCCCTATGGTGGAGATGAAAATTTTAGGTCCAAAGATCAACAGCTTTGCATAAAGCCAGTCAGGGTACATAAAACTAATTATTTTTTCTGGAAATGTTTTTGAGTTATAAAGAGAATTCTTGGACATTGTAGAACACTAGGCAATGTAGTAATATATGGTAAGGAAATGAAAATCATCTGTAACCCCACCACCTGTAAATGATCGTATTAATCTTTTGGTATATTTTCTTCTAGTCTGTTTTCCTCCTACACAATGTATGTAAAACTGTGATTATGTTGTTTATGAAATAATCACTTCCCATGCAGTCTGTTGAAAACACATTCTTTTTTTTTACAGTGCATACAGCTTGACCATGATTTATTTAAGCAATCTCCAGCGAATGCTTTTCTGTCATTTCCAACGTTTTCCGATTCTACATAATAAGCATATTTCTTTTTGAGCCAACAGTTCTGTATAATTCTTTAGTGACCCCATTACAATATTTCTTTTCCAGAAGGTAATTGGAAAATTATGAAACAAAAGCAGACATTGATAGAATTGAACAGGATGAGGCTAATACTTGTTGTTGATAATATTTCTTACTATTTCGTCACTGTCATACAATTATCTCACATTATTTCATCTTTTGTCCATGGACATGTCATGCCTTAATAATAGCTAACATTGACTTGGCATTTACTTTGTGGAAGGTACTGTGTGCATTTTTCCTATTCAGTCTTGACCAGAATCCCATGAGATAGTAAGCATTAAAAAAAAAATTTTTTTTTAACTTAAAATGGTATCTCTTAGACACAGAGTGTGAGCAGGGGAGGGGCAGAGAAAAAGAGAGAGACACAGAATCCAAAGCAGGCTCCAGGCTCTGAGCTGTCAGCACAGAGCCTGATGCAGGGCTTGAACTCACGAACCATGAGATCATGATCTGAGCTGAAGTCGGATGCTTAACCGTCTGAGCCACCCAGGCCCCCAGATTTCCCATGTTAAGAAATGAGGGAGCTATTGCTTAGAGGGTTAAAATGGCTTGGGCCAGAGCCACATGAAGAGTTAAATGGTAGAACCAGCATTTAAAAGATTTGTCTTGAGAGCTTTAATTCTTAGCTCCTAATACTATAGTACTACAGGTGCTTTGCTGAAATCCTAATACACTGTATCCCCCCTGCTTCCAACATCTATGTGTGTATACACATACATACGTATGTACATACTAATTTGTTATAAAAGGAAATCAGGTTAGCTGACATATCTAATTCTTGGTGATTTTCTTAAATTTTTTAAGAATTTTTTTTTTGTTGAAATGGATATGATGGGAATCGTAAGTGAAAGTCTCAGCTCTGGAACTTACTAGTGGGACATCTTATGGAACTTGTTTTTTCTTCTGTACCATTATCTGTAAAACATGGACAGTAATGTCTATATTAATGGGCTGTGATCTGGGTTAAATAGAAGTGTTTATATAAAAGTCCCAGTTCAGTCCCTGTACTGTACTTGTACTCAAGTAGTACTGGGTACTCAGTAGTAGTAATTTCCTTATTTCCTTGAATTCCAATAGGGATAGGACATCTCTAGTTAGTGTAATTTCCTCTGAAAATTAGAATGGCATGTTTCTTTTAGCTTGTCTAGTTCACAGTAACCCTTCAAAGATCAGCCATCTGAACTTAATTATATCTTCCTCATGTTCTCAAGTTCTGTAGACTTGAAAATAGAATAATAATAATTACCCAATTTGAAGAAGAGAGAAAAAAACTGAAAAAAATTTAAAGAACCTGGGGGAGAATCTAAAAATGTCCAATGTATTATTATAATTGGAGTCCTTTGGGAAGAGAGACATAATGAGGCAGAAAAACATATTTGAGGAAACAGTGGCCAAATGATCGCCCTAGTTGGTAAAACACATCAATTGGCTGGTTCAATATGTTCAGCAAACCCTGAGCAGGATAAATCTGATGAAAATACACCTGCGCACGTTAGAGTGAAACTGCCGAAGACAAAGATAAAGGGGAAATACTGAAAGCAGCCTGAGGAAACATCACTTTGCATGCCAAGGAATGATGAATTGAATGTGCACAGTTTCTCATCAGAAATCATGGAGGCCCGAGGAGAGGAAACAGTATTTTTAAAGGGCTCAAAGAAAAAAAAAAACCCATCAAGTCAGAATTCTACACCCGGCAAAAATAGGCTTCAACAATGAAGGCAAAATACATTTGCAGATAAAAGAACACAAAGACAATTTGTTATAGTGCAGATCTTCTGGATAGATTGCCAATGGGAGTCCCAGAGGGTAGAGGGAAATACACCAGAGGAAAACTTAGCTCCTTCGAGAAGGAATAAAATGGCATGTAACTGAGTAAATTTAAAACACTTTCCCCAACTTAATTTCTTTAAAACATATATGACCGTTTAAAGCAAAAATTACAACATCATCTTGCATAATCTCCTGTATGCTGATGTCATACATATGACAACTGTAGAATAAAGGACAACAGAAGGGGGGTAAGTGGAGAGGCACCTGGGTGGCTCAGTCGGTTGAGTGTTAGACTCTTGATTTCGGCTCAGGTCATGATCTCATGGTTCATGGGATTGAGCCCCATGGAGGGATCTATGCTGACAGTATGGAGCCTGCTTGGGATTCTCTCTCTCCCTCTCTCTCTGCCCCTCCCCTGCTTATTCTCTCTTTCTCTCTCTCACTCTGTCCCTCCCAAAATAAATAAATACATAAACATTAAAAAAGAGAAGGAGGATAAGTGGAATTACATGATGGCAGTACTTCTGCATCTGATGTGAAATGGTATAAACTCAGTAGATGTGCAAATTAAGCATTTATATTGTAGTCCCTGGAGTAACCACTAAAAACATAAGGCAAAGAGGTATAGCTAAAAAGCCAACAGATAAATTAAAATATCCGAAGAATCCAACAGAAGGCAGCAAGAAAAGGAATCCTGGAACCAAAAAATTGAAGGAAAAACCAAAAACGAACAAAATGGTAGACCTAATTCAGCTTTATCGATAATCATCTGAAATGATAATGGACTAAGCACTGTGGTTAAAAGTCAGAGAGCGTCAGAACGGATACAAAAAAAGAAAGCAAGACCTGAGTATGTGTTCTCTGTAAGACATAATTATAGAGACACAGGTTACAAGCAAAAGGATGGAAAAAGGCATATCACATAAATAGCAAGCTTAGGAAGGCCAGAGTGACTTTATTAACATCCAAAAAAACAGACTTCCGGACACAGAATGAGGAAAGATAAAGAGGGATGTTTCTTAGTGATAAAAGGGTCGATTCATTGAGAAGACATAACAACCATAGATGTGTATTTACCTGATAACAGAGCTTCAAAAAAATGGACAGGATTAAAGAGAAAAATAGAGAAGTCCACAACGAAGGCTGGAGGTTTTAATGCTACTCTCTTAACAGGGGGTGGAGTAAGTAACCAGAAATCGTGAAAAACATAGAGGATCTGACACTATCAACCACTATCACCTAATTGGTGTTTATAGAACATGATACCCAGCTGAATCCACATTCTCTTCAAGTGCACATGATCTGTTCATCATGGTAGATTATGTGCTGGGCCATAAAATATGTCTCCTTAGAAGTAAAGTGATGGAAATCACATAGAGTGAGGACCTTCGCTGCCCACGATGGAATTAAATTAGAAGTCAGTAACAAAAATGTATCTCGGAAAATCACAAATATTTTAAAATTAAGCCACACACATCTAAATAATCCATGGCTCGAGAGAGAAATCAAAATAGAAATTAGAAATTTGGGGCACCTTGGTGGCTCAGTTGGCTAAGCTTCTGACTCTTGATCTCAGCTCAGGTTCTTAATCTAAGGGTTGTGAGTTCAAGCCCTGTATTGTGCTCCATGCTGGGTGTGGAGCCTACCAAAGAATTTAAAAAAAAAAGAGAAGAGAGAAGAAAAGAAAGAAGTTAGAGAGGCGCCTGGGCAGCTCAGTCCATTCAACATCCAGCTTTGGCTCAGGTCATGATATCACAGTTCATGGGTTCGAGCCCCATGTCGAGCTCTGTGCTGACAGCTCAGAGCCTGGAGCCTGATTCGGATTCTGTGTCTCCCTCTGTCTCTGTCCCTTCTCTGCTCACACTCTGTCTCTCTCTCTCAAAAATAAGTAAGCATTAAAGAAATTAAAAAAAAAAAGTTATTCTTTTTAATGTTTATTTTTGAGAGAGAGAGAGACAGAGCATGAGCAGGGAAGGGGCAGAGAGAGAGAGGAAGACACAGAATTTGAAGCAGGCTCCAGGCTCTGAGCTGTCAGCACAGAGCCTCATGTGGGGCTTGAACTCATAAACCGTGAGACCATGACCTGAGCCAAAGTCGGATGCTTAACCCACTGAGCCACCCAGGTGCCCTAAGAAACTTTTGAAGTTAAGGAATAATTAAATAAATAGAGATACCATGATTATGGAAGAAAAGACTCAATATTGTTATGATGCCAGTTTTCTTTAAATTGATTTATGGATTCAGCATAAGCTTAATCAAAATCACAGGAGTTTTAGTAGAAATGTATAAGCTGATTTTAAAATTTACATATAATTTACATAGGATTGCAAGAACCCTACAATAGGGAAAATAATTTCGAACAAGAACAAAATTGGAGAAGTCATATTCTCTGACTTTAAGACTTACTGTAAAATTGTGATAATCAAAGCACATGGTTTTGGCATTAACAAGAAATAGATCAATAGAACAGACGGAAGATTTCAGAAATAGACCTGCCCTTGATTGGCCATTTGATTTTTGGCACAGGTGTCAAAACAATCTGACAGAGAAAGGAGTGTCTTTCCAAGAAATGGTACTGGCATAACCTGATACATACTCCATATAGGAAAATAAATGAATCTTTTTAAAAACATTCTTTTAATGTTTTATTAATTTTTGGAGAGAGAGAGTACAAACAGGGGAGGGGCAGACAGAAGAGGAGACACAGAATCCAAAGCAGGCTCCAGGCTCTGAGCTGTCAGCACAGAGCCTGATGTAGGGCTTCAACTTGTGAATTGTGAGATCATGCCCTGAGCCAAAGTTGGATGCTTAACCTACTGAGCCACCCAGGCGCCCCGAAAATAAATGAATCTTAACCCCTATCTCACATCATACACTAAGATTGATTTGAGATAGATCATAGACCTTCATCCAGGAGATAAAAATATAATGCTTCTAAAGGTAAATAGAATATCTTCATGACTTGGTGGTAGTCAGAGATTTCATAAAATGGTTACAGAAAGCAACAACTACAGAAGGAAAAAAAATTGACAAATTAGTCTTCCTAAAAATGAAGACATAATGCTCTTCAAAAGATAGTGATAAAATGAATAGACAAGCCACACGCTGGGAGATATTTGCAAAAACCTAATTGACGAAAACTAGTATCTGTGAGACATGAAGAATGTCTACAAGTCAATAATCAAATGACAAACAGCTCAGTTAAAACATTTGAACACTTGACAAAATAGGAGTGTCGGCGGCCAAGTAAGCACACAAAAAGATCCTTAACATTTTCTGCCTTCAGGAAAATGTAAATCAAAACCAGAATGGGGTACCATTACACACCCACCACACCCACCAGATAAGCTCAAAATAAAAAAGACCGATCACACCAAATATTGGTGAGGATGTGGAACAACCACAATTCCTAGACATCACGTTGTTGGCGGGAATAGAAACTGATAGAGCCACCTTGAAAAAATGATGGGGCAGTTTTCTCATAAAAATAAACATATACTTCCCTTCTGACCCAACAGCACTACGCTTTCCTAGTTGTTCACCCAGGATAAGTGAAAATGTGTCTATACAGTATCTTGTATGTCAGTTGTTCATAGCACTTAATTTTTGATAGCCAAAACCTGGAAACAACCCAAATGTCTATCAACAGATGAATGGAGACACTGTAGCATATTCATACACTTGAACATCACTCCGCGATAAAAAAGGATGACCCCCGATGCACGTGTCAGCTTGTATGAATCTGAAAAACTTTACGCACAGCAAAAGAAGCCTTCCACAAAATAGTACCTAGTGTTTTACTCCCATTTTATGAAGTTTTGGAGCCGGCAAATCTCGTCTGTGGTGGGGGATCAGAAGAGGTGTGGTCTCTAGGGGCTGGGTGTGGAGATCAACCTGGATGGACAGGAGGAACCTTTTGAGTGATGGTAAAGTTTCTTGTTTTGATAGAGCTTTTAGTAAGACGATGTATGCATTTATCAGAACCCAGAAGATCTTATGATATCACTGCAGGTAAATTTTACATACAAACTAAAATATTGAACACTAGTTACATGAAGGCTTAAGTATCAAGAGGGGGATGTCTGAGGGGCGCCCCGGTGACTCAGTTAAGTGTCCAACTTCGGCTTAGGGCATGATCTCACAGTTCCTACATTGGGATCCTGTGTTTGAGCTCGCTTTGGATCCTGTGTCTCCCTGTCTCTCTGCCCCTTCTCTGCTCATGTTCTCTCTCCTCTCTCAGAGATCAATAAAAACATTAAAAATTTTTTTTTTCAAGTTAAAAAAAACAAGGAGATATCTGAAATTTATGTTGTTGTTTTTTTTAATTCGTTTTTGAGAGAGACAGAGACAGCATGAGTGGGGGAGAGGCAGAGAGAGGGAGAGAGAGAGAATCCCAAGCAGGCTCTGCACTGTCAGCACAGAGCCCGGCGTGGGGCTCAAACCCACGAAAGCATGAGATCGTGACCTGAGCTGAAACCAAGAGTTGGATGCTCAACAGACTGAGCCACCCAGGCGCCCCTGGAATTTATGTTGAAACGCAAAAAATGGAAGTGGATGGCTCGACTCGTTTACCGATATGTTCTAAGGCTGGTGTAATAGCATATTAATGGTAGAGTCTAGCTGGGGGGTACATGAGTGTTCACTCCAAAAGTCACCCTTGCTATAACGTGTCCTTAATTTTTGTAGTAAGTGAATCACTGTGGAAGAATTTTAAATAGTCATGATGGTATACTTAAAATAAATTTACAAAAATTGGAGTTGTGTAAACACTTGGTCCCGTCACTTCCATACGAAAGCCACTTCAGAAAAGGAAAAGTGTGCTGTTTCCTACGTTCAAACGTTTTTCTCCCTCGTCTTCTTTCTTTTACTTAGATGTCCACAACTTGCTCCCCCTTCCTTGAACACAGTAACTTAAAGTACATGAAAAGCATGAAGTTAACGCTGAAGTGTTACTTCTGGTGGCTTGCTGGATTATTTACTCCTTAGGTATTAGGTATTCTGAGTACTAAAATTTAAAAAAATAAAATCACAGTCTGTATTCTCGTTTTCTGAAATCCCAGTGGCCTAATTTCGCTTTATTTATGCCCCTAGTGAAAATATTTTAAAAATCTAAATTTGTCTGCACATAAAGTTTTCATTTCTCACACCTCATATTGTCCAGCCTGCTGTCATGGCCTTTACAAGGGCGTGCTGGATAGAGGCTCCCTGCTGGGCACGCGGTGAGTCTCAGAGTTGCCGTAAAGTGTTCAACTTCGTGTGAAAAAGAGAAGATATAATTAGCAGCGTTCTCGTTATTTAAAATATTCTCATTAATGTATATTCTGATGTAATTTTACTCCACAGTCGCTCAGAAGAGCCTCTCCAAGGCTCTGGCCGGAGGAGGGGCGGGGAGTGTAGGGGGCGGGTAGGTGCTGAATTCTCTTCTTCCTAAGATGCTGTTTTCCAGGCCCTTCTGCCGAGGGTGGACCGGTGAGGAGTTGGCCGCCTTCTCTTAGCGTTTGGGTTTTAGTCGGATATCTAGCTCATAATATTATTGGGAATTCTTCTGATAACTAGTCTTTAAGATATGTTTTCTAATGTGATGTTTTGTCATGAAGCAATGTCCCCCCTTCCCCCATCCTTAAGACTTTAAGGGGCACTTTAAACTATGATCCCTCAACAGTGACCCCTGGGAGGAGAATGAGATGAAAATCCTCATTATTTCCAAATTTAGCAAGTTTGCCAATAACTAATGGAATAGTGACGCAGTTAGAAATGCAGCTTCTTTCTTTTTATTGATAATTTAGTGGTTTTTTTAAAGAATTTATTTCCAGAGAGACAGAGACAGCACAAGTGGGGGGGGGGGGGGAGAGAGAGAGAGAGAGAGAGAGAGAGAGAGAGAGAGAGAGAGAGAATCCCAAGCAGGCTCCGTGCTGCCAGCACAGAGCCCGATGCGGGGCTCGAACTCACGAAACCGTGAGATCATGACCTGAGCCGAAACCAAGAGTCAAGTACGTCTGTAGTCAAGCCTTAAGTACATCTGAGGAGACACAGAGGTCGGATGGAGCTTTTTTGCGGGCTGCTGGTGGTCCTAACAACATGAAAGCAGCCAGATCTTGTCAGTGACAGTCCTTCAGAATCAGTTTCTAAAGTCCCTTAAATGAAAAGCACCCATGCTTTGGTGGGGAATTAATTTTAAAATAGCGGCAACCAACTTTGACTCTTGAGATTCTTTGCAGTTTGGGGTTGCGATAGCTAACCAGGGCACAAAGCTTTTATTTTAAGGGTGGGTGTCCACTGCTCCTATCCCTGTTCTATTCCTCTAGAAATTAAGCTCCCTTACTGTTCATAAAATAATTCTAGGTGGAAAGGCCTCCATTCTTTTTTTTTGGGGGGGGGCGGTTTTTTATTTATTTTTGAGAGAGAGCGAGAGCAAGCAGGGGAGGGGCAGAGGGAGAGAGAGAGAGAATCCAGAGCAGGCTCTGCACTGTCAGCATGGAGCCCATTGTGGGGCTGGAACTCGCAACGATCTGAGCCGAAATCAGGAGTCAGACGCTGAACCAGCTGAGCCACCCAGGCGCCCCCGCCCCAGCCTTTTTTTTTTTTTTTTTTTTTTTTTTTTTTTTTTTTTTTTTTTTTTTTAGGGCATTGGATTTGAGGCACTACCTTGAGGTAGCACTGAAGTTCGCAGGCTGTGGTTTCAACTCAGCGGATATAAACAGGAGATTATGGATGTCAGCAAATTTAAAGGGAAGGCTTAACAAAATAAGGCTCCAGTATCAGAAACAGACTTTGGTACGGGGTCAATAATTTAACAGGTCTAAGCGAAGCCGGTAAAGACGAGAACTTTTGGAGGTAGTGTGCTCTGGGCACCATGAAACGTCTGAAGCGTGCCTGCTCCTTCTCATGCCTTTTAAGGCAAAGGCCATTTTGAAAACGCAAAATGCAGTTTATATGGGTAATCTACAGAAAAGAAATGCGATTTGAAAATGAAAATCTCTTTTCTGGCCCATCATGAAATAGCTGGAAGCAACTTGTCTAAAATTAAACCTCTTTCCCCTAAAAAAAATTTGACACAGGTCATTAAAAAAAAAAAAAAAAGTTGTAATTTTGCCTTTAAACGTTCCAGCTGAGGCGTGAATCCAAGGAGTGAGGGCTCAGACAGTCTCTCCAGTCTGTCCATTTTTCATGGGAAGAAAAGTGCAGCTTGCTGGGAGGAGGGGCTGCTATAAAACCTCTCTGAGCCTCTACCCCAGCTCCTGGCCAAGCCCAGGGCGCCCCTGGCCTGGGGGGGGGATGGGCAGCTCCCAGGGTCTGGAGACCACACTCCATCGAGACAAGAGTTCTCTGCTTGTGCCGGGCAGTTCCGCTTCTTTCCAAGGGTGTGTGTGGCAGGCAAACACTGTTCTCTTGGTACTTTTCTCCAGTACAGTTTTTATTTTGGTTGTCATTTTCCTTCTGCTTGGCAGAAAGATGTATTTGCTAGAGTTCCATCGGGACCAAAATACAAACCCCGGGGAGCGTTTAAGGGAAAGATGGCATTGGTACCGAAAATCACAAAATTATATAGATTGTTTTCACTTTTTAAGTTATAGATGTGACACACAAATTTATTTTGCTTCTATAAGAGTAAAAATTGCAACTGATGTTAAAGGTCACCCCAATCCTGTTGCTCCTATTTGCCCCATTCCCACCTTGGGAGGTTGATCTTTTTCAGTGATTTTTCTCTATAGTATTATATAACAGGTGTTTGGCTGTATGTTTCTATATCGAGATAAAAAGCTAAATTGCTAAGTCACAGGAGACCCAACAGTAATTTGGCTTTAAAAGAAAGGCATTAAGTTCTGCCTCGTGAGAGAGTCCAGGGTAAGTAGCCTAGGTCATTGGGCTGCCGTGTTCCTCGCAGTCAGTCATTGGGGGACCCAGGCTGACAGTGGCTCTGCTCTGTGTCTTTAACACTTGGCTTTCTAGGTCAGTCTGGTCATTGCTGTGCTAGCCAGCGGGAAGGGCAAAAGGGTGAAAATAGAGGGCCAGAGATTTCCTCTTAAAACAAGGAGTGTTAAGTGTGGCACAGTGTGGCCCACGCTGACTGTCGTTGGCAGGAGCCTGGTCCCTGGCAGCTTGGCTGAAAAGATATGCGGGAGATGCACAGGGCAGCCGGGAGGAAGGGAAGGGAGGATAGATTTGGGTGCCCTGTGCTCTGTCTTTGCTCCTGGGATATCCTGTCATGCACCAGGCATCTTGGAGACTCACCTGTTACAGTGTATCAACCCAGCCTGTTGCTTTTCACTGTTCCACGATCTTCCACAGCAAGAACAGACCACTGTTCAGTCATTTCCTGCTAATGCATAGTTCGCTGATTTCCACCACTTGCTCTTAGAATTGCAGCACCCAGGGCATTACACGGATGGTTATGGACATGTGCGATGTTTCTCTCCTGTGGGAACGGGGTCATCAGGGATGTATCTTTAGTCTGGGTAGCTTTTCTTAAACTGCCTACCAAGCCGGGTGGATATGCCCGTTTTGGCTCTTGGGATTCGAAAGAACCTGTTTTCCTACAATGGCCTGTCAGCTGATTCTTGCATTTGAATTCTGACAATAAGGGAGGTTGACCGCCACCCGCCCAAAAAGAAAAAATGAAACACTAATATGAAAGTTCTTTGGAGAAATATTTATGACTGAGTAGATTCATTAGAGCAGAACACTTTTTTTTTTTTTTTAACTACTCAACTTTTTGGCTTTGTTTTATAGCCAGCATCTAATACTAATTTATTTCTACTTAGTTACCCAATTTAGTAATAATTTAAAAATTTGTGGTTGAAGATGATAGTTAAAGATGAAACCAAATTATTTAAAGGAAATGAAAGTTACCTTTTGATTTAGAACCAGCTGCCTTTAGAGCAAGATTGCTTTTGAGGAATTTATGATCGAAGGAATGTGATCCCCGTGTTTCCGCTGTGGATTTGCTCAAATCATGAGAACAGTCATGTAGATTAGAGGAACTGCGTCTTTCATAGACCAGAGCGGGATACATGGTGCTGGCACAGCCACTGAGATCCAGGTGGCTACGTGGACCTGAGTTTGAGCTTGCACAAATCTGTACCGTTTCTGGTAGACGGGCTTGCACACCACCCTCGCGTGAAGCGCGGGGACAGAGTCGAAATGGTTATTTAATCAGAAAATCATGTTTATGATCATCTGCGCGTTTGCTGATGTCTTTATTTCCTGGCGTGTATCTTCCTTTGTGCTTTTTAGTTTCATTTTGAAAGGAAGATTAATTTTTCCAAGTCTCACGTTATCGATCTGATTCTGTTTTCAACATTCCTGCCTTCTCTTTTTCCCCATCCCTTCCCCCTGCTGCTATCCAGAAACTTCAGTGCCTTATTACTCTGCGCTACTAACCAAACTAATTTTGTACAGATTGAAAGGTTATAAAATTTATGCAATTCAGGCTCACAAAAGTAAGATAACACATGTGAATTCAAGAAGCTGTTAGTTATGAAGCTCTTTTCCTTTCTGAAAGGAAAGTAGTTTTAAGCTCCATTGAACGGATCTATGAAAAAGGTTGAGTATTATTTTACAATAATTTTAGACTTTCATGACTGGAAATTAAATACAGCAGTTTTAGAGGTATATTTTACTTGAACTTTTACAAGCTCAGGCCATGTTTTTATTAAAAAATCGGACTCAGCACCTTATATGGAGTACAATACCAGATGTGAGATATAAGGGAAGTTCCTGGGGCCATCTGCTGACTGTGTATTAAAAACTTGTGTGGTAACTGATGTCATATAAAGTGCACATGATAGGGAATAATTTTGAGTTCTGGGACCGTATCAGCATGGTGGAGAGGGAATGGTCAGAACGCTCTGTCACATTTACTATGCATTTGGAAAAACTGGGGTGCAACGATGGCCCTTTGCTTTCAAAACCACAACAGCAAGCACCTTGTGCAAAGAAGGAAGAGATTCTGTGAGCGCAGTCAGGGAGAGACAGGGGCTGGCCAGGAGACAGTCGAGGAGGGCGGACGCCTTCATTTCACGCACTTCCTTGGGGCAGGTGGCAGAGTGCTCAGTTTTTTTTTTAAAGCCCTTCCTGGTCTTTTTAGCTTTTCACCCTTTTCTGACTTTGCTTCATTCTGGCTTCCCTGGCCTTTCTTGGACAAAAGCCTCCTTTCCAGGGTGAACCAGAGTGGTAGACCCTGCAGTCTGCAAATGTGTGCCTGGGAGTGGGGGTCTTTTTTTTTTAAATTTTTATTAAAAAATTTTTTTTTATGTTTATTTTTTATTTTTGAAAGAGAGAGAGAGAGAGAGAGAGAGAGGCACAGAATCCGAAGCAGGCTCCAGGCTCTGAGCTGTCAGCACAGGGCCCGATGCGGGGCTCAAACCCACAAACCGTGAGATCATGACCTGAGCCGAAGTCGGACCCTTAACTGTCTGAGCCACCCAGGTGTCCCCCCCCCCCCCACTTTTTTTCCCGTGTATTTTTTTTTAAGTTTATTTATTTTGAGAGAAAGCATGAACAGGGGAGGGGCAGAGAGAGAGAGAGAAAGAGAGGGAGAAAGAGAGAGGGAGGGAGAGAATCCCAAGCAGGTTCCATGCTCTGTGCTGAACCTGACACGGGATCAATGTCATGGCTGTGAGATCATGACCTGAGCCAAGATCATGACCTGAGCCAAGATCAGGAGTTGGATGCTTAACCGACTGAGCCACCTAGACACCTCTGTTCATGTACTTTTTAAATAGATGGTGCTGGGCAACACGTTTTTGTGGTACTTTGATTTCTCTGAATACATTTAAAAGAGTGATGTAATGGTTTTATTTAAAATATCAATGTCTACCCTAAGTCAAATTCCATTCTTGGCAACTGTCAAGCTTAGATTGAAAACCTTTATATGTCAACTTAAAAATATGCAAGACACAGTTTTTTGTAACTTTTTAAGGTGATACGCGAGCTGATGTTTAGAAGGGCACTGTTTTGGGACATACAGCAGGGTTCATCAAGTCATAGTAGCATTTCTTAAGCCCCTGGTAGGGGGTTGAAATGAGCTGTTTGGTCTTGAGCGGCAAAACTTCTCCAAGAAGAAGTAATACAAAGAGAATCTTGAATAAGTTTATGTGTTGTTTTATAGCAATTTTTAATTTTCATAACTCTGCTGAAGAAAAATCTGTATGATGTTCTGGGATGCAGTCACTGGAGTGATCTCTTTTTTTTTTATTTTAATTTTTAAATGTTTATTTATTGTTGAGGCAGAGAGATAACAGAGCACGAGCGGGGGAGGGACAGAGAGAGATAGACACAGAATCTGAAACAGGCTCCAGGCTCCGAGCTGTCAGCACAGACCCTGATGCGGGGCTCGAACCCATGAACCTCAAGAACATGACCTGAGCTGAAGCCGACGGAGTCACCCAGGTGCCCCTGGAGTGATCTCTTTAAGTGCAGATCTGATCACTTCCCTTCCTTCCTCAAAAACTCGCAAGGTCTTCATTTCCTGATCCACAAAAGCCCAGCCCATAGCATGACTGTAGCATGACCGTAGCCTGACCGGGAAGACTCCACCACTTGGCTCCAACCTTTCTTTTCAGCCCTGGGTCTGCCTTCGACCCTGCCGGTGACCCTGCTACTTCTTTCAGCTTCACTAAAACACCTGCTCTGTCCTGAACCTGGATCTTTGAATGTGCCGTTCCCACTGCCCGAATGTCTTCCCCACTATTTCCTGTCTGATCCAAGCCCACTGGGCAGGGCCTGTCAGCTCTCTACTCTGGACGCCTGGTCTGCGTCTCCGGGTAGAGTGAGTAGCTCTGTCCTTAGACCCTTCTGCGTGTCCACATCACGCCGGCGCCCGTGTGCCACGTCTCCGCACTGACTGTGCACACCCAGGGACGGGCTTAGTGTTCTGCTGGTGCCACATCAGGCCCGGGGGAATAACGAGCACTCATATTATGGTTGCATGAACGTTTTTGGCTCCTGGGGTTTCGGGAATTTGCGGCAGTTAAGAAATGGCAAGTGTTGACTTAGGGGCGTGGCTTGGCGGAAAGAATAGTCCAGAGACCTGGGGGCTTCACTTCATCCATCACTGAGTTGCTTTTGCTTTGGCAAGCCACCCGGCCCTGCCTCTGCTTCCTTCTCTTGTCTGTCAAATGTATAAGTGTTTGATTAGAGCTTCTTTCATCCCCTTCCAGGACTGAAAGCTGAGATTGCAGGTTCTGTGAGGCTCCCAGGCTGTGGCGGTGAGGCGCGGAAGCACAGGGAACCGGGAGAGCGAGGGACACGGGTGCCGAACGTTTGGCAGAATGTGCAATTTGAAAGAATACATAAAATCTTAGAAAGTCTGGTGAGGGAAGACAGATCTGTTCATAAACACACGAAAAGAGGCTCAACATCATTAGCCATCAGGGACCTGCCAACCAAAACCACAAGGAGACACAGCCTCACACCCACCATTGTAGATGGCTACGGTAAAAAAGACACACCGTAACAAGTGTGGGTGAGGATGTGGAGAAATTGGAACCCTCCTACACTGCTGATGGGAATGGAACATGGTACAGTGGCTTTGGAACACAGACTGGCAGTTCCTCAAATAATTAGTTACATGGGACCCAGCATTTGGACCCCTAGATATCTACCCAAGGGACATGAAACATAGGTCTGCACGAAAACTTGCACTGTGGATATTTATAGCAGTATTATTCATAATAACCAATTGGTGGAACCAACCCAGTGCCCATGAGTAGATGAATGCATTAATGAAATGTGGTCTATCCATACAATGGAATATCATTCGGCCCTAAAACGAAATGAAGCACTGATCCATGCTACAGCATGGATGGACTTGAAACATTACCTGAGTGAAGGAAGCCAGTAACCAAAGACTGTACATTGTATGATCCCGTTTATATGAAATGTCCAGAATAGGCCAGTCCGTAGAAACAGAAAGTAAGATTAGTAGTTAGTTGCCAGAGGTTGGCAGTTGGGGGATGGGATACAGGGATTGAATGCTAATGGGTATGGGATTATTTTGAGGGCAGTTTATAAAAATATTATGGGATTAGGGGCGCCAGGGTGGCTCAGCTGGTTGAGTGTCTGACTCTTGATTTTGACTCAGGTTGTGATCTTGTGGTTCGTGACATCGAGCCCCGTGTTGGGCTCTTTGCTGACAGCGTGGAGCCTCTTGGGATTCTCTCTCCTCTGTCTGCTCCCCGCTCAAAATAAATAAACTTCAAAATAAATTCTGGAATTATGTAGTGATGGTGGTTGTGTAACTTTGAGGATATGCTAAAAACCACTGAATTGTGTACACACACACACACACACACACACACACACGCTCTTAATGAAACTTACCAAAGTTATTTCCTAAATGCTTAACTGCATTTGTTGGTATTAGTTTTGCCTTCCAGCAGTCTTCCTGTAGGCTGCTGCACCGTTGTTATTTGGAGACGTCCCCTTTGCCACCACCCTAGCACTGTACTTTGTGTCTCTTCTGTGGGGTCCCCTCTTGCACGGGTCCCAGGGCATCCTCCTTTTTTGGCCTGCTTCCCAGTTTTGCGGGAGTCAGCAAATGAAGACATCTTGAGTGAGCGCTTTGATGTACTGAGGGGCTTTCCGGCACCTCCCCCTCCCTTTTACTGTACACATGGGGAAAATGAGGCCAGAGAAGGTAGGCAGCTTCATCGCTTACAAGTAACTATGCCTCCCTCGCCCCTACCCTCCTGCCTGAGGGTGCACAGTCCGTCTGGTGATGCAGGTCTCAGTCACAGGCGTCTCCAGACCGGGGCCTCCCTGCTGGTCCGGAGGAATGATGGCCGTGCCATTCTCTCCTTCTGCTAGTGTCCACGTCTCCTCCCGGATGGCCAGTGTGGCTTTTGCTAGCAGCTGGTGCTGGCCTCTCAAGGCGGCAGCCCCATGCCTTCTCATCCCTTTTGTCTTTGACACTTTTTTTTTTGAGAGAGAGAGAGACAGAGACAGAGACAGAGAGAGAACAAGCACGAGCAGGTGAGGGGCAGAGGGAGAGAGAGAAGCCCAAGCACACTCCACGCTCAGTGCAGAGCCCAACGTGGGGCTTGATCTCACAACCTTGGGACCATCGTCCTGAGCCAAAATCAAGAGTCAGACGCTCAACTGACTGAGCCACTCAGGTGCCCCCAACAATTTTTTAAAAGTTTTTATTTAAATTCTAGTTAGTTAAGGGGTGCCTGGGTGGCTCAGTCAGTTGAGCGTCCAACTTCAGCTCAGGTCATGATCTCGCAGTTTGTGGGTTCAAGTCCCGCGTGCGTCAGGCTCTGTGCTGACACCTCAGAGCCTGGGGCCTGCTTCAGATTCTGTGTCTCCCTCTCTCTCTGCCCTTCCCCTGCTGACACTCTCTTTTTCTCAAGAATAAATAAAATTTTTTTAAAAAGTAAACATTAAAAAAAAATTAAAATTCCAGTTAGTTAACATGCAGTTGTACTTGATGCTTGCAATTCTCCATCGTGTGGGTCCGTGCTGTACCCAGTGCCCCAGCCCTGCCTGGCAAGCTGCTCCTTCCCCCTGTGCTGCCGCTGTGCTCCTGCGCAGGGATGTGGTGTGGCTGCAGGGTCTCCTGTGACCTTCTTGAGGACCTCCTTGCTTTGCATTTGCATTTTGCGATGCTTGTAGGAGTCCTTTAACCTTTACATTTTGAAATAAAGATAAGCGTAAAGATTCACCAGTTGCTAGCATTTGGCCACATTTGCTTTCTCTTTTTCACTCAGTGAATAAATAAGTACACACCTGTTGTGTGTGTGTGTGTATCCTGAGCCATCTTGTCCTCCTGCCCCTAAGTGCTAAGAACAGCACCTTCTCTTATGTAACAACAGCACAGTCGTAGAACTCTGGGCGTTTAATGTTGGTACAATGCTGTTACCTAACAGTGTGCCTTCACATGGTGCCCCTTGTCCCAGTCATGTCCTCTGTGGTCCTCCCCCCCCCCCCCCCCCCCGCCCTTTTCAGGATCACTCATTCCATTTTTTGCTGTGTCTCTGGAATCTCCTGTAATCTGGACCATTACCCCAGCCTGCCTTTGTCTTCCTGGTGTGGACGTTGCGAAGAATATGGGATTTGATTCAGGCATGTTGGGACGGCCACACAACCTATGCGATGTGTGTCCTCAGAGCAGCCCATCAGGGGGCTCCGAACACCAGCTGCCTTGCACCGGTGAGGCTCATTTTCATCCCTTGCTGAGGCTGCGAACACAGATCCCCATTTTCCTTTTGTAATAAATAAATACGTAACCCGTGAGGGAGACGCTTTGAGGCTGTTCTAAACTTTCACTCCACACTTTTACTATGATTCTTGGAGGAATCAGGTGGCAAAATGGCGAGTTTCTCTTTCATTCCTTGGGTGTTTGTTGATATTCTGTGTAAGAAATAGCTTTTCTTATTCTTCGCTCATGTATTCGTGTCTGTACAAATGTGCAGATTTTTACTTTGTTCAAGGGCTTATAATGCCTTCGATGTCATTACTTCGGTGCACAAAGTGTCCCAGATTGACCCAGTGGCCTCCCCGTCAAGATAATTCCTCTGTCCTCTGACAGAGCTGTGCCAAGTCTTGAGCTATTCCTTGTTTTCTGGCACAAGAATCAACTTAAAAAAAATGTTGTTTTATGTTACTACCTACCCCAGTTTGCTGTAGCATCTTTGTATGTATGCTCTGCTGGTTTACATTTCATTTTTCCATCATGAATTTCAGACAGAATTTTTATTGGTAAAAGGAGGGGGTCAGGTTATTATCCACAGCTGAAGTGTGTTGTCTGAAGCTGGTGAGACCCATCAAATTTGACTAAGTTTTACTAAAACCTGTTTGCGCATAGCCATCGCTGTAGTGTCACCCCAAACTATTTCTCCGTGGCCTTCTGGGGATGGCGATGGGTGGAGGAGAAATCCATTAGCGGAAGGCTCGTTGTTGTTTTCATAATTGACGGTTTTTCTTGGAAAGGGAGGATTCTTAGGGATTTTTGTTTTATTCTTTACGCTCTCCTATAATTTCCAAATTTTGTCCCATAGCCATGAATTACTGGTGGAGTAAGAAAAAGTATAATTAATTTTTTTAACCACTTGTTTTTTGAGATAATTATGGATTATGCAAAACCAGAATTCCTGTAAAGTTTTCACCTATCTTACATCCCCTTATGTTAAGATCTGATAAAACCACAGTATCTTCATCAAAAGCAAGAGTGGCGCTTGGGTGGCTCAGTTGGTTGGGCTGCTGACTCCGGCTCAGGTCATGATCTCACGGTTCGTGGGTTTGAGCCCCAGCGTCGAGCTCTGTGCTGACAGCTCAGAGCCTGGAGCCTGCTTTGGATTCTGTGTCTCCCTCTCTCTCTGCTCCTCCCCTGCTCACACTCTTTCTCAAAAATAAATAAAACATTTTTTTTTAAAGCCAGGAAATTCACCTTGGTACAGTTACTATGTTGGGGGGGGGGGGGTTCCCAGGACCACTCCCTCTGATTTACTAGGAGAACCCACAGGACACGCAGGCCTACTCATGGGTATGGCTTATTCCCGCAGAAGCATACCAAGCAGAATCAGCAAAAAGGAAAGGTGTGGGCACAGCCTGTGTGCAGACTTCCGAGTGTCTTCTCCCATAGGCTCACACAGGACACACTGAGTTCCCCCAGCAGTGAGCGGTGACAACAGATACAAAATGTTGTCTACCAGGGAAGTTCACTAGAGACTCAGTGCCCAGGGTTTTTATTGGGGGCGGGTCATGTAGATACCCTTAGCCTGGCTCTTCTGAAAATTTTAGACTCCCAGAAGGAAAGAAAATGTTGAGCATAAACCATATGGTTGGAACAGACAGTGTAGGCACCGTAAGCCACCCTAACCATTTCAGTTAGGAAATGGTAAGAATATTCCCCAAATCCAAGTTCCCAGAGCCAGTCCAGGACCACCGGGTAGCATAAGATCTTTCTGAGGAAGCGTAAGAGGCAGCGTTAGCTCCGTTCTGCACAACTGTTAACCGGTGTTGCAGAACTGACTTGTTTTCACTAGCCTTTCCACTGATGTCTTTCTTCTGTTTAAGATCCAATCCTGGATGTCACCTTGCATTTATTTGTCATGTGTCTTTGGTCTCTTCCGATTTGTGACAATTCCTCTGTGGTCCCTTGTCGTTCATGACGTTGACGCTTTTGAAGACTGCTGGTCAGGTATTTTGTAGAGTGTCGCTCAGTTTGGGTCTGTCTGATGTTTTCTCATGTTTAGATGGAGCTTGTGCGTTCTGGGGATGAGTATCACAGGCGATAGCCTCTTTTTGGTGCATCATCTGGGTGCGTGATGTCTGTTACATGATGCTAACCTGGACCACCAGGCTGGGGTGGTGGCTGCCAATGTTCTGTGCTGTAGGCTTACTCTTTTTCCCTTTGTGATTCATAAGTATTTCAAGGGAGATATTTTGAGACTATAGTTTACTTTTTAGCATAGACCATCTCAAATATATACAGAAGCAGACAGAACATCCTAGTGAACACCAGTGTATTTATCACTCACCATGTGGCTGATTTTATTTCACCTCTATTCTTACCCCTTTCCAACCTCCATCCTGTAGGTTTTTTTTTTTTTCATTTTTTTAATGTTTATTGATTTTTGAGTGACAGAGAGAGACAGAGTACGAGCAGAGGAGGAGCAGAGAGAGAGGGAGACACAGAATCTGAAACAGGCTCCAGGCTCCAAGCTGTCAGCACAGAGCCTGACGCAGGGCTCGAACTCACGATCCTTGAGATCATGACCTGAAGCTGAAATCAGACGCTTAACTGACTGAAGCACCCAGGTACCCCCATCCTGTAGTTTTTTGAAGGAAGGCCCAAACAAGATGAGCTTTTTGGATATCAGGAAAGGGTTGGAGAATTACCCCACTCTGTGCATCCCGCATTTTCACTCCCTTATGCGCCTGTTTCTGGCTCTTGAATTGCACAGTTACATCTGCCCGTGGAATTAGCAGTGAGAGTCAGTGGCTCATTGTCATTCCTTGGGGCTGTGGAGATGGGCTGTCCAGGACCCGACACCCGACTTCACTTCCCGGGTGACTGGGGCAGGGTGAGCAATGTCTAACTTCTCTGTTTCACTTTCTAGATTGTAAATTAGAGAAAGAATGTCTACCTTACGGTAGTCATAAGAGTGCTTCAGAACAGTGCCTGGCACGCTGCCTGTGCTCAGCTTACATGTTACGTAGAAGGCACCAGGGGGCGGGGGAGAAATTTAGTCTTCACCTGATGGGAAGATCACAACAATATTTCAAATTGTTTAAAAAACCTAACTGAACACATACATATCTTTATTCCTTTAAACAACCAGAGACAATGGTTGCTTTGGTGGGATAGTAATTGACCAGAGTTGGGAGGCTGGGCACAAGCTTTTGGAGCTTGGAGGGAGAGAGACCTCTTACCCTCCTCCAGCAAGACAGACATTCCTTTCTCCACTCCAGAAGAACATGATATTGAGTGCCTTAGAGATGAGTGCTCCCACAGGGGGATGTCACTTCAGTTACACTAGGACACCTAAACCAAAAAAAGGCAGACCGTGAGAGGTGCAGAATTTGGAACCCTCGTACATTGCTGGTGGGAATGTATCACGGGGCAGCTGTCTGGGAGACAGTCTGTCAGTCTCAAAAGATTAAGCATGGAGTTACCACTGATCCAGCCAGTCTGCTGCTATGTATCCACCCAAGAAAATGAAACATAAAAACTTGTGCACACACAAAAATTGGGCACACACATCACTACTCACAATAGCCAGACAACCCAGATCCGTATCAATGGATGAATCAATGAACAAGACGTGGTCTATCTGTACAGTGGAATATTATTGAGCCATAACAAAGAACGAAGTTCTGATGCATGATACAACATGGATGAACCATGAAAATGTTATGCTAAGTGGAAGAAGCCAGACACAAAAAATCATGTTTTGTATGGTTTTATTTATATGAAATGTCCAGAAGAGACAAGTCCATAGAGACACAAAGTAAATGGGGAGTTGCCAGGGGATGAGGTGAGGGATTGGGGAGCACTTGCTAATCAGTAGGGAATTTCTTTTTGGGGTGATGTAAATATTCTGGAATTACATAGCAGTGGTGATTGCAAAACTCTGAATGTATTAATACCACCGAATCTTGCAGTTTAAAAGGGTTGAATTGATGGTATTTGAATTCTATCTCAGTGAAGCTGTTATTTAAAAGAAGTGGTGTACAAATTCAGATGCATATGTCAGAAGTGACTAACAGGTAGGTACTCTTTAAAAATGAAATCTAGGGGCACCTGAGTGGTTCAGTCGGTTAAGTATCTGACTCTGGATTTCGACTCAGGTCTTGATCTCACGGTTCATGAGATTGAGCTCTGCGTGGGGCTCTGTGATGACAGTGCAGAGGCTGCTTGGGATTTTCTCTCTCTTGCCCTCTCTCTGCCCTTCCCCCACTCATGCACACGCTTTGTCTCTCTCTCTCTCTTTCTCAGGAATAAATAAAAAAATAAAATACAATCCAGTAAACACCTCTTGATGAAAAAGTGTTTCCGTATCTGAAAGTAGCTGTAAGCAGTGTGCCAGGTATATAATAACCACTCACTGAGAGATTATCTGGGCAGAGCACAGAGGGTTTGGGTTTGTGGAGGTACAGGGGGCTCTGTTGAGGTTGTTGGGTCCAGAATTTCCTTGCCTTTGCCTCCATTTGGGCTGTGGAGGCACAGCCACGTTACAAGGTAGGTTATACGCACTCCTGAGCGACGGGGGACCACATTTCATTCCTCTTTGTCATATCCTGTCTCCAAGCCCTTAGCACAGAACCTGGTCAGCATTCCATAAATGTCTGCTGAAATAAAATGAAGTAATTTTTCTGTCAACATATCCACCATTGGGAGAGGTGAAAAATTGAGAAAATGAATAGAATGTGTTTAACTTATTTTCACACTCATTTTATTGAAGCTCTCTGTAAAAATAAACCCATGTGGATGGTAATTGATTGAGTGATAATTTCTAAGTAGCAAAGTGTTAAAGTAGATAAGTACTTCCCACTGTGGAGAAATTGCCTGGCCAGAATCTGAACCGCTGAGGTGTTTATTTTAACACTGGGAAACATTTATTACTCTAAACTTGTTTCCATTCATACACAGCATCTATCATTCCACATGTGCCGTGTCTAAAGTAGACATGGTTTAAAAAATGCAACAATCCCTGTATCAGGTGAATTTCTAAGAGAAATCATTTTCCTTTTTCTTTATTGCCTGTTTCTTCAGCCACTTCTCCTTTTAAAATAAAGTGAAAGTTGCAATTTGGCTTTTTTTGGACTTACATAATAATTGAATGAGCATTATGGCGTATTTTCCTCAATTAAAAATAGGTAGCAAATCGAATTCTACAGTATATTGAAAGAATTATTCACCACAATCAAGTGGGATTCATTCCTGGGCTGCAGGACTGGTTCAATATGCGCAAATCAATGTGATACATCACATTAATAGAAGAAAGGATAAGAGCCATACGATCCTGTCAATAGATGCCGAAAAAACATTTGACAAAATACAGCATCTTTTCTTAATAAAATCCCTCAAGAAAGTCGGGATAGAAAGAACATACCTTAACATCATAAAAGCCATATATGGAAAGCCCACAGCTAATATCATCCACAGTGGGGAAAAACTGAGGTCCCTAAGGTCAGGAACATGACAGGGATGTCCACTCTCACCACTGTTGTTTAGCATACTGTTGGGAGTCCTAGCTTAAATTAAAATTTGAACGTCTCCAAAGAAAAGTTGGGCTTGGGGATCTTAATAACAAAGAAACATCAGCAGTTTTCCCTGTATCTTGGTCTGACTAGGCCTCCCCACTTCATTAATTCAAACCTTGTCTCACGTGGCCTGTTTGGGGAAGGAGCATTGCGTCTGGGAGGGGCGTGGCTCCCCAGAGGGGTGTGGCTTTAGAGTCTGATGAACCTGGTTTGAGTCCAGCTCCACCGCTTACTACCTGGGTGACCTTGGGGAAGTTACATGACTTCTCTCTGTTCAGTTTCCTCATCTGAAAAATCAGAAATAATAATGCCTACTCGGACAGAATAAGATGAAATCAAACAGTAAATTTGATACTAGGGACAGAGCAGGTGTCAATGAAATTAGCCCCTCCCCCAACATGTACTACCTACAGGGTACCTGTGTGCCCGCATGCAAGGATACCTGTGCATTCTTGTCCTGCTAATTCTGACCTGTATCCTGCCATGTACTGGGCTCTGGATAAATATTGGTTCAATAAGTATGTGACCTGTAAGGAACAATTCTAGGATAAGATGAGGGTCAGTGTTGTCCCCAAGGCAGCCATTAGCCTCCAAGGCATGACTGAAGATTGCTAGACCACCTTCCCCATCTCCCTATCACTGTGCTAGAACACCAGCATTTAAGCAAACAGTCCTGATGGAGACTTCCCCAGGAACACATCTGGGAAAGGTGGTTTCAAGAAGCCCAACTTGGACACTACACATTCCTTGTTCAGAATCTTTACAATTTCAAAACAAAACAAAACAAAATCCTTACAATTTCAGTATAAACTGTATTCAAAAGGTTGAGGGATAATGTTGGGTTTGTAGGTGGTTGCTCTTCAAACACAAGGCAACCTGTATTAAAGACAGTTAATGAAATGCAAAGGGTGTTAGGCAGTTACACAGGGAAGTCATTGCACTGTGCAGTAATGCCCTGCCAACTGCAGTTTCGAGACGAACATTCGAGATCAAAAGGTAAAAAAAAAAATCCTCAGTCCTGGGACACCTGGGTGGCTCATTCAGTTGAGTGTGCAATTTGGGCTCGATCGTGATGTTGTGGTTTGTGGGTTGGAGCCCCGCATCAGGCTTTCTGCTGTCAACTCGGAGCCCACTTCAGATCCTCTGTTCCCCCTCTCTCTGCCCCTCCTCTGCTTGCTCTCTCTCTCTCTCTCTGTCTCTCTCTCTCTCTCTTTCTCTCAAAAATAAATAAACACGAAAAAAGAAAATCCTCAGTCCTGCTGATGTGAAGTTTCAATCCGCTTAAGCAAAAGAGCAAGATGGCAGCTGTCCCCTTGTTACCCTGCATTTGTGGACCATGTGCGTGTCTGTAGGGAATCTGAGGGGGCAGTTGTGGGTTCAAGGCCAGGCCCCGAAACTGTGAAAAGCCAGAGTTTCATGGGAGGAAGAATGCAAGAGACAGTGAAGTTCAAGGCCAACAAGGGGTGATTTAAGGGTGTGGGAAGATCACAAAGCCTGCTGCGGACATCCTGAGCCTGGAGAGGGTCAGAGAGGAGGGTTAGTGAGGGGGTTCACTTGGGAAGTGGGCATTAGATGGCTGGTGTGTGGTTCATGTGCTGTCCTCCACTGGAAGCTCTGCCTGCACATGGACATGGCCTGCTCTGACTCCCTGCGGCTCTCTGCTCGGATGTCCCCAAGCCACCCTGATGACAGCAGGTGCCAACCCACCCCAGAGACCCCTGTCTACCCTTCCTTTCTTCCTAACCTCCTGCCCTTGTTTATCTTCTCTCTCTCCCTCCAAAACTTAAACCACTCAAGGTCAGGGAGTTTACTGCTGTATTCCTCGAGTCCGGGCAAGGGAGGGCCTCAGCAAATGTTTGTTGAATGAGCGGATGCATTGAGAAAACACATTTGAGGCCGTTTTGATGGTTTCCCCTCAGTCCTGTGTTGTTTTCTTTTGTTTTGTTTTTTC
Organism: Panthera leo; assembly: GCF_018350215.1. NCBI lineage: Eukaryota > Metazoa > Chordata > Mammalia > Carnivora > Felidae > Panthera > Panthera leo. Next base: position 8,610,108 of record NC_056687.1, read on the forward strand.
AATAAGAGATTGATCTTTCCAACCTCAATCTTACCAATAGTGGTTCCTCTTAGAAACAAGGCCTGGTGGTTAGGGAGAGAGTCCCAACTTTATATTTCAAGTAATGTTTAGCCAGTAGCTACTTTTGGAATTCTCTGATTTGGGGAGATACATCAAAATAGACTCCAGATGGATTAACTGGAGTTAATAGAATTGACTATTAAAAAAACCCGAGAAAAGAGAAGACAATAAACAGGATATTTAGTCATGCTCATGATGAAATAAGGCTTCTTAAGTTGAGGGGCAACAAATGAGATTTTAAAAAATAAATGTAAAGAAAAAAAATTTTTTTAATGTTTATTTTTGAGACAGAGGGAGACAGAGCATGAACAGGGGAGGGTCGGAGAGAGAGGGAAGCACAGAATCCGAAGCAGGCTCCAGGCTCTGAGCTGTCATCACAGAGCCTGATGCGGAGCTCGAACTCACGGACCGTGAGATCATGACCTGAGCCGAAGTCGGATGCTTAACTGACTGAGCCGCCCAGGCGCCCCCAAAATAAATTTTTTTTAATTAGAGAGAGGGAGAGCGTGCGAGTGGGGGCAAGGGGCAGAGGAAGAGAGAATCCCAAGCAGGCTCCACGCTCGGCATGGAGCCCAACACAGGGCTCGATCCCACAACCCTGGGATCATGACCTGAGCTGAAATCAAGAGTTGGACGCTCAACTGGTGGAGCCACCCAGGCGCCCCAACAAATGGGATTTTTAATAGAAACTTTTAATGACTTGAAATATTTAGTGAAAATGTTTAAAATATAATAAGATTTTAAAAAAGAAACAGGGCCCCAAGCTACATCATGGCAAGCCAAGAACTAGGCTTTTGTGGAGGAATCAGGGCCACTCTGCTTTGACAAGGGGAGCTCGTAGAAGCAAGCGGAACATGGTCCCCGAGATGCGAACGTGGAGCCAGCTCCGAGAACCTGGGGAGCCCCGGGGAGGGCCCTAGAGGTTTGGGGTGGGTGAGCAAAGGGGGTCAAGGCCAGGGCCTTGGCACTATAGCTCACTGTTTCTATGAGGCCTTGCCCCGACTGGCTGGTCTCATAGCTGGGCCAGCCTCCCTCATGAACGCACAGGTACAACACAAACATGAATCTTTATGGGCCTCTTGGGAACAGGACTAGTGATGAGGGGGTGTAGCAAGGAGACAGAGGGTCTCTGTATTTCTCCTACCCCTCTCCTGCCTTCTGCCTTACTGTCTCCAGCTCTGGGATAGGGTCAGACAGACAGAAAGGGAAGGACAAAGCCTCTAAAGGTTGTTCATTTTCTTGTCGCTGAAGCAACTAACGTAGAACTGGCATATGTTGGGTGCCTGAGTGGGAAATGGCCGCGCTGAACAAGAGACAGGCCGTCCCGAGACAAGTTGTTACGTGAGTTTCCGCGGTAGCAAAGGCTTAAAAACATCAGCCAACCTATTTCGGTTGACCTGTTTCGTTCCTGACTTTGCACGGCACCGTGTTACCTGAAACCTGTGTATGTTGGAGCAGTGACCTTGCGGTTTGTGAGGACACGGTTCCCATATGCGTGCGGTTCAGTTCCCATGTACCACGCAGAGTGAGAACTGCCTGTATCAGTGAATAAATACGTTTAAGGTAATCACAGTATGACACTACCAGGGAGAAGTACGTGGTGTGTGTGTGTGTGTGTGTGTGTGTGTGTGTGTGTGTGTGGTTTCACGTGCTAGTAAATCTTAGTTCCTTTGAGCTAGTTTTCTGATTTCAAAATACATTAGCCATTTCATGCTCTGGCTCATACCCACCTCGTAACTAGAGGTGAGGGAACGTGATCTCTAGATGTGGTTTTCTCTTAACTAGGTGATTATTGGTGGTGGGTGCTATTTGGGCATTCACATATTTTTTTTTCCTTCTATTTTTCCTTTTGTTGCTGTGGGGGCTGTATTACGTTGCCTGACGATATACTTCCTACAGCAGGTTATGTTTTAATGCTTTTTCAGAGTGTTAATTGGCTCTGGAGGGTTTCAAAGGACCACTTTCAGTATGGTATGTGTTAGTTATGTCTTTCTGAACCAGAAAAGCCGTGGTATTTCCTTCTAATCTGAGACGGATTCTGTTTTAGAAAGTCTCACCTATGATTATTGCCGTTTGTATGTCCTTTAGCAGTGCTCTGTACCTTCAGGCATGGTTTTAACACTGCAGGAATCCCAGCGCGCTGTTCTGGTCTGCCTTTTCTCCAGCAGCTCTTTGCTGTGTGAGTAGCTCTAAATAGATTAGTGGTTTCCAACCAAATTAGACCCATACCAGAGTTTTTTTTAACCAGCTTTTTTGAGATAATAGGATGTGAATTATACAATTCAGCCATTTAAAGTATACAATTCAGTGGTTTTTAGGATATTCACACGTGTGTAGCCATCACCATGGTCAATTTTAGAACATTTTCATCACCCCAAAGAGAAACCCCATCCCCATTAGCAGTCCTCCCCCCACCCCTTCCCAGCCCTGGGCAACCTCTAAAGATTTGCCTAATCTAGATGTCTCATATAAATGGAATCATATAACACTTGGCTGTTTGTGTCTGACTTCTTTCACTCAGCCTAAGTGAGAGAGTCATTCTTGCCCATTCCTCTTTCTATAATAAATATTTTGTATTGCTATTGTTTAACCTCTTAAAGTTAAATTCTTAGACTATATTGCCAATCTACATATGTAACTTAGGAAATTAATACAATACTCTGGGGGCGCCTGGCTGATTCAGTCGGTAGAGCACGTGACTCTTGATCTCAGGATTGTGAGGTCAAGCTCCACATTATGTGCAGAAATTACTTAAAAAAAAAATCATATATATATATATATATATATATGTATATATATATATATAATCTAAATAGAATAAAACAGAAAAGTAAAGTAAAATACCATGCATTTTAATATGTGTTCATATATGAGTGTTAGAGAAGACACAATGAGGTAGTTAGATGCACCTGTATGTGAAATCATGCATGTGATGGTGCCCAACAGACTCATAAGGGTGTGTTGCACTTGGCAATTAAGACACCACGAATGGTGTTGCCTCAGATGATGTGATTTTACATAATGGGAAACATCTCGGTACTTTGTTTGGACTTTACCCCATCTCCCCTTGATTTATATGCTGGTAACATCCTTGGGAAAGTAAGAGTATGATAAAACTATACAGAAAGTGCTTTTTGTTTGTAAGTAAACATAAAATCAGGTTCTCATGGCAGATCACTATGAAAAAGTTTTTCATCTGTGTGCGTGACCAGTAGGACATTAACAATTTGTTTCAGCAGGTGGGAGAATCTGATTGTGCACTGTCCTCAGGGCAGTAGGAGTGCCCGGCCCTCTGAACACTAAATTCTAGTCACTGTGACAATCCAAAAAAATTGCATTCTGAAACGTCCCCTAGGGGGCAGTCCTGCACCCATAGAGGACCTCTTCTGTGGGGTCGACTTTCTGAGGAGGGCTTCATCAGCTAGTATCTCACATTCAGCTTTTTCCTCCCTGAACTGTTGAAATTATTGGCCATCCTCTTAGAAACAGGAGGAAAGCTGGTAACTTCTTCAGACATGATCAAAGGGATAAATACTCTTCGTCTGATTTTCCCTGCCCCCCACGGCCCCAGGAGCCTGCTGAAGTTCCACTTCTAAAATGTTGCGTTGTCAGAGCAATACCAAAAAGTCACTCCCGCAGAGCTCTGAGGAGCCATACGGTCTGCACCTCCTTTTGATGTTTACTGCGACTGTGGCATGTTATAAATTATCTTTTGATGGGGACATCTTCTAAACGTCGCTCGCTGTGCCTGGGGCCTGTCTGCCTCGGGTGGGAGGGAGCCAGAGAGCATATGTCTGTGTGGTGGGGGAATGAATGGGATGCTGTGATACCTCGGTTGTTAAATTCTCACTTGGGCACCCCTAAAATAATTTTGAAAATCTATAAATCCCCTTACTCATGGTTAACTTTGACATCTAACAATTTTCATCCAAAGTTTTTTTTTTAAATTTTTTAAAAATGTTGATTTATTTATTTTGAGAGAGAGAACGAATGAGGCAGAGTGGGGGAGAGAGAAAGGGAGAGAGAATCCCAAGCAGGCTCCGCACTGTCAGCACAGAGCCCGACGTGGAGCTTGAACTCATGAGCCGTGAGATTGTGACCTGAGCCGAAATCAAGAGTTGGAGGTTTAACCAACTGAGTCACCCAGGCGTTCGTCATCCAAAGTTTAAATCATTGCAAAGGATATAATTTTCAACGTAGGATGAAATGTTGATGTTCAAGAGAGTAGAATCTCTTGATAAGATTTGTCTGTGAATCTACATGCTGTACCTATTTCTGGCCTAAAACTCTGTGAAGCTCTTTACTAGTCAGACTTTTATGTTATTTTATCTCCTAGAACTCATATTGCCATTCCAGTTGCCCCTTAGAATTTTATACTAACGTAACACATGTATATGCTTGAAAGTCTTTTATCGATCACCCTAATATATTTCTCTGCCACAAAAATGTGGAATTTTCTGTGATCATAAGGCTTTAAAGATGAAGAAAAATTCTTCTGGATTGAATTCTCCTTATGATGATTAATGGTCTACAATATATGAAAGACAAATACATTATAAATTTTGACAAATACATATCAAACATGGTAAATTTTTATTGGAAATAGAGTTCTGAATGAAATGGTCATTTGTTTCAATCAGTTTTTTGTGAATGGACTTGACTTTTTTAAAAAAAAAAAATTTTTTTTTTTAACGTTTATTTATTTTTGAGACAGAGAGAGACAGAGCATGAACGGGGGAGGGTCAGAGAGAGAGGGAGACACAGAATCTGAAACAGGCTCCAGGCTCTGAGCTGTCAGCACAGAGCCCAGCGTGGGGCTTGAACTCATGAACCGCGAGATCATGACCTGAGCTGAAGTCGGACGCTTAACTGACTGAGCCACCCAGGCGCCCCTGGACTTGACTTTTTGATAGAATGAGACAGCATTAATTTTCTTCTTTTTAATGTGTGTAACCAAGGAGCAACTTTCTTCAAATAAAAAAGTAGATGTGGGGTGGGGGTGCCTGGGTGGCTCAGTGGGTTGAGTGTTCGGCTTCGGCTTAGGTCATGATCTCACAGTTTGTGAGTTCGAGTTCCGTGTCGGGCTGTGTGCTGACAGCTCGGAGCCTGGTTCCTGCTTCGGATTCTGTGTCTCCCTCTCTCTCTGCCCCTCCCCCGCTCATGCTCTGACTCTCTCACAAATAAATAAACATTAAAATTTTTTTTTAAAAAAGTAGATGGGAATGGGTTTTATTTTTTTTTCTTTTTGTATAGCATTGTCACTCAGCATTTTGAAATGTCTTAAAGTTATATGCTAAAAATTACATAGCCTTCTCCTCAATAGTTTTTACTCATCTGTTAGTTGAAAACTCAGGTCCTCCATCAGTTTTGTCGAGTGCAAAAAACTGGAAACCACCTGATTTATCAAAGGTACCTGAGAGACTCTATTATGACTTACCAAATTGGTATTATTGTACTGATTATTGCATCATTTAGAGACACCTAGCTTAATCCACTTAAAAATAGATGAGAAAGTAGAAATACTTTTACTACATCCTCATGAACATAGTATATATTTTTAAAGAAAATGCTTTTATTTTTATCTCATGTTTTAAATGTACTTGCTTTTTTTTTTTTTTTTTTTTTTTTTTTTTTTTTTTTTTTTTTTTTTTTTTTTTTTTTTTTAAAGAGAGAGACAGTGTGGGCTAGGGAGAGGGGCAGAGGGAGGGAGAGAGGGAGAATCCCAAGCAGGCTCCACGCTCAGTGCAGAGCCCCATATGGGACTCCATCTCACAACCCTGGGATCATGACCCCAACCAAAATCAAGAGGCAGACACTTAACTGCTTGAGCCACCCAGGCTCCCCTTAGATAAACTTTCATAAACACCTTGGAGCTACAGACTTATTTCTTCCAGTTTGGGGAAAGTACCTAACCTAATTGGCAGAGCAAATCCTCATTGACAAACCACTCAGCCAAATAAGACTTTCATCATAATGGGTCTCTGCTTTGTGGTGTTTGATTAAAGGATCTTTTTTACAGCCATCAGTATTTCGCATTACCCCTTTGTTACCCCTCTACATCCCAGGCTGTGCCTTGGTTAGATCCAGGGAGGGTGAGAGAGAGGTGGTCCTTTCCTTATCATGTGGCGGGGGAGGGAGTAGTTTAAAAGGAGGTTGAAAGGCAGAGCTTACGTGTGCCTGGACTCCAAGCTCGTTCTGAAATAGACTTGTGTTAGGGGAGAATGCATATAGCACGTTGAGGCTCTGGGGGTATCTTCCCTTAAGGCTGATCTGCCTACGTGCCCTCTTGGAAAGATATTTGGCTTCAGTTTGAAGATGACAGTATTTGAGGACATTTCCATCCCTCATTAATCGTGAGGGATCTTGCTATTGTATGCACCGAGTCCTAGAAAGACAAGAACATGTAAAAAGTTGCGCTTGCATTTGGAAGTTAGAGAACTTGTGTTTTTTCTTCCTCTTCCCATCTTTCCCTTCCTTTTCCTACCCCGCTCTTTCCTGGAAATTATTTAAGGCAATTTATAAGGATGCTAAAATCTATCAGAGCCTAATTAAAATTGGGAGGCAGAAAGGAGAAGCAATGGTAGAGACATACGGTGGTTGGGGAAATACCTACAGCAAGAGTAGGAATGCATAAAAGGAGCACAAAATAAAGACGTGGCTCTCTGTACCCAAGGTTCTTGTCAGGCAGACTGGTCCCTGTGCACTGGGATGTGGATGGGGTCTCAAGGCCACAGGGTATGGCTTCAGAAACAGGTTGTGGGGGCACCTGGGTGGCTCAGTTGGTTAAGCATCTGACTTCGGCTCAGATCATGATCTCACAGTTCGTGAGTTCGAGCCTTGCGTCATCGGGCTCTGTGCTGTCAGCTTGGAGCCTACTTTGGATCCTCCGTTGTTCCCCTCCCTCCCTGCCCCTCCCCCACTTCTCTCTCTCTCTCTTTCTCTCTCAAAAACAAACATTAAAAAAAAAAAAGAGGGGCAGCTGGGTGGCTCGGTTGGTTAATCGTAAGCGTCTAACTCTTGATTTCGGCTCAGGTCATGATCTCACAATTCATGAGTGTGAGCCCCACTGGCAGCTCAGAGCTTGCTTGGGATTCTCTCTTTCCTCTCTCTCCGCCCCCCCCCCCCACTCACGCTCTCTCTCTTTCAAAATAAATAAACATTTAGAAAAAATAAGAATAAAAAAAAGAAAGAAGACATAGGTTGTAGAGGGAGATTTGTCAGCCAAGGATCAGATCCGAGATCCTTCTGGTCCTCAGGGGAGTGGTGTGCCGGCACCGTGCTGGCATGAAGTGGGTGTACATTCTGGGGAAGGACTCTGTTCCCCTCCTGCTCTCACTTCATACGGGACAAGTAAGAGCCCCCTTGTCACTGGGACGGCAGGTGGCAGCAAGCAGTAGGATCCTAGGTGACAGCCATGCACTGGAGCCACCTTGCACATGGAGGCTTGGGGTCCACAAGAGGCAGGGGTGGCCCTTTCTGCCAGGAGAGGAGGCCTCTGGTCTCACGGGAAGCCCAGAGGAGGGATGAGCCCCCAGTCCCATGTGGCCTGTTGTCTTGGGAACCCGGAGGGAACCTATAGGATAATCCTACCTATCTTATCAGAGTTACACCTTTTTTTTTCTTTAAATTTGCTAACAGGTAATGTAAAGGGCAAAGTCGGGTCTGTTGGACATGTCACAGATTAAAATAAAGAGACGCTCAGATGAAAATAGAATTCTCAGAGGTGAGACCGGGCAGGGATTTCTTCCAGATCGTCCTAACAGAATGCTAAGGAAAAAGAAGAGCTCCTCAGAAGCATCTTCACGGTAGGAACAACAGTGAGGTTCGTGGGGTAGCACTGGAGCTAGAGTGTTAGCTTAGAAATCACTTCAGGGGCGCCTGGGTGGCTCAGTCGGCTAAGCGTCCCACTCTTGATTTTGGCTCAGGTCATGAACTCGTGGCTCATGAGTGTGAGCCCCACATCGGGCTCTGCACTGACAGTGTGGAGCCTGTCTGGGGTTCTTTCTCTCTCTCTCTCTCTCTCTCTCTCTCTCTCTCTCTCAAAATAAACAAGTAAACTAAAAAAAAAAAAAAATTAAAAATGCTTTAAAATTTGCTTAGGAATAAATAGCCAGTCACGTGATAAATTTGGTTCTACTTTTTGTAATTTACAATTTTCAAATATGTGTTTCTGAAAAGGAGAAAGCTCTTAATTGTTGAACATTTTTCTTTACTCCATAGTCTTGTGTTTGGAGGAGGGTAGGGGTGAGGATGTACAAAAAAGCTTCTGCTGGGAGAAAATACAGCCGGTTTAGGACTGAATGGTTCCTGGCCCACCCTGTCACTCCGTGGCCACAGGACTGCCCCTTCCCCCCAGCCTGCCTCCGGGGGCTTTGGAGCTGCCAAGGCCCGAATATTCAGGGTGGGGTGTCCCAGGTAGTCACCTTCCCCCCCTCCCCCTGCATCCTGGCCCACTTGGGGAATCTGCCCCAGGATAGGCAGCTCCTCATTGGAGTCGGTGGCGGGGGGGGGGGGGGGGTGTGAAGGGACACAGAAAATGCAAGACTTCAACCAGGACTTTAGTACTTGTTGGCCGATGCCACCCTGCTGTCTCCCAGTCCCAGAATCTCCAGGGGTGGCCACAGTGCAGTCCCTTTCCCCCCACCCCCATGGTGCCTCCCCCTTCCCTTTGCCCTTCCATGGGGCTCAGCGCACTGACGAGGCGTGTGCAGGGTCCTGTCTCCTGTGTAGCACGTGGTGGCGCCTTCCTGAGGCTGGGCTCGGTCTCTGTGCTGACTCAGGGCGGGCCTCCAAGAGCCAGGACGTCCCTGCGAGCCTGGGGAGGGACGGGAGCTCCAAGGTGCAGGGTGGGAGTGCCGTCTCTCCTGCTTTCCCCAACTCCCCAGCCAGGGAGGAAGTCCAGCAGGCCTGGGCACACACCTGTTCTACAGAGCAGACCCTACGCAGGGGTGCTGAGGCCCGGTTGGTGAGCTGCCCTGAGGTTACCGCCACATGTGCCCTCTGCCCACTCTCCATTCCAAGCCCTTCATTGCATGCAGAGGGAATGCATATGTATCAAGGTGCAAATCCACATCTGGCACACTCTAGTATATTTATAGAAAAGGAAGAGGTAAAGTCTCTAACAGTGATAGCTACAAGAAGCTGCTGCAGCCATAGAGATATTTGATGAAAAGGAATGGAAAGTGACTGACTTCCCTTTTCCCTCTGTCTCTGCTCTCTCTGCTCCCTTCTCCTACCAGACCCGTTTTAGGGAGGGGGTGGGGCATGAAGAAAAGACAGCAAAAGGAACAAAATCGAGTATAAAACCCTGTAAGATGTACAGGGGGAAAAAAAAGAGCTGAAGCAAGGTAGCTGTTTATTTATTTTATTTTTTAAAGTTTGTTTAAGTAGTCCCCGTACCCAACGTGAGGCTCGAACTCAGGACCCTGAGATTGATCAAGAGTTGCCTGCTCTTCCCATTGAGCCAGCCAGGTGTCCCTAAGGTAGCCTTTTTTTTTTTAAGTTTATTTATTTATTTTTGAGAGAGAGACAGAGCGAGTGGGTTAAGGGCAGAGAAAGAGGGAGAGAGAGAATCCCAAGCAGGCTCCGCACTGTCAGCGGCAGAGCCCGATGCGGGGCTCAAACTCATGAACCAAGAGATCATGACCTGAGCCAAAATCAAGAATCAGATACTTAACCAACTGAGCCACCCAGGCACCCCTACCCAAGGTGGCTTTTTAATAGAGTATGCATACTTCAGGGCTGAGGATGTTTTGCATCAAAGTAGGTTTTAATTTGTGTCAGAAACGACTTTCAGAGTTTGTACAAGCTGGGGTTGGTGATTGCAGACAACAGAAATTGACTTGTGTCTCATGACCAGAAAAGGAATGGGTTGGAGGCTGGACCTTGGGTAGCTCACAAAAGCAAGGTGAAGTTCGGAGGCTGAGGCTGAGAGAGCCACAACGACAGCATCTCTGGTGGGGCCGGAGGATGCTAGGCACTCCTGCCCATGTCTCCCCACTGGGGTCTAGGCTGTGTGGGCTCTCTAGCCAAAGAGAGTCTGGACCAGAGGGTCTCTGGTCTCTGTGGCCTCCTCCCTCCCTGACTCTCCCAGGACCTCCTCCGTCCACAGGAAGGAGGTGCAGGGACTTGGCCGAAAGCTGCCGAAGTCATTGTTTTCTGTTGGACTCTGATGAGATTATGATTATGTTTAACAGCTGGATAAAATGATGAAGTTTCATAGATCTTTTACCTTCTGAAATGGTGAAATTTATATGTATCTGCACATAGATTTGTGTATAGTCTCTTTATAAACAATAACGAGGGAGTGCACCAGCACACAATTATTGATTAACTGATTGCAGACAAAGAGGCCTTTTCCAGGTACATTACTGAGAACCTGTGGTTTTCTAAGTGGGTTTTATCCTCCCCAAACTGGGCATGTAACAAACTACTTTAGTTCAACATTTTCTGGGTCATTGTTAAAATAACATAGCTTAAATGGAATTTATTCACAGTGCTGTTATATCAATATATTCTGTATTATTTTAGGGTTAGATTTCCGTGTATAACAAGAATGTTGTTATTGTCTTCAGAGGGGATTTTATTATTACCATTCTAGAATGGGCCTTTTATTCCTTCACCATCTCCATTTTCTCCTTCATTAACTAAGAAGCAAATTAGACTTGCATTTAGTCGATGTCTGCCAAATGTTATTTTTAGAAGCCTTCTCACCTCTTTCTCGCTCCTCTGGGATTTCTTCTTTCTTTCCTTAACTCTGCTTTGCCCTCTGAGTCATTGCAATCAAAATCAGTGCCCTCCCGATATTAGTTCAATATGTAAAACAGATTGTTTATTTGCTCTTGGGATAGGAGAGCTCTTTTGAAGCTTAAAAAATCCAAGGAAAAATGATAAAAGGAACGGTTGGTAGGTTTCTCTATAGTAGTAAATTTCTGTATGTCAAGTAACACTATGCAATGGGTGACCGATGGAGAAAACATATTTGGAACACAGAAAGTAATCAGAGGGTTAATGTTTTCAGAACACAAAAAAAGTTGCTCAATTGAAAAAGGGGTAGAAGTAGTAAGCAGTCAGTTCCCAATGGACGCAATCGGGTGACTGGTGAACGTTCGGAAAAGCATCTGAATATCATTGTCAATAAAAATGGAAAACCTTTTGCATGTTAAAGTGTGAAGAGTAAAAGCTATTTGGGCAAAGGTGTAGGAATATGGGTGTTTCACACCGTGTTGGTGCAGAGTTAACACAGCCTTTCCGGTGTGCCCTGTGTAACACACGTCTTAAAATGTGCATGTATCTTGACATGACAATTCGGTTTGTTGAATTTAACCCAAGAATGTGTTCACATCTATGAGAGATGTGGACACATTTCATTGCTCCTGTCTTTAGTAAACACAAACACAGAGACAGCCTCATGCTTAGGAACAGGAGGTTAAATTTCATATCGCTGTAACCGTTGCGTAAAATCATAAAAAGCATGATAAAAGGCAAAAAAAGGTAAAAAGCATAAAATCAGATAAAAAACCAATAGCCATAGTATGACCCAACTTACTTAAAAAAGGAAAGAAATAAAAAGGTTTGTGCATGTATCTAAAGAAGAGAATAGTTGACTGGAGTGTACTAAAGGCAATTTTGGGGGGGAGTGATGGAATTGTGGGAGACATCCCCACCTTCTCTGTGATTCTTCTGAAGTTTCTAAAATTTCTTCTGTGACTATGTATTGCTGCTATAAAACAGGAAGGGGACACAGTGAATCCTGTTGACGGAAATAGAGAGCCAGTGTTCTTGCAACGTAAAATATTAGGAAGGTGCTGGTCTTGTCCTTCTAGCTCAGTGATATCCTGGCTCTTTGGAGTTTTGACTCAAATATTACTTTGGTTTTTGCAATTTTACCATATGCAATATTTTAAATAAAAATGACTTTTGAGAATTTATATGGAGGTAAGTTGGATATCAGTTACTTAGTCTATTTGCAGTTCTGACGAACTGAGACCAATTATTTGGATAGTAAATAAGATGCTAGTATTTATGTCTGCTCCTAATGCTGACTAGAACTTTCTGTGCTGATGCTGTTGGCACTATGAAATTCCTTCTAAATGATTCATAGACGTGCATCTTTACTGGAACTCAGATGATCGTGATTTCAGTGTGCTGTGACTATCAGCTCTTTTTTATCCAATCCGTCACTTTTTTTTTTTTTTTTTTAATTTTTTTTTTTTTCAACGTTTTTTATTTATTTTTGGGACAGAGAGAGACAGAGCATGAACGGGGGAGGGTCAGAGAGAGAGGGAGGCACAGAATCAGAAGCAGGCTCCAGGCTCCGAGCCATCAGCCCAGAGCCCGACGCGGGGCTCGAACTCACGGACCGCGAGATCGCGACCTGGCTGAAGTCGGACGCTTAACCGACTGCGCCACCCAGGCGCCCCAATCCGTCACTTTTTAATACCGGGTCCTGTACTGCACACTTGATTTTTTTTTTAAAGGCAATTTTGCCCTCCAGGCTTTCATTTCAATGTTAAAAAGAATGGCAGCCTCTGGTGCCATTGGTATATTCTGAACCCCAGGTAGTTTTGCCCACCCCTAAGGTTCCAGCCCGAAGCTTTTCACTTACAAGACTGTGGTCATTTGTTGGAAAAGAGAAAAATACAATCATTTTATATTGTGGCAGTGGTGGTGTTCTAACCATCACTATTTTAAAAGGGGAGGGGGAGTGATTTTAAAATTAGTTTAAGCTGGAGGGCCGAAACAGTGAGCCACATGAAGTAGATTTTTGTGTTTTTGAAAAGGCTACAGAAGTTGCAAGAGCTGTTCTTGGAATGGCCTTGTGAAAATCCCCTGGCATGCTGGACAGAGGATGAGCGGACAGCTCTAAGTCTGGCATTGTCGGACCAACTGAGCAAAGAGGGGGTTTATTGACAGGAATGTTGCTGAAGAAACGCATGGAGTTGAGCTGTTTGCTTTCAGATTTAGCTGTTGTTTAGACAAGCACGGCTCTTTATTCTTGCTCAGACCTGAGCCTGCCGAGCCTCAAGGTTGAAAAGTAAAAAGGGAACTTAAGAAGAGAAAGTTCTTTCTCAACTTCGGTTTCTCCTTGTTATACTGACTTTCCTTCAGCATTCGTTGTTGTTGTTCTTAATGCTGTTTCTTCCCATCCTACTAACTGAAGGATTCTTTTTTTTAGCACTTACTTCATGTTTGCATAATCCAGTCTCTTTTTCGCTACATCAAAAACAAAGCATATAATAATCATAACATGGACAACAGGAAAAATGGAATAGACTTTCCCCCAAAGAAGCACATAGAAACTCAAGAGAACCGTCTCCCTCGTTGGGAACGCGGGTTCAGGCCACGTACAAATGCTTGGTATAGGTCCTGAAGGTCTCAGAAGGAGGACAGAAACCCAACATATATTGAATGCTTCCTGTGTACAACCTTGAGAAACGAACACTTATTGAGTGCCTACTGTGTATCAACCTGTAATGTTCTAGAAGGTGGCAGTACTCCCATTTTGTAGGTGAGGAAACAAACTTTGAGGTCACTTAGCTTGAATGTGCAGCATTTAGGTTTGTCTAACCTTGCTTTTTTTCTTTCTCTGTAAAGAGAATAATTCAGTGGTCTGGGTCACCAAAAAAAAATGGGGGGGGGGGGGAGGGGACAACTATGCCCAGTGGCGATCACTCTGAGCTCATGGGAAAGAAGGTGGGTCAGGCTTCTTTCTTATCCCTGTCAACGCAAGCTATTTTGATGCCTGGGGTACTTGGACATTTATACCTACTTAGTGATCCTAAAAATCAAACTGTTAACCTTTCAGCTTTAAGAAAAATTACGTAGTAGAGTTTGAGGTAGACACCCCTCCCCTTTGCTGACCTGCCCCACCCCCGGGGGCAGCTGTTGAACACAGGAGTCTTGAGTCTTTGGAGCACTGGCCTAGAATTTCCTAGAGGCGTACTCCCAGTAGTACCTCTGATGTGTGTGAACTTGTCATACTGTAGGGCAGTTTTAGTTTTTGCATACTTAGATTAGGGAGAATAACATTTGCCACCGTTTCGCTGGTCATAAACTTGATGATTTTCCCTCTAAGGCTGCAGAGGATGCCTACGGTAGAAATAGCAAATGCTCCCCATTGCAAGGTCAGCACATCTAAGAGTGCTAAGTTGCATGTACAGTACTGACTTTTCTGGAAGTGACGCCTGCCCTTGTTCATTTTGCTTATTCCTCACCTCCCTGGGAACTTGTAACAGCAGACCCCCCCTCCCCCCAACCCCCACCCCAGGCACTGAGCAGCAGCTGTGAGGGTGGAAGGAAAGGGGAAGCCAAGTGGAATTATCATTCGGGCATCATGGTGGAGAAAAAGGTGTGCAGTTAATGTCTGGAACAGAAAGTTTGTTGCTATTTTTGTTGCCATTTGTTGCTATTTGTCTACAATGAAAACAGACAGAAGTTGTTATTAAACCCATTTCCTGCGCTTTAAAAAAAATTTTGTGGTTGAAGAAAATAGAAGCATAAAAAATCAAGTTCACCTAAGCTTGAAAAGAAACTTGCAGTGGTGGATTTGCACGTTGGCCTTAATTGGCCCAATTGACCTTCTCTGCTGTATTTACAATTGCCTTAAAATTGTAAGCAGATGTTTGAAACCCCTTCTTTAATAGGTCTGCAACATCTGTTTCACCAAGGCTGCTGCCCACCAAAGCAGTCGTAATTAGGGAGCACCTAATGCATACATCTTTTCTTATGGACCCAATCGATCGGATTTCTCCCTCGGGTATTAAAGTCGACCCTTACTCTTGCTTTTATTTGAATACGTTTTGCATTATATTTTCTTGCACAGGAGAACAGTATGCCAGCCCAGCGCACACGCGCACGCGCGCGCACGCGCGCACACACACACACACACACACCCCAAGATAGTCATTCTATACAATGAATTTTTTAAATGGTGTTTGTGAAGTCATTAACAATGGGTGAAAGATGTTTGTGCGTACAAGTGTAAATGCTTGAAGATGTGTGAAGCCTTTTTTGTTTTTTTCCTTTTGTGCTCTAAATGAGGGATTTCCTGAAAAACCAGCAAGGTAAAAACGTGGAAATCTTAAAAGCTGGGGTGGAGCTTTTATTTTATTTTTAATTAATAGGCTTCATTTCTGAGAGCAGTTTTAGGTTTATAGAAAGATTAATAGGGTGTTCCCCTGTATTCCCTCCCTTCTCTCTCTCTGCCTCTAATTTCCTGTTATTAACATCTTGCATTACTGTGGTACATTTGTTACAATTGATGGACCTACATTGACACATTGTTATTAATTGTAAGTATCATTTACATTACAGTTCCCTCTCTGTGTTGTACATTCTGGGGGTTTGGACAGATAATGACATGGATCCATCACTACAGTTTCACACAGAGGAGTTCACACAGTTTCACACAGAGGAGTTCCACTGCCCTAAAGAATTCCCTTTGTTCCACCTGTGGGAGGGAGCATTATTGACAGAAGTATTCTTGAGGATGTGTTTACTTTAAAAAGAACTTATTTCTCAGCATAATGGTCTGAAGAAATAGTCATTTTGATGTTTTAGAACTAACTGCACAGAACTTCAGAGGACTTCATTTTTTCACATGCTTTGCATTTTAAACGAACTGTGCGTATGTTTTATAAATTTTGCTAAGGTTGATATGGTATGGTATGATGTATGCCTAATAATTAGAAATTTCTATAAATTGCTAGCATTCGTTTCAGTTGCTTACAAATAAATGAATCTTATAAGGATTCATTTCTTTACAATTGTATTTTCAGGGGCACCTTGGTGGCTCAATCGGTCAAGCGTCTGACTCCTGAATTCGGCTCAGGTCATGATCCTAGGGTCATGGGAACGAGCCCTGCGTTGAGCTCCATGCAGAGCATGGAGTCCGATTAATATTTTCTCCCTCTCTCCCTCTGCCCCCTCCCTCTCTCGCATGCTCTCTCTCTAAAATGAAAAATAAAAAAAGAAAGAGATCATGGGCAGGAAAATGCATTGCATCTGGCACCTGTGCCCTCTCCACAGGTGGTTACCCTGAGGTAGGGCAGTGGCATTCAGGGCTGGGAGTAGGGTGGTATGGGCTACCCTTGGTACATGGCACTGAGTGGGCACAGACTTTTTATCAGCAGTGGAGGCAGATGTTAAAAAAATTTTTTTGAAAGTATAATATGCATACAGAAAAATACACATATCCTAAGGGTGCAGCATTTGAGTTTTTGCATACTGAACTCGTTGTGTAACTAGATAAAGAAATAGAAAGGCCTAGCATCCCAGAGGCACCTGTCATGGTCCCTTCTGGTCGTTGTCCCCTCTGAGAGGCACTACCCTACCACTGTCTTAGTTTTGCACGTGATAGGAATGGAAGCATATAGCACAGACTCTTTCCTGTCAGTACATGTGCTTACTTGGTTCATTGTCACTGCTGTTCTATACTCCACTGGGTGTGGGTGAATATTCCACAGTTGTTTACACGTTCTACTATTGGTGGGCTTTCAGGTGGTTTATGGTTTGGGGCTATTACCAGTAGTGCTGTTACGAACAATCTGGTTCCTTTGGTGAACATATGTAACCATGTCTGCAGAGAATATACACCCAGGAGCAGAACTGTGGGGCTGTAAGGTAGGCACTCGTCAGCCTGAGTGTTTTCTACTCAGCCTGCAAAACAGTTTTCTATCCAGCCGTGTATGAGAGCACAGGGTCATTAGACTGTCAAGGTCAGCACTAGCATTCTTACTTGATGACCCTGTGTTATCAACAAAAGGATTTCTAGGATGACTGGCCTAACTTGTGGCTGTGGAGCAGAGCCACGTCAACCACGGACACAGCTAGCATTTGTAATTGCTGTGAGCCAGGCTTCATGCCTCGTACTTCCACATGCATTTGATCACAAGAGTTGTAAATTGTATTATGCCCATTTCCAAGATCAGAAGACTTGTAACAAAGATGACCTAGTTTGTCCAAGCTCATATGTGACTGAGGACAGACCCAAATCCCAGCCTACGCCCTTGACACAGGTGCTCTTAGCTACCATATTGGGCAGCCCTCACCTTTCCTATACTCAAGGGCTGACCACATCCTCTTGCCTTCCAAGGAGGCTGCGTTATGGGACTTCTGGATAACACGGGGAGGCCATTATTGTTATTCTTTATTCAGGCCTCAAACGTACATAGCGTTTTACTGTTACAGTGGTGATTGTGAACAATGTGCCGATGGCCCAGGGCTATTTATTGTCATGTTTTGTGAACTGTAGATCTTCATACACACTGTAAGTTGTTCCTAATATTCAGACAGTGGCTTGTTTTGTTGTTGATTTTGTTTGCAGATGGAACAATTACTTAAGTATAAGCCAGCTGAGTTTAAATATTTTTGGCAAATTAAGAAACACCTTTAATTTATAGCACTTAGATGGAAAAGAAGTATCCTCTGAACATTTTATGTATGTATTTATGTGCCTAAGCTTTTCTCATTTTTTTTTACATTTAAACTTTTTTTTAATTTTATTTTTTATTTTTTAAAATTTACATCCAAATTAGTTAGCATATAGTGAAACAATGATTTCAGGAGTAGATTCCTTAATGCCCCTTACCCATTTAGCCCATCCCCCCTCCCACAACCCCTCCAGCAACCCTGTTTGTTCCTCATATTTACGAGTCTCTTAGGTTTTGTCCCCCTCCCTGTCTTTATATTATTTTTGTTTCCCTTCCCTATGTTCACCTGTTTTGTCCCTTAAAGTCCTCATATGAGTGAAGTCATATATTTGTCTTTCTCTGACTAATTTCACTTAGCATAATACCCTCCAGTTCCATCCACATAGTTGCAAATGGCAAGATTTCATTCTTTTTGATTGCCAAGTAATACTCCATTGTGTGTGTGTGTGTGTGTGTGTGTGTGTGTGTGTGTGTGTGTGTGTATACCACATCTTCTTTATCCATTTATCCATTGATGGACATTTGGGCTCCTTCTATACTTTGGCTATTGCTGATAGTGCTGCTAAAACATGGGGGTGCATGTGTCCTTTCGAAACAGCACCCCTGTATACCTTGGATAAATGCCTAGTAGTGCAATTGCTAGGTCATAGGGTAGTTCTATTTTTAGTTTTTTGAGGAATCTCCATATTGTTTCCCAGAGTGGCTGCACCAGCTTGCATTGCCACCAACAATGCAAAAGAGATCCTCTTTCTCCACATCCTTGCCAACATCTGTTTTTGCCTGAGTTGTTCATGTTAGACATTCTGACAGGTGTAAGGTGGTATCTCATTGTGGTTTTGATTTGTATTTCTCTGATGATGAGTGATGTTGAGCATTTTTTCATGTGTCGGTTGGCCATCTGGATGTCTTCCTTGGAGAAGTGTCTATTCATGTCTTTTGCCCATTTCTTCACTGGATTATTTGTTTTTTGGGTGTTGAGTTTGATAAGTTCTTTATAGATTTTTGGATACTAACCCTTTATCTGATATGTCATTTGCAAATATCTTCTCCCATTCTGTCGGTTGCCATTTAGTTTTGATGATTGTTTCCTTTGCTGTGCAGAAGCTTTTTATTTTGATGAGGTCCCAGTAGTTCATTTTTGCTTTTGTTTCCCTTGCCTCCGGAGATGTGTTGAGTAAGAAGTTGCTGCAGGAAAGATCAAAGAGGTTTTTGCCTGCTTTCTCCTCGAGGATTCTGATGGCTTCCTGTCTTACATTGAGGTCTTTCATCTATTCTGAGTTTATTTTTGTGTGTGGTGTAAGAAAGTGGTCCAGGTTCATTCTTCTGCATGTTGCTGTCCAGTTTTCCCAGCACCACTTGCTGAAGAGACTGTCTTTATTCCATTGAATATTCTTTCCTGCTCTGTCAAAGATTAGTTGGCCATACATTTGTGGTTCCATTTCTGGGTTCTCTATTCTGTTCCATTGATCTGAGTGTCTGTTTTTGTGCCAGTACCATACTGTCTTGATGATTACAGCTTTGTAATACAGCTTGAAGTCTGTGATTGTGATGCCTGCTGCTTTGGTTTTCCTTTTCAACATTGCTTTGGCTATTCGGGGTCTTTTCTGGTTCCAGCTTTTCTCATTTTTTAATTGAGATATGATTCATATACTGTAAATTTCACCCTCCCTAAAATATGCTTAGCTTCATATCACTTTCCCATCCTTCTAAGAAAAATGAAAATCTTAATGGATTTTTTTTAAAGATTACAAACTTAACCTAAAAGCGATATTATTTATGATATATATTTCTTTCTCATCCTTTAGGAACATTATTTAATAATCTCCATCTATCTTTACCATGGTGAATGGTATTTTAAAATATGGGAGAAATCTTTGCATCTTTGCATATCATAATTTCACTATAAGCAATTTAAAAATACTTCAAACGAAATTATTAATTTATCAGTTTTAATCAATAATAATTTTCTTTTTAGATACTTGAATATTTTCCTATGGAGAGTGGTTTTAGAGTTCTATCCATAGCTGTGGAAGCAAAACTGCTTCAATAGTAAAGGTAGATGGAATTAAAAACAACGCCCTTTTCCTAGAGATAGGGATTTTTATATTTGGGACTACTAATTTTTGCCTTAAACCAAATTTAAGTGTTAGGCAATGTGCCTGTCTCAGTTCTGTGATTATGTAAAAATTAGCAGTGAAATTTCTACCAGGATAAGTAAATCTCTAATGTGTTGTATGTTTCTTAAATCAAGAAGCCACAGATACTTTTTCTGTTTATGAGCGATTTCAGATCCTTCCTTAACCTTTATTGTGAGTAATGGGTCTTACTAAATCTTAGAGTTTGTTTATATTTTGAGGGTTCTTTTTCCTCCGTTGGAAAGCACTTGTGCTAACAAATTACAAGGCTACCATTTATAAGCTAAATAACCCACTTTTGTTATTCAGTAGTTTTGGCACCCGGGAACTAAATGTTAGTTTTAGCATTTATCATTAAGGTAATAGGCAGTATTGTGCTATCTTGAGCTTTACTTGTGTTAATGCAGTTGGGTTGGAAAACACCCAAATAACATTATTTCAGATCCATATTTAGGTTTGAGGAGTCTTCCTGTATCTTAAAACACTGTGAAATTTTCAAAAACATGCATGTAAGATGTTAATAGTGAGTTGAGCCATCTTCCTATGTTTTTGGCCACTTGGGTTTTTTTCTGTGATGAGCCTGTTAATTTCCTTTGCCCATATCTTGAGTGTTGGCTTTGAAGTTCTTCTCTCTTGTGTACATCTCCTCCTTTGCCATGTGTTCTCCCAGTGTCCTTTCCTCCCTCGGCATGTACCTGTCTCTTCTACCTCCTTCCAAGAAGCACCCCCTAATTGAAGTGCACTGTATAAACAGCAGTGTCCCCTGCCTTATCCACGGGAGATATTCGAAGACCTCCAGTGTATGGATAGTACCAAACCTTACATACTTGACCCTTAAGCAGTGCAGAGATTGGGGCACCGATCCCTACAACATCAAAAAAAAATGCATGCATGACTTTTGACTCCTCCAAAACTTAACTACTCATAACCTGGCGTTGACTGACACCTTACCGATAGCATAGTCAATAACACATATTTTGTGTGTTATATATAAGTATCCTTATAATAAGTAAGCTAGAGAAAAGAAAGTGTTATTAAGAAAATTATAAGGAAGAATAAAAAACTAGAAGGAAGAGAAAATACATTTATAGTGCTGCTCTGTAAAAAATCCACACATAAGTGGACCCATGCAGTTCAAGCCCATGTTGTTAAGGCTCAACTGTAGCTACTGTGTTTTTCCTATACCTACATACATAAAGTTTAATTTATAAATTAGACACAGGAAGGGATTGACAACAACAATAATACAATAGAACACTTGTAACAATACTGTGTAACGAAAGTTAGGTGAATGTGGTCTCTCTTGTCAAAATCTCTTATTGCACAATATTCCACTTCTTGTGCTGATGGGGGATGATAATGTTACAAGATGAAGTGAGGTGAGTGACGCAGGCATTGTGACTTACTGTTAGGTTCCTGCTGACCTGATGATATGTCAGAGGGGGGATCACCTGCTTCCAGACTCTGGTGGACCGTGGCTAACTGAAACCAGGGACAGCGAAACTGTGGATATGGCGGGGACTGCTGTAGAAAGAAAAGCAGATTCTCACAAAATAATGAGTAATTGCAACGTGTGTGAGAGGGATTTTAGTGCTGGGCACTTTCCCGCCTACCTCCTAACATGCGAATCAAAGGATGATGGTCAACAATTTCAGACTCCTTTCTGCAGGATAGCCATCCACGTGTGACTGAAACAAGCTTCTCTGCCTTTTAGTCCCGTATTTCCTAAAAAGCAACACTGGAAAATGTGTCATTGTTTTTTATGAAGTGACCTGCTAATGCTGTCCATTGACCTCCTGTGTCTTTTCAATCATGGGTATTTGCACAGCGGTTGACTCTGTGAAGCAGTGTTCATTTCATTCCCATTTAATTTTAGAGACCAAATGCTTAGGTTGCTGCAAACATGAGAAGTTGGTTCCAGTTACTGGTGAAGTGATGTTTCTTGGCTGCTCAGAAATGAGAATAGTTTATCTGTGTATCTGGAATGTATTAGTTTCTTGGGGCTGCTGAAACAAATTACCATAACTGGGTGGCTTAAAACAACAGAAAATTCTTCTCTCATAGTTCTGGAGGGCAGAAGTCTGAAATCAAGATGTTGGCAGGGCCACACTCCCTCTGAAAGCTCTCAGGGAGTATCTGTTATTTGCATCTTCTAGCTTCTTCTGGGAGCTCCTGGAATTCTATGGCTTGTAGATTCATCATCCCAGTCTCTGCCTTGGTCTTCATGTGGGCTTCTCCTCTGTGTGTGTCTGTCTTTTCCCCTTCTGTCTCTTGTAAGGACGTGTGTCATTGGATATAGAGCCCATCTCAGGATTCAGGATACCCTCACCTCAAGATCTTTAATTACGTCTGCGAAGACCTTTTTTCCAAATGAGGAAATGCTTACAGGGTCTGGGTGTCAGGACATAAGCATATATTAGGGAGGGAAGGGGGTACCACCATTCACCCCACGGAAGATGGAAAGACATTGCTAAGAAACTGGTGGCAGGAAGGGCGATGAAGTACCACTGGGAGAATGGAGCCTCGCACCCTGGTGCGGGGAGAGCTCAGGCAGGCCCTCTTTAGCTGTTTTGAGATCCAGCTGCCACCTAGCTTACACTAGTCCACTAAAAGTAGGATGAAATGACCTAAAAATAGTTCCTAAGTATCCTCTGGCTTGAAGAATTGGCCCAGATTCTCATGTTACTTAAGAAGTGGGGAAAGAAAAACTTGGGAAACTGTCAACTGCATAAATGGTCATTACCTAAGGATTATTCAGATTTTGGCTTTGTTTCAGGAAACATATTCATTTTGTTTTCAACTTACATTTTGTTCCGTTCCCCACCCTCCCAGCCCAACCCCCAGTGTAAGAACTTGGTTATTAGCTCTACAGCATATCAGGGTTTTAGCAGGGGCTGGGCCGGACTGAGCCCACCAAGACAAAAGTGGCTTTCATTATTGAGCTTGATACGAAGTTCGTGATTGCAGCTGACTCGCACATTTCTCTAAAATTATACTTTTATGAAAAACCAACACTTGCAATGTGTAAAAATTACCACTCATTTCTTCGTGTTTGACCACTGTGGATCTTAGTAATGTTTGTTCTTCTATGGACTAGCCTTACTGGGAAGATAGTTTTTTTTTTTTAAATTATCATTCCATTCCTGCTGATAGTTTTGTGAGCTTGATATTAAGCAGCTGTGGTAATAGCACCCACTAGATAAATTAAATGTTAATTCCCTCTTGATTAATAAAATGTTTTCTCTGGGATTCGGCCACTTTCATTCTATTTGGACTTCCCTTTGGCAGGGACGTAGCCAAGATGTTGCCTTTTTAAATGTTAAAAACTCGTCAGAGTGTGTATTTAAGGAGATTTTGAGCTGCCTGATTAGTAGAGGTTTCTATGTAAAAGGATCTTCAGATTATAAAAACCCATAGAGCATAGTGACAGTTTTCATTACACTTCAGGTCTTCACAAAACCTTTATAAAATACCTTTCTGAACAGTAAGATCAGATCCCAATACTAAGAACGTCAAGGGCCAGTTTGCATATGTTGATCGTTGTTCAGCAGACATCTTTGGTACAGTGCTTACATGAGAAACTTAGAAGAACATTCCTTGACACTTACTGTCCCCCCCTTTTTTTTTTAACATTTAAGATTTTTTCACAGTGGTCCTGTCATAGCCTCAGGGTGAGCATGGTTTTGGTTCCGGCTTTACGGTAGAAAAAGCAGATTAACTCGCTTGGATAGAAGGGTTGACGGCGGAGAGCTGTCAGCCCTTCTGATTATGGAGCAGGGCTGTTCCAGAACAGCCTTGTGATAGTGGCTGGGAACAGTGGTGGATCCACTTGGGAAATTTTGGGGGGCTATCTCACCAATCAAAGCAACCATAATAAGGCTGAGATTCAGACTGCGGCATTGGGCATAGGGATTGGGAAGAGGCCATGGGCGTATCTGCGTGTGACAGTATTGAGTAAGAAGAGGAGTTGGATGTGGGTAGGGTTAGCTAGAGGATGAATATAAGCCAGGTGACTCCTGGTTGGATTTAAAAAAATGAGAATCAGCTCTTTGTAGCTGTGACCGAAACACAAAGAGGCCCACACAATGCCGCAGAAAGAGGGCACCGCTCTGACATGCCTGAACGGATATTTTTGTGTCTAAAAATGTCCTGGTACTCATTACTGCTTGCAGAACAGGACATCTATAGTGGCTAAGGAGACCACTGAAGCAGCATGCCTGCCTGGGGACAGCTGATCCAGGGTGAGCAGGAGCCCTGTACTCCTGTGACACCTGATCTCAGCCCAGGAGTGGGAGACCCGCCCAGGTCCATAAACAAGCAAGGAGCCCTGGCATGGCCTCGCTGAGGGGAGTGAGGCCCCGCAGAGAGGAGCACCTTCCCTGGCTCTTGCACTGAGCAGGGATAGCGCCCTGCAGTCCAGAGTAGCTGTCTGAACTATATTTGGATTTACAGGCTAGGGAGGGGCAGTTATAAAATTACTGCTTCCAACTGTAATCTAGAGAAATTGTGACTTCATATTACAGCTTTGACATATGCTCTGCATTTAATCTTACTGCTAATAAAATACACTTTAGTTGTCAGTTGGTTTTAATCAGAATTTTGACCCCAAAGGTGATAGTTAATGATTGCTGCTTTTGCCGCCTGATTTCTGTGGGATTCATACAGGAGTGTTCAGTACTGGAAAGTTTCTTGGCTCCGTAAAACTCCTGACATAATGTGAAATTAAAGTCTTTGTCACAACATTTACACAAGACAAAACCGTAATTTGCTTTACTGATAATCTGAGTCAGGCTCCTTGGAATCCCTTGGTTTTCAATCTTGGAAGCAGTTGCCCTGCTCTGCTGGAAAACAGCTTCTCCCCAGCGCTTGGGTGCCAAGCGGGGCTCCGTACGTTCAGGACGCTGGGAATGGAGACACGAGGCTGAAACCTGAATCGGGGCATCGAAGAGGATAGCCCTCTCCTTGAGAAGTCTTCCAGCGGGCAAGGCAGCGCTCTGCCTGTTCCCGATCCCGTGCAACTCCCGACTGATGACTGCTCGTTTCTTAACAACTTGTTCTTGTTTCTCAACCCTGCCTTGGAAGTACGTACTGGAGGAGTCTCCTTGTACAGCCGCGAGGTGCCAGGCCACCTACAGCACGTAGACCTGCTCGCACAGTCTTGCCTCCGCTGGGTCCCGCACGTGGTAGTTTGACCGTAGGTCACTGGTGCTCAGTCTTTCTCGCGATACGTCACCGCCGCTTTTTCTCGCGATAAGTTACCGATGGTCCGTCTTTCTCGCGATAGGTCTCGGTTGGACTTGGCTGCTCCTGCAGTCGGCCTGGCGTGTTCCTGTGTGTCGTTCGCTGGATGTCCTCTGGCCCTCAACCTGTCTCAGCCACGCTCTTATCTGGGGACCCCCATGCTGAGTTACTCTCTCTTTTTTCAGTTTCACACATCTGCTCACAACTACAGAGGAAAATGCACTTCCACTTTCAGAATCAGGTAACCTCAGTGTGAAGGCGCTAGGTGGCTCCTGGACCATCGAGTGTTCGTGAAGAGCCGCCATGTGAGCGAATCAAGTACGTCAAGGAGGACCTTCCCTCTCAAGCCTTAGGGCCATGGTTTCTGAGCTAATTTTGATGGCTGGAAACACTTTCAAAGGGCAGTTATTTTAGTGATAATTCTGGTGTGGGAGTCTATTGGGTCCTGTACCACTTTCTGACTTTGAAACTTTTTCCTTTGTTTTATCTGATTGATTCATCCTTGTCTGGCTTGGATGCTGTTCTTTCCTCTCCTTCCTCCGCCCTCCTCCCCCTTCACCCCCTCCCCTTCTCCCCCTCTCCCCCGTGTTCCTCCCCCTCCTCCTTCCCTTCCTCCTACCCTTCTCTCTCTTCCCCTCCCCCCTCCCCCTTGTCCCCCCTCCTCCTTCCCCTCCTCCTCCCCTTCTCCCCCCTTCTCCCCTCCCCTTCTCTCTTCCCCTCCCCCCTCCTTCTCCTTTTAGGTGATGTGTTTCCATATCCTATCCTTACTATGAATAGCATATTATCATATTCATGAATATGAATATCATATTTCATAATATTGAAATCATGTGGAATCAGATACAAATCAAATGTTTTTATTATGTTTGTTTGAAAAAAATTTGTTTTTTAAACTGTTCCTACTTCTGGGGGTTCTGTGCTATCTCTGTGTCTTATGATGGCCTCCAAGGAGGGAAAGTTCACTTCTTTGGCCTTTCTAGAAACTGGAAAATAAAAAGCAAACTCCTCTACTTCCCTTAATCATCCAAACAGTGAAACCAAAAGTCAAGTGCTAAACAAGGAGGCTGGGGATCTAGCAATTGTTCACAGTTCTTACAACGTTCACGCTGCAGTGAGGGCTGCTTCTTGAGGGAACATATTTTGGTTTGTTTTTTTTTTCCTCCTGCCTGCCTCTGAGGATGCATTTTGCCGAGTCAAGTTAGCACAATATTCATGGTTCACGTGAGAAAAAACAATTTAATAATTAAAATTTTTTCATGTTTATTTATTTATTTTGAGAGAGAGAGAGAGTGTGTGCACAAGTAGGGGAGGGGCAGAAAGAGAGAGAGAAAGAAAGAATCCCAAGCAGGCTCCATGCTGTCCGTGCAGAGCCCAATGCAAGGCTCAGACTTGTGAACCGTGGGATCGTGACCTGAGCCGAAATCAAGGGTTGGACATTTAACTGACTGAGCCACCCCGGGGCCCTCATGGGAGAAAGCTATTTAAAGGTAATGGTTAAAGCAAATGATGAGCAAGGAGTTAGGGAATGACTGTCAATATTAGGTCTGAGGATCTGCCGCTTACTGGCTGTGTGACTTAACTAACTTACTAGCTTACTAGTTGCTTAACTTCTCTGTGCCTCATTTTCCTTATCTGTAGAGCAGAGATGATGTGACTATTAAATGAGCAGTGGCTGTAAAGTGCTCAGCCGTGCCTGGCGTATGCCAGTCTCCCTACCTATGGCCACAGGAAGCCTTGTCTAGGCTGCAAGTGAGGTCAGGAGCTCTGGCGCCACTGACTTTATTGTTTCATTTCGAACCAACTCTCTTCAGGTGTTAACTGGGTCACATGTTAAAGGAGAAAAGCTTCCTACTTCTGTGATCTCCATTAGTTCCTTCATGGAGATTTTCTAGTATGAAATTCTGCCCGTTGGGGTTCCCAATCAAGTAGACAGTAGGATAAATCCTTGTGTTCCTTTCCTTCCATCCCCTTCTTCCTCTTGAGGCATTTCTTTGACCTTTTTGTCCTTTCATTAGGTTCTGATCACATAAAAGCCAGAAGGCCACTTACCAAGCAGTAGGCAGGGCATATGTGAGAGGTGCTGACACATAAATGGTGTCTGGGGCTTTCTTGCTTGGCTTCAAAGGACCAAGCCTTTGGTGTCTAACTGAGCCTGAATGTCAATTCATGTGCAAGAACACATTCCTTGGGGAATTGAGAGTCCCCCCCCACCCCCCCCCCCCCCCCCGCCGCCTTCCACCATGGTGGTAGAAAGGCTGAAAATCCGAGCTGTAGAGCTTAACTGTGTTCTGTATCTCAGGCTGCTTGTCTTATAGCTACTGAATTATCTTGATGCTCGTGGATGAAGGCAAGTCATTGCGGAGCATTACTAGTGAACTTCCTGAGAGGCACTGACTCAGAACCCAGTTCTGGAACCAAGGATATAAGAAACTGTGTTTTTTTGTTTTTTTTTTTTTATTTAAAATTATTTCCTTCTACCTATAAAAAACACCCTAACTCCAAAAAAACTCCATACCTACATGCTAATATATATATAATAATTTTCAGCTTCCAGACAAAATAACTCTTTTGGCGGAAGAACCTTATTTCCATATCAAAGATTTCTGTCCTTCCCGTTTTTTGTTTTGAAAATTTTCAGTATCGCCTGAAAAAATTGTTTTGTATGACATGTCACATGTCCATTTGGCTGTTTGAGAAGGTTAATTGTAGTTAAGACCGTGGGGCCCATGATTTGATTTAATATCGGGAAACGATATTTAAGTAAAACTATTGGCACTTCCAGTTCAAGACAGCAATCTGCACACACGCTTATTTTCTCTCCTACTGGATCCCCACTGAAATGACTAGTAAAACATCTACATCATCAAAGAAAGTAAGAGGCGATTATCAGCAGATGGGATTTAAACCGATTTCTGGAGGAGGGAAAGCAGATGGAAAACTGGTGCTGATGAAGCCTGGGGTGCACGTGGAGACCTGCAGCTGAGGAGGGGGTGACCTGCCCGGCAGAGCCCCTGTGAGCTCTGAACTTGGGGAGCGTCTACTGCAGAGGGCTGCCAACAGGGTCCCGTTGTATGTCAGTACCCTCTCTTCTCCGCCCCCAGCGCAGAACAGCAGGTAGTTTTACCCCAAGCAAAATACTCATCTCATTCTTACTTTTAAAAAAGTGGAATGACTCTCTGATGGGCAGTTAGTGTGACATTGGTACCACAGAGTAAGCCCTCCTGATCCTGGAGCTTAGGGGTCCCCAGTGTCCATTTTTGGTAAAGTGAAGCTTGTCTGTTGACTAGCCCTGTACATCACACAGAGCTCTCTGCTGTTGAGCGTGTGTGTGCATGTGCACGCATAGATAGAACTATTTTTTAAAATTTTTAAATGTTTGTTTATTTACCTATTTGAGAGAGAGAGAGAGAGAGCGCACACAGGGGAGGGGTAGAGAGAGGGAGACACAGAATCCAAAACAGGCTCCAGGCTCTGAGCTGTCAGCACACAGCCCAACGTGGGGCTTGAACCCACAGACCGCGAGATCACGACCTCAGCCAAAGCCGTGCCTAACTGACTGAACCACGCAGGCATCCCATAGATAGATCTATTTTGACAAGAAACATGAGACTTCTGAATCCGAGGGCAGACCTTGTCATACAGAGCTTCTTGGTGTCCAGTCTCCATAGGATGACACAGTAAAAGGGTGATGTTACCTTGTGTATGTTTTCTAGGTTTGCTGTAACAAAGAACCACAGATTAAGTGGCGTAATAGCAGAAGTTTATTTGCTTACAGTTCTGGAAGAACTGAGATCAAGGTGTCCGTTGGATTGGTTCCTTCCAAGGACCACAAGGGGAGGCCTGTCTCCTTGGCTTGCTGGTGGCCATCTTCTCCCTGTGTCTTCACAGTGTTTTCTGTCTGTACATGTCTGTTCCTAAATTTTTTATTACGGATTGGGGGTGGACACCAGTCATATTTGATTAAGGCCCGCCTTAATGACCTCTTTTAACTGAGTCAACTCTATAAAGACCCCATAGTCAAACAAAGTCACATTCTGAGATATTAGGGGTCAGGACTTCCACACATGAATTTGGGTGGGTGTGGGGGATACAGTTAGGTCTGTAGTACCCTGCATGTGCAGCTGGGTTGTACCCCAGGAAATGAACCCCAGAATTATGAGACTTGGAACCTCTATAGGGTGGTTGACATGTCCACCCCTCCTTCCCTATGGGGAAAGAGAGAGAGACAGAGACTTTACTCTAGAAGATAAGCAAGTCTTCTCTCAGAAGAGGAGGGAAGAGGAGAAGGAGGAAGAGAGTGGAAGGTCCATAAGTTTTTACTACCCTGGAATGGAAACAGATGGCTCCAAGGGAGATTTATTTAAATCCCTCTGGAGCATTATACTATCTACAGCTTACAAGGAATGTTTTCTATTCAGTCATGTTGGCCAGTGCTCTTAGATATGAATGCCTGGACTATGCAGAAATATGAAAATATCTTTGGAAAATTGACTTCTAACATCCATCAGTCTTTTTTACTACTACAGGTTTGAAGATTAATGGAAAGCTAAGTATTACCAAGCATGTTGTTAAAACTTAAAATGAAAAAGACCAAGATAAACAGGAAAACTGACTACTGATGAAAGAGCTAATTGAATAAAATGCATAGAATTAAAAAAAAAACTGTCATTAGGGTATGAATGTGCAGTTAAGAATATTTCATCCTTAAAACAAGAATAAGATTCTATTAAAGAGTTACTATATTGGAAATGTATGGCAGTTGCCAGACAGAGTAAAGATATAGTCCAGAAAATGTTCTAGGTAAAAACTAAAACTAACTGCTTGTGGCCATTTAAATTTAAATTAATAACTACCAAATTTAAAATTCAGTTCCTTAGTTCCTTAGCCTCATTTCAGTTGCTCAATAACCTATATGTCATTAGCAGCTATATTATCGGACAGTGGAGACTTACAGAGAATTTCTATTTCAGAAAGTTCTGTTGGATAGCATTGGCAACCAAATAAAAGAGAGAGAGACTAGAGAAAAAGGTCAGAAGTGGGGAGTACTTTTTATTTTATTTTTATTTTTATTTTTTTGCTTTTTTTTTTTTGGTGCCAAAACCTGGGAACGAACCAACTACTTTTTAGATAAATAATGCAGGAAGGCACGCGTCTTCATGTTGAAAGGGCGTACAAAAAGCCAAGCAGAGTAGTTCTTATTATTTAAAAAAAAAAAACTTTTTAAAATTTATTTTAAGAGACAGAGACAGCTCAAGTTGGGGAGGGGCAGAGGGGGGAGTGTGGAGAGAGAATCCCAAGCTGACTCTGCACTGCCAGCATAGAGCCCAAAGCGGGGCTTGAACCCATAAAGCCATGAGATCATGACCTGAACTGAAACCAATAGTCAGACACCAACTGAGCCACCCAGGTGCCCCAAGCAGAGTGGATTTTAAAAAGGCATACCTGGACATATCTGTGAAATTTCAGGGAACCCAGGATAAAAGGAGTATTCTAAAAACTTCCAGAGAAGGATAAGTACAAATATCCACAAAGGGATGAGAATTAGTAGTGTTAATATTCCAAAGGAAAATAATTTCGAGTCTAGAATTTTTTCTATTAGTTTCAGCCGACAACGTAGTGATCGGACAAGTTTATACATTATACTGGCCACCACAAATGTAGTTACCGTCTGTCCCCATACAGTGCTATTACAATACCATTAATTATATTCTTATGCTGTGCCTTTTATTCCCATGACTTATTCATCCCATAACTGGAAGCCTGTATCTTCCATTCCTGTTCACCCATTTTACCTAACCCCTTCCCTCCTCCCCTCTGGCAGCCATCAGTTTGTTCTCTGTATTTATAGGTATGATTCTGCTTTTTGTTTGTTTATTCATTTGTTGTGTGTGTGTATTAAATTCCACAATGAGTGAAATCATATGATATTTGTCTTTTTCTGTCTTGACTTATTTCACTTAGCATGGTACACTCTAGGTCTTGGGTTTAGAGTTTTGTTCCCATCCAAATACTCATTTGAATTTGAACACAGGTAAAGAGATTTGGGGATGTGCAAAGGCTCAGAAAGTTCGCTTAATTTATATCCTTTCTTAGGCAGTTACTTGAGGATGTGTTGTGGCAAAACAAAAAAGGAAAGTAAGAAAGATGAAAGCATGAGGTTCAGGAAACAGTGAGTATAGGGATCCCACCATGAAAGCACTGAAGTAAGTCCTGGGAAGACAGTCATACAGGAGGCCTCAATCAGCCCATTCAGAATGGAATAGCACAGAGCACTCCAGGAGGGAAGTCTCTGGAATAAAAAGGAAATTGATGGTGTGAGTATGTACGTACTGTAATTGGCAGTTTAGTAAAACCTGGATATATATACTAGTTTCCTACAGCTGCTGTAACTAATTCCCACAAACTAGGTGGTTTAAAACAACAGACATTTATTCTCTCACAGTTCCAGAGGCCAAAGTTCTGAAATCAAGGTCTTGTCAAGGGCTCTGTTCTCTCTGGAGGCTCTATGGGGAGACCCAGTCTTTGCCTCTTTCAGCTTCTGGTGGTTGCCGGTTTCCTTGGCTTTTGGCCCCATCATTCCAGTGTTTGTCTTCATCTTCCTCTGTGTGTCTGTGTCTTTTCCTCTTCCGTCATTGGGTTTGGGGCCCACGTGGGTAATCCAGCATGATCTCATTGGCAAAGGAACTTTTTACTTGTGTGGTTTTTTTTTTAAGTTTATTTATTTTGAGAGAGGCAGAGACAGCACAAGTGGGAGAAGGGCATAAAGAGGGAAAGAGAGAGAATCCCAAGCAGGCTCTGCGCTGCCAGTGTAGAGCCTGATGCAGGAGTCAGTCCATGAAACCATGAGGTCATGACCTGAGCCGGAACCAAGAGTCGAAGTTTTAATTGACTGAGCCACCCAGGCACCCCAAAATTTTTTAAAAATAAGGTAACATTCACAGATTCCAGGTATTAGGAGACAGGATACGTTTTTTTGGGGGGCCCCACCATTCTCAATCCACTATATAGCAGTATCTGTTAGAATACAAAAAAGGTATCTTTTTTACTTTGAAACGGGAAACATTCTCCATTAGGTGGCACAGTGAGCCCATTTAGGGAAATGTAAACCTAGCATACTGTTTGGGTCTGTAATAAATAATATCTATATAGTTAATAATGTAGATAATGTGTCATAAAAAGCTGGTGTATGTCAACTTGTAGAATCGACCTCTAGACAGATAACAAAAGACCCAGTGGTTGCCATGGAAC
Organism: Panthera leo; assembly: GCF_018350215.1. Classification (NCBI taxonomy): domain Eukaryota; kingdom Metazoa; phylum Chordata; class Mammalia; order Carnivora; family Felidae; genus Panthera; species Panthera leo. The sequence goes on from NC_056687.1 coordinate 8,642,224, forward strand.
AGAGAGTACCTGTCGGGAGATTTGGTAATGTCATGGGCAGCAGAGTCGGAGGAGTACAGTGGGAAGTTGAGCGCTGATGGGCCTTTCCCACAACCGCGCAGCAAGACATGGTGTGTGGCAGGTCAACAGTAAGTGGGGTTTGGTATGTTATCTGAAGTTTTATAGGAGTTTAGTCCAAGAACTATCAACAGATGCAGAGCAGTTAAGGGGAGAAGAGAGGATGCCAGGTGAGTTAAGTCCTCATCACACAAAGCCAAAGGACAACCTGTAACTTTGCCAAACCATGAAAACCAGGAAGGGTCTGTTGGCACCAGTTAAATAGAGCACACTGCGTTTTTTAGAGCATTTATTATATTAGTTTAGGAGCTCAGCTAGACCTCAAGGGGCTTTTTAATCATACGTTTTCCAAGATTAGCATCATGGTCTGATAATCACACATTTGTTTTCTGTGAGTGGTTCAAAATGTAAAAATGGGTATCTTGTAATTTTCTGAATACTCAGTTCTGCAGCAATATTTTTATTACATTTTCTTTTCCAGTAAGGGAGATCAAAGGAGCGATCCTGAAAATTATGCTTATGGTGGACTTAAGTAAAAAGGATTTATGCAATCGAATTTACAGATTGTTTTTTATTGATCACAACTTTTTACACAAGGGATCAATTGTAATCTACTTGGCATCTTTAATTGCTTATCCACTTAAAAAATTAACTCTGGTGGATGGAAGAACCCCTTCTAACGTGAATTGTTATTGCTGTTAGTGAAAATATGGTATTATGTTATCTGTTATAGTCAGGGGGAAAAACACAAAGAATAGCTGAATAGGCCATTACTCCTTTGTAAAAAAGGAAGACTGAAGGAAAGAAAAGTCTCCCTTGAGCAGTTTCATTCGGCACATCCCTTAACATTCCAGGGTGTTGGACTTGGTTGCTCTAGCAGGATGTAACCACCCATTCGTTCCACACACATCTGAATACCACTGTGTACCAACTACTGAACTCTGGGGGGACACAAGTATGAATATTCGTTCAAGCAATTTAGTCCTATTAGAAATACTTCACCCCCTTGTCGATGTGCTCTATCTTGGTGTCCGGTGTTTTTTGTTTTTTGTTTTTAAGTTTATTTATTTATTTTGAGAGAGGGTGAGAGAGAGAGAGAGAACAAGCAGGGGAGGGGCAGAGAGAGGGGGAGAGAAAGAATCCTAAGCAAGTTCCGCACTGTCAGCGCAGAGCCTGATGCGGGGCTTAAACTCATGAACCGTGAGATCATGACCTGAGCCAAAATCAAGAGTTGGGCGCTTAACCAACTGAGCCACCCAGGTGCCCCTGGAACTTATTCAGTTCCTTCTGAACCTCCTGAATCAGACCTCAGCCTGCACTGACAACAAAATGTAGTATCTTTCTTCGGTGCTCAGAACATGGGAACACTGTAGAAATATGCTCATCGATTGAGTTTCTTTCTACTGGGGGAATTAGTTGCTGATATTTTCCAGCTCAGCAGTATTTTTCACTTGCCAGTTGAATGTGCTCACTGAAGAATTCTGGGTGACCTTTAGTACTTTTCTTAGCTTTTGGCCTCTTGTCCTTTTTTTTACCCTCAAAACAAGAGTTTGAGTGTAAGCTCCTTGTGGATTCTACTAGGCACCTGCCTCCCAGCCTGCCACTGAATGTCTGCATCCTCCTGTCTCTTACGTTGTCCTTGATGCATCTTCCCTTCTCAGTTACTAGCTGTACTCTTAGCACTCTTTTTTTTTATGTTTATATTTTTATTTTTTCTTTTATTTTTAAAAATTTTTATTTAATTTATTATTTTAATTTACATCCAAGTTTGTTAGCATATACTGCAACAATGATTTCAGGAGTAGATTCCTTAATGCCCCTTCCCCATTTAGCCCATCCCCCCTCCCACAACCCCTCCAGTAACCCTCTGTTTGTTCTCCATATTTAAGAGTCTCTCATGTTTTGTCCCCTCCATGTTTTTATATTCTTTTTGTTTCCCTTATGTTCATCTGTTTTGTATCTTAAAGTCCTCATACGAGTGAAGTCATATGATGTTTCTTTCTCTAACTAATTTTGCTTAGCATAATATCCTCTAGTTCCATCCATGTAGTTGCAAATGGCAAGATTTCATTCTTTTTGATTGCCTAGTAATACTCCATTGTGTGTGTGCGTGTGCGTGTGTGTGTGTGTGTGTGTGTGTGTGTGTGTATACACCACATCTTCTTTATCCATTCATCCATTGATAGACATTTGGGCTCTTTCCATACTTTGGCTATTGTTGATAGTGCTACTATAAACATGGGAGTGTTAGCACTCTTTTTACCCACACATTTGACTATCCATTTCCTGTTCTTCTTTATTCCTTTTGCCTATAAACGTGCTCCGTCTGTGTTCATACTTATTAAGCCAATACTGGGCCTTCTGTCACCTTCATTACTTGCCTTTCTCTCATGTGACTATTTGTTCTATATTCACTGTGAAAGCTTTGGGAGGCAGTGTAACGATGAAATCTCAGTTCCATTACTAACCGTGTAAACTTGGACAAGCTTTCTTGTTTGTAAAAAGGAATTAATGATAGTAAGTATTTCATTAATGCTGTTCTGAAAGGGTTACTAACAGTACGTGGCATGATGTAAAACTTGATGTAACCATTTTAGAAAATGTCATGTGATAGAACTTTACTCTTTGCCCAGTTGGAGATGAAGGAGGACACATTGTGGACGTGTTAGTCAGGCTTGGTTCCAGGTCTCCTAAGCAGGAAGGGACTGGATGCAGGTGATTGGGTACTTGGGGGAGTCAATGAGAAGGCTTGAGGCACTGACTCTGAGCTGGCTCCAGGAATGACCTAGAAAACAGCCCCTGAAGTGGCCCACTCTGAGGAAGGGGAGAAGTCAGGGGAACCACCAGAACTGCTGATCTCACGAGCACAGCACATGGCTGAGACCAGGGGATAGGTCCCCACTGCCAGTGCACCTGCTTGCAACACCCAGGAAGCTTATAGCCCTGGGATACTTGATCTGGCTGCTCTCACCGGGCTGCGGATGAGATGCACAACAGCCAAAGTGGCAGGAGGAGGACGTGTCTCTGCCTCTTTTCCCCCTTCCAGATCTTGTGTGAACACATCTAACTGCAGATCTGTCAGTTGCCTCCAAAGCCTTACCCGTAGGGAGTCTGGGAATGCCATTTTTAAATGTTTTTTTCAGCCTCTGTGGGACAGGAAGGCAGCTTGAAGGAAGATGGAAGGATTTGGGGTACCAGGTCTCCTTACCTATCCTAGGGGTTAGCAAAGGCTTCTTAGAGAAGGAGGGCTTTGGCTTGGTCTTTAGGGGATAAGTGGGATTTGGATCAATGGCACGTATTCTGGGTTGGCTGTACTTCATCCACCCGTTTCCCTACGTGTCATTGGGTGATCAAGTCCTTCTTCCTCTTCTAGCTTCTCCTCTCTGGCCTTGAAGTTCATTTTCAGAAAAGGCTTCTCGTGTTCGCCTCACTTCCATCCTCAACCCTTCTCCTGAGGTACTTCCTCTGTAAAGTGCCACAGAGATCCTCATCAACTCTGGACCAAACCCAAGCTCCTCTTTGTGTTTAAAGACTCCTTACAGAGGCACCGGACATCTGTCGCTTCCTCTGCTCCTTCCTTTGCACACTTAGCCCGGCTCTTCCTTTCATCTCAGACCCAAGTGCCTGATGCCTCTTTCATGTGCCTGTTCCCTCTTGCCTTTGTGTCCTCGTCAAAACAGCAGCGTCACGGGGCGCCTGGGTGGCGCAGTCGGTTAAGCGTCCGACTTCAGCCAGGTCACGATCTCGCGGTCCGTGAGTTCGAGCCCCGCGTCAGGCTCCGGGCTGATGGCTCGGAGCCTGGAGCCTGTTTCCGATTCTGTGTCTCCCTCTCTCTCTCTGCCCCTCCCCCGTTCATGCTCTGTCTCTCTCTGTCCCAAAAATAAATAAAAAACGTTGAAAAAAAAAAACCAAAAAACAAAAAACAAAAAAAAACCCAGCAGCGTCACATGCCTGGGATTGTCTTTCCTTATCACCTCCCCAAGCAGCTTTGCGGCTCCTCAGACCCCTTTCCTGGGGACGCCTTCCAAATGAGCCCCAGTGTGTGCTTTGTCTCACGTGGAGGGTTATGCTCCAGTATGTATGTATTCTGACTTACATTTTAGTGGATATTTTCATGCTAAATTATAAACACAAATGCATAGGATTGATTTGTCACCTAGAAAGTTAAAATTGACGTCTGGCATATGCCTTTAATGTATTTGGAAAAAAACAACTCACCAGCAACATAGTGGGATGGAAATTAGGGGAATTGACAAAACAACACCAAATCTTAAAGATCAAGAAGTAAAAAAGAAACACCGTGTGATCATTGGAGAAGCTCTTCCTGTCAGGTGGCCAGCTCCTCTTATGGGAAACCTCAATTTCTGGAACTCTCAAGCACATGAGAAAAATAAAGAATGGGATGGGAGAGGGAGGGAGAAAGATTAAAAGAGTAGTAAAAGGTGATTATGTATTTTAAGTATTGGCTTGGGGCACCTGGGTGGCTCAGTTGGTTGAACATCTGACTCTTGATTTTGGCTTGGGTCATGATCCCAGGGTTGTGGGATCAAGCTCCACATTGGGCTCTGTGCTGAGTGTGGAGACTGCTTGAAGATTCTTCCTCTCTCTCCCTCTCTCCCCTTCTGGCCTTCTCCCGTTCATGCACGTGCTCGCTCTCTCTCCCTCTAAAATAAAATTTTTTAAAAATTTAAATATTAGTTTAAAAGAACTTAAATTCGGGGCGCCTGGGTGGCTTGGTCGGTTAAGCGTCTGACTTCGGCTCAGGTCATGATCTCATGGTCCGTGAGTTCGAGCCCCGCATCGGGCTCTGTGCTGACAGCTCAGAGCCTGGAGCCTGTTTCAGATTCTGTGTCTCCCTCTCTCTCTCTGCTCCTTCCCTGTTCATGCTCTGTCTCTCTCTGTCTCAAAAATAAATAAACGTTAAAAAAAAATTAAAAAAAAAAAAAAAGAACTTAAATTCATCTAGGCTTGTCAGGAATCGTTTCACAGGGTGTGTAAAACCACAATTTTTGATATATTTCTCATCACTGTCACTCTTACATTAAAATCATAGTGTACAGAATGGAAGTAGGTAGGATTCTATTTTCTTAATATTTTTGTATCACTTTTTATTCTAACCCCTTATAGTGGGTGAAAAAACTCCCATCTCCCTTCCCAGTAATTCCAGTCTTCAGTTGTGTGGAGAGGATGTCCCTCACTTTATTGTCCCTGCTCTTTGCTCTCTCTGCCCTCCGAGGTGTGGCTCAGCAGAATGCCAGATTTCTAGTTCTGTCTTCATTGTTTAGAGCTGTATCTCGTCTGTAGGCATCTATTATCCTTGAAATGGTTCTAATTCCCAGCTTGCCCCTTGTTCCATGGTAGCCAAATCCCCATAGTTGTCCTGTGGTGTCACTGATGTTATGATGCAATCTGTGGATGATGGTCACGGTCATCAATCTGTGCTCCCAGTTATGCTAGTTCTGTTCACAGAGCTGTGGAATCCTGGGACTGGGAGGGACGTGGGGATCCACAAGATCCCAAGCAACACTGACAAGAACCAAAACCACCTCCTGAATTTTAACTGGATCAAGAAGTCTAATTGATTTGCAAAATGAATGAAGTTCACCTTTTAAAAATCACTTACAACAATATAGATGCACATGTTTGCACACACACATCAGAACGAAACCAGTCTCAACAACCGGTTGACACGCAGGCTATAATTATTTTTTAATAGGGAACTAAAGTAATCTGAAATCTAGGCAGTATAATTTTCAGAGTTTTATAATGGCTAATTTTTTTGTCTTAAAACAAGGGAAATTTATTCTCATAGTTTTCGAGGCTAGAAGTTCAAAATCAAGGTATGGGCAGGGCTGTGTGCCCTCTGAAGGCTGTAGGGGAGGATCCTTTCTTGTGTCATCTAGCCTCTGGTGGTGGCCGGCAGTCCTGGGCATCTGTTGTCTTGTGGCTCTGTCACTCCAGGCAAATGACCCTTCTTTTTGTTCTTCACATCATCTTCCCTGTGTGTGTGTGTCTGTCACTATGTCCAGATCTCCCCTTTTTATAAGGATATCAGTCCAATTGGATTTGGGTCTACCCTAGTGACCTCATTTTAACTTATCTCTGTGAAGACCCCACTTCCCAAAGTAGGGTCACGTTTATGAGCTACTGGGGGGCTAGGACTCTAATGTCTTTTTTAGGAGGGGGACACAATTCCACCTATAATCACCCCATAGAACCAGCACAAGCCCAAACTCTAGTAGGTGGCTCCCAACTCCCTCTTACTGGGATGTTCCATGGTCCCACTGTGAACTCCCTTCTGTAGCAAGCTGAACAGTCTCCACTCTGACTTCAGATGGGTTCCTGGTGGCCTCTGACAGCTGGACTTCAGAAGTTCTAATGTTTCAGATTGCCCTATATACCACCGTGGTATATACACCATGTTTCGATAAGCTCTTGTCTACCTGGGCCAGTCTGAGCTCAGTATTAACCACATAGACCGCCACACTTACGTGAGTTACATAATGTAATGGTTGAGAACTTTTAACAGAACCACCTAACCAGCATTCAGGTGGAAGCACCTGTGTTTACTAGCTCTAAGTTATTGATTCTTTCTAAACCATACTTATCTTCTCTGTAAAACAAAGGCTCAATAATAGTATTTACTTCATTTGAAATGAGGATTAAATGTAATAATGCATACAAAGGGCTCACTCAGCCCAGCCTGGGCACATGCTAATTATTCCGTAAATGCTGGCAGTAGTAATGATAAGCAGTGATGTCCGCTACTAGATTGAAATTGTTGGGAGATGATCAGCAGCACTCATTTTGGGGAGACTTACCAGCATCCATACAATTTCAGAATCAGTGAGCTAGACAAGTTCTTAGAGATCCTGGTTGGATGAATTTTAAGGTTTCATATTTATTACATAAACTAAAGTGAAATAACGTAAAAGAAAAAAAATCCCGTGATCACACTAAGGTAGTAGATCAGTTGCTTTCGTTTTTCCAAAAGCTCTTCTAGGTTAAGTTCATAAGCAAACATCAGTTTATGGTATTACAGTTTTGTGTGAACAGAATTTTGTGGTGTTTATTTTTCACCAAGTTTTATACTAGAAACACGGTTCAGCGTCAGTACCCCATCATCGTAGCTAAAAGTCACAGCAAAGGTCTCCCCAGGCCCCACTCATCTTCACTTTCCAGAACATAACACCTGCACTGAAGCCTTTGCTGCAGGGCTCCTTTCTGAGGAGAGCGGAGGCTAAGATGGTCAGCCGAGTGGCCTGCCCAGTTGTTCATAGTCTCATGTCCTGAGTGATGTCTGCGCTGTTGGATGTTTGGGCAATTTCAAATTTCTGTGGTTCTGAAGCTGGGTTGAACATTTTTGTGCCAAGGTCTTTTCTTTCGTTCAAAAAGATAAACTCAGGGAGCCAGGGTGCTGAATTAAAGACCACACATGTGTTGGTGATGGGCTGTGCATTGTCACTGCCAACTCGCTTCCCCAAAGGGTTCGTTAACTTAAAGCACCACCAACATGTGAGCGTAACCATTCAGCGGCCATCTCCTCCGTGATTTAAGTCTGGTCCCAGGAACACAAGGAAAATGCTGCCCTTTACTGTTACTGCTTGTGTTCCTTTCATGGTTGGGAGGAACGTACACGTGTCTGTATTCTGTTCCCTGTGTTTGTATCTCTCACCCACGTTGTGTCTTTGGTTCTGGCTCTCGGTAAGTCGCCAGAGGACCGAGTCTCTGTGTAGCTTGGTATTTCTTCCAGAAGCAGAAATTCTGCACAAGATAGCAGAGGTGGCATCAGATTTGGCCTTGACCGTTCCAGACGGTGTCCAGTAGTGTGGCAGGGAAGCCAGGGGAAGAGGCCAGCTGCCCATGGGTTGTTTCCTGAGATGCCTCTTGATGGCTTGTTAATGGACTTTCACCCATAACTTACACTATAAGATTTCTCTCTCCATGTGTGCTACCAGGCACCCTGCCGGTGTAGTGGCCTGTTAATAAGTTTCTAATACCCTGATTTTTTTCTCCCATTTTTTTTCTGTTGAGAATTGACAGTATCTTAGTACTTACTATAATTATTTTCATTGCCCTCCATCTTCCTTATTGGTGCTCGGCAGATACGGCATCAGCCTTCTCTTCCGTTTCTGTCGATGTCGCGGTGTTAGGTACACAGAGGACTTCTGAGGACAACAAATTGAGTTCTGTCCTCTGTGGACAGGAGGGGGAAATAGTGAAATAGGCCTGGTCTACATAGTTCAAATGTAGAGAAAAATATTTATCTAGATAATGCAAACACAGAAACCCAGTTGGATTTAATTTACACAGGTGACCCTGACTCTGTGCATCTGGTGGTAGGAGACCTATGAAGTGAATTACGTAGCACATGCTTTGCCCTGCAGCACGTGGGTGTGTACTTGCACGCACACTGTCTCCCTGCTCCATGAAGAAATGCAGAAAGACAGAGGCAGAAGAGGAGCACATCCCGTACTCACCTGTACACTAATAGTCCATTTACCAGGCTTGTCATAGACCAAGTTCACACATGCACATATTTGCAAGCCCAGAGGACATGAAAGGATTTGATGAGCTTCTTGAATCCTTGAAGAAAGTTCATAAATTAGTATTTGTAGTTTTCATGGAAATTATCACACAGAGTGGAGAGGTATCCATAACGTTGACCTAATTGTTCTTTATAATGAAACAGATGGGAGAGGTGTGTCCCAGGCATAGGCAAGTTCAGAGGGGAGACAAGATGGTGTGTCAGCAAAATGCAAGTAATTGTGTATTAACAGATGAGTATTACCTCCCAGACCATCCATTGATTCAGTCAATATTTACCTAGCTTCCACTCTCTGCCTGGCATTGTGCATTATTATCCAAATAAATAGGAGATGTCATTTTGGTTGGCTTGAGCTTAATTTGATTACTGTTTCACCAGTTCTAACATATACATTTTAACACTTCTGAAATTGGGATGTATGCTACAGTCAACGGGGACTTAGATCAAAAAGCTATTAGTTACTATTATATTTATATAAAGCACTATTGGCAGTGCTTTAAAAGGAAAGAAAGCAAAAAAACAAAGCAAAAGAAAACAGAGAGATCCAGGCTTACAGGTCAAGGAAACCTGAGTAGTTATGCCCTTGACCTAAAGAACAGGTAAATGCACGAGTGATACATTAACTTTTACTTGTGTGTTTTCATTTCTTTTAGCCTTGCTGTGAGTTAAATGTTAGATTTATTGATAGTTTAAAAAATACTTGCTTTTTAAATCATGATCCTGCTATGACTAAACATAAATACTTAGATCTTGTCCTTTGTTTTGTTTTGTTCTTCCATTTTCTGGACCTTTGCCAGGCATGGATAATTTGCCTATATAACCATATGTATTTTTTTACATTTTTATTCATTTGTTTACTTTTGAGAGAGAGCATGAGCAGAGGAGAGGCAGAGAGGGAGAGAGACACAGAATCGAAGCAGGCTCCAGGCTCCTAGATGTCAGCACAGAGCCCGACTGCGGGGCTGTCTAGCCCACGAACTGTGAGATCATGACCTGAGCCGAAGTCAGACGCTTAACCGACTGAGCCACTCAGGCGCCTCTATGTAACCATATTTTTAAAATACCATGTGTGGTAAAATTCATGGTAAGGATTATGTAGATCCTACATCCATAGATACATCTCTGTATTCCTGAACAAGTTGTTGATTGATTGGGCAAGCATGTGTATATGTGCTGGTGGCTGTCACACACACTAAGCCCATCACAAAGAAAACCACTGAAGTTGCCATTTCATTAAAAACAATGTTGGGGCGCCTGGGTGGCGCAGTCGGTTGGGCGTCCGACTTCAGCCAGGTCATGATCTCGTGGTCCGTGAGTTCGAGCCCCGCGTCAGGCTCTGGGCTGATGGCTCGGAGCCTGGAGCCTGTTTCCGATTCTGTGTCTCCCTCTCTCTCTGCCCCTCCCCCATTCATGCTCTGTCTCTCTCTGTCCCAAAAATAAATAAAAAACGTTGAAAAAAAAAAATTTAAAAACAATGTAAATATAGGGGCACCTGAGTGGCTCAGTCGATTAAGCGTATGACTTTGGCTCAGGTCATGATCTCTCAGTCCATGGGTTTGAGCCCTGCGTCAGGCTCTGTGCTAACAGCTCAGAGCCTGGAGCCTGCTTTGGATTCTGTGTCTCCCTCTCCCTCTGCCCCTCCCCAGCTCACACTCTGTCTCTCCCTCAAAAATAAACATTAAAAAAAATCTTAAAACACCAATGTAAATATAAAATTATTCCAACATCAAAAGTTTATTAAAAAAAAAAAAAAAATCAGGGGCACCTGGCTGGCTCAGTCAGAAGAGCATGTGACTCTTGAACTCAGGGTCATGAGTTCGAGCCTCATATTGGGTGTAGAGATTATTTAAATTAAAACTTTTTAGGGGTACCTGGGTGGCTCAGTCAGTTAAGCGTCTGACTTAGGCTCAGGTCATGATCACGCAGTCCATGAGTTTGAGCCCCGCGTGGGGCTCTGTGCTGACAGCTCAGAGCCTAGACCATGCTTCGGATTCTGTGTCTCCCTCTCTCCCTGTCCTTCCCAGCTCATGCTCACTCTCTCACTCTATCTTTCTCAAAAATAAATAAACATTAAAAATATGTAAAAAAAAAAAAAAAAAAAAAAACCTTAAAAAAAATCCCATCAGGTCTGATGGATATGCTTTGTTAAGTCTGCTTCACCTCTTAGATGAGGATTGACGCTGTATCACCACATAGGGTATATAAGATACATCAGCAGTAAATTACTGGCACAGTGTGACAGTAGCTCATTGGTGGGCGTGGGAAGGTGAGGACAACCAGCTTCAGCTGTCTGTGCTCGTCAGGGCCACCGGCTAATGGTTCCGCTTTCTTACAGCCTGGACTTTGTGTCTTAAACCTTGTGTCAGTTTTAGGATAATCTCTGACTTTCTTTGTAGTGAAAACCCAGCAGCAAGCCTTCCATCTATTGAGACCACATTCTTGAAGTTTAAAAACAAAAAACAGAAACAAGCACGAATGCTTGAATATCACAGAAGTCCTCAGCAAGGTGTCCCGGAGGTGACGGCATGGGCATCTGGATTAGAGAAGTGCGGAAACCTTGTTTTAATACCGTAACATTGAGGTCACGCGAGAGCAAAATGCAAAACACAGCATTTGGGAAGGAAGGTTCTGCAGAGTTGGCCAAGGCCGAATCTCCCCATCTTTATTCTTTGGTCAATGTGACAATGGTCATTTTAGCCAGTTAACCGAGTGAATGAATGCGTGCATGCCTGCAGGAGTGTCTGGCCGTTTCTCACTTTTACAAGTCTTTGTGGCAGTGGTTCAGCAAAACCGGTGAAGTACGGTTGTTAGATCTGTTCTTCCTCCTCCGCACTCACTCTATGTGCAAAAGGCAGATGGAAAGGAAGGCGAATCTGCAGAAGGAAAAATGTGTCCGGCCCGCTGCTCATGATGCCCACCTTCCCTGGGCGATGTAAGAGGGGGTGAAATAAACCTACCAACGCCCAGGTGGACTGCGTCCCAGCTCATAGCCTTTTATGCTGTAAAGTGCTGTGCTCCGTGGTTTGTTTCACCCGTTCTTATGCGGGGACCATGCCTCCCTGAGTGCTACTTGGTTTATCTTTTTACACCCTTGCTGGAGCACCCTCACATCCCAGGCACCAGGGCTGGCCCCAGTCCAGGCCACGAGGTCACCTCCCAGTCACGCAGTCCTCAGGCTATTTTTTCTGGTGTAGCTCCCCCCTCCCCCTAACTGGGAAGCCATCTGCAGGGCTACTTGTGGCTCCTCAGCTCTCTTTTGGGGCCACCGCTCTCAGGGCAATCTAAAAGACAAAAGCAGGGCTTTATAGAGAAGTGGAAAGAGCTTGGAGTTTGGAGTTTGGATCCCAGTTCACTCCTGGTCTCTGGCTCTTGCTAGCTGTGTGACCTTAAACATCCACCTTGCCTTCTCTGAGCTTCAGATGTTTCATGTGTAATACCAAGAGCTTCCTGAAGTACCGTGAAGATTAGAGAGAACATATATAAAATAGATGCTGTATCAGAAGCACTCCATCAATGGCTCTGTTAGTATTGTTACCGGGATTATTATTATGTTCCGGTGCAACGTAGTCTAGACTGATAAACAGATTATAATGGTTTTGAATCAGTTCTGAAGAGGTGATGGATGCTGATGTGAAAATGAAAGGTCAGAGGGAATGACAAGTATTTTCGGTGCTTTCAGTGTAATGTTTGATTCAAACGAGAATAAACGTGCACGTATGTCAGTTGTGAAGCACAGAAACAAAGGACACAGTCACACCTCCATCTCTGCTGTTCTCCCTTCTCCTGTGCTTCCTCTCCCTGACCCCCCTCCCCAGGGAGCCCCTGTGCCGAACCACGTGTTTCATGTCGAGGATGAACTTTTGCAAAACCTGAGCCAGTTGAGTTGCTATAACTGTCCTGAGCCCAGCAGCCAAGTCCAACTCTGTCCATTCATTCATTCATTCATTCATTCAGCAGATACTCTGCATGGGGCTCCTCAGGTCTCTAGGGGTGCTCCCCGCTCTGCAGTTTTGTGTTGCGGATCTCCCCTCCCCCCGCTGCTTCCTGTCCTGTCCGTTCCATGGTGCCTTGAGTGTTTCATTCTCGGCGTGTCTGGGTTTAGGATCGGCACTGCTTTCTAATTGGCTGTGGCCATTCTTGAGGCTAGCCCAACCTGTCCCCGTGCCTGTAGACAGTGACCAAAACCTAACTCATCAAAATGTAATTTCCAGGCACCGTTAGGCCCACCACCATTAACTGTCTTCTAGCGATGGTCATAGGTTTCTGCCTGTGAGTAGAGCTGTACTAAGTGCCTGTATAAATGCTCAGCCCCAACTACGTCGTGACAAATGGCTAAATTATCTCTTAATTGAGTACAAGCAGAGTACAATGGGAGGAAAAGAGAAGTGTTCAAACACTGCAGCTTCTTCAAGGGAAATTGAATAAGCAACTCTTTCATGTCTGATTTTTTGAAAGTGGGTTTAATGACACTGTTGTGTGGCTAACCCTGTGGAAACAGCCTTCCCCGAGCGTAGGCGCAGAATAATGGCATTTAAGCCAGCTCACAGAAAAGGGCCTTCTTCCCTTGCCGTTTCATGTAGCGTTTCTCATGTGATTACTTGGACAACCTAATGTAAAAATATTTTGGCTGCAGGTGTCACAAGTGACACGCTGGATCCTCTCTCTCCAGTATGTAGGGACAAAAGCGATTTCTTTAAGACCTGCACTTTTAATGAACCGTCTTATTGTAGACACTCGGAATCTAATAGTGTGCCTTTTGGTGAAGTTGTTGAGAATTTTAATGCATTTTAGTTCTCATTCATCACGGCCTATGTGCCCCTGGCGGGATGGTCTTTAGAAATAGGATTAACTTCTAGAGGAATGCATTAGCCATGCCACAGAAATAGGCAATGCGCTAACTAGTCTGATAGATTGCTCTAGCCTTCAAATCCTTCTGGCCATCCCCCCTCCCCGACTTTTCTCCCTTTATTGACAGCTTCTCATTGAATGGCCAGAAGCATTAGTGTGTTTAGGAGTTAGATGTTTTGTATGATCCTAGGCTGATCTCATATTCCCTTTCTGAAATTAATTCGACACTGCTTTACATGTTAATCCGCAAAGGATTGATTTGGAGAAGGTCAGAGCAGTGCAGCTTCAGAAAATGGAAGAAAAGCCCCACTTAGAACAGCTCATTTCAGTTCCCAGACCTAAGCCTAGCTGCCTTTTCATTGTGGCACTTAGACAGCTGTGGGCGGCTTGGACACCTCGCAGAATACATCAAACAGTGGGGTTTGATGTGGGCTGTAGGATCGTTGGACTAATTAAGTTTAGCTTGGTTAACCAATTGCAGTTTGCAAATTGAACAATTGCACTTTGAAAGCTTCTGACACAATAGAACACAGAATCTTCTTTTTAGGCATAAACATTCCCAATAATGGAGTAGTACTTTTTGAAAGAAGCTTATAGCAAATCCACCCAATTTGGATGTCTCTAATGTAAAGTTCGTTTCATTGGTAACAAAACTGCAGTCTCCTTTATTCACGGACCTGCATGATGTCAAAGATAAGAAGCCCCAGTGCAGTGGGTGGGGAAGGAGGTGGAGAAGCCGGGTGAGCGAGAGCACCCCGTGGGTGCAGAGTAGGTGAGTGTTTGAGAATTAAGAGATTTAAATTCTTCTTCTTTTTAAAAAATTTTAAATCTTGAGCCATGGGCAAACAAATGTTGGAGGACTGAGCACAACTAAGGCCCAAGATAAGTAACGGTTCTTAGAAGATGAAAACCCGGTAAACCCAGAAAATCAAATTAAGGCGAATTCAGGGTCATTTGGTGAAAAGACTCAATTTTAGAGGGAAGGGCAGAGAAACCAATTAAGTCCAGACTGAGCAAAGGCGCAAATGGTAAGACCAGAATAATTCCACATTTGAGTAAAAGGGAAAGTATCAAGGTTTATAATCTACCTTTACATTGAAGGATTCCACAGTAGTAGTTTTCTTCATTTTGAAAATAATATGGCATGTAATGCATCCTGTTATCTAATGCTTAGTCATTTGTTTTAATCTAATCTTAATCTTTATCAAATGCTTACTTACTCTTTGCTCTAGAAAGTTCCTACAACAGCCATGGTGTATCAGAGCCAAACAAGGTTGCTCTGAATGATTGCCAGGAAGGAGGAAAGCCAGCTTTGATTTTTGCTAATGGAAGTCTTACTGGGATCTGAGCAGTAGCAACAGCTGACTTATCTGATCCTTTGCCTAAGTAATTAGTATCACTGTCAGGCTTTAAAAAAAGAAAAGGTTACTAGTCATGGAAAACGAAATATTACCACCTAGTTCTTTACATCTGTGGGTATAAAAGCATGAAAGAGGAGGGAGTGCTTGGATTATTCGCGGCCATGGCCTTTCTGCCTTTGGCAACATCGTTGTCGTTCATGAGAATGCAATAATGTTCTGGGGTGCCTGGGTGGCTCAGTTGGTCAAGCGTCCGACTTCAGCTCAGTTCGTGATCTCACGGTGCATGGGTTTGAGCCCCGCGTCAGGCTCTGCGCTGACAGCTCGGAGCCTGGAACCTGCTTCGGATTCTGTGTCTCCCTCGCTCTCTGCCTCTCCCCTGCTTGTGCTCTGTCTCTCTCTCTCTTTGTCTCTCAAAAGTAAGTAAACAACAATGACAAAAAGAATGCAGTGATGTTCTGACCCTTATCTGGGGTCAGCTAAGGTCCTAGTGCCTTGAGCCAATGTGCTAGGCTGTCCCTTATATCAGTACAGCCCTTCCTCAACTTACGATGGGGCCACATTCTGATAAACCCTGCTCTTCCTTGATTTACAATGGAGTTATGTTCTGATAAACCCATCGTAGGTTGAAAATATGCTAAGTCAAAAATGCCTGTGAGACACCTAACCTGCTAAACATGATAGCTTAGCCTAGCCCCCCCAAAAGGTGCTCAGAACACTTATATTAACCCACATTTGGGCAAAATTTCTTAACTCAAAGCCCATTTTATAATGAAGGGTTGACCGTGACATGTAATTTATTGAAAATACCAAAAGTAAAAAACAGAATCATTGTATGGGTTCAGAATGGTGGTTAGTGTATGGGTCAGTTACCCTTGTGACTTTGTGGCTGGGAGCTATGGGTCCCTGCCACTGCCTGCTGCCATCACAAGGGAGGATCCTATGCCCTATCACTAGCCCAGGAAAAGATACAAGTTCAAAATTCAAAGTCTCGTTCTCACTGGATGCACATGGCTTTCGCATTGTCGTAAAACAGAGCCACAGTTAAGACAGTCTTTTGAGAAAGAAACTTTGGGAACTGTTTCTTGCTACTCTTACATGTGGGTATGACAATGATAAAACAAGTGTGTGTCTCCTGCCTTCTTTTCTTCTTGGGACATGATCTCCTGTGTGCTAGTGAGAGAGGTGTCCGTCATCTGGAAAAAAGTAATTTCCATTTCTGAAATTAGGTGGGTCATCAGTTGCACCTTGAACAATGAATTCTAACGAGTAGAAAGATAGGATGTATGTTCATAATAAAACAAATGCATGTGTGTGCATTTAGGATTTGTTGGACCAGGAGTCTGCAGGCACCAACCAGAGCTGTGTATCTCCACTTCCCAAAATAAATATTTGAGATAGGTTACTATCTCTATCAACACCCTTCAGTGGCCGCATCGACTTACATATAATCTCTGTGTCCTTGGACCTTGCTAGAGACTTGGCTTTTGACTAGAGAAGCCGAATAGGAGGAGGTGATCTAAGGTGACTAGTCCATGGTTTACCCAGATTCCCAATGGCTTTTTTTATTCTGTTCTGAGTCAGAGGCATCAAGGATGCCCTAAGAATCTCACACATCTATGCCCCTGGATATAGATGTCCACCCCTGGCCCATATAATAAAGCCACTGAACCAGAAGGGAAATTTTTCTCCAAATAACTCTTGGAAAGTGACATGTATGCACTCTTGCCTCCCTACATATTCTAACAGTCCTGGAGCACCCGATTTTCCATATTCTCTATTAACTGCCTCCAAAACAGCAGCAGCCTTGCTCCCTCGCCCCCAGGAAACCAAATAAATATAGACCCTTTTGAACAATGCCCAAATCTGCAAAAAGTGCCAGGGTGGTAAGAATGCTCACCTTTGTCTAGCTACACCGTGAGAATTTTACGTGTTGGGGTGTTTTTCCCAGTTAAGACCTAAAGAGAATTTAAAGAATGTCTGCCCCTTTTCTGGCCACTTGTCTATGTGTACTGATTCTGCATTTATATGTGGCCACAGCTCTGGGTGGCCAGGGCACAGGGCCATGCAGTCCTTGCCTGCTGAGAGTTCACATGGGCACAGCGTCATCTGGAATATAGACCCAAACCATCGGCGACAAGAGATGTTCTTTGGAGAGCCAGGCCTCTCCTGTCTTCCAGCAGGCAGAGGAGAAACGGGAGGTGGTATCTGCAGCAAGTATGTGCAGGGAGAGACCCGGACAGCTTTCCCCAAGGGCCAAACCGTGGCCAGAGCCCCAGGTCTCAAGTGGGCCTTTAAGAGCACTGATTTGAGGCATTCTGCACAACCTATACCCTCTTTTTACTGGGTCGTTTAAATGTGACAAGGCTTTTGTGCTGGATTCTTAAATGTGTAGCTTTGTTTCTCAGCAATAATATGAAAAGGATGCATGTCTAGAATTCTTTGATGCTTTTGCTTTTGGTGTGTTTGCCTTTTTATTTTATTTTATTTTTTGCTTAGAACCTGTTTCTTAGTTTGTATGATGATGATGATGGTGATGATGATAGTGGCTATGTCTCACAGTGGGGAATTAGAAGGAAATTTGGAAGAGAACAGATCTTTGTATTTAACCTTAGCTGCCAGAAAAGCTCCTTTAATCGCTAGCCTCCTTCTTCCTCCCCATCCACTCAGCCACACTGTTTGCGTGGCCCCCACTTATCTAGCAGGGCGTCCAAGGGCATGGGCTTTGTACCGGCAGCACCAGCCAGCATCACCTGGGCAAAGATGGAAACTGGAGCCCCTGGGCCTACTGAGTCAGAGTCCAAGATCTCTGGGTGATTTGTGTGCATGTTGAAGTTTGAGGAGCACCACATGGAATTCTCCGAAAGCCTTTATTTTCTCTTTATACTTTCTTTTCCTTCACGGCCACGTCGCCCTCCTCATAGCTGCCTTTCTCTAATTCTCGAGCTGTCAGAAAGAGGTAAAGGTGTTAATTTCTCTTTCTCAGGATTATGAATCTTCTGTGTGGGTTTGCCAGAGAAAACACAGTCTTTTTGACATACTTAAACTACTCAAGTATCTGTTATTTATCTAACATTCACACTGAACCGGGTATTCTGTATTTTTATTTGCAAAATCTGGCGACCCTCGTTGGAAGAGAACAGAATGATCTCCCTTTTGGGAGAAAGTGATAGTATATAATAAGGTACCCAGGCGGGATCAGAGGGAAAGCCTGGAGAGTCCTCCATTCACTCCTGCCTTTGGCCTGGCTCGTACTTTGGAAGGGATGGGATTTGGGGTTCGGAACGAGATGTCGGTGGCATGTTGCCTCTGACGGTGGTCGTAGCTGTATTTGGGCAGAGGGTGAGGACAGGACACGGGGAGAGAAACTTCTATATATTCTTTCTGAGCCTCCAAAGACTATTGAATAAATCAAGCCATCCTCCGGCAAAACCCACACCGATCTAGAATTGGGGACACATTTTTTTCCACCAGGTGGCTTTAGGTAAGGGAGCTGGCAGTTGAACCACAAAATTTGGAAGAGAAAATGCCCTCCACGTGAGTATTTTCATTTATACAGGGTTCGAGTTTGGGCCCTATTATGTCCGACTTAACTATGAGGTTTCCTTGTTTGATGGGGAACATGAAGCTCTCATTTATTCACCTCATTAGGTATAGGTACTGCAGGTGTTCATGTTCCTAAAACAGCTCGTGACCTAATATTTCTTATTGTTAGGTATTTCCAGATGATGGAGTTTGACTCAAATGCCCCAAAGCAATGAAATTCAGATTTAGGGTTTCGACATTTGCCATGACTCTTTGCTTTTTATGCCACTTAATAAGTTGTACATACACATTCTAAGGGAAATTATGAGCTGCCTTATTCATTACACATTTTTCCAACTTGTAATTGTGTTGGCATCAAATGTTGGCAACATTTGAAAGAAATTGACATATTACTTGATCATTGTAAATCTCCTGGTGCTTTTAACTGAAAATGGCATTAGAACCATTTTCTTAAAATTTTGCTTTTTTACATTATCCCTCTTCAGGAAATATGCAGTGTTAGTAGAATTCTTTCAGGACTCACTCGAAAAGCTCAACCTTTCAAGAACGAGTCTCCTTGCTATTGGCACACTGACCCGATAGGCATAAGTAAGAATGCCTTTGGACCTCAGACACGAATGAGATTATTACAGGAAATTATGTGGTAGAAGAAATGGGAGCTTGAATATTAAAACATTGCTTGTTTGGCAGTGTGTTTGCGTTGCTTAGTATCACAAAGTAACTTGCATGGGGGCACGCAGATTCAGTTTATAATCCAGTAAAGAGATATCCCTGGTTGCAGCAGAATTATCCGTGTAGTTTACATATTTGCAAATACATGTAGCATATTTGTATTGCCAGAATTGTATTTGTATTGCCAGAAAACAGGAATTCAAGATTCCCTGTGTATCTGATTGTTTTTGAGAGGAGAAAATCAGAGATGAAAAATTTAATAACTTTTCTTTCTCCATCTTTTTTGGTATATGGTCTTTGGCTTGCTCTTTCATATATAATTTCTTATTTTAAACTCACTAAATTTGATGAATAGCGTTTATTTCTTGAGGAAATAATTTTCTTAGCAATTTAAACAAACAGTTGCAGTCAAGAGAAGGAGAGCTGCATTTGGGGGCTTATGAAGCCTCATGTAACAGTTACTTTTATTTTTTTTAATGTTTATTTTATTATTTTTGAGACAGAGAGAGACAGAGCATGAACGGGGGAGGGGCAGAGAGAGAGGGAGACACAGAATCGGAAGCAGGCTCCAGGCTCTGAGCCGTCAGCCCAGAGCCCGACACGGGGCTCGAACTAACGGACCGCGAGATCGTGACCTGAGCCGAAGTCCGACTCTCAACCGACTGAGCCACCCAGGCACCCCTAACAGTTACTTTTAAATTATTATTATCTTCTTTAATTTTAGAGAGAGAGAGCCCATGATGGGGAGAGGGGCAAGGGTGGGGGGAGAGAGAGAGAGAGAGAGAGAGAGAGAGAGAGAGAGAGAGAGAGAGAGAGAGAGAGAATTAAAATTCTGAGACATAATTTGGTAGATTAGGCAATCATATCCTGCAACTAACAGTTGATCAGAGGTCAGTGGATAAAATACAACATGAGTGGTATAAAGGATATATGGAACTTTAAAATGTTGCTTATTATTAACATACTCTGTGTGTTATAAAAATTATAAATAATACCATAGAAGGTAGATATTTTCCTTTGGGAATCCATTATCTCCCAATTTGATCAGACTCTACAATGGTTAGTTAGGAGGACACATTTACTAAGTAGATTTTAGATGCAGAGTCGATTCCATAAAACGTCTAGTTTTCACCTTGACCTGGCTGTTGTCCTTGTACTTTGTAGAACACCTTCCCTTGTGTTCATGAGGCTAGTGTGTGTCTCCTGCAGTTTCCTACTTAAGCAGAGTGATCATGGTAGGGTAGAAGGAGCTGTCCAGTGTTCAGGTACCCCAACCATTCCTAGAACAATAAAGAATCACAGAATTTCAGAGGAGGAAGAGACTTAGCAAGGTATTCCCCGGCCTTCTGTTATTCCAGGTTAAGAAATGAGGGGTGCCTGGCTCAGTTGGTGGAGCACGTGAATCCTGACCTCAGGGTTGTGAGTTTGAGCCCCATATTGTGTGTAGAGATTACTTAAAAAAATAAAAGAAAATCTCTAAAAAGAAATCAAGACAGAGAGGCTGGCTTGTCTCTCCATTCACCTGGTCAGCGGCCTGTCCACACTGGCTGCTGTGGCTCCCAACTCTCATCCTGGTGCTTTCTGCTATGTCACACCATCTCGTGCTACTGGCCTTCTTCAGGCATCACATTCAGCAGCATGTGGGGGCATGAAAAGCAGGTATTTTTGAAAGTTTAGAGATTATTATTCACCTGTTGATACATTGGTGTCATAAGTGGGAAGACATCTTTATAAATTATTTGATTTTTGAACCACATTTCTCTACGGATCACTACCAAATGAAACTTATTTTCATACTTAGTTTCCTAAAAGGCAAACCATGTTATCTCCCAATTTCTAGATTGTGAAGCTGAGATTCTACTTCTCCTGCTATGCTCATTATAGTGGCAGTGGGAAGGCTGTTCTGGCTCATTAACAGTGTGGTGGTTGAGCCCTCCTTGAGGCACAGATCCAGCCTACTGAAGGCAGAGGTTTCTGCTTCTCTGGCCTCAACTGTCCTGCACTGGGTTATAGTTTTTGAAGATCAGTTTCTAACAAAGAGATGCATACTGTGCATAGTCCTGAAAGGTAAGCAGGTCATTACTAGCTTGAACTGTGATATACTAGAATAATAAAATGTCTAAGGGCATGGCAGTTATATCACTAAACAGATGAAAGTATGCCCTCTGGGTAGAATCCAATAAATCAGGGACTAGATGCTTGGCAGTTAAAACTATAAAAACTAGAAAATACTATGAATGGTATTTACGGGATAATTTATTAAAATGTAATGAAGTTACATTGCATACTCTATGAAATGTATTGCTTTAGACAAACTGAAACAGGAGCTAATCTTTGCCCATAGCTATCAGGAGGTAGGTCAGCTGTGAAAAAAAATACTCTGTTCATAGTCCCTCTGTGATTGCATTTTTGTTTTTTGCATCCATTTAACCAAAGTTATTAGTTTCAAGGCTAAAATCTGTTTTGGTTATTTACTGCTGCAATTCAAATCCCCCCAAACCTTAATAGCTTATACTAAGCCTTAATGGCAACAATTTTATTTTATTATATCTTAGGATTTTCTGGGTAAGAAATTTGGTCAAGGCTGAGCTGGATGATTCACCTCTGCGCAGTGTGGGCTAAGGTCACATGGGGATACTTACTGGTGGAGGAACTAAGATGCCTTTACTTGCTACACAACTGGACTCTCTTCTCGGTGGGAAGGCTTGAAGGCTGTGGTCCTGTGTTGGAACTGTTGGCCCCTCCAGTGTGACCATCACAAGGCTTTCAGACTTTTTACATGGTGGCTCAGGACTCCCAGAGAATGTTGAGAGCTATCAGTCTCTTAAGGCCTGGGTGGGAGATTATTCCACTGTATTCTATTGATCAGAACATTTACAGAGCCCACCCACGTGCAAGGAAAGGGGACATAGACCCCCACCTTTCAACGGGGCAAATGTCAAGGCATCTATGGCCATTCTTAATCTTCAACAAAACCTTTAAACACTTTAAGTGACAGAGTTGATGGAGGTCTGACAGAGATAGAATTAAGGGAAGTCACGAAAATAAAGTACTTTAAATCTTTAGGAGTAAAATCTTTAGCCTTTGACTTGTTCTGATGATTGTAATAATTCTTTAGGATATTATTCTCCTTGTTGATTTGTAGAATCAACCAAAGTTCCTGGGTAGTAATTGGGGTGCCTGGGTGGCTCAGTCAGTTAAGTGTCTGACTTCAGCTCAGGTCATGATCTCATAATTTGTGAGTTCGAGCCCCACATCGGGCTCTGTGCTGACAGCCCAGAGCCTGGAACCTGATTCAGATTCTGTGTCTCCCTGTCTCTCTGCCCCTCCCCTGCTTGCACTCTGTCTCTCTGTGTCTCTCAACAATAAATAAATGTTAAAAAAAAAAAAAAAAAAAAAAAGGTCCTGGGTAGTAAGTAACCTCAGGAGCACATGAATGTCAATTTCTAGCTGGGTGTTATTTTGATATTTGAGCCAAATGTAATTTAGGGGCAGGCAGTGAGATGTTAATACTCTGAGCTGGTTTCAGGTCTGTAACTGGAAGATGACAAGGCCAGGGTGAGGAATTGAAAAAGGCCAGAGCTACTCTTAGGTAGGCATAAAGATGGGGTTTATACCTCATACATACATTTATTATTTTAGCCAGTAGATTTTTTAACATTTTTATATACTGTATAAATTGTCATTTTCCAAGTTATATTGACTTTGTTAGGGATGTATAATTTATTATTTCAAGGTTTATTTATTTTTGAGAGAGAGAGAGCACAAGCAGGGGAGGAGCAGAGAAAAAAGGAGACACAGAATCCGAAGGAGGCTCCAGGCTCCGAGCTGTCAGCACAGAGCCTGATGTGGGACTTGAACCCATGAATCGACCTAGCCGAAGTCAGACGCTTAACCGACTGAACCACCCAGGCACCCCAACAAGTGGCTTCCTTAATGCCCATCACCTATTTACCACCCCCCCTTTTTCCCTCCAGTAACCCTCAGTTTTTTGTCTGTCTTTAAGAGTCTCCTGTGGTTTTGGCACAAAAACAGATACATAGACCAATGGAATAGAATAGAAACCCCAGAACTAGACCCACAAACGTATGGCCAACTAATCTTTGACAAAGCAGGAAAGAACATCCAATGGAAAAAAGACAGTCTCTTTAACAAATGGTGCTGGGAGAACTGGACAGCAACATGCAGAAGGTTGAAACTAGACCACTTTCTCACACCATTCACAAAAATAAACTCAAAATGGATAAAGGACCTGAATGTGAGACAGGAAACCATCAAAACCCTAGAGGAGAAAGCAGGAAAAGACCTCTCTGACCTCAGCCGTAGCAATCTCTTACTCGACACATCCCCAAAAGCAAGGGAATTAAAAGCAAAAATGAATTACTGGGACCTTATGAAGATAAAAAGCTTCTGCACAGCAAAGGAAACAACCAACAAAACTAAAAGGCAGCCAACGGAATGGGAAAAGATATTTGCAAATGACATATCGGACAAAGGGCTAGTATCCAAAATCTATAAAGAGCTCACCAAACTCCACACCCGAAAAACAAATAACCCAGTGAAGAAATGGGCAGAAAACATGAATAGACACTTCTCTAAAGAAGACATCCGGATGGCCAACAGGCACATGAAAAGATGCTCAACGTCGCTCCTCATCAGGGAAATACAAATCAAAACCACACTCAGATATCACCTCACACCAGTCAGAGTGGCCAAAATGAACAAATCAGGAGACTATAGATGCTGGAGAGGATGTGGAAAAACGGGAACCCTCTGGCACTGTTGGTGGGAATGCAAACTGGTGCAGCCGCTCTGGAAAACAGTGTGGAGGTTCCTCAGAAAATTAAAAATAGACCTACCCTATGACCCAGCAATAGCACTGCTAGGAATTTATCCAAGGGATACAGGAGTACTGATGCATAGGGGCACTTGTACCCCAATGTTTATAGCAGCACTCTCAACAATAGCCAAATTGTGGAAAGAGCCTAAATGTCCATCAACTGATGAATGGATAAAGAAATTGTGGTTTATATACACAAGGGAGTACTACATGGCAATGAGAAAGAACGAAATATGGCCCTTTGTAGCAACGTGGATGGAACTGGAGAGTGTGATGCTAAGTGAAATAAGCCATACAGAGATAGACAGATACCATGTTTTCACTCTTATGTGGGTCCTGAGAAACTTAACAGAAACCCATGGGGGAGGGGAAGGAAAAAAAAAAAAAAGAGGTTAGAGTGGGAGAGAGCCAAAGCATAAGAGACTGTTAAAAACTGAGAACAAGGGGCGCCTGTGTGGCTGAGTCGGTTAAGCGTCCGACTTCAGCTCAGGTCATGATCTCACAGTCTGCGGGTTCGAGCCCCACATCGGGCTCTGTGCTGACAGCTCAGAGCCTAGAGCCTGCTTCCGATTCTGTGTCTCCCTCTCTCTCTGCCCCTCCCCTGCTCATGGTCTGTCTCTCTCTGTCGCAAAAATAAATAAAAACATTTAAAAAAAAAAAAAACAAAAAAAAAAAAAAAACTGAGAACAAGCTGGGGGTTGATGGGGGGTGGGAGGGAGGGGAGGGTGGGTGATGGGTATTGAGGAGGGCACCTTTTGGGATGAGCACTGGGTGTTGTATGGAAACCAATTTGACAATAAATTTCATATATTGAAAAAAAATGCAAAAAAAAAAAAAAAGAAACTGAAAAAAAAAAAAAAAAGTCTCCTGTGGTTTGCCTCCCTCTCTGTTACTGTGTATTTCTAACCAGAATCCAGTCATCACTGTGCATTGCACTTGTTTGTTATGTTTCTCCTTAAGAAAATGACATCAAGTTTTTGGGGAGACCAGGGCAGTTATCTTAAAGAATACCCCACAATCTGGATTTGGGCATTTCCTTATGGTGACGTTTCTGTTCCTCTAGCCCCTGAGTTCTTGTAAACTGGAAGTTAGGTCTAAAAATTTGATCTGATTCAAGTTAAATATTTTGGGCAAGAAAGCTTCCTAGGTGATACTGTATACTTCGTATTGTGTCACATCACATTGTTCCGTTCGCATTAATACTAAGTTTGGTCACTTGGTGAGGGGTTTTACTACCTGTTCTCTCTGCAGTTAAGGTCTCTTTCTGTGAGTAGTCTATGAAGTATCACTTTGGCACACCAGACAATAATCTGTCCTGTAACCTTAGCGATCCTCGCTTGAACTATTTTTGTAGGTTTGCAAAATGGGGAATTTTCTTATCTGTTTTTCCTTCTTCATTTGTTAACTGATATTATTCTGTAAAGAATCATTTTCAGAGTAGGAAGTTGATGTCCTAGTCAGTCGCTCCAGAAGCAGCAAATGAATGATTTACTTCTCTTTTATTCTCTGTCTTGGCTCTCTCTCTCAGCTGTTGCTACGGACTTATGAATTATTACTTTATAATCCATCACAAGTCCTTATTCTTTGCTGAATTGATCCAGATTAGGCCAATTTGGTTCTTTTCCATAGTGAATAATACTTACAAATTGGGATCTTTAACTTCTCCTTCTAAAAATGTTGGACCAAGAGCTTAACAGGACTCTTTTCCCTCCCCCCACCCCAAATAATTGTGCAAACTGAACATAATACAAATGGCAGTTACCCTAAGATGCTGAAGAGTGAACAGAAGCAGGCAGGCTCTGGTGGGGCTCCCTCCTTGGAAAGGGAGGGACTGGAGCCATCCAAAGTCAGCCCAGGCCAAGTGCTTTCAGTGCAGTGAGGGGGCTACCAGACGGGAAAGGGTCGGAGAGGGCATCTCGGAATTCTGTCTACGCACATCTTCAACTGTGGAAACACACATGCGCAGAATAGACTGAAAGCACCTGGGATAATGACAGGATTGGAACGGGGACCAAAGCTGCTGTCCACAGGAACAGAGTTTGCAGTTCCAGTTCAGCTAAAGTCGTTGCCGACCAAAACAAAAGAAACAACGTTCAGCAAAGAAAAAAAAATCCAGAATCTATGCAGTTTAACATTTGTCACATGTAGAATATGAAGCTAAAATACTCCATAATTGAAGAACCAAGAGAATGGAACATTCTCTCAGGAGAAAGGAAAACCAACAGAGTCCAACAAGATGAAGCAAGTATGGGGAGAAGCAGAAGAGGATTTTGCTGTGACCATTATATTGTGCTCAAATGAAGTAAAACAGTATATACTCACCATGAAGGAAAAGACACGATATCTCAGCAGAGAAATGGAAATGATAAAAAAAAATTTTTTAAAAAGAACCAAATGGAAATTCTAGAACTGTGAAACTACAGTACCTGAAATAAAATATCTACAGGGCGGACTTCACAGTTGAATGGAAATGACAGAGAGAGAAAGAGCAAAGATGGGGCAGCAAAAAATGTTAGAATAAATAATGGCTTAAACTTTTCCAAATGTTATGAAAAGTGGAAATTTATAGATATAAGGTGATCGAGGGGTGTGGAGAAGAGGAAATACAAAGAGGCCCATGCCGACTCTTTCAAATAAAACCAAATAAAGAGCAAACCTCGAAAGCAACAAGAGAGAAGCAACGCAAGGGAACCATAATCCAATTAATGGATGACTTCAGCACCCACAGAGACCAGAAGAGATGGAGCCACATCCTTAAAGTGCTGAAGGAAAACAATTTTCATCTCAGAATTCTTTGTCCAGTAAAACATCCTTCAAGAATGAAGGGATCAGGGGCGCCTGGGTGGCTCGGTTGGTTGAGCATCCAACTTCGGCTCGGGTCATGATCTCACGGTTCGTGGGTTCGAGACCCACGTCGGGCTCTGTGCTGACAGCTCAGAGCCTGGAGCCCGCTTCGGATTCTGTGTCTCCCTCTCTCTGCCCCTCCCCTACTTGTGCTCTGTCTTGCTCTGTCTCAAAAATACATGAGCATTAAAAAAAAAAAATGAAGGGATCGGGAAGATCAAAAAGTTCAGAGGTGGATGGCAGTGATGGTTGTACAACAGTGTTGAATGTTTCTCATGCCGCTGAATTTTACCTTCAACAGTGGGTGGAATAGTAAATTTTGTGTTATGTGTATTTTGCTACCATACGTTAAAAAAAAAAAAGAATGAAGGGGGAATCGGGACATTTTCAGATAAAGAAACTGATGAGAATTCATCCTGAGCAGATCTGCACTTCAAGAAGTGCTAGAGAAACTTCCTGACGCTGGAAGGAGATGACCCCACAAGGGAATGTGGACCCTTGGGGAAAATGAGGAACACTGGAAACGGTAAATATTTGGGAGGATACAAAATACTGCTTTTTTCTTTGTGCTTTTCTCTCTCAATTTCTTTCGTGATCACGTAACTACTAAAAGCAAAAATCATAACTGTCTTGAGGGGCTTATAACATTTGCAGATATGGTACCTATAACAACCATAAGGGTAGGTACAGACCTCTGTCAGTGCAGGAAGTGGTATGATATTGACTCTAAGTGGGCTATGAAAAGTTATGATCTATATTGTAATCCCTGATGCAGCCACTTAAAAATGCAAAGAAATATAGCTAAAAAGCCAAAGAAGAATTGAAATGGATATTCAAATAATTTTTGTTTAAGGCAGGAAATGAGAAACAGGAACAAAATTTTTATTTATGTTGTGACCCATTAAACGAGTAAAAGGAAATAGTTTTTAAATTTAGGTTATGATAATACAGTAGCCATAAATCGAATTTTTTGAAGAACATTTTTTTAAGATATTTATTTTGCCCTGGTTTTTTTTTAAGAAATTTATTTTGCCCCCGTTCTTTTCTTTTTCTTTCTTTCTTTCTTTTTCTTTCTTTCTTTCTTTCTTTCTTCCTTCCTTCCTTCCTTCCTTTTTCTTTTTTTCTTTTCTTTTTTTTTTTTTTTTTTAAGTAGGCTCTGCACCCAGTGTGGGGCTTGAGCTCACAACCCTGATATCAACAGTTGCATGCTCTACTGACTGAGCCAGCCAGGCGCCCTGAAGAACGTTTATTAATATGAGTAAAATGCTCCCATGCTTCGCTAAGTGAAAAAAGGATACTAAGCCACTGTAGGATGACAATTAAAAAATATATTCACATACTCACAGAATATAGAAAAAGTTGTAAGGAAATATACCAAAGTGTCTTTTGGTGGTAGAACCCTAGGTGACATAATGGCCTCGTCTTTGCTACATTTTCCATATTTTTTACAGTGAGCCTAGGTTATCACAAAATTTATTTTTAAAATTTTTTTAAGTTTATTTATTTTGAGAGAGATTGAGAGGGAGAGAACATGCACGTGCGCACACGAGCAGGTGAGGGGCAGAGAGAGAAGGAGAGAATCCCAAGCAAGCTCCTCACTGTCAGTGTGGAGCCCACCGTGGGGCCTGAAGTCATGAACCATGAGATCATGACCTGAGCTGAAATCAAGAGTCAGACACTTAACTGAATAAGCTACCCAGATGCCCCACAAAATTTATTTTTTAGCTAATACTAGTATATTGTTATATAATAATGCTTGGTTTTTCTACATTCTCTGTTTTGATTCTCTACTAAGTTTATTGTTATTCTAACAGCTTTTCCCTGATTCCATTAGATTTTCTAAGCATACAGTTGTGCAATGGACATAAAATGAAACTATTCAGTCCCGAGGTCTCTTAGTCTCTAGCTGCTTACCTTAACACAACAGAGAATGCCCAGGAGCTAATCTGCACTGTTCACACTAATTGGTGGATCCCAGGCAGTGGGGCATTATGTGTACCTGGTACATCCTGCTTCCTTCTCTATGGAGAGGGCTCATGGGAAGGATTAAATGTGTTGATGGATGCAGAGTCTTGACTTGGTACTTGGCCATCACATGATCTTGACAAATGTTAGTGTTATTACTGTGAGGGTGTATCTCTTGCACATATTTCCTTCTGGAAGGGCGGAGCTGTGCCCTGGGAAGCAGCTACACCAGTTTGTGGGCAGATCATGTGAAAGGAGGAGCCATGAACAGTCGGTCCTCGGGGTGCCAGCTCTGGATACCCGTGCCTAAAAATGACATCAGTCTGTCATGTGTGTTATGTTTTATGAATATTGAAAACCTTCACCTTGGGTGAAGATGTTCTCACTTATGTGAGGAAGGATATGGAATGTGAAAATGATGTGTACCCTAGGTATAGTCTTGAAGAGGCTCACTGTAGAAGAATCAATCTCAAGGTTTAATCCAAGGAATGAGGAATCCCTCTGGTAAGCCGCCTTTGAGATGGTCCCAGTGATGTCTGCCTTTGGGCATGTATGCTCCTCTGTGAGCCCCTCAAGCCCCTCCCCTGGAGTGTGGGCTGGACCTAATGACTCACTTTTTAAAAAATGTTTGTTTAGGGGCGCCTGGGTGGCTCAGTCAGTTAAGCATCCGACTTCGGCTCCGGTCATGATCTCGCGGTCCGTGGGTTCGAGCCCTGCGTTGGGCTCTGTGCTGACAGCTCAGAGCCTGGAGCCTGTTTCAGATTCTTTGTCTCCCTCTCTCTGACCCTCCCCAGTTCATGCTCTGTCTCTCCCTGTCTCAAAAATAAATAAACGTTAAAAAAAAGTTTATAATTAATTAATTTGTTTTTAAATTTACACCCAAGTTAGCATATAGTGCAACAATGATTTCAGTAGATTCCTTAATGCTCCTTACCCCTTTAGCCCATACCCCCTCCCACAACCCCTCCAGTAACCCTCAGTTTGTTCTCTATATTTAAGAGTTTCTTATGTTTTGTCTCCCTCCCTGTTTTTATCTTATTTTTGCTTCCCTTCCCTTATGTTCATCTGTTTTGTATCTTAAATTCCTCATATGAGTGAAGTCATACGATATTTGTCTTTCTCTGACTAATTTTGCTTAGCATAATACCCTTAAGTTCCATCCACGTAGTTGCAAATGGCAAGATTTCATTCTTTTTGATTACCGAGTAATACTCCATTGTATATATATACCACATCTTCTTTATCCATTCATCCATTGATGGACATTTGGGCTCTTCCCATACTTGGGCTATTGTCAGTAGCACTGCTATAAATATTGGGGTGCATGTTCCCCTTTGAAACAGCATACCTATATCCCTTGGATAAATACCTAGTAGTGCAATTGCTGGGTCATAGGGTAGTTTTATTTTTAATTTTTTGAGGAACCTCCATATTGTTCTCCAGAGTGGCCGCGCCAGTTTGCATTCCCACCAGCAGTGCAAAAGAGATCCTCTTTCTCTGCATCCTCGCCAACATCTGTTGTGCCTGAGTTGTTAACGTTAGCCATTCTGACAGGCATGAGGTGGTATCTCACTGTGGTTTTGATTTGTATTTCCCTGGTGATGAATGATGTTGAGCATCTTTTCATGTGTCTGTCAGCCATCTGGATGTCTTCTTTGGAGAAGCGTCTATTCATGTCTTTTGCCCGTTTCTTCACTGGATTATTTGTTTTTTTGGGTGTTGAGTTTGATAAGTTCTTTATAGATTTTGGATACTAACCCTTTATCTGATAAATTATTTGAAACTATCTTCTCCTATTCCACTGGTTGCCTTTTAGTTTTGCTGATAGTTTCCTTCACTGTGCTTTGTATTTTGATGAGGTCCGAATAATGTATTTTTGCTTTTGTTTCCCTTGCCTCTGGAGATGTGTTGAGTAAGAAATTGCTGTAGCCAAGGTCAAAGAGGTTTTTGCCTGCTTTCTCGAGGATTTTGATGGCTTCCTATCTTACATTTAGGTCTTTCACCCATTGTGAGTTTATTTTTGTGTATGGTATAAGAAAGTGGTCCAGGTTCATTCTTCTGCATGTTGCTGTCCAGTTTTCCCAGCACCACCTGCTGAAGGGACTGTCTTTATTCCATTGAATATTCTTTCCTGCTCTGTCAAAGATTAGTTGGCCATACATTTGTGGTTCCATTTCTGGGTTCTCTATTCTGTTCCATTGATCTGAGTGTCTGTTTTTGTGCCAGTACCATACTATCTTGATGATTACAGCTTTGTAATACAGCTTGAAGTCTGGGATTGTGATGCCTGTAGCTTTGGTTTTCTTTTTCAAAAAACCAATTGCTTTGGCTATTTGGGGTCTTTTCTGGTTCCATACAAATTTTAGGATTGTTTGTTCTAGCTCTGTGAAGAATGCTGGTGTTCTTTTGATAGGGATTGCTATGTTTGTTTTTGCTATATTTATTTTTGAAGGAAGGAGAGCGAGAGAGAGAGAGAGAGAGAGAGAGAGAGAGAGAGAGAGAGAGAATGTGTGGGGGAGGGCAGAGAGTGAGGGAGACACAGAATCCAAAGCAGGTTCCAGGCTCTGAGAGGTGAGCATAGAGCCCAGCGTAGGCTCGAACTCACGAGCTGTGAGATCATGACCTGAGCCAAAGTTGGAGGCTTAACTGACTGAGCCACCCACGTGCTCCCCTAATGGCTCACTTCTAACATAGAATATGGCAGAAGTAATGGATTGTTACTTCTGAGATTAGGTTACAAGAAGCACTGTGACTTCTGTCCACCCTAGTGGACACCTTCCTGATAACCCGTGGGAGGTATAGAGCCAGAAGCACCCAGCTGAGCAACCCTGTCTCCTGACCCTCTGAAACTAGGAGACAATAAAATGTGTCTTCAGCTGCCAAGTTTTGGGTAAATTTGTTACACAGCAGTTACACAGCTAATACACTTTCTAAAGCAATTAGGTGTCTTCATGGACTTTCCCTGCCTCATTCCATCCCCTCCACTTTGGTCCTTCAGGAATTGTGGCAGTTCTCCATGGCATCCTTTTATTTTTTTAATTTCACATCAAAGCATCAGATGCCTCTCCTGCCCATTCCTTCATCTTCCCATCTTGCTTCTGGCCCAGTCACCACTTTCTTGCTGTGTTAACAAAGGAACACATTGACTATTGCTGTCCTTTCATCTGTCACTTTGGAGATCTCCCTTGCTCCTTTCAGAAGTCATGGGGAAATGGGGCCTCAGTGTGATCTAGAGCCCAGAGCAGTCGTTCACAGCCTGCTCTTTGGCCCTTTATCACATCTCAAGGAGGATGTCACACACAGGGGCCACACTCAGCGTAGGTCACCGTGGGCCAGTGCACTAGGGCTGCCAGTGACCATGCATCGTCCCCTGTCCTAGCTCCAAACCCTCCCATCACCACCCGCCAAATATTGACTTACTGAGATAAAAGGGTGGGGGAATTCTCTAACCTACAGGGCCCTAAACTGAGTGGCTAGACCCCTGGATTCTAGTTCCATCTCTGCTGCAGCTTTGCTGTGTGAACCAGAACACATCTTTCTCTCTAGTTTCTATAACTGGAAGGCCTGGACAATAATAACCACCATTTCCCTCTTCTTAAGCAGAGCTTTAGGGAAGGATTTCCTCTAAAGTGATAGGAAATGAGTGTTTAATATTTTAAACCTGAGCGCAAGGATTAGACAATTTGTAAACTGTAATAAAAGCCACCAGTGTCCCTGGACCCATGAAGAGTTCCGGGGGAAATACAGCTCATCTCACTCAATGAAAATACTTGCCAATTGAAAATTAGTTTCTCTTGCATTGCCTCTTTATTCTTTTTGCTCATACTTAATAAAGTGGACATTTGGTGATGGACTTCTCAATGCTGTCCCTGTGGCCATCAGCCTATTCACACCATTCCTGGCTGCATTAAGTATCCCCAGTGCAGAGAATTAAGTCACTGTAAAAGTATACTCTGGATTTTACCAAGAGGTCACGGAGAGCCCTCCTTGCCTGGGCAGTCAGCAGCATTCTTATTACACTTCATTTATCTATTTGGTAGGACTCAGGAGGACCAGCTGGGCCCCTGTCTGCACTCATCAAGAGTTAATTTCTGAGCGAGGTGCTGTGGTCATGAACAAGTGGAGAAGGTACCCCGGTGGTCCTGCCAGACGAGAGGGGCCCTCAATTAGCAGCAGCGTTCAATCAGGCTGCTTAACCCGCCACGGAGCCGAGATGGTCATGTCCTTCCTGCTGCCCTCCCATAAACACGGAGCCACCGTCAGCCTTGGGTGTCTGTGTGGCCCGGGATGAGGAAGACTGCACAGATCTGAGCCCGACACACATTCAGTGGCTATCTGAACATGGCTTTTATTTTCAACAGAGTAGTGAGGGTTAACCATGAGGGATTTTTTTTTTTTTAACCTTTTGAAATTTGGAAGCATCTTTCTGTCTTTGCCAACTGCGTATTTCCCAAGCTGGGTATCACACTGGCTTTGTTTCTTTGCTGTTAAACACAATGTCATGTTGTCCTGTTTCCGGCATGGCTTAGTGTGTGTTGAGACAGCTTGTTGTGGTAGAAAGTCCGTGCATAACTCACCGCTGTAAAGCCTCGTTCCCTCTTTCCGCATCACGGTTCATGCCGTGGCTAAATGGAGGTGATTGTCTCTGCCCTGCCTACCTGGCAGAACTGTTAGGAAGGTAAAATATAGAAACAGTTTGGAAACTGTCAAACATCATACAAATCTGAGGTGAAATTACTGAATACCGTGGTTGCATTGCTCCTAGTTGGCTCATCAGCAGGGCCGAGAGAGGTTAAAATTTTTTTTAACTTTTTTTTCATTTTTGAGAGACAGAGTGTGAATCGGGGAGGGACAGAGAGAGAGGGAGTCACAGAATCCAAAGGAGGCTCCAGGCTCCGAGCTGTCAGCACAGAGCCCAACACGGGGCTCGAACCCATGAACCACAAGATCACAACCTGAGCTGAAGTCAGATGCTTAGCCAACTGAGCCACGCGGGTGCTTCCAGAAGTGTTTATTTTAATGATCATGTAAAGAACACCAGAACCTGGTGTTCTTGCTAGGTATCTTGTATTTTATTAGAGATGCTATCTAATGTTGCCGCATTTAATCAATAAAAAACAAATATAAACGCTTCCTCAAGTTCTGGCCAAGCAGCTCTCACACATTTTGAGGACCATGGTGGACAGAGGGACCAGTATGGTAGGAGGAGGGTGGGTGAGAGTTTCTTACCTCAGTGTGACGTCTTGCTGAGTCATGAGACCCACTTGCCTGGGAAGCTATAGGTGGGTGTGGTGATTTTGAGGACAGTCCGCTGTGGAGTCATTGAGCAGGTCCCTTGATTATCTCTGGTCAAGCACCTGTCCCAGATGAGGAACTGGATTTACTTACCACTGGTGGCTTGAAATTCTTCTGGTCATCAAATAGCCCACAAAATAAAAGTGGAGGCACGGCCCCCATGCCCTTGTTAGCACCTCAGGGTATGATTGGGGGTTTGATTGTGTGGCACCTGCTGGGAGCATGGCATTGAGCCTGGGGGACTGGCTTGGAACCAAGGGGCCTCCCGGAAGGCAAGTTGCACCTCAGCCACGGGAAGAATCAAACAAAGACCGAGAAGGTGTTGGTAGAACACATTCACGTTAGATGGAAAGGCTTAGCGCTTTAAAGGTTACTGTAAATTTTAAGCTTCTTTCTTTACTTACCTGGCAGATCGGAGAGTGCTATGTCTTGGTGTAATGAAGCATTATGTTGGTATAGCAAAAAGGAAACTGCCCTCCTACAGGAATTCAGTCTCACTAGAAGCTCGTGGTCTGGTGTGGGGCTCACCTGGGAATGGATGTGTGTATACATGTGCACGTAGGCGTTTTTCCTGATGGGGAAGTCGAGACCAAATTGCCCGTTACATTGCCGGATTTTACCTGATGGTTTCCTGAAATGGACATTGGCTAGAAAATCCACTCCTTTTTGCAGGCTTTGTTTTTTGTTTTTTTTTTTTAACCTTGGGGTTTTGTTTTGTTTTTTTTTTTTTTTAACCTATGGCTTTTTGTTTTTCCTCCTTTTGCCTTGGAAGCATGGAAATGATTCGTGTAGAATTATTTTGATGGAGGAAAAAAAGAGTTGAAATTGAGGAGTAAATCAGTCACCAGGTTAGTTCTTGCAGCCAAAACCCGTCAGAGCCAAAAGCTGTCGCCATATCTGGAACTTCGCTCCAGGCCTCGTGGGCATAAACTGGAACCTTGGCAATAAAGTTTGGGACATAGAGTTGTCCTATGCCAGGGCTTCTGGAATCCAGATTCGATACTGCACATTTCTCTTTGTTTTTAAAGGAGAAAATCACTACTTTAAACGTTAGGTAGATCTGTTTCATCCCGAACATGGAAATATTGATGCTGGACAGAAAACATGGGGAAGGAAGCTGGGGGAAAGTACATCTGTCCTGCTCCTGGCCAACAAGTACAGACCTCATTCTCCAAGATTGCGCCCTGAACCTCTGCCCATCTTGTCAATGGAGGATGGTGTGCCAAACAGCTACTCCTCTGATTGGCCTGGATCGCCTTGAGCCTCAGGTCCCCAGCTGCGTGTTCTGTCCTCTCTTCAGGCTCTAGTCATCTCGTTGTGACCATGACCATGAGCGTAACACCTGAGATTCACTTACAGTTCAGGGTGTAGGGCTGGGAATTGGACTCCCATTGCACAGAGTTCCTTTTCACATAATTGATTTTCAGTTGAATCATACTTGTCTACATTTGTACCTTTGTCTCTGACTTCCAGAATAAGAGTCAGAGGTCATATTTTGGAATTGTCACCTATTTCATTTTTGAAACACTCCCTGAAATGATTGACACACAGCTGCTTCCTAGTAAAAGGAACACCTTGTACTGTTCTGTTTGTTTACTCCATCCAGGATGACACTTTTTTTATGGAATCTCACTGCACTAAATTACACTGAGGGTGAAAAGGCAACTCTAGTTCTGTGGTAAGTCTGTTCTATGACAGAAACTCCAGTGTTCTCGATGTTCAGTACAGTGCAGAGAACAGCGGCAAGGGCTTGAGATCTGGACCCAGAGGGCAGGGACAGAGGTCTTAGCCACGTCACTCATCTGCTTGGATGCGAAGTGACTTCTCCGAGACTTAGTTTCTTCTTCTGTAAAATGGTGCTAACAAGAGCAGCTTTAGAGCTTTTACTAATGATAAGTAAATAAGACACGATTGAAAAGTGCCATGTAAACATTTGTAAGATACAAGGCAAATGTTGATTGTATATGTAGAGAATGTGTGTGGCAGAGAAACTATTAACATGATTCCCGACTTGCTTCATTTTCCTCCTGGGCACATAGCTCCCCTTTCAGCTGGGCTGGTGCTACATGGATGGCCAGTGGACAGGAGGAACAGGAAGTATGTATGCATCTTCCAGGCGTGGCTCAGTAGATCCAGAAAAATGGCAGTGTTACCAGTGGGAAGAGGCCTGTCCCTGGGTCACCACTTGGAGGAGAGCTGTCTAACTAGCCTTGGACTTGGACCACTGCCCTTGGGCCCCTGCCGTTGGGGCTGTTTCACCCAATGTTAGCCTACCCTAAATAATCACAGTTTTGGAAAAGAATATTATTTGCCACTGTGTTAGCATATAAAGTGCTTGGGGTTCTTTGTTTTGTTTTTTTAGAGCACAAGTAGGGGAGAGTGGCAGAGGGAAAGAGAGAGTATCTTAGCTTAGCGTGGAACCCAACATGGGGCTCAATCCTGTGACTCTGGGATCATGACCTGAGCTGAAATCAAGAGCTGTATGCTTAACTGAGTCACCCAGGCAGCCCAGTGCTTGTATTTTTATATACATCATAAATACAACGTACTGTCATTTAAGGATATTTTTATCATGTTACATATAATATTGTTGCTAAAAGTACAAATGAAAATCAACCTGTTTGCAGTTTTTATAAATAAAACCTAATTGCTGACAATGAGCCAGATCCATATTTTAAGATTTAGTAAAGTTTTGTACGTATCTTGACCAAAAAGAGAAGTTAATATTGACTCGCTGAGAGGTGAGTTCCTGCTATAAACATTAATAATCACAAGAGAAGATTAACTGTCATTGATCAAGCACTTAGCGTGTGCCCTATGCACTACACTAAGAACCTCGCAGACGTGACAGGCATGTACCCGAAGTGAGACATTTGCTTTTTCTTTCAAAATTGTTTTATGCCCATTAACACTGAATTATGAGACTCAAGCTTAGTATTCCTTTTCTAGATTGCCATGCTCCCTTCCCCATTGTTACAACAGAATGTGGCACCCATGAATTAAGCTGAGTTGCTAATTCTGTAAGAGAACCTTATTTCTAAAATGTCATAGGGCCTGCAACTACTGAAATCAATTTCTAGCGGCCACTGCAGGTTGAAAATTTACACGGGTCTCGATTGTGAACTGGGTTTGTTTTGGCTGGCGTTCGTAACAAGGACAATTATTCAGGGGGCATTTGTGGCTTACCAGTGATTCACCAGTCTGTTCTTTAATTTTCTTATGTAAATATGTGCAGCCAAATACGGTTTCCCGCATGTTTCGTCCGTCTGCTTGAAAGCATCCAAGCACTAGATCCCCAGTGTCGTTCCCACAGAGTCAAATGCTGCCATTGATGGGACAGTCCCAGCAGCCACACATGCGTTCTAATGAGTTGACCTCGGGTTTGTAATATTACCTCTTCCCTTCAACACCACTCTCCTACCCCCAAAACTAAGTGGACAGAATTCACACCCCAGGGGAAAGAATTGCAGCCAACACTAAGCTTACTAGAGGGTTCTTGAACAGCTGGGCTTGTGTCCTCAAGTTGTGTGAGTTAGGGTGTGTTAAGACAACAGATGATGGAAAAGGGATGTTCAGATACAGCCTTTATGCTTGAGGTAAAGGAAATGCTGGGAAGACAAGCCTGGTGGCTGAAACATAGGCTGGGGAAACCCCACAGCCGGACCTCCCAGACCAGCCCTGGTTTTAGTTTCCTTTCCTTTCCCTTCTCCTTTCTCCTTTCTCCTTTCTCCTTTCTCCTCCTTTCTCCTTTCCTTTCCTTTCCATCCTTCTTTTCTTCCCTTCTTCCCTCTTCCCTCCTCCCTTCCCTTCTCTCTTACCTTGCCTTCCTTCATTTTAATGTTTATTTTTGAGAGAGAGAGAGAGAGAGAGAAAATGAGCAGCAAGGGATATAGAGAGGGAGACACAGAATCTGAAGCAGGCTCCAGGTTCTCTGAGCTGTCAGCACAGAGTCTGACACAGGGCTTGAACCCACAAACCATGAGATCGTGACCTGAGCCAAAGTCGGACGCTTAACCGACTGAACCATGCAGGCACCCGTGGTTTTAGTTTTCCTATCTGTCAAGAATCATGGTACCTTCCTGCCTGTTTCCTCACCAGTAAGATGGAGCTAATGGTAGTACTACCTGCTAAGATTACGGAGTCATTTGGTGTGAAATGCTGGTACGGGGACCCACAGGGATAGAGGGATTGGCTGCTCTTGTCGTTGTTATCACTACGATGACATCCGTTCACTTGTACTGGTGATGTCCACATTCCTGGGAAGCCTGATGACAGATTCTCTGTTTCTGAGCTTGCTGTACAGATTGTGTGTGTCTGTCTGTTCACCAAGTATGTGTGAAGTACCTGCTGCATGCGAAACAGTGTGCCAGCAGCGTATTCCAAGTATGTCCACGTCCATTTTGTCTGTTCTCAGTAGGGAGCGCCCTGCGGTGCTGACCTCTGTGCATCAGCATGGAGTCTAGTTTGCACTTGAGGTGCTCCCCATGATCCCCGGATGATGCAGAGTCTGCAGGGTCTTGCAGGCTCAAGATGAACTGTCCAGAAATTGTTTGCATGTGTGCTCTGCAGCTGATACTAAGCACCGTTAGTAAATGTGCAAGGGCGCCTGGGTGGCTCAGTTGGTCAAGCATCTGATTCTTGATCTCAGCTCAGGTCATGATCTGACAGTTCATGAGTTCAAGCCCCGCATTGGGCTCTGTGCTGACAGCGTGGAGCCTGCTTGGGATTCTCTCTCCCTCTCTGTCTGCCCCTCCCCTGCTCGCTCTCTCTCTCTCTCTCTCTCTCTCAAAATAAATAAACATTAAAAAAATAATTATAAGGGGTGCCTGGTGGCTCAGTTGGCTAAGTGTCTGACTTCAGCTCAGCTCATGATCTCTCGGTTTGTGAGTTCGAGCCTCATGTGGGGCTCTATGCTGACAGCTCAGAGCCTGGAGCCTGCTTTGGATTCTGTGACTCCCTCTCTCCTCCTGTCCCTCCCCCACTTGTGCTCTGTCTCTCAAAAATAAATAAAATGTTAAAAAAAAATAAAAAAATTAAAATGTGGAAATGAATTCTGTGAAACTCAGACACCCTTCAGTAGAAAGAAAGATGGCTGGATTTTCCTCATGAGGCTGTTTCTAAATGTTTACATGTTACTGTTAATTGTTCACTCCTAACCCTGGTAATTTTGGCTTGTTACTGAATTCCTGGTTTCTCAAAGTGGAGAAGTGAGACTTTGAATCCTGGAGTGACTTCCGGGACATCCAGGCTGAATCTGGGATTCAATTTGGTCCAGTTTTCTGCTCTGTGGAAATCTAGTGGATCCAAATTCGATAGCACTGCATTGGACCCCGCTGGCTGTGCTGGGGATGGCAGCCTAACTGCTCATGGATCACGGAGGTTGTGTGCTTTCTTATTAGCAGGAGTAGATCAAAGTGTGATAAATGGTCTTGTGTGTGGGCATCGTTGCCTTGGGGAGTGTCCCCTGCTTTAAATATCCTTTCTGAACTGGTGGCTTCCAGTCCAGTCTCTCCCCTGATCTTCAGATTCTCACGTTTATTCACTAACTGGATAGATAAATAAATTATAATTACACTTAGCTAATTTTTACATATCCAAGAGACAGCTTAAAATGAACTTACCCCAGTTATCAAGACATATGTAATTGTCAATTAGCATAGAGGAAAATGGAAGAGAGTAGAGATCCCAGAAATAGACATTTACGTGGCCAATTGATTTTTGGTAAAGATGCCAAGATCATTCAATGGGGAAAAGATAGTCATTTCAGTACATGGCTCTCCAACAACTGGTTGTCTATATGGGGAAAAAAGTGAATTTCAACCTTTACCTTGGCACCACATGGAAAAATTAACTCTAAATGGACCATAGGTCTAAATAAGAGAGCTAAACTATTAAACTTATAGAAGAAAACGTTAGTGAAAATCTTTGTGACATTGGACTAGGGAAAAAATTGTTAAACAAGACAGAACATGAATTGTAAAAGAAAACAGTGATTAACGTTTAAAAATCCTTGTTTTTATGACACAATTAAGAAAACAAAAAGGCAAGCCACGAGTTGGGAGAAAATATTTGCAAAACTTGTATCTGACAAAGAAGTTGTGGCTAGAATATATAAAAAGCCTTCCAACTCAGTATTAAGAAGACAACCCAATTTTAAAAAAAGGCAGAAGAATGGAATGGAAACTTCACCAAAGAAAACAGGAATGCCAGAAAGTACGTGAGAAGATGGCTCAATATCGCTAGTCTTCAGGGAAATGCCGGATTATGAGATACCATTAGGCATCCATTCACAGGGCTAACATAGCGGCTGACAATGTTGACAGGGATGCAGAGAAAGGGCAGTTCTCCTATTGCTGGCCAGAATGCAAAATGATACAGCCAGTTCTGAAAACAGTCTGGTGATATCTTACGAAATTAAAGATACACTCGCTGTATGATCCAGCAGTGCCACTCCTAGGGATTTACCCAAAGATGAATGAAAACGTAGGTCTACACAAAGACCTGCTATGTAGATGTTCACGGCAGACTGGAAACAACCCAGCTGTTCTTCAATAAATGGATAAACGAATTGCTGGATACAAAGGAACAAAATCTTAGCACTTGCAGTAACATGGGTGCATCTCAGAAATGTTATGCTAAGTGGAAATCCATGGATCCTACCTGCCTGGAAGCCCTACGTGATTGAGCCCCACCCCCACTCCCGCCTCACAGACCTACGTGTTCGCGCACTTTCGCACACACACATGCGTATTGGGGCCTCAGTCACGACGCGCACCCACTCCCTACGTCGGCTTCTTTGTGTTTGTTCTTCCCCTGCCTGGACCCTTCCTCTCCCAGATATTCCTCCTGTTCTCACTTCCTTGGGGACCCTGCTCGCATGTTAGCTCAGGAGAGAGGCCTTCCTTAACTGTCTTTAAAAAATCTCAAACAGGCTCCACTCGCCCTTGGGTAACTTACCCCTTTACCTAATATAGAATGTATTTACTTGCATATTTGCTTAGTATTTGCCTCCTCCTGCCAGAGTGTAAGCCTGTTTTGTCTACTGCTGCATTTCTCGCTCTCTGCAACACTATTACATGGTAAGTGCCCAGTCAAAAATTGTTAGGTAAATAATGTTGAATGCATAACGTTAGGAATGCGGAGAGCGGGATGGGATGAGACCTCGGGTATGGTGTGCCGGGTCAAGATATAGGCTCTTGCATTCTGTGTTAGCAGCTTCTCCTTAGCCTTTCCATTCACTCATGTGCTGAGCGGGCTCTGACCGTGTTTGGCTTTGAGAAACCGAACTGAGGAAATACACACCGGCAGTGAGCGCCAGTACATTTAATATGTTCAAGTGGGAAA
Organism: Panthera leo; assembly: GCF_018350215.1. Lineage (NCBI taxonomy): Eukaryota > Metazoa > Chordata > Mammalia > Carnivora > Felidae > Panthera > Panthera leo. The sequence continues at coordinate 8,683,541 of NC_056687.1, forward strand.
TTCTCAACATTTTTGCAAAGGTATTAAAAGAGGAACTTCTCAGTCTATAGCCTACCGATTATTAGTCTTCCTCACCACACCCGTTCCCCATTTATAAAAACAAAAATATAAGGCAAAACTAGGAGAAAAGAATTGTAACAATATTTATGAAATGTTGAACTTAAATGCTATTGAAACAACTGTGGACATACACTGTTTTCTGACATTACCAGTCTGTTCTGTTGCTAAAGATTTGTTCGTCTTAAAGCCGGATTGGAAGATTTTACACAGAGCGCAAATTACTGGCTTTAGATGGCATCACCATGAGTTATGTAGGGATAGTGTTAAGAGAGACTGTGATCGGAAGTCACTTTTACAGAGTAAACTTGCTAATTTAGGTTCGATGATCTTTTCTGTAGATGCTGCATTATTTCCTTTCCCCATTCCTGAATTCTTCCTTCTGGAAGTTACTGCTCATTAGCATGGATGCACATGTGTCCTCTGGAAAAAGAGCCAAAGGAGGCAATGACCTTGAAGTAGTTTTTTTTCCCTCTTTGTGAGTGGCCCAAGTCAGTGTGGTGGGTTCTGTGGGAAGACTGAAGGGATACAGTGGTGCTTGGGATTATTTGCCGGTTTTGGAGAGTGGTGACCTTTTTGTTTAGCAGTGTCCCAGATTATCTGAGTCCTGGTCCCCTGCCATTCTCATAGGCCTGCTGATACATCTAATACAAATCGTTGTACTATTTTATTATTTTCTAAAGTTTATTTGTTTTGAGAGAGAGAGAGAGAGATAGAGAGAGCATGAGTGGAGGAAGGGCAGAGGGGGTGCAGAGAATCCAAAGCAGGCTCCTCTGACAGCAGGGAGCCCAATGAGGGGCTCAAACCCATGGACCGTAAGATCATGACTTGAGCTGAAGCCGGACCCTCAACTGACTGAGCCACCCAGGTGCCTCTGCACTATTTTAAATAGTAAACAGAAACATGCTTTTGGGAATCAAAAAACTTGGTAAATTTGGGAAATCAGTCATCTGACTAATAGGTCTTTGGAGAACTGACCTAGATTCACTGACGTGTATCATATATCTTTTCTGCATTTGCTGACACAATCATGTGATTTTACACATTTTGCCCTCCTGATGGGTTCCACTGATATGTTTTTCTGTTGTTAAACCATCCTTGCATTTCTAGGATAAACACTACTTGATTATAACGTATTGTACATAAGATGCACAATTAAATTAATATAGCTAGCATTTCATTCGGGATTTTGACATTTCTGTTTATAAGTGAAGAGGGCCCATTATTTCGTTTTCTTACTTACCTAACTTAGAATTGAGATTAATTGTACTGGCACCATAAAATGAGTCAGGCAGCTTTTCCTCTTTTTCTAATTTGTGGAACATAATGGAATGTTTTCAAAGTTACGAATTGCAGCTGTTTAGAACCCCAGTTGTGTTTGGTTTACTTAAGCCACCAAAATATTTTTTTTAACTTTATCCTTAATTAACCTTTTAAATTAAAAAGATACTTTTCTAGTTTCACTGTTTTTCTTTTTTCCAGTGAGTGACTTAAATTAACTGTCCAGTTAATTTTTAATGAATATTTATTCACTCATTCATTGGACATTCATTACGATTTACTGGGCATTTGCTCTGCACAGGGCATTATCCCAGGCACTGGGGGCGAAATGAATGGCAAGAGTTCTTCCCTCATTTTTTTCTGGAAGGGAAACAGAGCTCATTTACCTAAGGCAGCATGTTTCATTATGAAAGAGGGGGTTTGGATCCCCTGAGACCTTCAGCCATTTGTCTCTCACGGAAGAGTCATGTTGCGTGTTTATTGAGCTGTAAAGGATTCATAGTCCCAACTTTTCTAGTTTCAGTTAGAAATGCACATAATTCTTCATTCATCACGTATTTATAAAGTACCTACTATGTGCTAGGCAACGTGTATGGCACAGAAACTCTGAATGTAGTTTGTGTCAGAGGTCATCATTATTTTTGGAAGATGCACGTTTTCATCATTTACTCCTGAACATAGTTAAAAAGTGTTTGAAGGTGGGAGCATCTCAGTAGGGACCCCCTGTGTTCCGTGTCGCTCCTGCTCTGCACGCACGCGCAAGAACACTTGTTAATGAGCGCCATCCATGGCTCTTCACAGAGGAGCAGGTGCATTTCCACCTTTTCTCCGGGTTGGCAGTTCAGGTGTGCTGACCTGGTGTGGTCACCATGCTTTGTGTTTCTGAGAAAGAAATCAAAAACAAAAGTCGATCAGACATCTTCCCTCTGTAGTCAGACTCATTCCCTAACTTACCTGGTCCCATGGCTCTGAGTACCATCTCCACGGTGATGGTTCCCAATGAATAGCCTTGTCCAGATCTCTCCATTCCAACCCCACACTACCATTTAGATCCACTGGACCATCCATAGGCCTCTCATACTTGCTGCGTCCAAATCCAGTGCCTGATCCACCTTCCACCTGTTCAGCAGCCAGCTTCCTCCTTTCAGCAAATGGCATGTCCCCTTTTTACCAGTTGCGTGGGCCAGAAATCTTGGACTCATTCTTGACCCCTTCCTCCCTTCCTTTCTTCCCCTTCCTTTCTTCTTTCCTTCTTTCCCTCCCTCCTTCTTTCCTTCCCTCCTTCTTTCTTCCTTCCTTCATCCTTCCCCCTTTCCTTTCCTTTCTTCCCTCCTTCCTCCTCTCTCCTCCCTTCCTTTCCTCCTCCTTCCCTCTTCCTTCCTTCCTTCCTTCCTTCCTTCCTTCCTTCCATCCATCCTTCTTCCTTTCTCTTCCCTTCCTTCCGTCCTTCCCTCTTCCTTCCCTCCTTCCTTCTTTCCTTCTTTCTTCCTTCTCCCTTTCCTTTCCTTCCTTCCCTCCTTCCTCTTCCCTCCTCCCTTCCTTCCCTCTTTCCTTCCCTCCTCCTTCCCTCTTCCTTCCTTCCTTCCTTCCTTCCCTCCTTCCTCCTTCCTCCTTCCTCCTTCCTTCCCTCCTTCCCTCCTTCCCTCCTTCCTCCTTCCTCCTTCCTTCCTCTTCCCTTCCTTCCCTCCTTCCTCCTTCCCTCTTCCTTCCCTCTTCCCTCCTTCTTTCCTTCCTTCCTTCCTTCCTTCCTTCCCTCCTTCCTCCTTCCTTCCCTCCTTCCTCCTTCCTTCCCTCCTTCCTCCTTCCTTCCTCTTCCCTTCCTTCCCTCCTTCCTCCTTCCCTCTTCCTTCCCTCTTCCCTCCTTCCTTCCCTCCTTCCTTCCCTCCTTCCTTCCTTCCTTCCTTCCTTCCTTCCTCCCTCCCTCCCTCCTTCCGTCCTTCTCTCCTCCTTTCCTCTCTCTTTCTTTTTTCTTTCAGGAACTCAACCTATCATCAAATCCCATTGGCCCCACTTTCGAAATACCTAGAATACTGACCCCTCTCCCACCTAGGCTGTTTTTTGTACAGCAGCCAGGTGCATCTTTTTAAAGAAGTCACACTATACCGTCCTTCTGCTTAGAATGGCTCAGCATTGCTTATTTCATTTAGTATAAAATCTAGAACCAGACCTTCAAAGCCCTAAACCTGCCCCCCCAACCCACATTCCTATAGTCGTCCCTGCCCCCTACACCCCTACACACATTCACAACATACCTTGCTCTTCCCCATACCCACTTTAGGGCCTTTGGCCGTGCTGTTTCCACTGCCTGGAACATTCCTTTCTCAGATACATACCTTCACGGCATATTCTCTTGCTTCCTTGTTCTCCCTGAACAGATGTCTTACCAGACGGGCCCTGCCTGACCATTCCTCACGCAGTTGACACCCATCCCTCGTCCCTCTTCACCCCTTTACTCTGTTTTGTTTTCACCATATTGCCGCCTTACGTATTTACCTGCTCTGTATATATTTCTACTCCATAATCCTGGTGCATATTTTTTTTAACTCAAAAGTGATATTTTAACCTATCAGCTTACTAGCATTTTTGCTTCATAGAATAAAGCTGACACATTGGTAAGAACATACCCTGTTACCCTTTGTTTTCATGAGTCGTCCTGTGGGCACAAGTCTCTGCATGTCCTTCAAGCTCTTGGGAGAAGCAGGGGCCTAGAGTAATGTGCTTGTACTAAGAAAGCATCCAGAAATGAACGGGACATTAGAAAGGCTACTTAAGATCTCAAGGGCCTTAACTTTTTGTCTCAAGAAAGCGAGGGTTTCTTCTCTTTGTAGAAACTACCTGAGGTCATTTCATCAGTGATAAAGTACATTAGGGGCCTCAAGTCCAACCGTGAACATGTCCGTGAGATTGGGAAGCAAGTGCAAAGCTCAGTAAGAGGGAATGGAGAGGAATGGCCAGTTTCCCTCCACGTCCGTCCGTCTGTCTGGTGTGGTTAAGCAGACCCATGTTCTGGATCGTCTCAGAGGCGGTTCCCACAATGGACGTGGTACCATGTGATTTCACAAGTAAATAAAAGGGAAGTGAAACCAAACGAGTAGGCTGGCCGTCACAGTTCAGGTGGAGATGGCGCTTGGGTCTCCGTCATTCCCGTAGGGAATGGATGGCACAACCTTCCTTCCCCAGAGCCTCCCTGCACCTTCCTCCGGCCTCAGGTCCAAGCGTGCCACCCGTCCTAATAGCTCTGTGCTTCTGAGATGCGACGTTGGCTGCTGGCTTCATTGTTTGGGAACAGTTATCTGTGGTGGCTACCGGACTTGTCACTTACTAGCTGTGTGGTCCTGGGTCAGTCACTTAAGTTGCCTGCTCCACAAATGGGGTTGAAGATCCCCACCTGGGAGCACTGTCCCAAGGGTTAAACGGAATCACAAGCAGCAGTTCACTCAGGGGCTGACGTCAACAAATCAGCTGATGGCGATTCTCCTCCTCCTCAGTGTGAGTCACCGGAAAGTGCCATTTTTGCAGACCTGAAACAGCGGAGGCTCAGCCACGCTTCACACGGTTCTGCCTGATGCTTCTGCTCCGACCCGTCTACAGTGGATGGTTTGTAGGCAGGTGGCAGCTGTCCCTGGTCACACAAATGCCAAAGCGAGCTCGTTCTCCTGCCGTGTGACCGAAGAAAAGGCTGCCTGTCCCCAGGGATTAGCGCTGGGAGCCTGTTGAGCAGCCGCCAGGTGATTTAACTGGGGTCCTGTTGTAGGCTTCACTATTGGCACCTGGTTAATGGGATGGGGATTTAGGGACGCGGTACTGAGATTGTCTTTTCCTGTCCTGTGCAGCAAAGTCCCGAGTGCCTTGACGGGCAGTGCTTCCCCGGCTGGGTTTTCCTGTGTTCGTGCTCCTGTTTCTGTGGCTGGCCCGTGCCGTTCCAGAGCACTGGTTGCATTCCGCTGCTTTTCCTGGGGGGCTCACAGTGTGAAACTTGCTCGCGCCATCCCAACCAGCCCTTGCTTTTTAGGTGGTGGGAGGACACCCATTCTAACCTGGTTTCTCTAACCCCCCCCCTTTTTTTCCCTCCCTTCCTCTTTCCTTTCCCTTTGCAAAGAGTGTTTGGTGGCGTTTTGGGGGTGGGGGGACGTTGCGCACAAGGTTTCTGAAGCCACAGAAACATGATCCTTGTGTCCTTGTGCGTCTAGCAGACGGGCCTCTTTGAAATGACCGCATTCCACGTGGCCCTGTGGCCCTCCCCCGCTTATGTGACCCCCTACTTATGTGGCCCTGGCCCCCTGCTTATGTGGTTGGTGAGGGCCTGCCTTCCAGGGCGCTCTCGGCTGGTGGCAGCTGCCCTTGGGCATTTTTCCTATCACTCTCTATTTCTCTCACGTGGTACAAACCCACCTCGAGTAGGTTACGTTTAATGGGGTGAGAAAAACCCACACTGGAAGAGAAAAGTTACAGGTGAGGTCAAGCCTCTTCCTCCCGGGAGGGAGAATGATTTTCTCTCCTCTGGCTCCCACACCAAAAATTCATACAAAAGAGCTCTTTTTATGTTTGATGTATTGCTTTTAAAAAACAAATCCTTCGTGTTTTTTCATTTTTGGTTCATACCTCTTGGCCGACCCAGCAGGAATTTGGCAGCTGACGGTGCTGCTTCTCGAAAATGCTAAAAGCTGCCTCGCAGAGTCACTGGCTTCTGGGAAGGCTGGAGATGCAGGGCAGGGACCCCGGGAGGGTGGGGCGCCTCCTTCCAGTCTGCGTGTATTAAAGGGCTTTTTGGTTGTTGACAATGATTGTGCCAATGGAGGCTCCTTACTGCATTCTTTTTGCTTACTATATGTTGGAAATATTTTTTATGATGGAGAGTGTTTTTTTAGGGTTACCCAGGGCCCAGCAAGATGTGTGTCCGTTTTGTTTTAGATACACGCACTGCTGTTTTTTCCCCCTGTGCAGAATCTTTTCTATTACGATTTATATTCCAGAAGATCTTTGATAAGGCATATTTAATAACCCACTGTAAGTATAAGCAAGCTCAAACCTCAAAACAAAGGCACACCTTAGTTGTTTCATTTTATTCTGTTTACAAAGCACATTGTCCAGCACCTGAAATCTTTGCTTTAAAAAGCATCAGAAGTGAGACGCCTAGGTGGCTCAGTCGGTTGAGCGTGCGACTTTGGCTCAGGTCACCATCTTGTGGTTCGTGAGTTCAAGCCCCGAGTCAGGCTCTGTGCTGACAGCTTGGAGCCTGGAATCTGCTTCGGATTCTGTGTCTCTCCACACCCCGCCCCTCCCCTGCTCACGCTCTGTCTCTCTCTCTCAATCTTTCAAAAATAAATAAAGCTTAGGGGCGCCTGGGTGGCTCAGTCGGTTGAGCGTCCGACTTCGGCTCAGGTCACGATCTCACAGTTCGTGAGTTCGAGCCCCGCGTCAGGCTCTGGGCTGATGGCTCAGAGCCTGGAGCCTGCTTCCGATTCTGTGTCTCCCTCTCTCTCTGCCCCTCCCCCATTCATGCTCTGTCTCTCTCTGTCTCAAAAATAAACATTAAAAAAAAATAAATAAAGCTTAAAAATTTTTTTTAAATAAATAAATAAATAAATAAATAAATAAATAAATAAATAAAGCACTAGAAGCCACATCAGTACCAAATCAGCACAGGCAGGCAATGATGGTGTGAACAAAACAACAGAAGAAAATTCTGCCGACTTCATAGTTTTTCTAAATGGAGAGAACACCAGAATTCTGCCATCTCCTGCTTCCGGAAACTAAAGTGCTCTGCAGGCTGAATGAAACGATGCCCTGCCAGAACAGTAATCTAGCATAGCACAGCCTGCCTTCCAGTGCAGACAGCCCCCCTTGCTGTCTGAGTCTTGACAGACCAGATTGGAGCATTCCTGCTGCCTTCTGGACCCTTCTCTGCAGATGAGCAGAAACATAAGACTTTTAGAATGGGAGCCAAATACAGAATATGTCTTTGTGATTATTTTTATGCCTTTACTCTGGAATATAGGAGCTGAAATAACATCATGGAACCCTACTTCACAACCCTTCATAATTCACTGAACATGCTTGTCACCCACTAAATTAGCCAAAAAACAAACGAACAAAAACATGGATTTTTTTTTAGTGATACTGTCCAAGATAGGCAAGGATATAACGAAATAGGTACTCTTAAACCAAGTTTAAACCTTGATGGGAGTGTAAATGGGAACAATCTTTTGAAAAGCATTTTGGTAGTGGGCATTAGGGATCATGAGAAGTTCCTACTCTTTGATCCAGTAACCCTGCTTTGTCATAATCTACACAAGAAATACATGGGAAAATATATGGGAATATCCTTCGGGAAACTCGTACTTATGAAACACGTTGTATATAGTCACTCGATGGGATATTACCCATCAACAGAAAGACTAACAATATAGAGCAATGCTCAGATCAATTAAAAAGTAGGTTAAAATAAGTTGTTAGATTAAAATCTTAAAACAGACATCTGAAAAAGGACCAGGAAATGTGGAGAAGTGGTTATGTTGTGTTTGGATGATTGTATCTTTTATTTCTGTTTTCCAAACTATCTGTGGCATGATTACTTTCATAAATTAAATATCCTACATCCTCCTGACCACGGTAAAGGAAAATGTTATTGAGCCTCCACTAATTTAGAATTTATGATTATCCGGTCGGAGATTAAATTGGAATTTCCTTGGTTTATGGGCACAGACAAAACTGTAGGGAAATTGTTTAAACTACTTGAGGAGTTCAAGCCCAAAGTCATACTGCAGCATATTTTTAATTAATTGAATGCATTTGAAAGAAGTAGAACTGCATGAAAAACATTTTTTTTTCCTTCACCGTATCAGACTACAGTCATCTATCTGACCCAGTGATTTCATTCTGTCTGTGGTATTAAATGGATGAGGTGGTGCATAGTGTTTGAGAAGTAAGAACAAATGTTGTCAGGTGGCTTGCGTGGCTGTGGGGATGGGTCTTTTTGTTGACTTTTCCTAACAGGATAACCGAGGTACTCATTTGCTAACTGGTAGGGTTCTCTCAGACCAACTTTCTTAAAGATTTTGTTCCTGATCTTTCCAGAATTAAAGTGCTGTACAGAAACAACGAAATCCAACTACTGGCGATTGAAGATCTCTGTCACAGGGCTGCACCCCCGTCTATAGGAAATGGGGTGACTGCTTTCGGGACTCCCCTGTGCAGCAGAGCATTATAATACAGGTTATTCATTTTGACCAAAGAAGTTATTCATCCTCGCTAAAAATTCCTTTGACTTTTTATAACTTCAGGATCCTTTTAATAACACACTCATTTTATATAATAATCTCCCACTGTAATGCAGTGCACACACCTCTCTTCCAGACCCCGCCCCTCAGGCCTCCGCCCCCGCCCCCATTACAGACCAGAGTCTGTAGCAGGAACTCCCATCTTTCCCCTTTGCATTTTAATGCTTATCGTAAAAAGCGTTATGAGAAGTTCCAGGCAGTTTCATTTTGTGAAAGCACACCCAGCAATGTCGATTTCATTAGAACGTTAAGCTCCGTTTACTGTTCTTGGCTTTATGAGGGTCATTTGCTGGGACCCGGTTTAGCAGTAGGTCTAGAGGTGTGTCCGTCCTTGGGTTCTGCAGGAGAAGTCACTCGGCCCCCTCTGTGGACACAGGGGGGCTGTGCTGTGTCGAGTGCGTGACAGGCGGGCCCAACGCATCGTGAGCTCAACATGCCCTCAGTTCTACCCCTTCTGCGTGTTCCTTGGGGGATGTGCTGCTGGATGCTTCTCGAAGCCTTGAGCGTGGGTGCAGACGGGTGTGCACGGTACAGCGGCAGGAAGACAAAGTATCACGGTCTCCAGGAAGTGCCACAGTTTTGACTTTTCTGGGGAGTGGTCACCCAGGAGTTTACTGGGGGCTTGAGGGAATTGGGTGAATCTAGCAAAATAAAAACAGAATCTTCCTGTGATCAGAACTGAGCCAAGCAAGGGATGAAAGCAAAAAAGAAGCACAAGGCAGTGGCATTTGCCCAAGGAGTCCTGTCGGCCCCCCACCCCCCAAACCCCCGAACCGTGGATGGGCCAAGGACAGAGACCAAGGGCAGCGCCCGGCTTGCTCACCAGCACAGGTGAACTGTGTGTTTACCACCTGGCAGACAGCTTCATCAGGTGTTTTTACAGGCCTTTCCTTTATTTCTTTTTAAAAATTTTTAATGTTTTTATTTTTGAGAGAGAGAGAGACAGACAGAGCGTGAGCAGGGGAGGGACAGAGAGGGAGACACAGAATCTGAAACAGGCACCAGGCTCCAAGCTGTCAGCACAGAGCCCGATGGGGGCTCGAACCCACAAACTGTGAGATCATGACCTGAGTCGAAGTCTGGTGCTCAACCAACTGAGCCACCCAGATGCCCTGTCATGGGGCCTTTTCTTTTAATCTAACTGAGGGAAGACAAGATGATTCCTCTTTCTCCAGAATATCCTGAGCACCTCAGACAAGGGTGACATGTGGCCTATTGTAAAATGGCCCAGAACATAGGAGCTGCCCCTTCTCCTAGAAGAGATGCTGCCAAGGAGCCTTCTCTCCCTTCCATCATGTCAGCTTGACAGCGGGAGGGATCCGACGTTAGCTGAATGCCCACAGTGTGCCCGGGGTCTGCTCAGGGTACCTGTGCAGTGTGACACATTTATTATCAGAGGGTTATAGGGAAGGGTCTGGGCTTATCTGTGAGGAGCCTGGGGCTCAGCATAGACAGGTGACCCCCATGAGTGCCCCCAGCAAAGGACCTGCACCAGGTTTGCTGTGATGCTGGGTGTGACAGAGGATCCTGCACCAGCTGCCCCTCGACGGGGACAGACCAAGTGCTGTTCGGTGGTGGCTGGAGTCCCAACCGCCCAGAACTCCCCAAGAGACTGGCGCTTAATTGCCAGTTTCTGCGTAAGATTAAAGTGGCGCCTTATCCCACCGCTCCCCAGGGGGCACTTTTGGAAGAGCATCCCAGACTGAGTTATACCAGGACTTGGAGTGGAGGTGACAGTGTCCTAGGCAAACCAGCATGTACACACACACACACGCGCGCAAACACACACACACACACACACACACACACACACACACACACACACATACATATACACACACAGCCAGCTGAAAAATCTAAGTCTATATTCTTGCAATTTGTTCAGTACTCCGTGGCCTTGATAAGTTCCAGCTTTGGGCCATGGCCGAAGCCAGAGCTGTGCATATGAAATTATTACCTACAAAGGCGAGCTTATTTCCTACACGTGTTCACATCTTTAAGTGCAATCTGGGTTTGCCGCGCTTTGACCTGCCCCCACCACGAAGCCAGCCGTCTCCCCTTGAACTCTGGCCCCTCGTGTTGTCCTTCCCTCGTAGGTGGTCCACATCGCCTCATGTCACTGATTATCCTTCCCGTGAAGTCTTTTCTCCCCAGTTTGATTATACATTCAGCGAGAAATGCAACTTCACTTAAGATTCTTTTGCATTCCTCCATATATCTAAAGTGGCATTTTAAGTATTAGGAACCCAGTAAATAAATATTTGTTATTAAAAACTCCACTCCGTTGACTTACCCTGTCATTGTTTCTGATGGTTCAGGATGCCTTTAAAGTTGTTGTTGTTTAAGAAAAATGAAACAAAATGCATGGAAAAGATTTATGTATTTGGTTGGGGGAGGGGGAAATTAAACTTCTCATAATAGTTTTTAAATTAAATTTCGTACTTGTCCAAATCCTTTCCTTCTCCACCCCTTCCTCTGATATCCCTCACTCATTAAAGCATAGGATTTTGATGGTATTCACAGGGAAGCTGATTTACTGGAATAAAGAAGTTCTTTAAGTTTTAAATTTTGGAACATTCCCAGTGTGTCTGAACCCGGGTTTCAGATTTTACTGGCATTTTGTTGGCAGGGCGGTCTTTGGAGCCCGTCCTTATTTTGAGCATGTTTCCTGACACCTTTGGCGGTATGGCACTATGTTTTTTAGATTTAAAAAAAAAAAAAAGTTTAAATAGGAAAGCATATATAAACATATACAGAAGATTGATTATAAAATGTCAAGCAAAATAAAAGGGTGGTTAAAAACTCTCTAAAATTAACAAACGGGAAGCACTTTCTTTTTAAAGGGGCAGTTGAAGGCAGGATGAGGTAGTTATCCGGAGAGAAGATTTCCAGGAAACCCCAGGAAAAGCTGACTTTTCCTTTCTGTTCATTCTCCTCTCCATGCACGAGTGTCTTATTGAAATAAGGTCAAGGAGACTGTACCTCCTGCTGTGCTGGGCACATGGTCGCTACCTGTAGTCATCAGGGAGACAGATGTTACCCAGCTGAGATGTGGGGAGACTGACAGAGGGGAGGACAAGGGGACAGGACCCTCCCCGGGTTGAGGGTGTCTCCAGAGACCAGCCACACAGGGAATCCCGTGCCACTCGGGGCCTGAAACGGTATTTTCCAGAGCCCGTGGGAAGATCTGTGAGAGGAGAGGCCGAGGCCCGGTGTTGGGAGAAAGTGAGTGAGACCCTCTGAATCCTAAAGCCGACGTCCCATTTCGTGAGGACACCTGAAGAGTATTTCCATGAAGACCAGGAAGCCCACTGTCTCCACTTCTACTTAACATCATCCTAGGGATTTATTAGCCACTTTGGGTAGACAAGTGAAGTCAAATAGAGGTGTACAAATTGAAAAGGAAGTGAAGCTGTCTCTGTTTGCAGCCGATGCGATAGCATGCCTGGGAAATCTTAGAGAATCGACGGTAAAATTCGCTGCAACAATAAAGGAATTCAGCAAGAGAACAGGATATTACATGGCCTGCCAGCACGGAGCCTCACCAGAAGCCGGCCTCAAGGGGCCAACAGAGTTGGGTAGAAAATGGAATTGGGGAGAGGGGGTGGTTGGAAAATAACCATTTGAACAAAAATCTGTTCTAGAATTGAATTGTGAACCAGGTTTAGTTCATGGGGGCCGTAAACCCAGCATATCATGGAGCAAAGCCGTGCATTAAAGAAAGAGGCCCCTTGTCCCAGTGAATGAAGAGTTAAGCTGGTGCTAAGCTTCCTCGTGGAACGAGCTGGGGCATGTTGCTTGATCTCTGGCAGGGTGGGGAGCAAGGAGGGCTCTGGAGAGAGGCCTGAGCCTCCAGAGGGAAAGAGGAAGGGTGATACTCAGGGCAGCAAGGTGGTGACAGAAGCAATGTTTTTGAGGCCAGCTGGCAGGGGCAGGAAATTCTTGCTCATAATTATCCTTGAAGCAGCGATGGTACTGGGGTGGAAAAAGGGGCCCGGCGAGGGCCTGAGTGGCAGGGTGAAGCCTCACTTTCTAGAGGAAGAAATTCATTACCTTCATGTTGCTTTGTCTGCCCAGCTGTTTCAACAGCCCCTTGGCTCTGTAGGTGGAGAAACTGTTTGAGTTTTTATGTAAATTGGTGAAGAGAGACTGGCATTTTTGAAACAAGAATGCATACAGAGTAGGGAAAACACCTACTCAGACAGGCAAGGCCGAGCTAATGACCTGTGGCACAAGCGTGGTAGCTGTTTCAGTTCTTAACAATGCCAAGAACCCCCATTCTGATACTACACTCTGGATGTACATTTTCATAACTTGCCAGAAAAACTTACAGCCCCCAGGGCCATCAAAGTTATACAACTAGAAAGCACGTGTTAAGAGACCGGTGGCATTTCCGCCTTCAGATTTTGTTTTGATAGAAGAGATTTTTTGGTAGTGACTCAGGGAGTGGGCCTCTGAGCCAAGCAAACCTGGTTAACTGTTCTGGGACCTCACCAGGCCATTAACCTGGGCAGCCTCCACTTCCTCGTGAGTGAAAGGAGACCACATGGTGATGACCGTCACGGGAGTGTTTAAGTGAGAAAAATCGCCCATACTAAGGGCCCAAGAGCACGGTTGGGTGCTCGGGAAGTGGGACCATTGGATAATGCGGTAATCTTGTTGTACTTTCTGAGGACCTGCAGATGCCATTCTTTACCTGTGGTTGAAGATATGTGACTTGTTAATCAATTTGCTTACGAGGCCTTGGAGAAATTCTTGAGGTCAGTGGGAAGATGGTACTGTGTTGGCTGGTGTACTTACTGTCAGAATGAGGTAGGCTCTAGAGTGCATGGGTGAGAGAGAGAGGGGGAGTGAGGGAGGGAGAGAGAGAGACTGACCGACCGAGCCCTTAACATGCTTGGTGGAGCTGAAAACTAGTCAGGCCTGACATCTGGTGACCGTGAGTGATGCCAGTCTAGGGGAACAGAACACTAACAAGGAACTCAGACATTTCCAGTTCACAGCCTTGTATACGGTGGCGCTCTCTGGCGCACACTTTCTGTCTGACTGCCAATCCCTTATGCCTTTACCCTGGCCCCTTGTCCTCAACTGTGAATCACCACCTTAGCTCTAGAAGATAAAACCTCTTCATTTGTGGGCATGTTCCTGTGTTATCTCAGAGGGTAGAAAAAGAATGCAATCCTCTATTTCACTAGTTGTGATGGCCAGAGGAGAGAGGGGAGTCCTTTATGTTGTAGCTCTGGGGATTTTTCAAGAAACACAGTTGGGTTTTTGTTTTTGTTTTTTGTTTTTTAAAGTCATTGAGAAATACCTTTTGGTGCACTGGTTTCAGGACACCAGGCTTTGGACCAGCTGCATCCTAATTACCTAGAGCATACCCAAGCTTTGGCCCTGGAGATTGGGATTTGATGCATCTAAGATGAAGCCTTAGCATCTATTTGTTTTGTTTTGTTTTGTTTTGTTTTAACTCTGCAGGTGGTTCCATGTGCAACTTTGTTAGAAGACCGAGCTGTAGAGGCGACTTTGATTCTATGACCTTGATTGTCTGGGCAGATCCCACATTTTTTTTTTTTTTTTAATTTTTTTTTTTTTTAACATTTATTTATTTTTGAGACAGAGAGAGACAGAGCATGAACAGGGGAGGGGCAGAGAGAGAGGGAGACACAGAATCCGAAACAGGCCCCAGGCTCCGAGCTGTCAGCACAGAGCCCGACGCGGGGCTCGAACTCACGGACCGTGAGATCGTGACCTGAGCCGAAGTCGGACGCCTAACCGACCAAGCCACCCAGGCGCCCCTGGGCAGATCCCACATTTGTTGAGCTTGGTGGTTTCTAGCAAAGACGGAGTCATCTGTTAAAATTGAGTGAAAAGTATAGCACAAAACATCTAAATAGGATCTCAGTTTTTTCTAAAGTTTCTAATGGAGATGATTGACAGTCTGAAAATGGTTTCCTTTTTGACCTCTGGCTTGTTACACATGAGGAATGCTCTGTGGAATGTCAGGGGACTTGGTCATTCTGGCTGATCGCTACCAGACCTGGTCCATAACTTCCTGAGAAAGTCCAGTGTCTGTCTAGCCTGACCAGGGTGAGGTGAAAGCCTCCGTTCAAGGTTTGTAGGCTTAAATTCCTTAACCTAGCCCATGTTAATGGGACTCATTGCCTTGATCCCCACGTGTTGCAAATGACCCACATAGAGCTACAGGTGCAAAGAGATTTGATGCAGACTAGGAGTACTAAAGCCATTTCGAGAACAAATAGAAAAGGCTTCCCTAGGAATTGTTCTATAGGATCATTAGCCAAAACTATTTAGTCTTGTTGATAGGCAGGACTCCAGTAGAGAAATTAAAAAAAAAAATTCAGAATCTCTTTAATGGAGTAAATGTTGCTACTTAAATCTGTTAAAGACAACACAAAAAATTACAGACCAGTATCACTTCTGAGCATCGATACAGACATAATAAATATTAACAAGACAGAATCCAACACTACGTTAAGAAAGTAATGCCCCATGATTAAGTATCTTTTCCAGGAATGCAAGGTTGGTTCAATACTGGAAAAAAAATAAATTGATACATTTATAGATATATTTGTTCATTAGTGTGTCAGTAGAGTGAAGGAGAAAAAGCATATTGTTATCTCCATAGATGCTGAATAAGCGTTTCATAAAACTCAGCATCCTGTCTTGATAAATACATTCCCAAATGGGAATTAATGGGTATTTTCTTAATATGATTGTGTGTGTGTTTGAGTACTAAAGATTGTGTCTTCTTTAGTGGGGGAACCGTAAAAACTGAGGGTTCCACTAAGGACAGAAACAAGGCAAGAATACTATCGCTACTTGTACTTAACGTAGTACTAAAGGTATTAGCCAATCCAAGTAGACAACAGATGCCAATTAGAGGCATAATTGAAAAGAAAGAAAAGCTATGTCTGTTTGCAGATGTCATTATAGTATGCCTGGGAAGGCTTAGAGAATCAATAATTCTTTAACTCCCACAATAAAAGATTTCAATGACAGAACAAGATATAAAATTAGCATGCGGAAATCGCTAGTCTTTGTATATGCAAACAATAATTGGCAAAGGATAGGTATGCCATTACAATAGCAACAAACAAGATAAAATAATTAGTGAGCTTAAAAATGTGTAAAATTTACATGAGATAACTTTAAAACATGCCTGAAATACACAAAAGTAACCTGGAAAAAATGTAAGACATTGCCTATTGATAGGACAATTTGACATCGTGAAGTATCAGTTCTCCCCAAGTTAATTTATAAATTTAATGCACTTGTACTAAAAATACCATGTTTTTACCCATTAAGCTAGACAAGTAGATGCTAACGTTCATTTAGAAATGTATGCAGTAATAGGAAAACAATGATAAAGAAAAACCATAAAGTGCTACTAGCCTTGCTAGATTTTAAAACGTGGTATAAAGCCTCTGTGATTAAAACAGTGTGATGCTGGCACATGAATAAATGGAGAGACCAGCAGAATGGAATAGGAAGTCCAGAAATAGACCCAACTAGGTATAGAAAAATGGTCTATGATAAAGGTGACCTCTCAAATTCCTAGGCCAAAGAAAGACTTTTTTTAAGTGTTTATTTATTTTTGAGAGAGAGACAGAGCATGAGCAGAGGAGGGGCAGAGAGAGAGAGAGACAGAATCCAGAGCAGGCTCCAGGCTCTGAGCTGTCAGCACAGAGCCCCATGCAGGGCTGGAACCCACAAACCGCAAGACTGTGACCTGAGCTGAAGTCGGATGCTCAACCGACTGAGCCACCCAGGCGCCCCAAGAAGGACTTTTTTTTTTTTTTTTTTTTTGAGAGAGAGAGAGAGAGAGAGAGAGAGAGAGAGAATCCCAAGCAGGCTCCATGTTGTCAGTGTAGAACCCAGCATGGGGCTTGATCTCATGAAGTGTGAGATCACGACCTGAACCAAAATCAAGAGTTGAATGCTTAACTAACTGAGCCACCTAGGTGCCCCCAAAGATAGATTTTTTTTTTTAACAAATGATCCTGAGACAATTTGATAGATATTTGGGGAAAAAGATAAAATCAGACCCATCCCTGTCACCATACATAAAAATAAACTCCAAATGGATCAGGGATCTCAACTTAAAGTGAAATCTTACAAATATCAGACACGAGTGGATGAGTTCCTATAGAATTTGGGTGTAGGGAAAGGCTCAGAAGACACAAAAGCAAGAGGCAGTAAAAGGTTGATATAGCTGACTACTACATAGATATAAAAAATCAAACAGTTTTCCATGGTAAAAAAAACACCATAAACAAAATTAAAAGATAAAGTGGTAAAGAATATTGGTAAGATGCCACAGATAAAGCACTATTATTCCCTGATATATAATGAACTCTTAAAAATAGGCAAAAGACAGGGCGCCTGGGTGGTTCAGTTGGTTAAGCATCCAACTCTTGATTTTGGCTCAGGTCACGATATCAAGGTTCCTGGGATGGAGCCCCATGTCGAGCCCCGCTGTCAGCACAGAGACTACTTGGGATAGTCAGTCTCTCTCTCTCTCTCTCTCTCTCTCTCTCTCTCTCCCCGCCCTCAAAAATAAATAAAACTTTAAAAAAATAGGTGAAAGATATGAACAGGTAGTTCACATACACTATATATATATGGCTCTTAAACATATGGAAACCTCACGTGTAAGAGACATGCAAATTACAACTACACTGAAAGCCATCTCACCTGGCAAAAATGAAAGCATGGGACATCATACTATACTGGTGAGGCTGTGTGGGAACAGGTATGCAATCTGTGGCTGGTTCATTAGTAATGCAAGGGAGTCTGGCAGCATCTAACAAAGCTACATGTGCATTTTCCTTATGATCTAGCATCCCACTCCTAGGAACTTATCGTGAAGATACACTTAAACAACACAAAAATACGTGAGAACAAGGGTATTCGTTATACTGTCTTTTGGAGACAACCTAAATGCCTGTTTGTAAGAGAGTGGTTGAATAAGCGATGCTACATCCACACAGTGGTGTACCCCTCAGTTTAGAAAAGAATGAAGAAAAGCTCAGTGAACTTAGAAAGCGTATTTCCTGGTTATAGTAAGTGGAAGAAAAAAAAGGGCAAAGAAGTATGTACAAAATGGTAACTTTCTAAAAGGGAATAAAGGGGGGGGGGCAGAAAATATGCATGCATCAGTTTATTTGTGCAGAAGGAAACATGGGAAGAATAAACCAGAAACTAGTGACGTTAGTTGAATTGTTATTTACAGAAAGGAGTTAGGAGAGATCCAGGTAGATGAGGTGAGTTGGGGAGTGGGACACTTCTCAGTATACGTCTCTATATAATTCTGATTCTTGGAACCGAGTTAAAAAAATAAGAAAGAAACAAAGATTGGAGGAGGGGGCCCATAATAGGATACATAAGTACAATTAAACCTAACCTCATTTCAGATGAATAACAACCACACTATAGTGAAAGCAACAAAGAACAAGCCCAGGGAATGTTTAAACACAATATTTGACTATATACCCTCAGGCTAAAGACAAAAAAGAACTATAGATAAATAGTGAAGGCTAGTTAGTAAGTTTGTTTTTCACAGTAGCATGGGTCAGCAATTCTGAAACCACTTTCTGTGTGTTACAGTACTGAGCAAATAAGTAAATGTATTTGAGATAATGGGAGCCAGATTTCTCCTTATTGGAGATGGAAGTTACAAATATAGAAAGGGGGAAAACAGAATGGACCTTGTGGTGTTGAATTGGAATTCGAGTTTTCAGTGGACTTCAATGGTTTTTAAGATGGATGGATGGATGGATGGATGGATGGATGGATGGATGGATGGATGGATGTTTGAACGGATGGATGGGTGGATGGCTTGGTGGATGGTCGGATAGATGGATGGATGGATGAGATGGGAGGAGGGGAGAAAGGAAGGAAGGAAACACACTTTCTAGCTATTTCCTCATACCCAGATCTGTTTTATAAATGTCATTTTTTGCTAAAAGGAACCAGAGCTCCATGGAGAAAAGGCTGATTCCAGGGCTAAGACTGAGAAAGTGAGCCTGGAACCTCATCTTATGCCAGAAAGTAAGGAAATGCTGAAAGATGACAGAGACGTGTCAGTAGGACACAGGAGCCAGCCTGAAGGAGCTGCCACTTGCCAAATCTGGGGTAATTTGAGCATCAAAGTAAATAGTGATAGGAAAATATTTAGTCTGTTAAATAAAATATGAATCTACAAATCCATTCTGATATAAATAAATAAGTGGGGAGACAAAAAAAAAAAAAAAAACCTCTTCCTTATAATAGCATCCCATCAAGTACATATGGAATCAGAAAATCATTATTTGGCAACCATCAAATAAATAATCTATTCAAGCAAGATTCATCCACAGATGCTGAAACCAGTAGGTTAAATCTGATAAGAAACATGATATTTATCTCCCCACAAGTACTTATTAGCTAACAGTGGAAAAACAGTAACTTTACATGGAAAACCTGGCACACACCGCTTAACCAAGTGGATCGGAGTTAACTCACCAACACTGGGACAAGGCGACTCCATGTGCCTCCTGATGTGGTGCACCAAGAAGGACACAGCCTCACTAAGAACTCTGTTCCTGCCCCCAAGTGCTGGCCTGAATCTCATTGTGAGATTTCAGATCATCTGAATCAAGAGACATTTTACAAAATAACTGTAATGTCTTTCTTCCACTCTTCAAAAACGTCTAGATCGTGAAAGACAAAGTGAGACCAAAGAACTGAACCCAGTTGAAGGTAGCCAAGGAGACATGGTAACGAAATGCAACAAATGATCTGGATGTACCCTAAACCAGCAAGAAGACCATGCTTTACTGCCAAGGTCATTGTTAGCACAGTGGGTAAAATTTGAATAAATTCTGTAGATGAGATCAGGAGTTGGCAGACTACGGTCTTCAGGCCAAATCTGGCTTGCTGCCAGTTTTTGTACCACTTGAGAGCTCAGAATGGTTTTTCACAGTTTTAAATGATTGGGAAAAAAAAAATGAATAAAATCTATATGACATTCTGGAAAAGGCAAAATGGTAGAGGTAATAAAAAGATCAGTGATTGCCAGGGTTGGGAGGAGGAAAGGAGGGATGAATAGGTGGGGTGCAAAGGATTCTCAGGGCAGTGAAACTATTCTATATGGTACTGTAATGGTGGATAGAGGGCATTATACATTTGTCCAAACCTATAAAACTGTGCAGTACAGAGACTGAACTTAATATTAAACTGTGGCCTTTAGGGACACCTAGGTGGCTCAGGCAGTCAGCGTTTGACTCTTGATTTTGGCTCAGGTCATGATCTCCACTGAGTGTGGAGCCTGCTTAAGATTCTCTCTCTCTCTCTCTCTCTCTCTCTCTCTCTCTCTCTCTCTCTCCCCCATGCCCTGCTCATGCATGTGCTCTCTCACTCTCTTTCTCTGTCTCTCTCAAAAAATATTTAAAACTGTGGCCTTTAGTTAATAATAATGTATCAGTGTTGGTTCATCTGTTTTAACGACCATACTACACTAAGACAAGGTGGTAGTAATAAGGAAGCAAGTGCAGGGAGTGAAGGTGCCTAAGGGAATTCTGTACATTCTGCTTAGTTTTCTGTAAACCCACAGCTGCTCAAAAAATAAAGTCTACGATTTTTTTTTAAATACTATATTGTGATGCATGAGCTGTATATGAAAGTTAAATTTCTGTGTCTATAAAGTTGTGTTGAAATAAGTAAGCCACACTTAACTTATTTACAGGTTGTCTACACCTGCTTTTTGTGCCTGGATAGCAGAGTTGAACAGTTGCAACAGAAACCCAGTGGCTCCCAAAGACTAAAATATTTACTATCTGGCTTTTCACAGAAGGAGTTTGCTGACCCCCAGATTAGATAATAGTATTGTATCAGAATATTAAATTCCCAAGTTTGATCATTGTATTCTGATTACATAAAATCCTTGATATTTAGGAAAGATACACTGACATATAGAGAAATAAAGAGATGTTATGACTGCAACTTGCATGTAATTCAGGGAAAGAATTATGGATGGAAAGACAGATGGAACAGGCTCTGTGCTTAAAAAGCTAACATTTAGGAAATCTGGGTGCTGGGTGAAAGTCATGTAGGAGTTCCTCCTACTGTCCTGCAGCTTTTCTGCTAGTCTGATACTATTTCAAAGAGAAAGGTTCAAAACAAAAGCAAAATAGCATGAGCCTTAGAACCAGCCAGAACTTGATTTGAGTTCCTGACCTGCTGGCTCTGTGGCCCTACAGAAATGGTTTCACTTTTCCAACACCGTATCTTTGTCTGACTTGTGAAGCTTAGATGAGATACTGCGTGTGAAGTGCCACTCATAGCATAAAAATTCGGCATCAGTTGTGGACAAGTTGAAAGTCTACCCAGTGCCTGCAGGGAAACGGTTCCCAGATGTCTGCTCACCATGTGGTCAAGATGCGTCAGCGCCTGTCTTCTGAAACAGCAGCCACGTCTCACAGCAGAAGGCCTCTGTTGGGGTAGATGACTCATGGTAATGGCCGTGGACACGCTCCCTGAGGAGCCCCCCACCTTCAGCCACAGATGATGGACTCTGATTGGCTTGAGCCATGGGTTGAGATCCTATAATCTGGTGACCTGTAGCGGAGGGGCTTAGCACGTGGTCTGAGTGCCCGTGTGTGGTTGTACAGCAAAGGCTCACGTCCAGAAGGTGAGGAGCTAGGATCAGGACCACCGTTGAGGCATGGTCATAGAGGTCGCAGTGGGTGCCATGACGATCTCCATCTACACAAGCCTGGTTGTCCATCTGCAAATTCTGTAACTGCACTGGTCTAAAGTGGAAGGAGGTGATGCCCAGACATCCATTATTTATGTTACAGTGTCACGGGTGAGAAACCGTGGTTTGTGTTCATCTTGATTGAATAATACGGGCCAACAGCAATAAATCTTGGTCTAACTAGACAGGTGCCTCGTTATGAAAGCTGAATCCACAGGACCCCTTCCCTGTGAACAATGAAGTGATTTAGCAGTAGCGTAGATGCTATTATGATGTTGGAGATGGGGAAGATTAGCCGGAAACCTATGAGTGGTGGTTATGTTAGGAGATACAGAAATTAAACAGCATTTCCAGGAGAGGGTCTGACCCACAGCATCCTTCAACAGAGGTACAGGTGGGGCTTCTGCTTCTGGGGAGCGCTGGAGGGGGGTTGCGATGTGGTGTTCTTGAACAGTCCAAATTCCCATTTCACCTATAATTGAAATACTCATCCAGTTATACACTGAAAGAGAGAAAAGGGTATATAATATAAGTAAACTTTACATTTACTTATTCTAGGGGTTGACTGAGAACAGGTTGTTATAGCGTTAAA
Source organism: Panthera leo (assembly GCF_018350215.1). Taxonomy (NCBI): domain Eukaryota; kingdom Metazoa; phylum Chordata; class Mammalia; order Carnivora; family Felidae; genus Panthera; species Panthera leo. The sequence goes on from NC_056687.1 coordinate 8,705,508, forward strand.
TGTCAAAGCCAGAAGGTAATGAAAATATGTTAATAAAACTGTTGTGTGCCTGTGTGCATGAGTGGCTGAAATTATTCACGAGTAATAATAACCTGAAGAAAGTGCTGCCTTTAAAAAGTCAACCAAATTGTTAGCTCACCCAACTGTTTATAGCTTTGCTAAGTGGGTTCAGAGACCCAAGATCTAAAAGGGAATATTTTGCAACCCCAGTTACTGGTGTTAATCTAAATGCTTTGTAGCCCTATGTTTAGATGTTAGTGCTTTGTAGATAGAAGCGGGAGAGGGGGTGAGAGGTACAGAGGAGAGGCATTATCTAGAATTTTTGAGGAGTGCTAAAACACACACACATTTGGGGAGTCTGGGTGGCTCAGTCGGTTGTGCACTGAGAATCTGCTTGGGATTCTCTCCCCTCGCCCCCGCCCCTTCCTCTCTCTGTCAAAATAAATAAACTTTAAACACACGCGCGCGCACGCACACACACACACACACACACACACACACACACACACACACACACTCACTCCACTGGTCCTCCCTCTCCCTGACCACCCTCTTTATCCCCAAGAGGGGGTCATAGGACAGTAGGAAGCTGTAGGATCCATGCAACAAAGAGGAAGTGCTCTATTTAAATACCCACCCAGTGTCAAACCACCACATGTGTTCTGTCTTCTTCCTACCGGAACCAGATTTCCTAGGTGACTGGAGAGATTCAGAGAGACGAAGCCCCTTACTTGATGGTTAGTTCTGTCAACACTGGGATTTGAATTTGAATCTTGATCTGATTCCCTTGGTCTGACTCTGCTGCACTGTGGTGTTTTCAGAGTTCCTCAGGAACCTTTCCTTTCCTGTCCTGCCAGGAGCAGTAGCCACCCCATGCCCCAGTTCCTGGATGGCACTGTGCATCTTTGGGACTGTCAATCTCAGCTTTGCACCCACATGCCTAGCCACTTGTTCAGAAGTCACCAGTGTGTCTCCAGGCATCACAGAGCCCTCTGGACCGACCCCTTACTCCATGTGTTGTAGTTAAAAAAAAATAGTTAAGCAGTTTTTCTTAAAAAAAAAAAAAAAAAAAAACGGGCACCTGGGTGGCTTAGTAGGTTAAGCGTCTGACTTCAGCTCAGGTCATGATCTTGCAGTTTGTGAATTTGAGCCCTGTGTCGGGCTCCGTGCTGACAGCTCAGAGCCTGGAGCCTGCTTCAGATTCTGTGTCTCCCTCTCTCTCTCTGCCCCTCCCCAGCTCGTGCTCTGTCTGTCCCTCTCTCTCAAAAATAAATAAAAACATTTAAAAATTTTTTTAAAAATGCGTGTTCTTACATTGAAGACAACTTTAAAAAAAATTAAGAAAATTGACTCCTAGAGTCAGACTTTTTCAAAATGAAAATATCTTGATATTTTAGCTTTTTAACTTAAAAAAAAGTCTTCCTGAACTAATGGTTGGTGTTTGCAATGTAATATATTAAAAAAAAATTTTTTTTTAAGTTTCCGAAGTGAAGTTTAGCGCCGTTTCCTTTGAACTATGCAGACGTCCGCAGGGTTGTGCGTAGTGGGAGCACCTCTTCCAGTAAAGCTTTTAAAAGTCAGAAACGGTGACTGAATGAATGTCTGGCTTCCTGGGTCCTCCTCCCCCTGCCTCATCCCTACCCCCCCTTAATTGGGTTATTTTTTACGTATAGAAAACGGGAGGGGGACTATCTGAGAATGCGTGTTTCCGAAAGGCAAGTAAAGGGAGGGGTCAGAACTGAGAATACCAGGGGGAAGACGTCAAAGAAAAGACACAGCGTGTGCACCAGGAGCAAGAGTGGGTGAAGGCCCCCCACGCTCCGAAGATGCCGGTGGCCACACGCATGCCACCCCCCGAGCCCAGCGGCAATCTGTGCAGGGACAGGAGGCAGACTCAGCCTGCCCGTTGCACAGGGCACACGCTCCCCAGGGAAGGACGGCAAGGGACCGGCACAGCCATACGTGCAGCGTTCGAGTTATGGGGGATCCTTACAGGGAGCCTGCTACCGCTCAGTCGGCTGGCAGTCTGCCGTCTCTGGAAAGGAAGAGAGTGCTCCCCAGCTAGTGAGCTGGCGGACGCATGCTTCACCTAAGGAAGCAAAGTTGAGTTTCAATAAATCTTCTTTTAAATAGCATTTTTTCCTGATTGTACAATGAGTGCACTCCCAGTGCAGAAACACTGGAAAATTCAGAGAAGTATAAAGAAGGAATTCAAAACCACGTGAAATCTTACCACCCAGAGACCGCATGAGACAGCATGGAGGAGTCAACATCACCACGTATTGGTTCCACCTCCACCTTCTGGAGGTAACAACCCCTGTTGATGTGTGTCCTGTGTTTTTCTCTAAATGCACACAGGAATGGACAGCTTACATAAAAGGGGATCGCACGTGCTGTTTTCACGCATTCCCTTTTTATTGTCTGTAAGATTAAAATATCAGTAAGATATCAATCAAATAAGGTATCAATAAGATGTCCATAACTATACATCCGCAACGTCCTTTTAATAGTTCCACAGTCAGGAATTTCTCCAATCATCAGGAAACCTATTTTGTAAAATATATCTATGTGTATTTGTTTAAAAGGGGGGGAAGGTCTAGGAGAATATGCACTTTTAATGAGAAGAGGGACTTATTTTCTGCTCTGCACTTTTCTGTATTTTTTTTTTTTAAATGAATACACTCCTCAAAATAACCAGAGCTAATATTGTGGTATATTTCTTAACAGTTTTAAAAAGGGTATTTTAAAACATCTTTTAGAATAATGCTGTATATAGGGTTTTGCGTCATAATTTAATCAGCTGAAGGAGTCCAGTGGACATTTGCGTGTATCACAGATGGCTACATGATAGGTTTTCATGTGAGGATGCTATGATTTTTTTCATTCCTTTATTGATAGACCGTTCATATTGTTTCTGATTTTCACGTAAAGCTGTGATGAATAGTTGTGCCCTGAATTATTTTGTTTCTCTGTCTGAATACGCCTTAGGATTTATACCTAGAAGGACAGTCACCAGGTCAGAAAGCATAAAGTTTTTAAGGCTGATTGCTTATGAACAGACTGGTTTCACGAATTTCTACTTCTTAATACTATCAAATAAGCTTTTGCTCATAATAAAACGGGTGCTGTTGATAACTCTGTCTTATTTAATTTTAAAGCAGATCTTTTAGTTCTTTTCTTGGAAATATTGATGAAGAATTAATTACAAATATTATATCTAAACATAAAAGCCATGGTTTTTTTGCCAGAATTTTTCAGCATAATTTTTTTAATGTTTATTTATTCTTGAGAGAGAGAGAGACAGAGCATGAGCGGGGGAGGGGCAGAGAGAGAGGGAAACACAGAATCCAAAGCAGGCTCCAGGCTCTGAGCTGTCAGCGCAGAGCCTGACGTGGGGCTCGAACCCACAAGCAGTGAGATCATGACCTGAGTCTAAGTCAGATGCTTAACCAATTGAGCCACCCAAGTGCGCCAAATTTCAGCATAATTTTTAAAGGTGACCAGTCATCTTAAAGGAAAGTTTTAAAATAAAAAATCATCCTATAACACCTAATAAGTAATAAAGCCTGAATAAATCTCACTCCGTTTTCTGTGAATTTTACATAGTTGGAATAAAAGTATATGTAGGTTTTTGTATACTGCTTTTTAATGTTTTTATTTATCTTGAGAGAGAGAGAGAGCAAGTGTGTAAGCGTGTGCTCAAGCTGGGGAGCGGCAGAGAGAGAGGGAGAAGAGAATCACAAGAAAGCTCTGTGTTGTGAGCACAAAGTCCGACATGGGGCTCAGCCTCACAAACCATGGGATCATGACCTGAGCCGAAATCAAGAGTCAGAGGCTTAACTGACTGAGCCACCCAGGCGCCCCTGTATACTGCTTTTTTATTTAGCAGCGTGTTGCAAGCATTTCTTTCGTGTTACCACATACTCTTCATAACCACCCTATTTAATGGGAGTTATTCCATTGACTTCATGTACCACAGTGTCCTCATTTCCCTATTGAACACATGGGCTATTCCCACAGTTGTATAGCTCTTGGTAAATGTGGACTGACTGTTTCCTTAGGTCTGAATCCCCAAAATGGATTGAATGGGTCTGAATTTAATTTAATTTTTATTCCTTAAAGATTTTCACACAGGTTCATACCGGCCTGTCCTCTAGATCAGTCTTAATTATTGAGGCTTTATTCCAACGGTGAAATTCGGGACGTTCCCGTTGGCCGAGCACCCACGAGGTGCTGTGATGTCCTTAGGAACCGAAGTGGTCACATTTGCAAAGTGACCTTTTGAGGTCTGGATGTTGGAGACTCCAGAGAAGAGTAGAAAAACAGAGCGCTTTTCCGGCATGCCCCGCCAGTACCCAAGTGAGTGCCTTCAGCTACCACTCACAGAAACCTTTTATTCCACAGCCTTCGCAAACAAGGACAGAAAATATACAGCAGCAGGGGCATAATCATTATGTAACCTCATCCTTTTTTTTTTCTTTCTTTCTTTCTTTTTCTGTTTCCTTTTGTGAGAACATCATCAACTCAGGATGGAAATGCATTTATGGTACCTCCTTTCTGCTAAAGCAAACTCTAGCGGCTTCATTTTCTGAAATGCAAAATTCGCGAAGTTCATAAATGCTTCTTTGTTGACCGTAAGCCGTGTGGTTTGGCCCCCAGAGTTATCTCAGATAGCACAAATAAATCTGGCGGCCCCTGGTTGTCTCAGACCGCGTATTACCTCCTTCCCTCGTTGTCTCCCTCTTGCAGAATTTCCTCCTGGCCTTCAGCTGCACAAACTCCGTCTTCTCATCAATATGCCCTGTTAACTGCTGCCAAACCTCCAGCAGTTGAGTGCATATGTTCCCTTAATCATTTCTCTTTGTTCTAGAAGTCTGTGTTTGGTTTCTAAACCTCCCCCATCCCCTCGCCTAATTCCACCATCACCAGCACTGGCTATCGACAGGACCGTGTTCTGTCTATGTGTTTATTTAAAGAACATCCTAGATTGCCTGCCATTGAGAGAGCTTTTGCAGTCTGCTCACAATGTGCTAAATCATCCCCCCCCCCCCCGCCTACTCCCCTAGAAAAGGTTGTTAGCTGCCCCCCACCGCCACCAGAACCCGTGGCCTTTGGAGCCCAGGTGAGGGGTTGCCGGAACTTTCTGGAAAGCGTGAAGTCCTGAGAAGACAGTGTTACCTCCCTGCATGGACAGAGATCCCTTCTCTGTTTTCCGCTGGTCCGACCCAAGAAAAGGACGCTTTATTCTTGGAGCCCAACATTGCATAGGAACAGTTGGTCTCAATGGGTTATTCATGGTGTCCAAGAGAAATACTTCTGGAGCTGTGTTTCATGTAAGATGGAAGGTGGGCTTGGCACGTCGACGCAGGCGGCCTGCTCTCTGGGAGTGCCCTGTGCCTGTCAGACCAGCCGGCCCCCACCCGGTGTGGCCAGGCTCTTCTTAGCAAGGAAAAGGGGTTTTCCGGGCCCCTTGCTACTGGGGTCCGCGCACATCAATGCCAAAGTCTGCCGGCCATGGTGCACAGAGAGACACTGTGCCGTTTCTCTACACTTTTAAGTGTGTTTCTTCTCTTACCATCTGTGGAGGCCCACCCCCTTCCCTGAGCCCCGATCGTGGTCTTTCTTCAGGGCCCTTTCTCCTCAGCACCTGGGGAGCAGGGTGCTATGGAACCTTGGAAACTGTTATTGGAAACTTCATACAAATACCGTCTCTCCATCATCCCTCCTCTCACCTCTTCCCTCTCCCGAAAGTACTTCACAGAGCCAGCAGCTGCACCCGCAGTGGGCAAACCTGATTTTTGCTTGGTTTAGTACATTCGACCATGAGCCTTGCCCACTCGGTACCTGGTCAGCAACTCCTGGGAACGCAGAGGAAAGTCTTCCTCACGCAGAGTTAAAATATGTAGAAAGTGGCTGGGAGAAAATTCTCAGTGTGAGGGATTTTTTTTTTTTCCCTCCTTTCCTTTTCTGGGGGAAAAAAAAGGTTAATACTGACTCATTTGGTGGAGATATAAGGCACTTTTCTACCTATCCCCAAAGGGAAGTTTGTATTCTTTTAAATGAAACCATTTTAAAAGCAGAACTCAAGCCTAAAATGATCCAAGGTTCTCCGGAGTTCTCAGAAGGTGTAGATTTATTTACTATAGTTAAAACATAATTAGTTCTCAGGGGATAGTGTATCTTTTAAACGGCTTTATTGCCACCATATTGGTTTTCTGAATAATCAGAAACTTCTGTTATGATTATGTTCTAGTGTTCGGACAGAAACGCACCGTAAGTAGAAACAAATGTCAGGAACTGCTAGTTGTCACCCAAAGAAGGGACACCACATCAGAGTGGGGAAGAAAGAACTTGGTAGGATATTCCGAAGAAATAGAATCGAGCAACGTCTTAAATAAACTAAGAGCTCAGGCAGGTACACAGCCTTTCCCCACCCCAATCTTGTTTGATTAAATGGTGTTTTCTTGGGCTCTTCTTCCTTGTTCCCACTGCAGAGGCTGGGAAGGGGGTCATTATCCCTCGAAACCTGGAAAATGGCCCTTTCTTTCCCCCACATGCTCGCAAATGAGTGCAAACAGGGTCCCTTCTCGTGTGTGAGCTGTGGGCTGCCCTATCATGTCCCCGTTCTGGCTGACCAGTCTTTCCCACCGTTTGCAGGTTGATGTTTGAGATCCCGCAGGAAATGGGGTTAATAGCCATCGCAGTCCGCCAAACACAGGGCAAAGGTCAGTCATCTTTTGTTATCGTTTCTGCTGTTTTGTTTTCTAAAATCTGTGACTCCTGTGTCCAGATTGCCAATGGATCATGTGTCCTGATCGCAGAGGAGACGCACATTACAAGTGCTTGTGTTCACACCCCCTAACATGGAGGAAGAGGGCGGGAAATTGATCAGAAGACTGAGCCTTTTAGTACAATTAAAAGCATTCTCTCAAACTGAGATGGTTATTAATCACTGGATGTTCTACTGGGAATTTTTTGTTTGTTTGTTTATTTTTGAGAGAGTGTGAGCAGGGGTGGGGCAGAGAGAGAAGGAGACACAGACTCCCAAGCAGGCTCCAGGCTCTGAGCTGTCAGCACAGAGCCCGATGCAGGGCTCAAACTCACAGACTGCCAGATCATGACCTGAGCCGAAGTCAGACGCTTGACCGACTGAGCCACCCAGGCGCCCCTGGGGATGGTTTTAACATTCAGTCATCTACATCTTGTAAATTCCTCTTTCTGACACATTCTAGGCATTGCAGTGTGTGAATCATGACTGTGTTATAGAGACATTTACTTGCCTGAAGGTTCTCTGGGAGGTGCCTTCTGTGTCCCTATTGAGCGTCACACAGAGGAGGCCTTCCGTCTGCCAGCCCCCACCCCGCTGCCCTGGAAATTCCATGCAGCGGGCGCTTGATCAGTGGTCAGTGCCCGTTCACAGAGTGATCACAGAGAAGCCAAGGGCTGCTCAGAGCTTCCGCCACCTGCTGACCCTCGGAAACCAGAGCCCGCATCCTCCCAGAATCCACTTGGGGTCCAACCGCAAGCAGATTCCATGCTTGGTGGTCATGCAGGAGGCACTTGGCCCTCGCCCCTGCTCCAGACAGCACCAGGCCAACCCAAACGTGCTTGTAACTCTCAAGAGAGGCTCCTTACGCCTTTCTCAGAACGAGCAATGAAATAAGAAATCCACTGTTTCCCACTTCTTTCCTTTGAATATGTCTTTTGAACATAACTCAAAGAGAAAATTCATTTTATCCAAAGCCGGGGGGCTCAATATGGTGGTTTAAATAAAGGACATAGAAGGACTTTGATTATACCTCTCATTTTGATCAGTTTATTTTCTTGGCTTCTGTTTTAGGAAAAAATAGTTCAGAGAGTTAATGCTAGGGCTTACTTTTTAAATTCAACTTCCTTTTCCCCCCCTTATAACAGTGAGATATAATTCACATCCCATACAGTTCCCTCATTTAAAGTGTACAATTTTGGGTTTTTTTAAATATGTTCACAGGTTGTGAGACTATCACCACAATATAGGTCACTTCTAAAATGTGGCTCCCAGGACTTCTCCTGGACAGGACAGACCTGGCTCATTTTCCCCACTGTTTCTGTTTTTGCCTGCATGACCGTATGGAGAAAATTAAGCTGACAGTCATGTTCAGACCCTGTAAGACTTTGAATCATCGAAGCCTAAATGATATGCTCACTGAGGCTGAACATTCTGCTACTTATCAGAAACTTGTTCAGCAACACAGCATCAGATTTTAAAAAGCTTCTCTGTTCTTGAGTTAACCCTAGAATCTCCAAGCATCGTAATCAGTCTGGGTTGATTGCACACGTGGCTGCTCGGCCCATTTTCTGGCTCTGTGTGCATCTGACTCTGTTTGCATGGCGACGTGGCCACTTTCCTGATGGGGCCTGTGTTCCAGGGCGGGGATCGAATGCTTGGCTGAGCCCCATGGGATGCGCCTTGTCCACCCTGCTCGTCTCCATCCCGCTGAGGTCCCAGCTGGGACAGAGGATCCCATTTGTCCAGCATCTGATGTCCCTGGCCGTTGTGGAGGCGGTAAGGTCCATTCCTGAGTACCAGGTACGTGCAGCTCCTGTGTCTAACATCCCCGCCCTGCGCGTACATCCCAGCTGATAAAGTCGGTATATGGAGGATGTGTCCGGACGATAGCTGCATATAGAGTTGCAGCCTGCTCTTTGCAAAGCTGGGCAGCAGAGTATTCTTGGAGCTTTGAGAGTTTGGAAAGCACCAGCAGCTTTTACAGCGGCGTGAGGCTCGCCAGATGTGTTTCTTTCCCAGAGCTTCCTTTCTGTGCTGTTGTCCAATTTATCAAGCATCTTAGGGCAAACCTCTTTTTATTTATCTTTTCCTTTAATTGAAGCCCATTGGACGGGACGGGCCACTTGTGTTTTCTGGTGAAAAGCCTTATCTTATAGACCTAAACAACCTTCTCATTTCCCACCTTCATTTTGCACAGTCACTGTTGGGCAGAGCAATCCTTTGTCTGTGGCCGCCCAGGTTTAACGTGCAGGTTCATTTTGGGGTGTTGCTCCCAGCTCTATGGCAGGGGTGCCTGCTTCGTCATTACCATTGGATACTTTCGTGTCACTTATTAAGGAGACAAGAGACCAGTGCACACAGTCACTGTATATCCTCTTCCTCAGTTTTCCTGGAAGAATTTCACATGAGTGTAAAAAGGGAGTTCCCGGGGCACCTGGGTGGCTCAGTCCGTTAAACATCCCACTTCGGCTCAGGTCATGATCTCACGGTTCTTGAATTCGAGCCCCGCGTCAGGCTCTGTGCTGCCAGCTCGGAGCCCGGAGCCTGCTTCGGATTCTGTGTCTCCCTCTCTCTCTGCCATTTCCCTGCTCGTGTCTGTCTGTCTCTCTAAAATAAACTTAAAAAAAAATTTTTTTTCAAGGGTGTTCATCCCCAGGCTCCCTCCCACCTACAGTCTTATGTCAGGCTGAAAACAATTATTGTATTAACTCCTGAAGTCAGAGGCTAAGATCATGACTTTCAGTGGGGCCCGTCCTCATGTTCAACAGGGAAGCCATCATCTCCAGCGCCCCTTAACCCCCTCTAATGTGGTCATGCCGTCATGGTCACTGTGTGTAGGGCTGGGGTATGTGTTTCCCAGGCATGCACACTGAAGTCCCAGGCATGCACACTGAAATATGACATTTATTACCAGGTATTCAGCACACTTGCTGTCTGTATCTGAAGGGCTTGGGCTTAAGCTACAGATTTTCCACACCAGCGTTTCTCGCCGTCGGCACTGTTGACATTTGGGCCCCACATCTCAGGTGGGAGGCCTTCCTCTGCAGGAGGTGGGACAGCATCTCTGGCTGCTCCCACTAGGTGCCAGCAGGATTCCCCGCAACCTTCACAGGTTCAGCCTGCAGCCCCCTGAGCCAGATGTCTCCCCTCGTAGAAGGCAGTTGAGAAGATAAAGTTCTGTTGGGAGGTCGGGGGGGGGGGGGCGGTATTTTTAACCCTAGCAACAAGTTTGTTGGTCTTAGGAAAATAAATGAAAATTTAAATTTTAAATTAGCCTGGTTAGCTTTTTCTTGGCTTTGATTTTGACCTTGTAGCCTCACCTGTTAACTTAGCGAGCATTCTTTGAGTGCCTGCCTTACGGGAAGGGCTGGGGGCAGCGGGATGTGAGGTGGGCAGCCCGCCCTCAACAGCACACCTGATGGGTGTTGTCCCTCATGCTCCTTCTTCTGTCCTGTTTCTGTAGTCACGCAGCCCAGTCTCACCTGTGTCATGTGACTTTGGTTTGGGATTAGATGTATTCTTCCTTTATTTCATTTTCAGTTTTTACTGAGATACAATTGACCATGTAAGTTTGAGGCGCACAGTACAATGACCTGACCTACTTGTGAAGTGGTTACCCCAGGAACTTGACACCCATCACCTCCTATAGTTCCTAGAAAACATTTTTTTCCCCTTGTGATAAGAACTTTTGGGATTTACTTTCTCAGGATTTATTTTAAAAAAGGTTTTGTTTTTTTTTTACAGTTTATTTATTTTGAGAGAGAGAGAGTGCAAGTGAGGAAGGGGCAGAGAGAAGGGGGAGGGAGAGAATCCCAAGTAGGCTCCATGCTGTCAGTGCAGAGCCCGACACAGGGCTTGAACCTACAAACTGAGATCATGACCTGAGCCCAATTAGGATGCTTAACTGACTGAGATCAACTCAGGTGCCTCTCAGTATTTATTTTTAACAGAGTCCATTTAGCTTACGCAGTACAAATCTAGGATGGTTGAAATAGGCCCCAGTTACATAGAGTTTGCCTTTTTTATATAAAAATTTTAATGTTTATTTTTGGCGGGGGGAGACAGCGTGAGCAGGGGAGGGGAAGAGAGAGGGAGACACAGAATCGGAAGCAGGCTCCAGGCTCTGAGCTGTCAGCACAGAGCCCAATGTGGGGCTCGAACCCACGAACTGTGAGATCATGACCTGAGCTGAAGGCGGACGCTTAACTGACTGAGCCACCCAGGTGCTTCGTACAGTTGGCCTTTCTTACATCTTTGGTCAGATGTCACCATCAGCACACAGATGGTGCCTGTCTCCCTGGACCAGAGGGAGTGTCACGGAAATGCCCATTACTCCTTCCAGAGCTTGCAATCCACTGCCTACCATCCCTCCCACTGTTTCTTCTGTTTGCGAGGTCCCCGCCATGCCAGGTGCCTGTAGTCCTCCACCCTCCCCTCCCCTCCCCTCCCCTCCCCTCCCCTCCCCTCCCCTCCCCTCTCCTCTCCTCCCCTCCTGTCCCCTCCCCGTACCTGGAAGTTCTGTTTGCCCTGGGAGGCCCTGCTCCGATGCCATTCCCGGAAACTTCTAGCTACAAACTCCCTCCTCTAACCTTTTGGTGTTTGGAAGGTCTGAGCCACTTTTATGGTTTCTCCCGTGGCCCGCTCTGGAGCAGTGTTATTTGTGCTTCTGGTTCCATCTCCTGTAAAGGAACCAGCTCTGTGGATGAAGGAGTAGTTTTATTTTGATCCCAAAGAGACTAACATAGCACTTTGTACCCGGGAGGCCCGCGGCAGCTGTTTGAATACGTGGTTGAGATAGTATAAAAATAAGCATGTGGACTTTCTCTTCGATGAAATAGATGCCGTAGTTTCCCCGCAGGAGAAGCCACGATTCTGTAAGCCGCCATTGACCAACTAGACCTGAACGTGTGAAGTAAATCAGGAACCCGGGAACGGGGCCAGCGCGGAAGCAAGCCGCTGCCCACCTACCGCAGGAGCCGAGCCTGGGCAGGGACCGTGTTGGGTACATGGGGGCCTGGGAAGGCGAGAGAGGACATGCGAGAGTGACCAAGGCCAAAGTCTCCAAGCTACAGATTTTCCACACCAGCGTTTCTCGCCGTCGGCACTGTTGACATTTGGGCCCCACATCTCAGGTGGGAGGCCTTCCTCTGCAGGAGGTGGGACAGCGTCTCTGGCTGCTCCCTCTAGGTGCCAGTGGGATTCCCTCAAGCTGTGACAACCAGATGTCTCCATCTGTTGTCTCCAGCATTGCCCAGTGTCCCCTGGGGCAGGGTAGCAGAATGGCACCCTTGCTCCGGCCGCCATGGAGATCCCTGTTCTAGACACGAAGGATTATGAAGCTCCCTCCCTGTCAGTTACAGGTCCCGGTGCTCATCCCCACGTCTTCTTTATGCTTTTGTTCCTTTGTGCTTTTGCATTTCTCCTCTCTGCCTAGAGTGCCCTGCAGGGCAGAACAGAAATGTATTCCACTGGCTGAGATGCAAAGAAGGCCTTGTTGAAGGGAGAGAAGGAGATTTCTTGGAAGCAGCAGGCTCTGTAGCACAGTATTAAGCTCCCTGGGGGCTTGGTGTCAGAAAGCCCTGGGTTTGGGGGCACCTGAGTGCCTTGGTCAGTTGAGTATCTGACTTCGGCTCAGGTCATGATCTCACGGTTCGTGAGTTCAAGCCCGCATCGGGCTCTGTGCTGACAGCTCAGAGCCTGGAGCCTGCTTGGGATTCTGTGTGTCCCTCCCTCTCTCTCTGCCCCTACCTCAGCTGGCGGCTCATGCTGTCTCTTAAAAAAGTAAATTAACATTTAAAAGGAAGGAAGGAGGGAGGGAGGGAGGGAGAGAAGGAAGGAAGGAAGGAAGGAAAGGAAGGAAGGAAGGAAGGAAGGAAAAAAAGGAATGGGAGGGAAGGGAAAGGGAGGGGAGAGGAGGGGAGGGAGAAAAAGAATCCCAGCTCTGCTGCATCTGAGTGTAACCGCAAGCCACCCAGGCAGTCTCTCTCAGCTTCAGTTTCTTCCTCATAAAACAGGGACAAAACTAGTACCCCCTGGGGGTCTGGTGTAAGTAACATAGGGACTAGGGCTGAGAAGGGGCTCTGGGTGGTACTGGCCCTCAGGGAAGGAAGCGAAAGCACTGTGGGATCAGAGGCCATCAGCTACCCTGCAGTCTTTCCGTTTTATTTGCTGAGGGTCTTTCTTTCAGCCTCATATATCCCGATTTCCTTCTTCTCCCCACACGTGGCACAACTTGGCTGCCACCCCCGGCCCAGGAGACCTGGCAGCTCCAGCACCCACCGGGTCTCACCCGGTCTCTGTGCGCCCACTTAGGAGTCCCGGCAGGAGGGGGGGGGATCTGGGTGGCCTAGCTCAAGGCAGTGACCGGCACCGTTCCACTGCGATCGGGGCTCAGGCAGGGTCGCCCAGGGTTGCTTCAGGATAGAGACGCAGTGAGCCGCAGAACAAATCGTTTCTGTTAACTGCTGACTGTTGGCAGTGTTTTGAGATCCTTCCGTAATAATTCAGTGAACCGTGTTCCTACCCTGCATCTCTGTAGCATTCTCCTTGAAACATTTCTACCCACCTTTTATGATATTGGTTGATTTAGGGCATCTTTTCTCTCTCGGGCATGAGCTCCTTAAGGGAAGAGAACCCAGAAGTATTATTCTCTCCCTGCCCCCAACCCAGCACACAGTAGGTGCTCACTGCTGGTGGATTTTGGTTTCCCGGTGCGTGTAAGTTACGTTTGCACTATACTGTGGTCTAAAAAAGCAATGGACACGCCTTAACTAAAAAATATTTTATTGAGAGAGTGCCTGGGTCTCAGTCACTTAAGAGTCCAGCTCTTGGTTTTGGCTCAGGTCATGAGCTCACGGTTTGTGAGTTTGAGCCCCGCATCAGGCCCTGCACTGACAGCCCAGTGTCTGCTTGGGATTCTCCCTCTGCCCCTCCCCTTCTCATGCACTCTCTCTCTCTCCCTCTCTCTGTCTCTCAAAATAAATGAAAAACTTAAAAAATATATATTTTATTGCTAAAAAATGCTAACCATCATCTGAGCTTTCAGTGAGTTGTGATCACTGATCACAGATCACCATGATAACCAAATAATGAAAAAGTTTGAAATGTTGTGAGAATTCCCAAATTGTGACACAGAGACGCGAAGCGGGCAAGGGCTGTTGGAAAATGCTGGCACTGATCGATCAGCTTGCTCCTCTCAGGGCTGCCGCCAGCCTTCGGTGTGTAAAACACACAGTGTCTGTGAAGCACGATGAAGACATATGCCTGTACTGAGATAATGAACAGTGCTGGGGTGTGGGGAAAATGCCAGAATTTGTGCCAGATATGTTCTTTAGGTCTCTCCCAGCCCCAAGGTGGTCCTTTCACACTGGATTGTCCCAAAGATGAGCTGTCAGAACCAGAAGAGAGGTTGAGATCCCATGTTCCATTAGATTCGAGAACATCCTGCCTATCTTCCTTTGGGCTAGATGACCTGTCCTGATCCCTTTGTGTCCTGTGCTTGCTTGATTAACGCACAGATTTTCCTTTAGGATATCAACTTACGAGTGAAGTGGCCCAACGATATTTATTATAGTGACTTCATGAAGCTTGGTGGAGTTCTGGTTAACTCAACGCTTTTGGGAGAAACATTTTATATACTTATTGGTAAGCTTTTAAAGCCCTTTCCTCCACATTTTTAGATTAATAAAAGCAAAAATAAAAATGGTTTATACATGGCTACATTGGGGGGAGTGGATTATCATATGGGATTACTTTTTCTCTGAGTCCTAAGTTACAGAACACAATATGTATGCAAAACAAGCCAGATTGGTTGAAAGCCCTTCAAGGGGTTTAGCGTTCCTGTCTATGGCCATGGAAACCACCAAATTGGTATCACATCAAACAGGTTTTTCATTACACCTCTCCACGTGCCCGCTTCTTGTTGAATTAGAAATGGTGAAAATAAACATTTGACATGCCATTTTGTAATAAGAAAAGAAAGTTAATCTCAAGGATGGGTCTCCTGGTGGTCTGGCATTCTTAATGGGACCTTCCCAGGCCATGAAAAAGTTGCGTTCTTGTGGACCTTCAGAAGAAGCTCCAGGCTGGTCAAGGTGGGGTGAAGAATCCTGCTGCCCCGCAGCGCACCCGCGTCAGGCGAGGAGGTGGGTTCAGAAACGGTTTCAGAAATTCTTAGGCTCCTGCTCCTCCGAGCATCGGCTTCTCCCTAATGTCCAGGAGAACTCAACATTCAAAAATTAATACTGGACAGAAAACACGTGATGACGTGTCAGAAATGCCAGCCAAAAGATGCAAAGCTTAGGTTTCCAGCACTGCTACCAAACTGTTTCATATCGTCCAAGCTCTGCTTCCCATTTTTAAATGTGTTAATGAGGCTAGATGTAGATGTTCTGAAGTAGGGCCCATAGGTATCAATGGGGCCCAGGGATGGCCTCAGGGAGCTAAGGAAGTCTGCCATTGGGGGCGGGGGAGGAAAGGGAACATGTTCCTCTGGGGAGAATTCATAGCTTTTGTTAAATTCTTAAGGCCATGGGAGGTGATGGGGGGAGGAAAGATTCAGAGTCACCAACAAGGGTACTCTCTGGTTCTTAGAAAGGTGTAGCCGAAGTTGGCACTAGTCAGTGTTGCTATTTTCCCCAGGACTTGGGATTTTCTGAATATAACGGAGATTTTCAGGACTGTATACACATACTCTAATGCCTCACCCTCCATGCTGTGTGTGTTGTTGAATGAATGAACAAATGAAAAACTGCTGATTCTGTCCCTGTTGCTGTAGTTATGTGTTTTTTGTTTCCAGATGTAATTTATATTGCTTTGTATTTTAATAGCCAGTATATTAAAAAAAAAAAAAAATCTGAGGCCAATCAGTCTTTCCCTTCATGCTGAAAATGGCTCCGAACATTTACCAAAGAATACTGCTATTGTAAATGTCACCATTCTATCTGAGGCGAGTATTTGGGGAATTTTTTCTCAGAGGCACTGAAAACAAGATAGTCTCACTGCTTCATTCTTGCCGTATTTCATTTCTTATTGAAGACCTCTTTGAGGTTGATTCAGGGCCCTGTTGAAAACTGAGGTTTGACTTCGCTGAAGACTTCCAACTCTCCCGGAGAGGATGGTGATATTAAGTAACAGCAGAGACAAGCCTGTTCAAACCCCACTGCTGGTAACTCGCTCTCCCGAAGCTGTGGTTTAGGAGCCTGTAAAAGAGCCACTGAACATGAGTTGGCCCCTTGCCAACAACGTAACCCTAGCACCAGAGACTTCCAAGGGTAAAGTATTAAAAGATGTGTTCTAGGTTTATGCCATGACCGAGGTTTGAAATCTCTGAATCCAGAGTTTACTCCTTAAGACCTGAATAAAATTCTTTATTTTCAGACATGTGTTCTGTTACTCAAGTCGGAAAAGAAACAAGAAATTTTACTGTATATTGGGCTCAGGGCAGACCTACGCTTCTTGGCTCGACCCCGTGAAGGATCGTTTCAGAGGCCAGTCTAAGGAGCTCGGTCCCGTTCATAGCTTCCGTTTAATCGAATCGAATCTGCCTTTCTTACCCCAACCGGTCTGCAGTAAGGTTGGGGTGGTCCCAGCTTGAACAAGGATAATAAAGGAAGGATGAAAAAAGGAGACCGGTCCCAAAGAGATAAGTCATTCTTTAAGTGGCCAGAGATAATAAATTTGAAATGAGGACGAGGAAGCAGGGGGCAGGGGATCCAGGCTGTAACTTCTTCCAGGTGGTTGAGAGGAATGTGTGATCCTCCCAGTACGATGAGCTGCTCGCGTTTTTCAACCGTTTACTTTTGTTGCAGGCTGTGGATTTAACGTGAGTAACAGTAACCCCACCATATGCATCAATGATCTCGTCACAGAATACAATAAGCAACACAGGGCAGAGCTGAAGCCCTTCAGGACCGATGATCTCATCGCCAGAACTGTGACCGTGCTGGAGAAACTGATCGACACGTTTCAGGACAAAGGGCCCAATGGCATTCTTCCCCTTTATTATAAGTATTGGGTACACAGGTCAGTGCTGGCCCGTCTTCACTCTTTTAAAATGTCTTCGTTCAATTAGTAGTTCGCTATCTTAAAACAAGAAACTGAGCACAGGTCTAGATAACTATTTTTTCCCTTTCTGATGGAGAAAAAACTGGCGGACACTATTTTGAGCAAGTTACCATCAGCAATGCCAGGACGAACTGGCATCCCGGGTCTGCTGCGGATGGGATGCAGCGAGAAGGACACAGCATCACCGGAGAGTTTTCCCGCATGTTTATTTAAATCGTAGAACATTCTAGATATCAACAGTTTTCAAAGCAAGATCCCCCAGGGGCAATAGCATCCTCACCTGGGAACTTGTTAGAAATGCAGGTTATTCTCAAGTTCCACCCTGGGCCTCCTAAATCAGAAACTCTGAGGCTGGCCGAACACTCGAGCACAATTCATGTTTCAACAAATGCTCCAGGGGATCCACACGCACCCAAAGCTTGAGAGGCACTGGTACCTATCAGCAGGCCTCTGTGCTTCAAAAATGTTAATGTCCTCTAACACAAAAAAATAAAAAGAAGGTGGGAGATTTGTTTGACATTAAAGAGGACTAAAGAGGCATGACAATAAATGCAAGATGTGATTCATAATTAGATCCTGGATGGGAGGAAATAGCCACAAAAAATATTAATGAGACAATGGGGAAATTTAAACATGAACTATATATTAGATGTTATTATACCAAGATTAGACTTCTTGAGGGTGATAATGGTATTTTGGTTTTGTGGGAGATTGTTCTTAGGAGGTACATCCTGAAGTATTTAAGTGTGAAGTGTCATGATGCCTGCAACTTATTTTTAAACGTCAGCAAAAAAGCATGTGTGTGCACGAAGAGAGAAAGCAAATATGGAAAATGTTATCAGTTGGTGTGAATATAAACGAAGAGGGAATCTGAGGTTCATTGTACTATTTTTTCAACTTTTCTGCAGGTTTAGACTTCTTCCAAATAAAGATGAGTGGCGGGGGGAGGGGAGGGATCCTCTATTTTAAAAACTATTTACAAGGATGTAACTCACCACAGGTACATTTGGAAAATATTAAAAGTAGCATTAGAGCGAGTTTAACTCGCAGGCGATGCCACCCAGCTTTGTTTTATAAAATTAGCTTCCCAGCTCAGTTTCTTTTGCCCCAATCTCAGCCAAGAAAACCTAGAGCTGCACAGCGGTTCTTAGAAGTGCTGGGGGGGTGAGGAAGTAGGTACACATCATCCTCCGGATGAGCAGAATGAGGGGAAAGTCCGAACTCTATGTTGGAATTGCCATCAACCTGATTGTGCTAGTAGTTTATGAAAACAGTTCATGAGGGACCAGTGAGAGTCCGAGCATCCTACCCCGCCCCCCCCCGCCCTCCCGAACCCTTTACCCAATGGGTAAGTACTTAACCACCTGTCTGTAGACACTGTGTGACATTTCCCAGTGACTGTCTGCTCTTCTTCATGTACAGTGGCCAGCGGGTCCGCCTGGGAGGCCTCGAGGGCCCGGAGGTGTGGATAGTCGGCCTAGATGACTCTGGGTTCCTTCAGGTTCAGCAGGAGGACGGCGAGATCGTGACAGTGCATCCAGACGGCAACTCCTTCGACATGCTAAGAAACCTCATCATCCCCAAACAGCAGTAGCCCGAGCCTGGGGTCACTGTCTTGGCCGCTGGGCAGTGGGAGGGTGGGCGGAGACACTGCATCGAACATTCCGGTTCAATTTCTGCTGCCTTTCCTAGCCCGAGGAGCTGGAAAACGGATTTAGAGTTGTAGGTGGATTTTTTTTCTCCTTCCAGTTAACCTCCTTAATTCCTTAATTTTGTTCTGTCTGTTGCCATTTGACTTGGTGTCAGAAGATGTTCTGGGGGGTAGCAGAAGATTTAGTTCAGATAAAGCACTACCACAGGTGTGAAATCTTTCTCCCCTCTTGGGCTTGGATGTGTGTTTATTGGCCCAGAAGAAAAACACAAAAAACACAAAAGTTTTTATTTGGAAACAGCAATGGAATAATTCAGATGTTTCCCCAGTAGCAGAGACCTTCACTCCCAGACTATTAAAAAATAAATCAAAAAAAGCTTCCAGGCCCAGACCAGCAATGAGGTAGAGGGTTGGTAACACTGTTTATGAGCATCCAGGGAGGTGTTTTGCTAGAAGAACACTGGCAGTTCGTTGTTTTATTATTATTATTTTTTTTTGTCCATAAGGAAAGAGAAGGTAGATTTCTGAGGGTTACTCTGGACCCACTGGTTTGTGGTCCAGTCACAGTGCCTAAGTGGCTGCAGAGATGGATGTCACTGGCAGGCTGCAGTGACCTTGGAGAGGAAATCAGTTACTTGCTTGGACATTAATGTATGAGCCCTCTTTTCATAAATTTGAATTTACTGCGTATCCTGAAGTGATGGGATCAAGTTCAAGAGCCTTAAAGTGTTGATTAGGCCTCGTGTGAATGTGGGGTGGATGACTGGGCCCTAACAGCTGGAGACGAAGACGCATTCATACCACACACAAGGGAGGCTTTGGGGCTTTTGAAATGTGGCGCATTCCTGAAAGACGGTTTGGTGCACAGAGAACAGAAGGACATGGCATTTTATTTGTAAGCCGTAATTTTTACCCCTCTTTTCCTAAATTGCTAAGAAAGGAAATACGACTGATACTGAGCACCCATCGTCTAAGAGGGAGGGAGGGTGTGTGTGTGTGTGTGTGTGTGCGCGCGCGCGCGCGCGCGTGTGAGAAGCTTTAAAAGAAGATGTTCAAGATCTGATGCCCTAAAAGTCTCCATGGAAGAACAAAAGAAAGGAAACCTTTTGATATACGTTTGTGATTTCCAGATGTACTCCATGCTCTTTCCATGTAACGCCTATCTCCGTTGAACTTGTGAATCACACGCATTACTTTTCAGCCTTAAAAGGCCAGTTTTTGTCCACTTTTCTCTCTTCCTGCCAGTCCCATCTGAAATTAGTGGAAAGAAAACTTGATGGAGCTCTCAGCATTGGACAGAATCCCTTTATTACACACTAGCACTGTCTTTACCCAGCTTTACTTAGGCTAATTCCAAAAACTTGGGTTTTCAGTATAAAACGTGTCCACCTTTAGCCAGGCACAGCCAGCACCATAGGAAGGGGGGATAAATAGCATGTTTAGTTAAGTACAACAACCCAATATGTGTTTTTGGAACTGTAACTTTTAAAAGAACTTCAGAAGTAATTTTTGCAAATAAGGCTTCAATTAGAATTATTTTTGTCAAAAAAAAAAAAAAAATGCTTCTCTCCTAAGTGTCTAAGTCTTCTTTTGGAATTAGTGACAAGTTTAAATAAAAACCCACACCACCCCAAAATCACCAGATGAACTCACCCTTGAGAGGGCATCTGCAAAATATCATCAAGAGGAAAGATCTCCCCGCTGATGCTGCGAGTTTCATTTCTCAAACTTTGTAATATAAGGCAAGTCCTCTCTCAGAGCTGCCATTGTTACTGTTTGAATTTCTTTGGGGGGTTCTTTAATGAAAAACATGCTACGTTTTGTTTTTAGCTGAAGTCCTGTTCTAGATAGTTCTGCTTTGGGGGAAAAAATGTTATCATTTCCTTTCCTTTCTGTAAATTAAAACTAATGAAGTGTCGCCATGTCAGCGCAGATGGAGATGTCCCGGGCATAGACCACTTTACCTCTGTGCTTTTAAGACTGTTCTTTCTCGTGTAGTCACCCAGTCGCCTTGAGGGACACGAAGTAGACTTGAAGCAGATGCTAGATTTTCCGTAAACCCGATTTTGCCTCAGATGAACCAAAGACTTTTGAAATTCTGCTTCATATAGAAGAGCTGAATAAAAGCATTTTACTCGTAGCTATTAGCGTTAGGGAAATTATTTACTTGCTACGCGACACTCATGGATTTGAGGTCGTTTTGTGCACCTGACGGTCTCTGATCTCAAGGAGCTTTAAAGTCTTAACGGAAACTTTGCATTTTCTTCATAATCTTGAAAACATGGTAACTGAACTCAGGATTGGCGTGGGCTTTCCGGGCATTTGATTGGCCCCCGCGTGTGGAGGCTGCACATTGATTGGCCCCCGCGTGTAGAGGCTGCGCATTGATTGGCCCCCGCGTGTAGAGGCTGCGCATTGAGCATCTTACCTGGTTTTGTAAAAGACCAGACCCCTTCTCTTCCCGGCTGGTGGCAGATTTCGGAGGAAGCCGTGGAAAAGCACCCCCGAATGTGCACAAGGAAGTTTTCCCTAGGACTCGTGGCCCCCGCCGAAGCAGCACCCCTTGATGCTGGGCCTCCTGGCAGCATTCAGGGGGTGTGGGCAAAAAGTCCAAGGATTCGTGTCTGGTCTCAAACACTCCGTGGGGGTTGCTACCGCAGACTTTGCCCGATGTGGGAAGGAGTGGGCCGATGAGGGGTGTGTGATGGGTGGGTGCACAGGCCCAGGTGAGGGTAGTATGCAGCCTCCAGTCCCCGAGTCCCCCACGTACACCCACGGGGCTGGCCTCTGGGGTTCCCCCTGCCCTTGACCTGGGAAGCGGGAGAAAAGCCAGTCTCACCCAGCAGTTTCAGGATGTAGCAGGGAGACATTTTCAGCTTGCATTCTGGAAGCTCTGTTTGCTCCTAACGGGCAGAAAATGGAGAATCCTTATTCCTGCATAATTACTATGCACATCAAAAATGTTTAAAAGCGTACCCCTTCCCATTTTTACCTTTTCAAAGAATCATCTCTGAAAAGTAATTACTTTAAACCAATGCCTATAAAAATCGAGTCTTACCAAAATAAACTTTCAGGTTTTCTGTACAGTTTGGGCTCATTGTTATTTCTACCACAAGTTTCATTTTTAAAAACAGGCAACTACTCTTGGTTACCAGCATTTTTATTCATATTTAAACATTTTTACAAAATAAATAGTTTTACATGGTAAGGAGTATGTATGTATTTCTAAGTTATTAAGAAGCTGGGTGCTTTTTGTTGTTTTTGATTTATTTTTGACAAATGTGTCATACAAAAGAGAAATATTATTATTCCAAAGAATGAAACCCAAAGTAAAACAAAAACAAAACAAAACAAAAACCTTTTAGCTCAGGTGAGAAAGAAATATAAATTTTTAAACTGAAAAACTAATGTGACAACAAATTTAATAGAAGAACAAATTTTGTTCTTGGAGAACTGTTCTTTTGTAAGAACTGCTTGACTTTTGTTTTGAGGCTTTTCCCCAAGATTTCAACTTTATATGTCATACTTAAGTTTAGGAACAGCTTGAATAAATGCATCTTCGATAGCCCAAGAGTTGCGATGCACTACGATTTTAAACGACTGTAATTTTCTGGCATTTGTTTGAAAACCTTCTTTTTATGTCATTTTATCGCAGCAGCCCCCACAGTCTACCTTAACTGTCTTACAGTTACAATAAATTACAACTTCGGGTAGACTTTGTCCGGGATTCATTGACCGTGTAAACCTCTCCCACCCTTAGGGTCCAAGGGGAAAGGCTTGGTTGGCCCTAGGACTGTTTAAAAAGGACAAAGGGGTGGGGGGCCAGGGAGTGGAAAATACCGCTCTTGCAGATCTCCTGAAGCAGCCCCGTTCCCTTCTCTACAAAGGTATGAATGGAATGGCTTTTCTAGAAAGGGCTTCCATGAACATAAAGGAATTCCTTTCCCTGGGAGGCCCCTTGGAGGGCCCAGCCAGTCTTAAACTGGGTTTCTTTCTCAAATCCGTTTGATCTGGCATTTTTCGTCAACGTGTTAGGAACCCACTACAATTTTTGTTTTCTTTTTTTGTGAAAGAGAGTCGTATTTATTAAAATGCTTCCTCTTCCCCTGCCGGAGCCTCATCGAAGTCAAGAAACGATACCCCCAGCTTAAATGTGCAGACTCTTAAAGATGGGCTAACAATATTAGGTTGCCATGGTAACTCCCGTTCACTTTAAACTGAGCTGCTGGCCGCCTGAAAGCCGGCTTGCGTAGGAATCTTCCTTCACGTTCTAGGCTATGAAAACCGTGATGTTTGTGTAGACAAGGACGTTTTCCCTAGTACCCATTTTATTTTTCAAGCACACACACACTCGTTGTTAAGCCTGTTTACGTTATCATTTGTGAATCTATAACGGTCTTCTCTTTTTCACCGCAACCTTTGCTCTTAAGCTGCTCGAAAGCCTTCATGATCTGTATTTACTCAACACGGCCCCCGGTGGTTCACAAGTTAGACACAAATGCATTTTGCGGTACTTTATTGAGAAACGTCGGTGATCTCTCCCGCTCCTCAAAACCTATCCTTCCAGGAATCATGGTTTAATTAGGACGGTTGTGAGCATAAAAAACTAATTACCCCGTGGCTTATTTTCCGTATGCACAAAGACCTGCTGATGAGGTATAGCTAAGCGCAGGACAGGGGTGTATGCGTTCGCTTCTTTTGACTCCGTCCCTTTGCCACACCACACGTGTTCCAAAATTTGCAACTTTCACCCCCCTCCCCCGCCACGAGGCAACTGACACCCTGCTCAGAAAGGAGGCAGACCCTCTGTGACACCAGGTCGGCAGACGATCATTTCACATTTTGAGAAGTTGATTACAGGTGCCCTTTGATTCTAGAACGATGCCTTAAAGACTTTCGTGAAACATCTTTCCGCTCAGGCGCAGAGTTTCCTAGAAGAAAACCGTTTCTGACACAGCGAAACGATGGAGTGTTTACCGGGTGAAGCAAATTAGAAGACGGTGGTTCAATGCATCGAACCACTTCAGAGCCATGGTAGGATTTTTAAACGGTGGAGTCTTGAAGCAAAAACATAAAAGACAAAAATGAATGTAAGTTTATTTTTAAAAACACTGCTGGTGCTTTATAAAAGGATTTGTTTACCTCCTACATACAGGACATGTTCATGGAGTTTTCTTGCTATGCAGAAAAGGCAGGAAATGCTAAAGAAAATGTATGCACCGTTTTTATTAGATCCCTTTAGCGACTTTTCTTCCACAAGGCGCAGTCCATTGACAATTTTCCATATTGCACATGCAATTTAACTAACTTTATTAGCACTACTTGTAGCAAACACGAGCCTAGGGAAATACAGGTCCGGGTGGACCAGAGGGATTTCGCCTTGTAATCAAACCTGACAGGGGTAGCCAGTCGCCTTGGGCACCTAAATCATCCACATGTCATTCTCAGAAAATATCTGGCTATATATAATTTTTTGCATTTAATGCCTATTCAATATACTCTGAAGGTGCTATTCTCGGTATCAAGAGTTCACAGAGGTTAGGAGGAAGTAAAAGCACACCCATGCTCATTCACTCCCTTGGTCTTGGCTTGCTGATTGTTGTACCGAAAAAAAAAGGCTTAAATTAAAACTTTTCATGAGGCTCATGAATGACTTTTAAAGACATGAGAGTTGTCGATTCCTGGGGCTTCAATCATCACATCCTGCCTTAAGAGTCTAAGAGCGCTCTGAATTCTGGAGCCTCCTCCTCCGGGTGGGCCACCGCCTGGCGTATCTGACCGGATCGGGTTGGGCTTTCGTCTTTACGGCGGAGGCTCCCCCGGAGCGGAAGCGCCTTCAATCCCCGGTGGGATTGCTGCTGCGCATCGGGGACGAGGCGAGGCGCGCGGGCCTGGTGGCGAGGCGAGGAAACCAAGTCCGCCCCCGGAGACGGGGCAGGTGGAGGTCGCGCGGGGGACGCGGGGGACGCTCAGCTCTGCCCCCTTCGGGACCCGGCTCTCGGAGAACAAAGGTCTGGCGGGCCTTTCTCCCCCGCCGCGGGCGCGCCGCAGTCCTCGGCACCGGCGTTTGCGGGATCTGCGTAAAAATCTAGAAGCCGGCCGCGGAGTTCTATTAAAATAGTCGTCTCTGTATAAATTAATTTAAACCGTGCATATACAGCCCGCCCCTCGTAACTCGGCTGCACTCTGGACAACAGGAGCCCGGGGCCCGGCCTATGGCTTCTCCCTGCGGGCAGCCCTGCGCGAGGTCACCTGCCGTTGGTGATGATGACCGAGGCGCCCAGGTAGTGCGGCAGCGGCGCGCCGGGCGGCGAGGCGGCGGCGGCGGCGGGGCCCGGGAGCCGGGGCCGCAGCGCGCCGGCCGCCGCCTCGGGGCCGCCGGGGCCGCAGGCGAGGGCGGGCGCGCCGGGCGCAGCGCCCC
This sequence comes from Panthera leo, assembly GCF_018350215.1. Classification (NCBI taxonomy): domain Eukaryota; kingdom Metazoa; phylum Chordata; class Mammalia; order Carnivora; family Felidae; genus Panthera; species Panthera leo. The sequence goes on from NC_056687.1 coordinate 8,730,414, forward strand.
CCAGCGGCCCGCGCCGGGCCAGCACGCGGTGGTAGTTGAGCAGCACGAAGGGCAGCTGCGCAGGCGCGCCCGGGGGCTCCGGGGCGGGCGGCGCGCAGCACTCGGGCGCCGCGCGGGCCAGCGCCAGCCGCGCCCCGTCCCTGGCGGCCTGGCGGGCGGCCTTGGCCGGGCCCAGCGCGGGCTCCTCGCGGTAGTGGCCGCAGCTCGGGAAGCTCGGCGGCGGCGGCGGCGGTGGCGGCGCGGTGTCCTCGCCGAACCTGCGCGCGGCGGCGGGCGCTGCGGGGACAGGCGACACGTTAGACGCCCGCGCGGGGGGGGGGGGGGGGGGGAGGAAGGGGACACGCCCAAAGCGGCACCAACCCGGCGGGCCCCGGGCGCCGCCACCACCCTCTGGGCCACCCGCAGCGCGCTCCGCCCCCCGCAGCCGCCCGGCCCCTGCCCCTCCGCGCCCAGGCCCGCCCGCGCTGTCCGGTCGCAGGCTGCGCTCTGCGGCGTTCGGGTGGTCGCGTTCGAGAGCGAAGAGGAACAGGTGGAATTCATGTGAACGGTGCGCTCAATTTAATGCCACATGTCCGAAAGGTTATTTCAGTGTGGGGTCAATCGTTTTAAATGATTGCGGTATCTGATTCTTCGTTCCTGCCTTCCAAGTGCAGGCCCACCCAGCAGCACCTCCCATTCTCCTAGTAGCCGCATTTCAGTGCCCAAGAGCCACACGTGGCTGCTGGCTACCATCTTGGACAGCGTTGGTTTAGAGGCTTGCTTGCTTTTTTTTTTTTTCCCCTTAGCCCTCGGTGGGGAGAGTGGGGTGGTAATCACCCTGCTCCCTTTAGTGGGCTCATGACTAAAGTAATAACCACCCTCACTAATTAGATGCCTGCAATCAATTAGCTCCCTATTTTTTTTTTTTTTTTTTTTTTTTTTTTTACCTTAAGACAACCTTTGTCTTCCTTTAATATCAAAAAAGACTAGGAAGTGGATCGCAAATTGCCCCAAATTAGCACCTTTGGTCCTTTTTTTTACCAAGTGTGTGATAAACGAGGTTGTTATTAACCTCTTTCGCTTTCAAAATAGCAACTTTTTAAAAAATGTAATACTGTGGGTTAGTTATATCATTGGCCAACTTCCACAGACCAAGAAAAATAATTCTTTCAGGTCAATCTCAAGTGGATAATATCTTCAGCTGTTGTCAAGATGCCTAGCTTTCTCTTTCTTTCGTTGGCTGTCAGGGGAAATCCCTTCCTTGGTTATTTGAGGGACCCAATGCACTGATGGCTGTCTCTCCAAATCTGAGACACTGGCGGCTCCGAGGACCGAGGACCGGCCCAGGCCGAAGGCGGGACCATGCTGCCCTAGTGGCTGGTGTGTTCTTTTCTAAGCTCCCCACTTTTGAAAAACGTGTCCTAGTCATCTCCAAGGCAGTTGGCTTTCTCCCACGGTCTATCCCTCGTCTCACATTAGGGACAAGACGGGTCTCAGCCTTGTAAAGACCGGGTCTGAACAAGAGATTCCCAAAGCCGCTGAGGAGGAACAGAGCCCTACCTGCCTCCAAAGAGAGGAAGAGGGGAAAGGAGGGGGCCCTGCGAGAGCGCTCCTCTTTAAGCAGGTGATCCGTTGCTGGGGGCATATAACATGTACCCGCATTTAGTGGGCACCGCAGGAATTTGTACCATGTTGGTCTACACCCTGAGCAGTAGTTAGGTCTGCGTGCCACGGGAACATACCTCTCGCAGCCACCCCTCAATCCCCACCTACCCTCTGCCTGGGGTTGGCTCAGTGAGCAAACAGGAGACGGGGCCTGGGGAAGCCGGTGGCACATCCACAGAGGACGTTTGCTCATCTGCCACCAGGAAGGCTGCTGGAGGGGCCATTCCTGTTGTTGAACCAGCAGTGCGGGCAGGCACCTAGCGTGTGCCCAGCCCTGGGGTAGGCATATCACCTGGCCTCCGATCCCATTTTACAGGTGAAGAAACTGAGTCCTCGGAGTGTTTACATCATTTGCCCCGGGTTGGTGAGTGACATTTCTGTCTCTGAGCTCATGAATTTCCACCACTGTTTTTCCCGCTTTGAAAACTGGCGTGGGAAGAAAGCCAACAGGATCCCAGATTCATTTGGGGGCGGGCTGGAAAGTAATCTTTTAAAATAAATGCCGTTGGAGCATTCTCCGCACATGGGAGCTGGTCCTGAAAACCACTCTGTCTCCCTCTTGGGGAAGCGAATGAGGCCGGAGCTTTTGGGCGGGGGGGTGGCTGAACGCCGGTTTCCTCCACCCTTTATGCCGTCACCAGTGCCACTTGTGGCACACGGGCGCGGTCGCCCAGCTTTCCAGCCTGTCACGAAGCGACTCCCGTTGCCAGCAGGAGAGGTGGAATCCCTACTTACAAGCAGAAAAAGGAGAAGTTTGCCCAAAGCGTGAGGATCCTTTTTCCGCTTGCCACCCACCGCCACCGTTCGCAGTCCTGCCCCCTCCCCTCGTGCAAACATGACCCACCTTCGTAGTTTGGCACGAGGCTGTGCCGAGCAGCGTTCACCGGCGGCTCAGAGAGGTTTTTGGCTGGAGACTGGCCGCTAGGCACTAGGGGGTTGGCATAATGCCACTGGCATTCGCCACCGGCTGGCAGTGCGCTCAGGAAAAAGCGTGCCACCTCGCACGGGGATCCTCGGGGCTGCCCGAACTTGGCCGGCAACATTGGCTTTTTGCTGCTGAAGACGTGAGAGTCCAGAGGGAAGTGTCCATAATGGTAGGAGAAAGGCAGGCTGTAGGACGGGGCGTACAAAATGTCGCTGCTTTCTGAATGGAGCTGCTGTTCTGGGGGCGCCGGGGCGTTCGCTGGGGGGCTGGCTCTCCAGTTTCCCAGCTGGCCGCCTTCCAGTTTGTCCATTTGGAACGAGCTGTATTGCTGCACGGCAAAGGAGACGGACGACAGGGCCGGTGAGGAAGTCCCCTCCGGCCTCGCCGGATCCCGCCCCGGAGTCAGCCTGACCGCATCCCTGGGCTGGGCCCACCCCCGGCCACCACAGTGAGGTCCCACTGGGGACAGGTGTGCAGCAAGCAGTGCCACAGAGACACCTCCCCCCGCCCCCCCCCCCCCCGGGGTGGGAGGCGGTCTCAGCCCAAGTGGAAAACATACCAGATACATGTAGCCACTTTCTGAGAGGTTACAAAGTATTAAAACAAAAAAAGGTTTTCGTTTTAAAAAATGCCATGGAAACACCGCTGCACACGAAGGCGGATTCCAGCAAGCTGATGTGCCTTCCCAATTTAGCCTTCTTTTTCCAGCCCTGCTGAGCCTTCCCAGATGTTAGCTCCGTGTGCCTCAGGCTGTGTCTCTACTGTGTGCGCAGGACATCCCCCCAGGGCGGGGAAACTTCCAGGCCCCAGACCCGAGACCGCTATGCACTGAGGCTCATTGTTCCTTAACAGGCTGGGTGTCCTGAGCCCCCAGCAGGGGGTGTGTGTTACCTGTGGCGGGTACGGGTTTGTTCTCAGCTTCGTCTTCATCTTTGTATTTTTGGGTTTCGCTAATTTCCTAGTTTCTTGTGAGGTAGACAAGGCGGTCCTCCAGGAGTCCTGGGACTTGGATGTGGACACCTGGTCCAGGGACAGCTGCAGTTCCTTGTATTCAATATCCCTGAGAAGCAAGAGCAGGACAAGTCATGTCCAGCGGGCCGCCAGGGGGGCAGAGCGGCTTCCCTGCCCCTCCCCCGACAACCCCTCCCCCCCCCCCCCCCCCCCCCCCCTGCCCAGCAAGTTCGTTCCCCAAGCTCCAGCGAATCAGTTCGCTGAGGTTGCAGGGCCCGGGACTTGAGCAAAGGGCCGCCCACCTTCATCGTCAAAGGCCCCCTGCAGCCCTGGGCAGTGCCGAGAGAGGTCAGCATTATCCAGCCGGATGATTTGGAGGTAGCTGTCTCCAGACCTGTAGGTCCCAAAGGTCCCCCAGGGACACCATGGGCCACCAGGAAGCATGTCGGGGCCAAAGCAAGGGCAGGAGCAGTACTCATCGCCTTGAGTGTCTGTGGCTCGGCTGTTCCTCCATTTAGCACCCAGGGAGGCGCCAGTGGGGGACTTTCAAGGGTCCAGGAGCCTGGCTGTCAGCCCTGCCTATCTCCATCCACATCAGGCGCCCATTTCGGCCGTAAAGAGCCGGCTTGGCACAGTTGTGTTCGTGGGAGGGGAAGTCGCCTAAAGTACCAGCCCACGCTTGTCTGCTCAGGAAGAGTCATGAGGGGGCTAAAATGCTCTCTTCCCTGCAGTTTTGCCAAAATCACACTCCTAAAAAAATAATAATAAAACAAAACCCAAGAAACCAGGGACCCGGCAGTCATTCTATGAAAGGAGTGAGAGCCTAAATCCAGGAGTGAGTTCAAATCCTTGAACACACAGGAGGACCTTGTTCAAGGTGGGGCTGGGGTACAGCAAAGGTGTCAAGTTCAGGGACAGAACTGGGTGCAGGTGACTTAACAGTAGCCACAGTGGGTCCACAGTAATATATGATCCCAGGGAGACTTATGTCCTGTTGTGTGTCTAATGGTCCTAAAAGAATTTGCAACTGAACTTGGCCTTCTGAGATTTTAAAGAGACCAAACATTCATCATCATTTGCAACAGGCTTTATAGAAATACGGGGGAAATGTGAGAGATCCCCATCCCAGATGGTGGGAGCACGCAAGACGGCCCTGATGTTTGTGGGCACCAGGAGCGTAAGTTCATATTCCCGGTCTGGACGCGTCTCCTGTCCCTCCTGGGCAAGATGGGGGGCATCTCCCACCTTTCCCCCACCCCCGCACCCCTCAGCTGGTCTCTCGGATCTGATCTTCAGCTGTGCCTGGGGCAGGGCTCCCTTCGTGGTATTCCCACCGCAGCCCAGCACCTGGCCCTCGGTGCCGAGTTCAGAAATAGTTTGGACCTTCCCGAACCACCAATTGTTCAAATAAAAACAAAACAGGAGACAAATGAACAGTTTGAGAGAGAGACAGAGAGAGAGAGACAGGGCTTGCGGCTTGTGAGAGCGGGCTGATGAGGGGCAGGGGAGAGGAGAGAGCAAGGAAACAAATACGTCGGACTTACGTGAGGACATAATTGACACTCACGATGCAGTGCGGCCGGGACGAGCGGCTGTTGTGCACGACGGTGGCGTAACTCTGCACCCACACCCAGCCGCCCAGCTTGGACAGCAGCCGATAGTACTTGGTGGTGACCTGGCCCTTCACCAGCACTGCAAGCACAAGGTGACATGAATCCCGAGGGACAATTAGCAGGCTCTGCTTGGGGGGCTCTGCCCCCACCGATGACCTCAGCCCCAGTTCTGGACCTTTCTGGGGCCAAGGACACCTTTGGGAACTCGACAAAGAGATGGGCTTTCTCTACAGGAAGGTGCATGCTTGTGTGCGCACACGCACACACGCAAGATTTTTTGCCTATAATTTCAAGAGGTCCAAGGCGCGTTCTCTCCCCTCCCCTGTTGAGAACTCAAATTTAATAGTCACTGATTTCACTGGGAGAAACAATTAGTCCCCATAAAACATTTGCATCTGGCAGAGTGATAAAATTGGTTTGGCTTTTCAGTTTCCAAAATGCCACGATGATGTGATAATCCCTCAAACCCTTAATCCCCACACCCTCAATAGGTGGCGGCGGGGGCAGGGAGTGATGCAGTTGTTTAAACAAAATAATAAGTACATTCAACCAAGCTTCAAATTGTTGTTAGTATTTACTACTCTCCAGAACATGTGTGTGTTCACCTTGAGACTGTTTGCTACTCTGTTGCCATGTATATTTTCTTCCCATCAGCCCCACTTTTCATCAGGCCTATTAATTTCCTACGTTGCTCATGTAGGAAGGACCTCTGCTTGGCTATTTAGTTTCTGAAAACTGGGCCTCTGGGCCCATCTTCTACGCGTGGGTGCAAACTCCAGACTTCTGAGCCATACTCACTTCCAAAGCCTCTGTACTAATTTGCCTCAGGGCCTGGAGGGCACAGGCTGGAGAGAAAGGGAAGTGCCAGAAGCCCTGGGTGGGCAGGAGAGAAGAGAAAGGCCCAGTTATCCTTCTCCAAGGAGGGGAAGGCCAGCACAAACCTAAAAGGCATCCCTTGATGCCCAGGTCATGGCTACAGGGCATTCCTGTTTCTCAAATCAGGGCTGGCCCCAGGGCCCTACTAACAGCCACCTGAGCAGGGGTTTGGGGAGGGGGCCAAATTCTGTGACTGCACTAGCTGGCACTGAAGGAACCCCCTGGAGGCTCACAGACACAGAAATTCAGCCCCCATCTTATGCCACTAGGCAGAGCCCCCGCGCCGTCTGCCCAAACCCTCCCGAGGCTCTCCATGGCCTTCTGTGACTTCTTTCCACATTAAGGGTGCCTCTTTATCATCCACTTTAACACCTGCAGCAAAATATTCTGGTGCGGAAGAAAAATTACTGCAAAAATGATAGTCGAGGAGTTGTCAGCCTTAATATGTAAAGAGTTCATACACATCAATAAAAACATTAAGACCTAGAAGTAATATGAAGAAAGGACTGGAACAAACAATTCACCAAAGATTAAATATAAATGATGATCAAATGTTCAATGTATTTGCTTAACTCAGAGCTAGATACCATCCATTAAATCAGCAGACAGTAAAAAAGAAACAAATATTGCCTGGTTCCATTTATGTGAAATGTCCAGAATAGGCACATCCGTAAAAACCGAAAGCAGATTAGTGGTTGACAGGAGCTGGGGGATGAGGGGAGCCGGGAGTGACCGCTGATGGGTACCAGGGTTCTTCTGGGGATGAAGAAAATGTTCTGGGACTCAGTAGAGGTAATAGTTGCATGACATTATAAATATACTAAAAACCTCGGAAAACTGTTAAGATGGTCAGTTTTATATTATATGAATTGTATCTCAAGGGAAATAAAATGACAACAATGATGTCAGCTGATCTATGGGGAGAGGCATTGTCACGTGCTGTTAGAAGCATGGACTCGTGTCGTCCTGGAAAGCGGTCTGACAGTTCACATCCACTGACACAGTGACTTCACTTCCACTCATTGCTCCTATTACAAGCGGTCCTGCTTATAATTCAGGGGGAAGAGGAAGGGGACGCTTAATTGCCCATGAATTAGGGAAGATGAAATAAACTTTGGAATACTATGCCGCTATTGAAATAATGATTAATAAGAATTTGAAATATTACGGAGAACGTGTATGATATAATGTTAAATGAAAAAAAAGACAGGATTCGATATCACAGAAATACAGAGATAATAACAGACTACTATGAACAATCATAGTATGCTAACTAACTAGAATTTAAATAAAAATTTGGAAATAATTGTAGCACACTTTAAGAAAAACAATTATATGCCAACAAATTGAGCAACTTACAAGAAAACAGATACTTTGCCAGAAATATACAACCTACGAAGACTGAGTGATGGAGAAATAGAAAATCTGAACAGACTAATAACTGGTAAGGAGTCATCAAAAACCTCACAATAAACAGAAGTCCGGGACCAGATGGCTTCCTTCACCGGTGAATTCCACCACACATTTAAATAAGAATTAATACCAATCCTTTTCAAACTCTTTGGAAAATTAGAGGAGGAAAGAACACTTCCAAACACATGTATGAGGTCAGCATGACCTGGATACCCAAACCAGACAAGGACACTGCAAGAAAAGGAAAATTACAGGTTAATATCTCTGATGAGCGTACATGTAGACATCCTTAACAAAATATTAACAGATCGAATTTAACAATACATTAAAGGGATCATACGGCATGATCAAATGGGATCTATTCCTGGGATGCAACGATGGTTCGACATCTGCAAATCAATAGGATACACCACATGAACAAAGTGAACAATAAAAATGGATAAAGAAAAATCATTTGACAACATTCAATAGCCACCTATGATAAAAACTCTCAACAAAGTGCATATAGAAGGGAGGTACTTCAACATAATAAAGGCCATCCATGACAAGTCCACAGCCAACATACTCAACAGGAGAAAGCTGAAAGCTTTTCCTCTGAGGTCAGGAACAAGTCAAGGATGCCCACGTTTGCCACTTTTATGTGACACAGAATCAGAAGTCCTAGCCAGAACACTTAAGCAAGAAAAAGAAATAAAAGACAACCACATTGGAAAGGAAGAGGTAAAACTGTCATTATTTTCAGGTGGCATATTATAGATAGAAAACCCTAAAGACTCCATCAAAAGACTCTTAGAATAAGAGAATTCTGTAAGGGTCAAGAATACAAGATAAGTACACAAGAATCTGTTGAGTTTCTACACATTCGTAATGAACTATCAGAAAGAGAAATTAGGAAAACGATCCCATTTACAATTGCATCAAAAATAATGAAATAGCTAAGAATAAATTTAACCAAGGAGGTGAAAGACCAAGACACTAAAAACTATGAGACGTCAATGAAAGAAACTGAAGGAGACACATATTAATGCAAAGATAGACACTCCATGTTCATGGAGGGAAAGAATTAATATAAAGTGTCCATAGTACCCAGAGGCATCTACAGATTTAATGCAATACCTATCAACATTCCAGTATCATCCTTCACAGAGATAGACCAAACGATCCTAAAAATCTGTATGGAACCACAAAATAATCCTTAAAAGATCGAAAGCAAAAATAACAAGTGGCATTACATCAAACTAAAAAGCTTCTGCACAGCAAAGGAAACCACCAACAACATGAAAAGACAACCTACCGAATGGGAGACAGTATTTGCAAATTACATACCTGATAAGGGGTTAACATCCAACATATACGAAGAACACATACAACTCAGTAGCAATAAACAAACAAACAAACCAATAAATAAAATAGTCCAACTAAAAAATGGGCAGAAGGTCTGAATCGACATTTTCCCAAAGAAGACATAACATACAGACGGCCAACAAGTACATGAGAAAGTTCACAGCATCACTTATCATCAGGGAAATGCAGATCAAAATCACATGAGGTTTCACCTCACACCTGTCAGAATAACTATTATCAAGAAGACAAGAAATAACAGGTGTTGGCAAGGATGTGGGGAAAAGGGAACCCATGTGTACTATGACTAGGAAGGTACATTGGTGCAGCCACCATGGAAACAGTGAGGAGGTTCCTCAAAAAATTTAAAACCGAACTACCATATGCTCCAGAAATACCACTTCTGGGTATTTCTCCGAAGGAAACAAAAACACTAACTCGGAAAGACCCCTGCGCCCCCATGTTCACTGCAGCATTATTTACAATAGCCAAGAAATGGAACCACTCAAAGTGTCCACCCATGGATGAATGGATAAAGAAATCGTGGTATACATACGTACACACACTCACAAAGGAATACTGTTTGGCCATAAAAAAGAAGGAAATCTTGCCACCTGCTACAACACGGGTGGACCTCGAGGGTATTATGCTAAGTAAAGTAAGTCAGACGAAGACAAATACCCTGGCACCTCACTTACATGTGCAATCTAATAAAAAAAAAAATCATAGATACAGAGAACTGATCGGTGGTTGCCAAAGGTGACGGAGGGCAGGTGGGAGAAACGGGTGAAGGAGATGGTCAAGAGGTACAAACTTCCAGCATCGGAGACTTCAGTTAATAACACCGTGTTGTATATTGAAAGTTGCTAAAGGAATGAGCTCTTCAAAGCTCTCAAGACAAGAAAAAAATATATATAACTATATATTGTAACTAGACTTATTGTGCTGATCATGCAGGAACGTGTACAAATATCAAATCACTACGCTGTACATCTGAAACTAATATAGTGTTGTATGTCAGTTATAACTCATTAAAAAAAGAGACAAGATTCAGAAGAGCATAGAGTACAGGTAAGAAAAAGTACATGCACGCTCACATATACACCCCAACTAACTGCGATCTCGGACACGTTACAAAGCCCCGGTGACTCGGTTTCCCTGTTTGGAACAAGAGCGTAATCACACTCCCTACCTCGCATGGTCACAGTGAGGATTAGATCACCTATGGGAAGCTTTAGACTAGTGGTGGCAGTCACACAGCAAAGACTCAATACATATTAACTCTCATTATCTGGTCAAATTACAGGTTAATTTTCATTTTCTTCTATTCCACTTTTCTTGATTTTCTACATTTCCAACAATAAGGAGGTATCAGCTTTATAATAAAAGTGAAAAAATTATTGGGGCACCTGGGTGGCTCAGACAGTTGACCGTCCAACTTCTCAGGTCATGATCTTGTGGTTTGTGGGTTCGAGTCCCGCATCAGGCTCTGCACAGAGCCTGGAGCCTGCTTCGGATTCTGTGTCTCCCTCTCTCTCTGCCCCTCCCCTACTCATGCTGTTTGTCTCTCTCTCAAAAATAAATAAAAACATCTAAAAAAAAATTTTTTTTTTAAATGAAAAAATTATTTTTTCCACAGGCAGGTAGTTTGTGTGGGGTCAGGGAGTGGAAATACAACACGGATCAGGCCCCCAACCCCTTCGGTGGGTGACCGCCATCCCCCCTTCCACCCCTGGGACGCGGGGCGGGGCTCCCGGGAACAGTGCAGACACAGGCTCTCTTCTTCCCGGGTTTAGCACGTGCACCTCCGTGGACGCACGGGGCAGGGGCCAGAGTCCGTGCTGGAGAGCACAGACAGAGATAATAGGAAAGAGCTATCCTTACAATGTTCCTCCTCTTGGGGTTTGCTTTTTTAACAGCAAAATCCATGGTTTCGGGTGCCCGCTCATGTCCGAACCCCTCATTTCACGTCCCCTACAGCTGTGGGAAGTAGGCACCACCAGGAAGTGGGGCCAGCAGATCTTGAGGGCATAGCCGGGGCCCCCAGCCCGGTGTTCTGACTCCCTTGTCTCAGAGTGATCCCTCTGGGAGGAAGGGGCACGAGTCTCCAGAAGGTTCTCTGTGGCTCAATGTGCAAGGAGAGGTACAAGGGAGGTTAGCGGAGACTCGGCCAATTTGCTTTTGGCCCCGAAAGACATGCTATGGGACCCACCTGGGGCCCCATACGTGGACTTCCCCAGAGGTCATTCCTTCAACAGAAGGACTTGCTCAGCCCCTCCACTCTGAAATCTGTCCCTAGCGGTACCCGTCACGCCCCTGGCAGCAAGATGGTGTAGTTTTCCTTTTCCCTCTCTTGGATTTCATACTTTCCTTATTTCTTACAACATTCCTAAAACCTACCCGTAATCATCTAAGCTGGATACAATAAAGCCAGTTTATCCCAAATATTTTATATTCGGATGCCAAGGGCAGCAGTTGTAGAGATTTTATTTCTGACGCTCCCTGACTCTGCTCTGAGGCGGCTTAGATACAGAGACCAAACAAACACGGGCATAGAATTGTTTTTTGCTTCTCTATGACCCGTGGTGATAGTCCACATTATCAATCCAAGCTGAAATCCTAGACGCTTAGTCACAACATGCCTTGCTTCGGTCTAGCTCCCCCTCCAATCTGTTGCTCTTAATTAGCTGCCTGAAATGATCCCGTGGAGGGTGGGGGGAGGAGGAGAGCGGTGGGGGGGGGGGGGGGGCTATAAAGTAAGGCTCTGCTTGGCGGTGGGGGACCAGGCAGGCTGGAGAAGGCCCGTAAGCTGTAAGCTCCGGGAACAGAGGCCCTGCTCCTAGGCTCCTGTGGGGCCACAGCATCTCCAGCATCGGGGCCTCAGGTGGTTCTGAGATCAGGGTGCCCCATGCTGAGAGGGAAGCCAGCGGTCACGGTTTGCCCAGGCCGCTTTGGGGTGGAAATTCTAGTTCCGTGAATCTGCTACGCAGAAAAGTAGGTGGCCTGCCTGGTTCCTCTGGGAGGCAAGGGAACCTTGGCCTGGAGCATAATTTCTATTTCCGTTTTGAATTGTAAGAGCTGATGATGTCAGATGCCAAAAATCCCTATGGTGATTGAATGGGGTTCCCCCAAACGATGTGTTCCACGTCCTGGCCCCTGAAACCGGTGAATGTGACCGTATTTGGGAAAAGGGATCTCTGCAGGTGTAATTAAGTCAAGGATCTCAAGATAGACGAGATCGTCCTGGAACAGGGTGGGCCTTGCCTCCAACGATCCCCCCATAAGAGACCAAAGAGGAGACACACACTCACAGGAGGGAAAGTGGAGGCACAGACTGGTGAGCTGGGACTGCAAGCCAAGGACTCCAGCAGAAGCTGGCAGAGGCAGGAAGGATCCTCCCGCAGAGCTTTCTGAGGGAGCTCGGCCCTGCTGACCCCTTCACTTCGGACTTCCGGTCTCCAGAACCCTGGGAGAGTACATTTCCGCTGTTTTAAGCCCCCCAGTTTGTAGTATTTCGTTAGAGCAGCGCCAGGAGACAAAACCGCCCTCCACAGAAACACTGGTGAGGTTGATCCCCTCCTCCTGCTATGTCCCCTCTGCCAGCTCAGACCTGCAGTCGGTGACACTGATGGAAAGCCGTGCGCTCCTCTAGGGAGTCTGCACGTCTGGCTGGCAGAACGACACGGAACGCACCGGGAAGAGAGAAGCACTTTAAGGAAGAACGCCCACAAGGGCCACCTTGTGGGATGTGTCCAAAGGGACCTTGACCACGGATGATGGGCAGAGCTTGACCCGTCTGGCAACACCGAGAAGGTCCAGCCCACACCTCTATGTCCACAACTGCTTTCGGGTCAGGACAACGTGGAGATCACGCGGTGCTTTCTCCCATGATTTACCGCTCCCCTGCTCCTGGCTCCCCCTCAAGGTGTAGGCTTCCCCACACCTTCACCTGCAAGCCAACACCTCTGCCTCCAGACCCTGCTTGCAAGAGAGCATCTAAAGGGGTCTGAGCATGAATTAAACGCGATCACCCGTTTCCAGTCCAGAGGCAAGGCCAGCAGCAGAGGCTGGCGCCCCCCTGACATGTAATCGTCACAGTGGATTGGAGACTTGCAAGTTTGTCTTCCGTTTCGAGACCTTTGTGCCCTGTTCCACAGCGATGCTACAGAGTGGTTGCACACCAGTGTCCCATGGACCGCGTAAGCTCACGGGTGGGTTCTGTTGGTGGCTCAGTGCTGTTTTACTGGGAATGCCTCTGGATGGTCACGTGTTAGCCATTCCCTACTGCCCTACAGATGCCCATTCACACATTCATGCTACATGCCTGGCCCCATAAGCATTTGAGTTTGTGACTCTCGTGTGCCACTTCATTTGTTTTAAGTTTATTTATTTTGAGAGACAGAGGCAGAGGGAACGAACAGGGGAGTTGCAGAGAAAGAGAGAGAGAGAGAGAGAGAGAGAGAGAGAGAGAGAATCCCAAGGAGGCTCTGCACTGTCAGCACAAAGCCTGATGCAGGGCTCGAACTCACGAACTGTGAGATCATGACCTGAGCCAGACCCAAGAGTCGGACGCTTAACTGACTGAGCCACCCAGGTGCCCTTAAAATTTTTTTTAAGTTTATTTACTTATTTTGAGGGAGAAAGCCACAGAGAATGAATGGGGGGAGGGGCAGAGAGAGAGGGAGAGACAGAATCCCAAGCAGGCTCTGCACCGTCAGTGTGGAGCCAGACGCGGGGCTCGAACCCACGAACCTCGAGATCGCGACCTGAGCTGAGATCAAAAACCGGATGCGTAACCAACCGAGCCACCCAGGTGCCCCCTGTGCTGCCAGGTGTCCTGGAATTTTGTTATGACAGTTATTGCTTGAACTCTGTAGACCACATATTCAGGCTTAGAAGCCTTTGCGTGAGATTGAAAGTGTTAGGACAGTTGGACTTGGCCTGCACTCTCTGTGATCTGGACTTGACCCACTCTGTCCAGGGGCCCCAGGCGGGGAGCTGGGTGCAATTCTCCACCATCTTGGACATCATGGTTCTTCCAAACTGCTGTGTCTTCCAGAAATCTGCCTGGTGTCCCTCAACAGATCTTCAAGTTCAGCGATATCAATCCCTTCCCAACTGTGCATCACCCCCTCCCCACCCCCAGGACCTGCAGGTCAAGAGAATACAGACCTCTATTGGCTCCCCTCCATGCAAGAAAAAGTCACCCAAACACCTGACAAAGACAGGAGGGAGACAGCAAGGGCAGACCCTAGTTCAGGGCCCCCGTTTCCCTGAGGCCACGTGACTGTCATGCCTGCACCAGGGCCCACACTTAGCTGAGCTGTGGGGGCCTTCCCTCGGCCACCACAGGACAGTGGGCAGGGCACAGGGTTGGAGGGGGGCTCAAATACGCTCCCTAGAGGATCCGTGTTCATTTTCTCTACAGAAGCTTCCGGGGAAAGCCCTGGCACGGTCTGACTCGCATGGCTCGTCTGGGAAGGGCCAGGCCCACAGTGACACGAGGTGTCCGGGCCATGCCAGCCCCTGTCTTGCTGACCCCTTGGAAGCCCATGCTCCCCAAAGACTGCCCTGCGCAGCCCTGCTTCTCCTCAGGAAGCTGACTTTCTGGAAGGTGTTGAATTCTCTTTCTTCAGGGGCTATGCTTTCTTTGGACCCTGTGGGTCCCTGCACTGGGTTAAGATAACATTTTGAACAATGTGTGAAAACCATTTGGCTGACTGTGGTCATCCAGAGCCACCACTGCCTGATGTCCAACTCTGCTGCTGGCAGAGCCCTTCGCCCCATCTCCAGAGAGTCCTGGGGTTTGGACGCCGGTGTGGAGAAAATCTGGCCTTGGAGAATCGGACAGTGACCTCCCTGGGTATTGTAGATGTTTCTTGCGCTCAGTGACCTCATCAACTGCGAAGGAAGATGCGTCTGTATGTCTCCCTGTAAGAGGGGGCCAGCCGCCCGCCCCCCGACCCGTGGTCTTGGAATCCTGAGGGTCACCGTGGCCCCTGGCCCCTCCAGCCATGTGCAGCTGTGGGGGATGGGGAGGAAGTGGGAGAGGCCACCCTGCATGCCTGTGCTCCTGGGACAGCCACTAGGCCAGCTCCAGCGGTGACTGAATTGAAGGACTTGAGCCCCCAGCTTGGCAGGGGCCACCGTGTGGATCTGGGATCCAGGTTGGGATCCCAGGCGGGAGGGCGGGAGGCTTGGGCTAGGTTCCTGAGCCCTGCGTTACTGAAGCACCCGGAGACAGGACCGAAAAGCCACATTTCCAAATGACGCATCCTGCCTTCACAGACCTCCCACCTGCCCTCCCCAAGCCAGCCTGCCCAGCTGGGCCCACTACCTGGGTAAGGACACAGAGCTATTAAAGAAAGTCCCTGTCATGGGCTGACCTGTGTTCCACCCAGATTCGTATGTTGAAGCCCCGACCCTCAGGACCTCAGAATGTCCCTGCATTTGGAGATGGGGTCTTTAAAGAGGTAATTAAAGGAAAATGGAGTAAGACGGGGACCCTAATCCAATATGGCTGGTGTCCCTGTCATAGAAAGAGATGAGAAGGCAGACACACACAGAGGGCCTCACGCATGTGAGGACACAGGAAGGAGATGCCCACCTACAGAGGCAGAAGCCTCAGGAGAAACCGGTCCTGCTGATAACCTGACTTCAGATTTCAGCCTCCAGAGCTGTTAGGAAACAAGTTTCTGTTGTTCAGGCCCCTCAGCCTGTGTTATTTTGTTACAGTGGCCTGAGCAGATCAATATAGACCCCATAAGAATGTGAACAGCATGAGGTGAAAGCATTGTCCAGAAATAAGAACCTAGGGCCCTTGGGTTGGGCTGGGAGGAGCTGGACACACCCTCCTGGAAGAGATGTGGCAGCAGCTGACATCATGGCGGTAGTGAAAACAGAACTGGAAAGGGGGGCGGTGCTTAGCTCCCCCCCCCCCCCCCCCGCTGCCCATGGGGCAGGAGTTTGGGGATAGAGGACACTCCAATGGAGCAACAGGGACCCTGAGCAGTGAGGGCAACAGGGTCCCCCCAGAGGGGCGCCTGCTGGCTCAATTGGTGGAGAGTGCAACTCTTGATCTCAGGGTGGTGAGTTCAAGTCCTACACTGGGTGTGGAGATGACTTAAAAATAAAATCTTAAAAAAAAAGCCCCCCACCCCACAAGAGAAAGGTGACTAAGGTGTGCAAAGCAAGGACAAGATGACCAAGCAGGCTGGGCTGGGGGGTGAGGAGCACCTTATGGAGGGATGGCTGGATGGAGAACTCTTCACAAAGCCTGGAGACCAATGAGGGGAGGAGGCTGAGGAGACACGGTAAAGAGGCGGACCTTCGCTCTGGTTGATGTCTCCTCACGTCCCTCCCCTCACCATGGAGTGCACCCAGGAACTTCTGACGGCCCCATCTCCCTCCTGAGGCCTTTCTTTGGCAGAGCTCACTCTAACAGATGAGGGGGGACGGGGAGATTAACACCCCTAAGAGCAGCCTTCAGTTCACGACAGGCAGGAGCAGGAGTCTAAATACCTCAGCTCACTCCCCTTGACTGAGTCCCAGTCAGACAAGCCCGTCTTGTGGCTCCTTCCCTTCCGTGGCTTATTTCTCTCTCTCCCCAACCTGTGTTTCAGTCACTGTCCGAACAAACTACTGTACTTGAACCCCAGGCTCGAGGTCGGCTTCTGGATTTGGCCCCTCTGGCCCCAGTTCTGTGCCTGGAAAGGAGATGAAACCCCAGGGACCACACAACAGAGAGATTTCAAAACTTCCCCAGCTCCGTACCAATAAAGACTCTGCTTCCAAAAATCATGCTCTGTTTTGTTGAATATCGCCCCTTTCTTCATCTGAAAGACCCAGCTTTGGAGGGGAAAGTCATGTCCAGGTTAATGTCATGGCTTCCCTGAGAGGGACACCCAAGTGAGGTTCTAATCCTGGAGCCAAGGCGTGAGCTCTAGAAGACTAATTCCCACCCCCATCTGTGGGCAAGGCCCTCCACTACCTCTCCCTGTCAGCTCTCCTCTAGTTTACATCTGGAAAAGTTGACAGAAGTGAGTCAGGGACAGATGCGAGGTTCATGGTGGATCCCAAGGCCACCCCCCCCCCCCCATCACCTCCAGCCTGGCTGGGATATGCTCTCTGCCTCCTGCCCCTGGGGTGGTTTCTCCACCATAGTTAAGGTCACCGCACCATAGCAATCGTTGTCAATATTGCTATTTTTTATTTTCTTTGATTTACTAATTCGAGCCCATTTGAAAAAACAAAAACACAAACACGTGCTTCCTCTGGTTTCTAAATGCTTCTGCCTTTTCTGTGTGTCTCCGGGAAGCCTGTGTATGCCTTCCCTTTCAGGGTTCTCTTGGATAATTGAAATGTCTGGAAATGCTAAATTCCAGTGAGCTGAGGCAAATTTATCATGCAAGTTGCAGTGGACCTCTCAGATAAACTCCCTCTGCAGGCCGGGTGAGCTCGGGGAAGATCAGGGCTCCTGGTGAAGCGAAGACGGGCCGTGCCTCCAAGGCTCAGAGCCATCACGTGGCGGGAACCGCTCAAGGCCTGAGAGCCGAACAAACCCGGGCTCTGGTCCTGTCTGACTCAGCTGCTGCCCGCCCACAGGTCTCCACCCGTGAGGCTCACCGCTCATCTGGGAAATGGACACAGGGCCAGCCCCGTGCCCCGAACTGGATACGTGAGGGGCACCTGGGTGGCTCAGTCCATTAAGTATCCGACTTCTTGACTTTGGCTCAGGTCACGATCTCTCGGTTCGTGGGTTCGAGCCACACATAGGGCTCTGCGCTGACGGTATGGAGCCTGCTTGGGATTCTCTCTCTCCCCCCCCCCCCTCCCTTTCTGCCCCTCTCCTGCTTGCTCTCTATCTCTCAAAATAAATACAAAATAAAGTTAAAAAAAAAATGGATACGTGAAAAGCTTCCGTTCTGTGTCGGGGACACAGGAGCCCTGTGCTGGTCATCGCTGTGGCCTTCGTTACACTTCCCAAACACAAGCTGTATTTATTTCTCCCAGGTGGTGGCAGGGCGGAAATCC
The DNA here is from genome assembly GCF_018350215.1 of Panthera leo. Classification (NCBI taxonomy): domain Eukaryota; kingdom Metazoa; phylum Chordata; class Mammalia; order Carnivora; family Felidae; genus Panthera; species Panthera leo. Next base: position 8,748,210 of record NC_056687.1, read on the forward strand.
CTGCTCCCCTGTTAGCCAGGTAGTTCGAGAGAGAGGAAATGGGATTTAAAACGAAGACTTTCAATTCCATAAGTTTTCATTCTCTGTGCTTAGAGGCCTAATCCCTCCCAATGGAGCCCCACTTGGAAGAGGATCCCTTCCTGCAGGTAATTTGGGGGCTTGCCTCCAGCTCCCTTGCTGGATATCGGGGCTCCTGCCATGCTCCTGCCTCCACGGAAAGGGGCGGGGGACCCCCGGGGCTGGGGTTTTCGGAGCAATCGCCTGCCCTCTCCACCGAGAGGGCCCTGCAGAGCTGGCTGCTCCGGCCATCTGCACCCCATTAGCAAGCACCCCTGGGTCCAGGCATGGAGGGCTGGACATGAGGTATCCCGCCCCGTGCCAGTTATTTGCTGCCTTGATTCGGATTCTAGAAGAAAAGCGTCACTTCTTTGAACATGTCAGTGACTAGAGCCCCACCCCCTCCCCGTCCAGATGTTCACCAAACCTTCTGCACTGGCCAATCGAATAGTGATTGTTCATTCTTTCCATGCTGACTTCTCCCATCCTGGGAACCTGTGGTCTCCCCTGAGCCTCCCAGCCGGGTGGCGGACAGTGGTCAGGGGCCGGGTCCTGGCTGCTTTGGCTCCAGACTCTCCAGTCTCTCGCTGTGTGACCTCAGGCAAGTGGCTTAACCTCTCTGAACCTCAGCATCCTCAGTAGGGATAGGAGGATCACGAACAGGAGAGTCTCCTTCACCGGGTTAGTAACATCTTTAATCACCTAAGCCAGTGCCCCACAGGAGCAAGGGCTCTGCACGCGTTGGTGCTTCTGCTGTTGCGCTTTGTGTGAACGTGTCGGGATGTCCTAGAGAAATCTAGGTTCCCAATCTACCGTCTCGAGTCAGCAACTTGTGCACCATCCCACACCTGCCAGAGTTTCCCTGGAAGGTAAGCCTGGATGCTTGAGAACTGACCAGTAGCTGCGCTAAACGGAGGGGTGGATGGGGTCAGTCTGAGGTTTAGAATTCACGTGTGCGCAGCGGAGGACCATTGTACCAAACAAGGGTGGCCTTCCCGCCCCGCTTCTGGCCACCCCCTCCCTGGCCGGCCCCGGCCCCCGGCCCCGCGCCGTGAGCGAGGTACTCACGGAGGTGGTGCGCGTAGCGGAGGTGGAACACGTCACAGCCGTGCACGTGATGGTAGAGGGTCTTCTCGATCAGGTCCTGCGGCTCATACCCGGTCAGCTCGGTCACCCTGGGGGAGGACAGTGGCTCCGTGTGTTACCCTGTTCTGTAGGTTGCCTTCCATTTAAACTAATATTGGTTTTGCCGACTAATCAAGTGCTAAAAGGCTCAGGGTGGGGGGTGATGTTGGTTTTGGAAACCGAGAATGATCTTTTTTTACAAGGAGAAAGGCTTTGAACGCCAGCCCAGTGCAGGATGTAGCACTATTCATGGGCAGGAACGTTCTTCTGAAACTGCTGGCGAGAAGAACGTTTGGGGTGGCTTCAAATGTTTTCCTTTTTCAGGGTGAAGCTTGTCTGGGGGCGCTTAAGAGCGAACTCTGATGGGAGAAAGAACTACTTTCCAGTGGCTTCTGGGTGACAGTCCAGTGGGGACCTTTTTAAAAATTATTATCGTGGGGGCGCCTGGGTGGCTCAGTCGGTGGAGCGTCCGACTTCGGCTCAGGTCATGATCCCACAGTTTGCGAGTTCGAGCCCCACGTCGGGCTCTGTGCTGACAGCTGGGAGCCTGGAGCCTGCTTCCGATTCTGTGTCTCCCTCTCTCTCTGACCCTCCCCCACTCACACTCTGTCTCTCTCTGTCTCTCTCTCTCTCAAAAATCAGGGCACCTGGGTGGCTCAGTCAGTTTTGAGTCCCGACTTCGGCTCAGGTCATGATCCCACAGTTTGCGAGTTCGAGCCCCACGTCGGGCTCTGTGCTGACAGCTGGGAGCCTGGAGCCTGCTTCTGATTCTGTGTCTCCCTCTCTCTCTGTCCCTCCCCCACTCACACTTTGTCTCTCTGTCTCTCTCAAAAACAAACATTTAGATTTTTTAAAAAATAATTATTATGGAAAAATATGCATTACACAACCTTTGCCACTTTGACCATTTTTATGTCTACATGTAGTGGCAATGACTACAACCACCATGTTCTTCAGAACGCGCCCCCCCCCGGCCCCCCCCCCCCCCAGCTGCAACAGGTAACCTCCCTCTCCCTCTGTCTCTAGGAATCTGTCGATTCTAGATATCTCGGATGAGTGGAACCACCCGGTAGATGTCCCTTTGTGTCTGGCTTCTCTCACTTGGCATCCTGTTTTCAAGGGTCACCCACGTTGTGCTGTGGGACAGAACACCGTTCGTTTCTATGGCTCGATTATGTTCTATTTTATGTAGATACCACGTTTTGTCTGTCCATCCGCTGAGGGACGCTTGGGCTGCTCCCACGTCCTGGCTATTGTGTGTGTGAGCCTTTTTATCTCCCACTGGCCCCTGCTACCTGGCACAATGGTCTCACGAGGTTTTGGTCGGGCGGGAGCATCTGCAGAAGAACTGGAGACATTAACGCGTCCGATCAACGGAGGCTCGTGCAGCGTCCAAAAACTAGTACGACAACACCCGAAAATGCTGTGGCTGCGGGGTAAATCATAACGTTCGCTGGCAGAAGGGCAACACGTGCCCGGTGCCCTCATGCCATTACCGCCTCTCTGTTCTCATCAGGCCCCAGGAATACTGACTTCCCACATCAGCTCTTTGAGGAGAAGTGGCTCCCAGCGTCCAAGACCACATCATCCGTGGCGTCTGGATCACTCCATCCGCAGGTGGAAATTGCACGTGGCAGTGGTGTCACTTCCCGGGGCCCCGGGCAACCGACCCGGTGACTGTGCCCTTGGAAGAGGTGGCCGAAGAGCCTTGGTGACAGATATTTAAGAACAGATGAAAGAGAAGGACAGGAAGCTTTTCCAGAGGAAGGGAGGTCCTGGTGAGAAGTCAGTCCCGAGGGGGCAGAGGTGGGGCCTGAGGACGGCCTGGACCGGGGGTCCTGCTGGCTTGTCTCTGAAATGTCAGTTGCGAACTCCACGGGGAAACTCGACCTCACTTTCGTTCCGTAACGCGCTCCCCTTTCTGTCGAGTTCTGCGCGGGCTCCGGGTCGTAAATCTCGGAGAGCCTCATATTTCCCTGGAACCGCTCACTATTTGGTATACACATTTCCATGGTGTTCCTCCAGGGCGGGAAGGAGATGGGGCTGAAGGTCAGTGGAAAGGGAACCTGTGCAGGCCTTTCCGGGCTCGGGGACTTATCTAAGGGCCATCTAGAACTTCAGGCCCCATCGGAGTCTAACAGTGTGGCAGGAAAACTGAGACCTGGCTTCCCCACCCCACCCCACCCCCCCCAGGAAAAAGAAAACCAGGGGTCTCTACGGTGTGGGGACGAAAGAGGCTTCCCAGACCCTTTGGAAGTAAAGTTACAGAACAACAGCCCCGAACGTGTAAATGAATCAGAAACACATGTATTAAGTTTCTCATCAAAGCGCACACTGGCTTTAAAAATTAAAGGGAGAGAGAAGGGTCTGGCAGCATGCCCTCCTGGTTTTTTCCAAACCTCCAGTGTCTGAAGACCTGTCAGAGGGATTTGCCAAACCCCAAACATGGCTGGGTTCACCCATCCTTAGCAAAAGCACCAGCTACAGTTTCAAAGTGAAATACCACAAAACCCCTCTGAACCAAATTTCAGGTTATGCTGAGTTCAGTTGTGTCTGGGATTACACTGGGTGGGGGGCCAAGTGGCCACCCCACCCCTGCAGGCCCCCCACCCAGGGCCCTGTGACTTCAGGGCTGCTGGGCTTCAGGCCAACCCGTCGCCGTGGCTTCTGGGCTTTGGATGGAGGAGCTGACATCTCCCACCCTGCTGGGCCATTCTGCTGCCCTCTCGGTCCTGGGCCAGCCCCTCTGTCCCTGACCCCCAGCGGCCCCTCGGAGACCGAACTGCAACAGACTGGAGACCAGAGTGAGTTCGAGGAATTCTAGCTCGTCTCTGAGCCCTTGAAACATCTACACGACAGGAGTTCAGGAGATCTGTTAGAAGCTTCCTGGTACGTAGCTGGGAGAACAGCAAGGGACTTCTGTAGAAACCGTTTCCTGTTTCCTTCAGGAGCAGTCTGGCCTCTGAGCTACCTTCGAACACCCTCTTCTGCAAAGCCCCCCATTTGTCCTTTGTGTTTCAAAGCTGTATGCTTCAAACAATTTGAGAAGATCTGAAATGTCTCCTCTGGGCAGACCTCTCTCTTTCCTCTTCTAGAGAATTCACCAGGCCTCAGAGGCTTTTCCTAGAATCGTCAAGGAAAAACTAGGAGACAGAGGTAACAAGGGGGAACCTGGTCGTATCCTCCCAAGTTTCTAAAGTAATGAGCTCGGACGGCCAAAATTCCTTTCCGTTCACTTTTAGAAGTGGCCCCTGAATCCAGAAAGAACTCCTTCTCATGCTGCCACCATGGGCCCAGACAGTCCACCCGCCCAGGGCCCCTCTGCTGGCAGGTGCCTCTGTCTTCGATGCAGTAGGACAGCATTTGTCAGTCCGGCCAGCCCCAAGGTGCTGGCCTCCTTCCCGCAAAGAGTTTTGGGTACTCTTTGCTTGGAGTTTCTGGGAGCACGATGGCAAGCCTGTCAGGCCAACTCTTGTCATTTCTCTACCTTTGAAGGGTTCTGAGGTTCACTAATGATAAACTAGGCTACTTTATGTCTCTGTCTCCTGCCCCTAACCAGGTATGTTTGGTTTTCTCCCATAACTGGTTAAAATGGTCAATTTTATGTCATGTATATTTTACCAGAATAAAAAGGTGGAAAAAATCAATAAATATTAGCAAAATTTTATATTTATATTTACACATATGTGTGTATACACGTATATACATGGACACCCACACATATATACCTCCTTTCTCCCAGACAGCTTGGCCACACACACCGAAAGGCAAAAGTGGGGTCTCTGAACATTTGTCCCTTCCTGTACAACTGAGGACTCTAAAGGACTGGGTGCATCAGCTTTTTACTTTTGTTTGGTTTTTTTTTAGTGTTTATTTACTTTTGAGAGAGAGAGAGTCAGTGCAAGCAGGGGAGGAGCAGAGAGAGAGGCAGACACAGAGTCTAAAGCAGGCTCCAGCCTCCGACCCATCAGCACAGAGCCTGACACGGGGCTCAAACTCACAAACTGTGAGATCGTGACTTGAGACGAAGTCGGACGCTTAACCGACTGAGCCACCCAGGTGCTTCCAGGCTTTACTTTTACGAATGCTTCACATCTATTATCAAATTTCATCTTTCCTAACAGCCTGTGGGTAGCCGAGTGGGCAGGGCGAGGCTGACTTTTTTACGGATAAGAAAACGGTAGGCGGAAGGGGTGCCTGGGTGGCTCAGTCGGTTAAGCGCCTGACTTCCACACAGGTCGTGGACTCACGTCTCGTGAGTTCAAGCCCCGCACTGGGCTCTGTGCTGACAGGTCAGAGACTGGAGCCTGCTTCAGATTCTGTCTCCCCCTCTCTCTGTTCCTCCCTTGCTCGTGCTCTGTCTCTCTCTCTCTCTCTCAAAGATAAATAAACATTAAAAAAAATAAAAAAGAAAAAAAAAAAGAAAATGGTAGGTGGAGGAAGCCCCAAGGGCCTGGGGCCACGTGAAGCTGGCAAACCCTCCTGGGGGACGGGCCATGGCTTCTTCAGCACACACCTCCCCTGTGTGGCCAGCTTCGGCAGGCCAAGCGAAACAACAGATTAGTGCTTTTGCCTCGTTCGCTCTCCCTTCTCTCTCTAAGAGAGCCTCAGTTGGGTGGACATTCTCAGGGAGGAGGGGAAGGGCGGTTGGGAGAGACAGTTCAGGGGCCACTGTACCTTCGCCCTCACTGCCAGCCAGAGGTGTCCTCCCAGCCCAGACAGGGCACCCACTGAGCTTGTAGTCACAGCTTTTCCCGGCAAAGGCCACCTGTCTGCTCTCAGCCTCAGCTCTGTGGCCACCAGAGCTCCGATGGCTTCCCACCAGCTCATTGCAAAATCTTTTCTTTGCGTTTAGGTCCCACCTACTTGACGGACATACAAGGCAGAATCCTGACATCGCAGGCCTTCAACAAAGGCTAACTTGTGTCCACAGCACATATTTCCAGCTCCAACTCCAGTGAGATGATGAAAATATAAATAAATAATATACAACAAGTACCCAGCACCTGGAGAAGCTGGCTACTCTTTAAGTACTAAAGCTGACATCAATTCTTTCAATTCCTGACTTGGTTCCACTAAATACCCTTCTAACTCACATTCTTTTTTTTTTTTTTAATTAATTAATTTATTTATTTATTTTGGAGGGGAGGGGCAGAGAGAGGGAGAGAGAGAATCCCAAACTGGCTCTGGGCTTACGGCCCAGAGCGCAGGGCTCCGACTCACGGAACTATGAGATCGTGACCTGAGCCCAAGTCAAGAGTCGGACGCTTAACCAACTAAGCCACCCAGGCGTCCCCTAACTCCCATTCTTAGTACGGCTTATTTCCTCCGTACATTTTGGCTTAACAACACAGCGTTCGGGCCAGTTTCCACCGTCAGTATCTTCTGGAATTCTGCAGCAGCAGCAGGTGCCAAACTCACCTGGAATCCAGGAAGATCAGCTTCAGGTCAAGGCTGGCCCTGAACATGAACATGTTACTGTGCAGCTTGATCTCTGTGATGGCACTGGGTGGCAGCGACTGGCCCACGGCCACCAGCCCCACGATCTGGTAGCACGAGTCGTACAGGGACACGTCCAGCATATACTGCCTGATCTTCAGGTAGCCGCTGCAGTGGATGACCTGGCAAAGCAGAGGGCAGGGTCAGCCCAGGGGTTAGACCGGTACCCACTCCTCCCGGCTCTGAGCGTGCTGGCTCTCTTGGGCACGCTGGACTCTCCCCGGCCCAGCCTCTACGGAGCTGGTGTGGCCCCACAAAGGTCACACCAACATGCTGACGACACCCAAGTCATTGCTCAGAAGACACGAAGTGATGCTTCTTCCTTAGGAAACAGTAGTGCAATCAAATGTAAGGTCGTCTTATCCAACTGACTCTGCCCCAGTAACTCCCCGAGTTGAGACTCTAATATGTAATGGATTGATACCTAATTAACTCATCACCAAACCCACTATTAGGTAGCAAACAAAGGCACCATGGGAAGCTAACCCCTGGTTCCAAGACACTCACTTTATGTTCTTCGTCCCCCAATGGGACTGGATTTGACATCTGTCAACTTGACATTTATATCACTTGACAAGCTATACCATTCCAGTACGTTAAGAATTTCATTCAGTAGAGGGGCACCTGGGTGGCTCAGTCGGTTAGGCGTCCGACTTCAGCTCAGGTCACGATCTCACAGTCCGTGAGTTCGAGTCCCGCGTCTGGCTCTGTGCTGATGGCTTGGAGCCTGGAGCCTGCTTCCGATTCTGTGTCTCCCTCTCTCTCTGCCCCTCCCCCGTTCATGCTCTGTCTCTCTCTGTCTCAAAAATAAATAAACGTTAAAAAAAAATTTAAAGAATTCATTCAGTAGGATCAAAAAAGCCTTCCTCTTAATGTGTTTTTATTTACTTTATTTATAGGTCAAGATTTTATTCCCTTATGATAAGCAAAAAGCCAGAGAGGCTATATAGAAACCTCTGGTTGTTATAGCCAAAAAAAACAAAAAAACACAAAAAACAAACCATGCAGGAGAGAGGGTATAGTGTTCCAAATGTCAAACAGGAACATTTGTGCAACCTTCAGCCTCCATATTGGAAGCATTTATATAAGTTAGGATCAGTAAAATCTCGAAAGGATCATGACAGCAGTGATGAACAGCTAAAATCTTCAGCTCTCTTCCTCCAGGACTGCTGAACGCATTCAGTCTTTAGGGCTGCAACAGATCTTGAAATCCTTCTGGTCTATTGTCCCATTTAACTGAGGAGAATATTGAGGACAAGACAGGCGATGTGTTTTGCTTACGATTAGACGGTTAATAAGTGGCAGAAACAATTCAAGACCCAAGTCTGTTGGGTACAGGACAGCGCGGGGTGGGGGGCTCCCCACAACCCTGGTCGAAATAGGCCTCGGGTTTGGGTCAGCAAACAGAAAATGTATCCCCCAAACTATAAAAGAGAGTGGGGTAAAGTCAAAGGGAAGAAGAGCTCAGTGTGGAGTTCAAAGGAGAGGGCTGAGGAGATGCTGAAGGGGAAGCAGCCCCTGGGGTGGGGAGGAGATCAGGAGGGGTGTTCCAGAAAGAGAATAAGCTTCAGAGGCACAAAGCTGTCCCCTTTCTCTCCCCCACCCTTTACTAACATGCAAATGCTCCTGCACAAAGGCCCCCATCCCCTCCATCTCCGGAGCCATGGGCTTAGCACCTCTCTCCTCTGAGGAGGGAGAGACAGTAACTTCAGACGCCAGGGAGGAATCAGAAGCTTGGAAGGGGACGCTCAGTGCACGCTTCCCCCTACCGGCCCTTCCGTCTGGGGGTGCTGATTCTGGGGCTGCCCGTGGGCTCGTCAGGGGGACCTGCTCCTGGATTCCAGAACTTGCCAGAGCAGGCGGCCACATCTGCCGGAGAAATGCAGCCTGAAGGGGCTCTGACCCCCAGCCTGCGGGCCTCTGCCCGTCTTCTCCCTTCCTTGCTTGCGTCCCTGAGGATCATAAAATGGGGCCAACAGTACTCCCTCAGAGGGCTGCTATGACTGTTAATTAAATTAAGTAGACGTGGGGCACCTTGGGGGCTCTGTTGATTAAGCATCTGACTTTGGCTCAGGTCATGAGCTCACAGTTTGTGGGTTCGAGCCTCTCATCAGGCTCTGTGCTGACAGCTCGGAGCCTGGAGCCTGATTCGGGTTCCGTGTCTCCCTCTCTCTCTGCCCCTCCCACACTTGCACTCTCTCTCTATCAAAAAACTTTTTTTTTTAGTTAAGTAGATGAGATGCTGCTGCTGAAGCCTCGCTGCTCCTCAGAACAGGTCTATCATTAGTCGAGCACATCACAGCCGTCACCACCGGACTTGGCGAAACATTCCGAGGGGAGGAGCGACATGTCCGGGCTCTGAACGCTCACTGCCGCCCCCAGGGTGTGGATCCTCAGTGGCCTCTGGGGGCCCCGACCCGTGTGAAACACCAAGTGCACGTGCCAGGGTGACATTCTATCCTTCGCCACGCTTATTCGTGGTCTCAGATGACGAAACCCAGTCCTCCTGGAGTTTCCTTGTACGACACCAGCTCCCCTACCTGCTGCATGAGCAGCGTCACGAGAAAGTTGTCCCATGTTTGGGTCCCTGTGCCTTCTGTCTGCAGATGTTCTTGAGTAGCAAGCAAAATACAAACCAGTGAAGACCCTCTGCCCCCTCCTTCAGACCCTCTGCCCCCTCCTTCAGACCCTCTGCCTCCTCCTTCAGACCCTCCTCTGCCCCCTCCTTCAGACCCTCTGCCCCCTCCTTCAGACCCTCCTCTGCCCCTCCTTCAGACCCTCCTCTGCCCCCTCCTTCAGACCCTCTGCCCCCTCCTTCAGACCCTCCTCTGCCCCCTCCTTCAGACCCTCCTCTGCCCCCTCCTTCAGACCCTCCTCTGCTCCCTCCTTAAGACCCTCCTCTGCCCCCTCTTTAAGACCCTCTGCCCCCTCCTTCAGACCCTCCTCTGCCCCCTCCTTCAGACCCTCTGCCCCCTCCTTCAGACCCTCTGCTCCCTCCTTAAGACCCTCCTCTGCCCCCTCCTTCAGACCCTCTGCCCCCTGCTTCAGACCCTCCTCTGCCCCTTCCTTCAGACCCTCCTCTGCCCCCTCCTTCAGACCCTCCTCTGCCCCCTCCTTCAGACCCTCTTCTGCCCCCTCCTTCAGACCCTCCTCTGCCCTTTCCTTCAGACCCTCCTCTGCCCCCTCCTTCAGACCCTCCTCTGCCCCCTCCTTCAGACCCTCCTCTGCTCCCTCCTTAAGACCCTCCTCTGCCCCCTCTTTAAGACCCTCTGCCCCCTCCTTCAGACCCTCCTCTGCCCCCTCCTTCAGACCCTCCTCTGCCCCCTCCTTCAGACCCTCCTCTGCCCCCTCCTTCAGACCCTCCTCTGCCCCCTCCTTCAGACCCTCCTCTGCCCCCTCCTTCAGACCCTCCTCTGCCCCCTCCTTCAGACCCTCCTCTGCCCCCTCCTTCAGACCCTCCTCTGCCCCCTCCTTCAGACCCTCCTCTGCCCCCTCCTTCAGACCCTCCTCTGCCCCCTCCTTCAGACCCTCCTCTGCCCCCTCCTCCTTCCCTCCCCCGACATGAGGCTCCTCGCACCTTGTATCCGCTGCACGTCAGGCCCGCGTTTCTTTTCGCCAAAACACACTTCATTCGCAGAAAGAAGGACCTCTCTATCTCGTACTCTGAAAGCAGGAGTGAGGTTAGATGGGCCAACTGTTCCACGATGCTTCCCCCGATTTTGTCCCAATAATATCAGTCGACGCTCAGGACCAGATGGGGCAGCCGGAAGCCCCATCCCAGAGTGCCCCGACCCTGACCCAGGGAGCTTCTGCCTGGGGCGGGGACCTGGGTGGGGTGGGGAGACTGGCCCCAGTCCTGCTCCAGAAGCAGGCAGCTGGAAACGCGGCCACAGCAAGAGCTCAGGAAACAGCCACCTGGGGCCAAGGTGAGGACGGTAAGCGCAGTGGGCCCAGCCCCCCTCAGCATGCCCACGGTCCCCTCCTGGCAGGCACAGAGAGGCCTGGCACCAAAAGAATCGCCTTGGCTAGTCCTGGGGTGGATGCCTGGGTTGGCCAGGAAGGCCCAGAAGCATCTGGCTTCCCTCAGGGTAAAGGACACTGAGTAAGGGCTCACAGGTACAGCTCTTTCCCCAGCAGAGGGAGACAGCCACAGGGCCCTGACATTGCCCAGGACTGCCTTGGAATGCGGAACCCCCTCAGCCAGATCAAAGCCTTTGCCCTCATACCTAGCCCCCTCCTTTCTCAGGGCTCTTACCCTCCCCATTCGGTCTTTCTCTGGCAGGGCCAAAGGCCTCACCCACCAGTCTCTGACCTCACTAGTGCAAATGCAAGTGAGTCCCCAAAGGAAACTAAATCTGCTTTAGTGAGCAGATGCCAGTTCTCTGGAATGATGTGTCCATGCCCCGGGTAAGGGTGAGGTCACTCCACGCTAAATAGAGTTATTTGGTGGCAGTTAATAGATTAATTTTTAAAGAAAGGTTACCCTTAGGAGTAGAGGCAAGGCTCCCAGCCATCGCCTATGAGGCTCCTCCCTTCCCCCTGTTTGGAGGGGTGGCCATATTTACCCACAATTCCTCTGCAAGCAGGCTATGGTCTGTGAGACATAAGGCTTCCCTGTAACGTGGCTGCCTGTCTGCACCATATCCAGCCAAGCACTGAGGTCTAAAAAAACTTCACCCGGTAATTAACCATGGAGCTTTGGAGAAAGCCAACAATACAATGACCATGACATGATGGGGCAAGTTCAGACGCACAAAAACAACTCTGGATAAGAAGCCAGGGAGAGGTCTGAGCGCCTGTGAACCTCAGGCTTTGCACACTTGGGTGGAAATGAATCTGGGGGCAACCCCATCTCTCTTAGACCTCTGTGCTTCTCTTGTGTTGTTGCTGTACCTGAGACACGAACCCCACAGAGACTGGGATTGAAAGGGTCTCATGATATTCCCAAGACTCATGTGCTGTCATTTTACAAACACCCTTTTAAGGCTATGACACAGAAGGATGATGTGAAACCAGAGCTAGTGAGAAAGCACCCAGGCCCATGTAATTAACACGCTGTGGAACTTTCTAGAACCGTAACAACCCAATATTCTTAGGGAGTTCTCGAAGACTCCCACCGCCTCTTCCAGCTTTAAACAGCCCCACAGTGAAAGAATGAGATTCAGGTACATTCCCCCCCAGCCCTCATTTTGTTAGAAATTACTTCTTCAGGGTCTTATTTGTGTGCATTTATGCAGCCAGACCATTTGCAAGGAGTTAAGAGTCACAGACCATGGCTAAAAGCAAGCTGCCATCTCAGAAACCAGGACAGCAATCTCTCTCCCTCATAAGGAAAAGTGAGGCTTACAGCAACTAGTTCTGGGGCTAGAACATGCCGGCGGGAGGCGGGGGGGGGGGGGGGGGGGTGGTGCACAGAGTTGAATCTGCAGGTGGTTTTACAACTGAGTGGGCTCTGGGGCATCAGCTAAGCTTCCGACTTCAGCTCAGGTCATGATCTCACAGTTTGTGAGTTCGAGCCCCGCATTGGGCTCTGTGCTGACAGCTCAGAGCCTGGAGAGTGCTTTGTATTCTGTGTTTGTGTGTGTGTGTCTCTCTCTGCCCCTCCCCCGTTCATGCTCTGTCTCTCTCTCTCTCTCTCTCTCAAAAATAAATAAAACATTTATAAAAATGTTTTAAATAAAATAAAACTGAGTGGGCTCTTCCAGAATCTCTCTTTCTAGCCTAGAACAGCCTCCCCAGGAGGAAGCAGTAAGAGTGGAACTCGAGCTTTTCTCTGGCTGGCGACCCCATTCTCACCCTGCTTCACCGTTTCTCCTTTCGCATTTTGCTCTACTGGGGACGTCTGGCCAAGTTGGGATACTATAGTCCAGAGCAGACAAGAGACCTATCGATCAACATGTTGGTTGGTCTCATTGGACTGTCAGACAGAGTTACAAGCCCAGGGCCCCCCGAATAAGTTCCTCTCTGTCTTCCCAGCATGCACTGCAATTACAACTTAGGAAGTCATTTGTGTAATGATGTGCTCCTCACCCTTCACTGAATAGTCAAGCCACATCATGTCCTAACACGGTGCTTATGACCATAGAACCCAGTCAATAGGTGTTAAATGATGGGACTGCCGGGTGGAGGAACCTGCCCCCCACACGGAGACAGGCTGGGGAGGTGCACCTGCCTCCGCCTGGACAAGGGCTTCTTAACTGATTCGTGCCATGGCATCTCTACCCAGAATAACGTTTTTAAGTGTCGAAGATAAAATATATGAGATCACAAATGGAACCAGCTGTGTTGAAAACAGTTACCAAAATATTAAAACAAGTGGTGATATGGTTATAAATGTGCTGGTTTATTAACACGTGAGATAACAAGACCCGGTAGCAGGCTCATAACTCTTGAAATTCTGAAGTAGCAATGAGCCCCAGTGATATGTTTAAGTACCTGCAAGAACACTGGAAAGTGAAACAAACACATGTGATTCTCGTTGTGGGCAAAGCCGTGGGTACTAGTGAGAGTAAGGGGACAGTCTACAGTCTATACGCAAAGGAAAAGCGGAATTCAGCCAGACAGAATAAAGATGTCATTCTTCCCATGCAGTTTCACAGACCCCCTGAGTTCCATCTGGGGGCCCTCTGGTGAAGAAGCCCAGGTCTAGGTTGTGTCCCTGGAACTCTAAACCAAGAGCACTTTAGGGGAGAAGCCTCTGACCATGTTTCTTTACCTCCTACAGCACCTCACGTGGTCTCTGGCATGAGAAATGAGATCCATAGCGTGGCTTCAAAGGACAGAGGCATAAAAGCAAATGCCCCGTGCTGTGTGTTTTCTGGAGAGGCCCTGCTGGGCGGCCCCAGTCATGCTCCCCCCACCCCTTGGCAACACAGGGAGCAAAACCCTCAGGTCACATCGAGAGAGAGAGAGAGAGAGAGAGAGAGAGAGAGAGAGAGAGAGAGCTTTGTCTGGTTTTCATTCTGGTTTCTTTTCATCCGGAGGAAATACCTTGTAGCAGGTGATGGTGGAGGGGCTGGTGGGCCGCGAGGACAGCTGTCATCTCGTCGTGGTCGGAAGGATGGATGTACTCGTAAATACTGTTGCCCGTGAGCTCCACCTGCCACAGAGGGAAGGGAAGGGTCAGAAATCCCCTCGGGGTTGCCTGGGTGGAGGAAGGGGAAGGTGCACCGTAGGTAGGCACCACCAGGGACAGGGGTCCGACCTCTCCTTGCAACCCACACCTTGTCCCCATGCAGAAACGTGTGGCTTTCATCAAGCAGCGCTCTGAACCGCCTCCCACATGGCGATTGGGGTCAAAGCCAAGACAGTTCTGAGCAGGAGGAACTGGGAAGTGAAGGATGAAAAGGTGTCATGGAGGTGGGTGACTCCCATGGCCCAGGCAGTGTCCTTTATACAGGAGACAGCTTAAAACAGACTGGAGCTAGGGCCTTGCCCTTCCCCCCGCACTCCCATGCTGCCTGAGGGGACTGGCCAGCTGGGACACCAGCTGCTAAGTCCACACTATCGTCCCTGCGAGAGCCAAGTCTGCCCTCTCAGAGGCTGAGCAAGTGGGAGCCACAGTTCATTTCTCCATCAGCTCTGAGCTGTGCCCCTCAGGCACTGCCAGGCCTCTTTCACGTGGCTGGAAACGTGTCCCTGGCCTTCCGAGTCTGGGATGACTGTGTTGCCCGATGGCTCCCGCCCACGGGTGTGGCGGGGAGGCTGCGGGACCCGAGGGAAGGTTTGGTCCCGCTCCAAACAGCCATGTGACAGGCTGGTTATTTCCCCGGGGGGGGGGGGGGGTGCGACCCCAGCACTTGGGCACCACCTACTTCCAGGCACACCCTGCAGAGGACAAGACGGCAGGCCTAGAGGCCATGTGGATGTTGGCCAGGACCCTGCCTTGCAGGGATGGGGGTCTCTAGGAAATAGCATCATTATGACCTATCCACAGAGGTCCCTGGTGATTCGATGCCCAAACAAGAACTTTCCCACTGTTCCCCCCAAGCATAAGTGCCATGATAGGGGATATTAGAGTCTCAAGGCCTGGACCCCCTTACCCCATCCTAAGATGGGCAGTGGTACAGAATGTTCCAGAAACTCTGACCATCACAACGGCCTTCTGAGCAGTGCCGGGTGGATCCTATATTAGAGGTACACCAGTATAGATGAGGGCTGTGTCAGTGCATCCGGGATTAATCAGGGGCCCAGGGCACTGATGGCTGTTCCACCATGGCCAGGAAGAGCCCCCAGGCCCAGGGTGGAAGAAACTGAAAGCCAGCGAGAAAATGCCCTCTGGAGGCAGAGAACCTTGGGCAGGTCTGATGAACTCTCTTAGCTCTGCCCCACGGGGAGAGGAGGGCAAGCTAAAAGAGCAAAGGCAGGCTTGTGAGTGCTCTGTCCCTAACCACCCCCTTGTTATTTTTAAGCGTGTTGTGAACCACATGTTTTGTTGGGAGGCTCACTGGTCTCGAGCAGAGCAGAGACGACACGATCTTCTGTAAAGGGGCAGCTCTGACCGTGCCACCTCACGCAGCAGGACGGAGGCAGCCAGGCAATTTAATGGACAAGTTCTCCTGGGAGCCACTGTTTCAAATTAGCATCAAGGCCACGAGCTCTTTACTTGGGACCACGCGGCCATGGAGAGGTGAAGTAATTTACCCCGTCCTCTGAGCCAGCTCTTCCAATGTCTTAAGACGTATGAGTTGCCATTTTATGCAGAACAAATTATGTTTCTGGCCCGCCAAGGAATCTTGTCTCTAAAACGGCTTTCGCAGTTCTGTTTTCTGCATTATTCCTGGAATGTTTCTTTCCAATATTGTGCCAACAGAGCCACGGAGGGAGTCCCGTTACAGAGAGCCTCCCTGCCTCCCTCCTGGACACTCGCCTCCCAAACCCGCACTTTGCTAATGACCGAAAGGGGATTTGCCTGTGACAAAAGTTATTATGTAATTTCACTCCAAACTATAAGGAATAAAAGCAAAACGTTCTTCTTTCAAGTCGTTTCTGTTCATCCTTAAAAAAATTTCGATAAACCAGCAGATGTTAAGTCAGCCACGTGGGACGGGACAATCTCTTCTTCCCTGAGGACAGCAGTGGGGGCTCCTTGTGAAGCTCTCTCAGGTGGAGAGGGACAGAGGCTAATAAGTAAGGCAGCTATTTTTTTTTTAAATTGATTTACAATTTCAACAGCTTGTTTTTAAAATGAAAAAAATAATGAGAATTATTTTTGTGTTGGTCCATCATTTTTCCCTTAGGCATGTTTTTGAGGGAAAAAAGAAGTATTCTAGTTTGCTCTTACTTAGGAAAAAAACAACACGTCTTTTTATTTTTATTTTATTTTAAAAATTTAACTATTTATTTTAAGTAATCTCTACACCCAGCGTGGGGCTCGAACTCACAACCCCAAGATCAAGAGTCACGTGCTCTTGTGACTGAGCCAGCCGGACGTCCCAGTAACTCATGTCTTTTGAAACGTATTTATAAACTTGCAGAAAGATTTACATCTCTGCTTATAGGGATTCGATTTGCGTTTTAATCCTAAAGTAGCTTCATCTGTTTTCAAAGATCCCACTCTCGCCATATGCGTTTGGAAAAAGAACAGAGAAGGTCCGTGAATGAAGAGGCTTGATTTGCTGAATACTTGGGTCAATTATAAACTCTAAGGCTGTCCAGGAAGTAAAATGGTCTTCAAATAACGGAAATGTTTTTAGAGAACAAATTTTGGAATGATAAAACAGTGCTGACCTTGACTCAAAATTATGGTTGACATGGTGTTTCCTGTATTTACATATCTACTCGTGCTTTTGAATGGTTGAAAGAAATGTGGCTACCTCACAAAAAAAAAAAAAAAATTATAGTTGTCGCTATAAAACTCCCCAGGTCTCATACATCAACCTTATTAAAACAGACCCTCAATGTGATATTTTAGTATTTGTAAAACCCTGCTAACTACAAAATGAATTGCTTTCCTACTAAGAGCGTTTTTATGTTTTGCTGAATACCTTTCCTTCCTGCCAAGAAAACTACATATGATAAATACAGCACTAAATGGATATATTCTGGGTCAGAAGGGGAAAGTCACCCAGTGCTCTGGAAATGCACATTACTCTGCTTTGGGCGTTTTGCTGACTATGGTAAATTAAGCATTTTAAAATAAGATGGTTTGGGTTTCAGGGTTCAAGTTATGTCAACAAACATAAAACGCTGTCCTTTCTCTTTATTTCAAAAGTGAAAGGATTAGGTCTATGGCCCCAAACAATGCCGTGGCTATTTTTACGGTTGTGGTTCCGGCCACAATCTCAAATATTACATTTTCCTTTATATGTCTCATAAATGGCCATTTCACACATACCTATAGTTGCTTGAAAATTTACATTAGTTACCTAGATGTTATATAATACATGCAACTTTGGTGAGGAAATCTAAACCACAGGGATACTTAAAAGTGTCTGAGGAAACACACAGCAGGTTTTACAGGGCTTTTTTCCTTTTTCAAATATAAATAAGTTAATCACACCAACCAAAAAACCATGGAACTAATCATCTAATAAACCTGTGTGGATAAAGAATGCTTCCCCAACTCTACCCCTCCAAATAGATATAAACGTGACTATATGAATTATTACGTATCCTTTGCGTGTGCATAGACTGAATGGAATTTTCAAGCCTCAAGCCTGACTCTGTTTCCCAACACTTGGACGGTGAGCTGAGAAGACTTACTTGTACTTTGTGGTTGTCTCTGTCACTTTCTGGTAAGAAAGTCTGACAGCAAGGGTCACTGTGTCTCCTAATTTAAAAACAAAAATAGTAAACTCTGCCAGATTTCTTACTCTAACACTCGTTTAAAGAAAGCTCAATAAAACGCTTTGAATTAGGATGGGCTTATCACACATAAAGAATCATTTTTATACCCTCCAAAATAGATAATTGAGATAGTTATTTAGGTAGTGCAGATGTGAAAAAAAACACCACCACCACTTTGCCGTGAATTATCACACAATTATGACAAACCTAGGAGCTTATGTTCCCTAGGAGCTGCTAACACAGAGTTTAACCCTGAATTAATGTGAAAGATGTGGTTACTTAATGAGATAATGTCATCGAGAGTAATTGAAAGTTCTTGGAACACAGAAGGACGCTATGTAAATATAACTATTACTACTATCGTTATTCATCAGAAAATCTGTCTGAAGGGTTACTCTGCTTACTGGATAGAATTTTAACATTTTCACCTCCGATGATTAAAAAAAAGATCCTTAAGCCTATTTTAATAAAGTTTTCATGTTGACATCCTTGCCTGACTTTTTGCTACTAATAAAAATAATCTAAAAGGTGCAAAAAAATTTTTTTAAAGGAGAAGTTGGGCGTTTGACATCCTATTCAATACTTCATTTTACTATTTAAGTAAAGAAGACAGAAAAAAATACACATTGTGATTCTGCCTAGAGTTCCTTCTGCAGAGTTAATCGTGAGCAGGAGGCAGATTTGTGGGAACGGTTTGTTGTTGCTTATTTAAACAGTTCAGCATGGAACACTCCCCAGACACGAACGAGGGCTCACGTCTGCATTAAAGTGTTTTTGTAGCTGGAGGCTGATGCTGAGGCAGTCCCACCAAGAAATCAAGGAAAAAAAAAAAAATTCAGTCGCTCTACACCGTTTATCTTTTTTTTAAACTGACACTTCTCCCGGCCAGCAGCATAATAAACAAAAGGCATCTCTACAACATTCTTGAAAAGTGATCATGTATAACTCCCTGCCCTTCCAAAATTATGGCACCAAGGTTTCTCTCTGCATTGTGACCAAAGGGAAATATAATTTTAATTCTGCCTAGATTATTCTGTTTGGATTTCCTTTTGTAGCATTCATCGTGAACAGGAGGCACACTGGTCACCTATCCAATATTTTGGTCATTCTTAATCATTGTGTTCATGGACAATTAATTTCATTTCCCACATAAAGAGAGAAAAATGACAGAGAGAGAGAATATCATACTAGACTGAGCAGCCTGCGTGAACCAGACCATCCTGGTGTGCGCACAGGGCCTTCTCATGTGCCAGGCCTTGTCACATGACTAAGCAGTCCTAGTATGTGCCCACCAAAGGACACTATTTGAAGCAACTTTTGTGCTACTTGAGGTACAGTTCCAATGAAACCGTGGGGACACCCGGCTTTTGTGTAGCTCCCTACGGTTTATAAGTCACATAAAATGGGCACTTTGATATATTTCTTACCACAGCCCTGAAACAGAGGTAGAGCAGGCATTATTTTCTTATTTAAGTTATGGTTCAGGGAGGTTAAGTGCCTGCTCTATCAAGACAATGAAACCATATAACTATACGTTTCCCTTTTTGCTTTGACTGCTAGGGAACTCAGATCTGACTTTAGTATTTGATACTAGTGACTTTACCTGTTTTATCTTTGTGCAGTCCTTTTTTTTTTTTAAATTTTTTTTAACGTTTTTGTTCATTTTTGAGACAGAGAGAGACAGAGCACGAGCAGGGGAGGGACAGAGAGAGAGGGAGACACAGCATCCGAAACAGGGTCCAGGCTCTAAGCCGTCAGCACAGAGTCCGATGTGGGGCTCGAACTCACAGACTGTGAGATCATGACCTGAGCTGAAGTCGGACGCTTAACCGACTGAGCCACCCGGGTGCCCCAATGTGCAGTCCTTTTTAAAGAATGTGAACTGTTTTGTCTTTTTTGTGACATTATGATAAGACTAACCAAAGATTTGATAAATTATGAGGAAAAAGTCAAGTAATCTACTCCAAATCATTCAGCCACATATCAAATTAGGACTAGAAACCAGGATGGTTATAACTAAAGGGCCTTAAATAATTCTAAATAGGGCAAGATAGAAACTCAGAGTATAATACCTTGGAAAATATATAAATAGTAAAAATCATGTTCCCAACAGTATTTCCTCTTCCGCAAGTATACTACTACCATCAGTCACATAAGTGTAAGAGCCAAGCCTTAGCAAATCTTATCTGGGAGACCTGGTTTCGTAAAGGAAGAGAAGAGGAAGAGAAAAGGAAACACTAAATAATCTTAATATGAGATTCTCTTTAAAGGACTTTGCATAAGAAATGTAGGCACAGACACCACCCCCTCCTTGGGCGTGGAAGAGAAGATTGTAAACACATAGCAAATTTTAAAAATGCATCGGCAGAAAAAAGAAAAGGAATACACCAGATGCAGGTTTCCAAATTGGTAATTTTGTTTTTCAATGAAAAAACTCCAGCCACGTTAATTGGCATGTTTTATTTTGGCGTAACTACAGAGGGGGCTGGTGCAATACAGATTATTCATCTGCCTCCTGGGAGCCCATTTCCTGTATCTAATTAATTCTAGTGTGTCTTCAGTTGTGATGGACACAAGCACTCTGATAGTTCACAATGTAAAGAAACATTTAGTCTCTATAGGTATAAAAAGTGTGACTTTTGGAACCACTATCCACGCTTATTAAATCAGAAATGTGAACGGCAACCATCAGTTAGACTGCTCCCCTCCCCCCACTGGGAGGAGCCCAGACAGTAGCCGAATTCTCCCCCAAACCCTTGGCTTGACGCAAATAGATAAAGCTGTGTGCACCTCTTTCCTTTATGGGATGCACCCCCTTTTAGAAGACAGTTGCAGAAAAATCGGTAATATTTAAATGTTCTAAAGAAAACAGGACCTTGCTGAGCAAAACAGTAGTAAACTGAGTTTTATGAGTTTCTATCACAAGCATATAAAATGCTTTACTGAAACGACCACTGAACTGGAAAAACTCAGGAAAAATTACCCTGAATTCCATGTGAACACTCATAAATCTACACCCCCCCCCTTCTCTCTCCCCAAAGCACAGTCTGCATAAAATCCATGTTCGACATCAGTTTCCCTCTTGCTTTCATGGCAACTCACAATACCACGTGCCGACCAGCAAGCGTGGACTGAAAAATCTCCCTTTGTAAAGCTCTTGTTAGTGGCAGAGTGTTACTGCAGAAGCAGAGTCCAGGCTATCAGACAGAATCTCAGAACAAAGCTGACTGTTGCAAAGATCTACTGGTCATTAATCCCAAAGGAAAAAGAAAGTAAAACCTTCAAAATGTAACACGAAGAGCCCTGCGGGATGGCCTAAGAAGATGATTTTGCAATTTCGGATTATTTCATACACAAAAGCAGACGCTTGAACAGAATCATTTTCAAGTTGGACAAGACTGTCAAGGTCCGCCAACACTTAGTTCTGTATTTTGGTTGTACATGAAATTAGGGAATACCTACCTGTGACAAGCCTAAATGTACAGAAGCTGTTTCCGATATATACATGATTTTGCCATCAGATGCTACCACGAAAACAAATCCGTCCAAAGTCTGTAAAAGAAAGTGCCAGAGTAAGAGGTGACAGTTCTACATCAGAGTTCAATCAAATAATTGTGCCATCACTGGAATGGAGGAACATATAAAATATTATCATCAATACATATTTGTTCAATGCAAAATGGAGTGCAGGGCCATAAGAAGGACTGTAGGTTACAACGCTCACGGTGCAATTCCCGGGACCAGGCTCTCAAATGCTTTTAAAGCACTTTAAAAACAATCTTACAGCCACATCACAAAAATCATGCAAAACATTTGAGAACTCCTAACATGCTCAGTTTAAATGCAGTAGCTTTATTGTTTAGGGTTATTTTAGTACTTAGCACAAATCCGGACTTCTATGGTACTTAGGGGGAAACCTACCACTATATAGACCATTTTATGTCATAATTGGCAGTCCTTTATACCGCGAGGACATATGCTTTATTTGCCACAATTTTCTAGTTACCCCTAAGTACCATTTGAATAATAAATTCCGAACACTACCACTCCCCTGAAAATAAAATACCCGGTGATTTTAACAGACTATGTCTACAGAATTAACTACTTAGAATTTGCAAGAGATCAAATAACCTTTGCAAAATTCAAGGAGAAAAAGTATCAATTTCTGAAAAATTAAAACTACCTAAATGATATTGCCTAGGTTGGCTAGCCCTCAAAAAAATAAAGTAAAATTTTAAGAGCTAATTAAGACAAATAAAAAGGTAATGATTATATTTATATGTGGCAAGGATAAAAAGACTAAATTATTTTTGAAAAAGGAAACTGCATTTTATTTACCCGTTCATATTTTAGATCCAGAACCAAAGAAAAGCAATAAAGTTGGTGAAAGATCCATACAACCCACAATGCTGCCCCCATAAAAAATATTCCAAATTAATTTCTGGCCACAAATTCTATTTTTACAGCATGTAATTGAAACCAGATTACCTTCGGTTTTGCTAAATCTGCCCCCTCTTTGGAGGGGGGCCTAAAAAGAACGTAGTAGAAGTGAAACTTAAAAGATATCCTTACATTCTGTTGTCTCAAGTACAGTTTTACTGTAAAAATTCTTTGCCAACTCAACTATCATCGCCCTAACCTATGCTCAGGTTGAAATCAACATCTTGATTATAAGCCTTACTTTCTCGTTCTGAACTCAGCTACAACATATTCTCCCAACTAAATTCCGTTTCAAAAATATAAAACACACCGCAATTTCTAAAGTTATAAACGTTTTGGCACATCTGCGCCCTCGTGCTTAGCTCCAAAATCATTGAAGAGATACATTTATTGAAACGGTATCTGACAGTCAGCCATGTGAGTAAAAGAGAAAGAAAAATCATCGTAATTAAATTCTGAAAGTTGCCAGCAGTAGCTAAAAAAATAATATCCTTAATGGAAAACGTTGGATATACCTTCGCAGCTTCAGATTACCGACTTCTCTTGAATGTATATTAACTGCAAACATGCCCATGCATACAGCATTCCGGCATTAAAGAAACGCACATCGGAGGAACCGAGGCGAGCTGACTTTGCCCGCCAGGTTTCCACGGGAGTTGTTCCTGGTGTTAGTGTTCACTTATACCATGTAGGAGTATCAAACAAGCAAAATACCATGCACGGTGCTGGAAGCGGGCGAAGGGGTAGGCACAGGGCGCGGGAAAGACTCCAAGAGCGCCATTTCCCAGCCCAGGCTGCCACAACGTTTGCTTTATGCTATAAAAGCTTCAGGTTTCAAATATTCTCGGGATCCTCTCTTCCTCAGAGCATGCAAGGGGGGGGGGGGGGGCGGAAATCCCACCAGGACATTCAGGGAAAGGGGTTTTTAAAAGATCCGCTTTTTTCGAAATGCGGTGCTCTTGGCTGACTCGATGACCCAAGTCACTGCCTACTGTCGCCAACTTTTTTTTTCTTTTAAA
The DNA here is from genome assembly GCF_018350215.1 of Panthera leo. Classification (NCBI taxonomy): domain Eukaryota; kingdom Metazoa; phylum Chordata; class Mammalia; order Carnivora; family Felidae; genus Panthera; species Panthera leo. The sequence goes on from NC_056687.1 coordinate 8,771,138, forward strand.
GAAAACACGAAATAGAAGGTGGAAATGCAAAACAGCTCTTGGTGAGCATTTTTCGATGGCAGAGACAAATGACGGGTGGGGGGGGAATGAATCGGGTCGTTGATGAGGCTCTGTAAAGGGCATTTGAAAGATTCTGAGACACTAGGCGTTGCTGTCCCCACTCAGTGCCAGCTGCTGATTTGGAAATGGCCAGTCGTGTGCACGCTTACCCGGCCAGAGCTGTGGACACCGCGAGTGAAATCCGAGGTCAGGAGCATTTTAGCAACCGTGGACTGAATGATTCCGAGCTGGGGGCGCTAAGAATGACTCAGAGGCGTGGGGCCCTAAGCGGCTGACCACAAACCAAACAAGGGCTCCCTCTGTGACACCTGAGGCTGCACCAGGTTGTGACCTGCAGCGCTCAAGAGCTGGACGACTTGGGATGAACCAGGCCCCAGCACTTGCTGTGTGATCTCAGGCATGTTGCTTAACCTCTCTGTGCCTCAATTTCCTCCTTTATAAACATGGAGCCAAAAATAGAACCTACTCTAGGTGGTGGTGACCCAGGATCACACAGTAAGACTTAAAACAGAATCCGGTCCATAGTAAACTGCCAATAAATGCCAACTGTTAATAGTTAATATTCTATTATAGATGCTGTCTTTTTTTTTTTTTTTTTTTTAACCCCCTCCAAACATACACGACTGTCAAAGGCTTTAAAACTGCCACTCTGGCTCAGAGCCCCGATTCATTCCTTCTTTGGCTCAGGCACCTGGCACACGTCTGGCACAGAGCAAGCGCTCCACAAAAGTTCGCTAAGGGAAGTAAGGTTGGAAAGAACCCTGCCTGCGACCACGGGCGTCCTTAGGCCTAGGTCTCAAGGTCTAGTGAGTACTGAGGCTGGGAGATCAGATCACAGTGGGGCCGGCCCTAGGTTACTCCGGTTGAGCTGAGTCCTCCCCCAGTCCCGGCCTCCCAGGGGAAAGCAAGGGGCAAGGGGGATCCATGGGGCGAATGGGGTCGGCAACTGGCTGGAGGTTCAGGAGCTGTCCCTTGCCTCTGGCGACCTCTGCATTCTGATGGTGTCCTATTGACCCACCTGGGGCTCCTTGGGGAGGGTCACCTTGAGACTGGGAGCAGGGGTAAGAAGGGAGCCCCACCCGGCACGGGTCAGAGCCTTAGGCCAAGGCGGCACTCCTCTCCGCAAGGAGGCTTTACCTGAAGTAAGTGTGATCCCAGCTCCTTGGCGACGCTGTCTAGGGGCCCGGTGCGGCTCGGCTGTCCCCATGCATCTCCTAAACCTGGATCCGGAATAAAGCAAACGGGTCAACAGCAGCGCCGATCGACCGGCCCCCACGCCAGGCAGAGCACGGGGAACTTCTGCATCCGTGCCGGGCGCCGACTGGAGTCCCGAGCGTCCCCCCCGGCCGCCTCCCCGGCCCCGCAGGTCGCTGTCTGTGCCCCTGCCATCGTCCCTTTGCTCTGGATTAAAGAGAAAGAAGGCCAGAGGAGATATTCCCGCCGAGGCCTTGGGTCCAAGCACCCCCAGTGCCCGCTGAGCTCGCCAGGCCCATAGCTCCCGTGGGTCGCCAACGTGCTCACGGCTCTGAAATTGCCGTTTTATTTGAAATGCCACAAAGTAATCTAATCTGCTTTGAAATTGGCCATCCTTGAAGCCAAACGGGGATATCGATTTGACCTGTAAATATTCCCCCAAGGACCCTCCTCCCTCCCTCCCTCCCTCCCTCCCTCCCTTTGCTGAGTTGCCAGCAAACAGGCATTTTCCCAAAGGCAGAGAGGCCCAGACGAAAAAGACCTCGCCGTCCAGGACGCAGCTCTTCCAGCATAGTACGTAGAATACGCATGATATGATACATATATTGACCTCACATAATCCCTCGGACTCCCCAGCCCCTGCAGGCACCTTGGGAGCACCGACCCTCTTCCAATCCAAGTGCTTCAGCTTGGGAAGGGTTTGGGGGAGGTGGGTTTCCCTAGGGCCAGCTCCAAATACGCCAGAGGTCTGCGGGGGGGTATGGGCAGAAGGCGGTGGGAGCCCTGTAAGTACTCGAGGATTTCTGGAAGGTACCTGTTACCACATAATTAGGGTGCCCCAGTTTTTAACTGCTCCCCCAAGGCCTCCTGCTTCTCCCCACCACCTCCCTGAAGGTCACCAGGGTTTCAGAAACCACATCAGGGGACAGGGGCCCTGCCCAGGGAAGCCTCCTCTCCTGTGTCTCCGGGCTCAGCTGCTGCGACCCCAGAAATCCCAGACTTTCGTCTGCATATTCGGGAGTGAGGAGGAAAGCCGGGTGACGTTGTGGAGCTAAGTGTCGCTCCCTGGAGTCCTGGGGTTGGGAGCCTGGCCTGCATCCGTCCAGTTAGGTCCAGTTAGCTCCACGCCGCGGCGCGAGGTGGCGAGGCCGGGAGTGCTGTCTCAGCCTGCGCCCCGTTGCCCCCAGCGGAGATGGCGGCTCCAGGCCCATTCCCGCGGTCCACCCGCCCCTTCTCCCCGGCAGCGACCCCTGAGGGGCGAACTGTGGGTCCCGTGGGGGGGTGGTTAGGGTTGGGGGGGGTCCGCCTCCCCTCCGCGCAGAACCGCAGGCCGGAAGGCGGGCCCAATCCCTGCCCGCCCCACTGTGCACCGGGAGTGCGGGACTCGAAGCCAGAGCAGGACGCGCGGGTTGGGGAACCCTGCCTAGTCACAGTGAATTCAGGGGCCATTCCTGGGACCACACAACTCCTCCAAACCCGCGGCGGGCGAGTGGATTGCCTGGAAAGTTGCCAGGTAGGCACTCTGGTCTCTCCCACTGTTCCCTTGGGTGTGGGGGCATCTCAGTTTCTGGAGGCCTCCGCCCCAAGCCCGAGGGAGCCGTGGGGCCCAAGACACCTAGGGAATCAGAGCCCCCCACCCCCCCGCAAAAGCTTTGGAGGCCCTTCCCAACAAACTGTCCCGCTACTAAAAAAGGAATGACCTTTAATTTCTCCTCCTGGGCTCTAGGGATTTGGGGTTTATCCTGGTCTCCTTGTAAGAAAGTGGCTAGTTTCATCGTATCCTGATCCCCCAAATGGGATCCCAGCACCTCAGTCTCCACCACGTGAACAGAGGTGTCTTCTGAACCCCAGGAAATCACTGTGCACCCACTTTCCCTCCCAAGGAGTACCACGGTGACCACAGTACTAGGGAGCCACTGACTTTCACTAGCAGGTCCTTCCCTGCCCCCCCACACCCCCATCTATACAGATGGCTTGGTGGGGTCAACGTTTATTCCATTTAAGGAACCAAAATTTAAGAGCCCTGGGCCTAAATGAAAGAAGAATTTAATAAAGACCCAGGAATCGTGATTTCTGAAAATGGACAACTGTGCCCAGGTAACTCTCCTTTACCCAACTCCTGGTTCCTTTCCCTGGTTTGCACCACACCGGCCTTGCCTGGCTCAGTGGGAAAAGTGAACTCGACCTCCCAGACGAGGCTGCTTGCAGTGTCTGCAGCCAGGTCACCTGGGGAAATCTGTACCTTCAGGAAAGGTGCAGACCCAGACCAGACTTCCCTGCCCAGCTCTCCCGAAAGCTGCATGGGCGGCTCTGGCCTGATATGCAAAAGTGCACTGGGTACACAGGACAGTTTTTCATATAATTCAAATACTCAGATACTTCAATAGAGCTTGTTCTCTTATATCATTAGAATTTTTCCTGTAATTTCCTGACACCTCCGCCTTGCTGCTAGAATTTGGTCTGAATGCCCCTTCTGGACCTAGCCTGAGGTGGCAGGACTAATGGACAGGTTCCCCTCAAGCTTCCGTGCCCCCATGCCATCACAGCCAGCTCTTGCTTTAGAAGCCTCTGTGGGTAAGGCACCTCTGTGGCCTAGGTTGATCTAGGACTCCTGATTTCAGCTCGGGTCATGCTCTCACCAAGATGGAGCCCCTTGTTGGGCTCTGCACTGTGCGTGCAGCCTGCTTGGGATTCTCTCTCTCCCTCTCCCTCTTCCCCACTTGCATGTGTGTGCCCTCTCTCTCTCTCTCTCTCTCAGGAAGGAAGGAACCTCTGTGGGTGAGGCCTTTCCACTCCACCCATAAAAATCTATCTAAGGTGGGCTGAATGTAGAGACTAAATAAGGTAAGGTTTGTAACAACAACAGCAATGAACATCTTGGTGCTGTAAAGCCATATACCCCGAAAAAGTAGGCGCTGGGCTCGTGGCCCTCATCTGGACCTAACAAAGGGCTTTATCTGTTGGAGAAATGAGGGGAGAAGGGTAAGACTGAGCTAAACTCCTACAAGGTTATCAACAGTTGGTGGTCTATCTCACCCGATCCTGGGAGCCCTCCCCACCTCCACGGACTGTGGGGGAACCTGCCGGATGGAGGGGGTGGATCCCAAGCCTGGCCTGTGGTTCCTCTGCCAGGGTTTACTGTCCCAATTGACCTACATGTGTCTGCAGGGGACTCCCTGCTACTAGGAACCCAGATGGCCAGGTCATGGAAGAGGAGGTCAGCCACTGGGTCAGAGGAAAAAGGAGCCAGGAAACCCCTTTCTGCCACCCCTTGCCTTCGAGGGTTCGTGAATACCTACACTTGGTATTCACACTTGGTGGTCTGGCTGGCTCGCTCGTTGCTGTTCGGTTTAAAACTTACCAGGCTCTCTTGCCACTGAAGCTATCTAAATATGGTCCCTCCTCTCTGAGTGCTCAGTTAGTCAGTCAACAAACAGCTGTTGAGCTGTGCAACCTCAGATAAAGGATCCAGAGTTTGGTAAGAACTCCCAGGATGGCCAGTTCTTGAAGGCAGCCGTGGGTATCTAGAAGGTGACACAAACATTCCTCACAGGGATCTTGTGAAAACCAGGCGGGGTTAATAAGGGTATGCCTGACCCTGCCACCACCCATCCACGGAGAGTTGGATCTGAGATTGAGAAAAATCCAGGACAGATTTTTCTGGAGTCCCCAGGGGACACACTGGGGTCTCACCTCCTTCTGCTCCCACTCCTGCGTTTAAGATGGCAGCTGGGTGGGTCTGGATGGTCTGATCTCCAGCAAGAGCCCTGACCTCTAACCTCTATTTTTTAACTCCAAAGTAGGAGGTGGGGTGGGGTGGTGGTTGTGGAATTAAATGAGCTAAACCAGAGGATGCCGACAAAGCCCTGGGTCCAGTGGAAGGCCTCGGTGGTACCAACGCCTTGGTCCAGCCTTCTCCTGCCTTCCCATTCCTTCCCTGCCTCCAGCTCTCTCCTCCTCCTTAGTCCCCCAGTTATCAGCGCCTTGGCAGAGAAAGAGGCGTGTTATTGGGGAGCACGGCCTCTTGCGAATCCGTGGACCATGCGAGGACACAAGGTTATGCTGGCTGACTGCAGACTACTCCAGAGTCCAGAAAGGTGTGTGTGTGGGGGGGTGGGGGGGGTGCTGAGGTGCTGCTCAGCTCCTCCACCGAGAGCCACCCCCCACCTCCGAACGCCGGGAGCGAACCAGGGACGCCCGTCACCCTGCGGGGGCGTTTACAACCGGCATTCGGGGTATTACCACCAGCGGGGCCCGCAGGCTCAGGGGCTCCGTCCTTGGCTATCGGGCGTCGCGCGCCTAGGCGAGGGCGTAAGGTGGGGGGGGGGGGGGGGGAGTACGAGCCCGGGCTCCCGCCTCGACGCTCCAGGGGAGCCCAGAGCTGGCACTGCCGCCTCGCTCGACTCCAGACCCAGGAAACTGTCACGGTTCTGGGGTTCCTCCGCGTGCTTCAGCCTCTGGTCTCGGAATGCTTCGTTCTCCCCGGGGTCCCCGGGAAGCCCGGCTTTGGGGCCCTTTTCCAAACCAACCGTCGCACACCGAGTCCAGGCACAGGGTGTGAAGGCGCGGGGTGGGTGGGGGCGCCCCGAGAAGGCCTCGCTGGGCCCGGCCGGACGGGGAAGGGAGGGGGCTTCCAGCCCGGCCCCGCCTGGCCGCCGGCCAAGTACGTGCTCAGACGCCCGACGGAAGGCCCGGGGCGCCCAGAGCTTCGCGCCGAGACCTCGGAGGCTGGGGCGCAGGCCCGGCCGCCGCCCGCACTGCGGAGCGCGCGTGGCCCCGCGCCGTCCAGTCCGCCTTCCCGTCCGCGCCCCGGAGCGCGCGGCCGCGGCCCGGGTTGTGGCCCCCGGGGGGCCCGAATGGGCGGCTGGCGCGCGCTCCAGGTCCTGCCTCGAGCCTCCAAGGCCCCGCAGCCCGGAGTTCCTCCCCACTGCCCGCAGCCTCCTGCTCGGCGACGGGGAGCTCGCCCTCCCGGACCCCATGCGGAGACGGTTGTAAAGTTCCACCTTATTCTAAAAAAAAAAAAAAAAAAAAAAAAAAAAAGTCAGCTTTTTTTTTTTTTTTTTAATCTACATTATTCCAGGCTTCGGTAGAAAATGGGCTCGGATCTGTTGAAGTTTAGGGTGAGCTTCTCTTCAGCAAACCCTCTAAATCAAAGCGTTTCCATTCCCGACAACAATTTCCAGGCGTCTGCCTGAGTCTCAACCCAGACGCATTCCACCACGGTAATGATTCCGGCCTCAAACTCCCATTATTTTTGTGTGAGAATGACAATGTCGCACTCCCTTCCCCTGCTTTCACCCGCACTTGTCTAGAGTCTTCAGGTCTGGGAAAGGAGGAGGAGGGGCTCTGTTCTCCTTGCTATAGTCAGCCTCACTTTCCAGCTCCATTCCTAAGCTGGGACCACAGGCCAGTCCCTCGGGTCAGCTGTCTGTGCACAAGGGCCCACAAGGGACAGCACTCTCTACCCCACTGCTGAGAGCGAAATCGGAATCCTGGCTCCTAAGAAGGAGCTTAACCAGCCACCGGATTGGCCTCGGAGCTTCTGCGGTTTTGACTCGGGCTTCCTGAGGCCCAGCATACATCACCTGAAGGAGGAACTTGTCCTTCGTCCTGCCTGGCATGGCTACCATGCAGCTATGGCCAGGGAACAGCAGAGTTCTCCCACCCTGTGCCTCTGTGCTTCCAAAGCGCCCCGTCTCCTGAAGGGAAGGCCACAGTGCAAAGAGGGCAGGCAGACCCTGAGCCCTGCGTGTACCAGGCCTTCCTAGCCACCGGTGAACACATTTTCAATTCTGAGTCCCACTTCCAAAGCCAGCCTTGCTCTCCTGCCCTCTTCCCTGTCTACCTGCCACTTCTTAGCTGTTAACGGGAAGAAGACGTTGGGGGCCCAGAAAATAACGGGTCTTCCAACTGCAGTGAGGCCCAGAGGTCCACACAGTGGGGCATTCTGCCATCTAAGCCACATCTGGCCCAGGCAACACCGTGAGCTCCCAGGAAGCAGTGACTGGACTAAGAACCAGTTTTCCACCTGCACTGCCTGGTTCCTCACACTTGATCCCAGGAAGCTTGCACAGCTATGGAGTTGCTAAAGGCCCATTTTGCAGACAAGGAGACCGAGGTCTAGTGGGGCCGCTTAACAGAGCAGAGCCTTGGAAGGGTTGTGAAAATTGCAGGCACTCCTAAGCTTGCAGTCTGACCTCCCTGGGGAGTGTCCACCTTGGCTCGAGTGGCCTGTTTCTGCCCCTAAGTGGAACTCTTCCGAGCTCCTTTATCTCTCCCCTGCCCCAGGTGGTCTCCGGATGAAAGGAGCCAAGGCCAATGGCCTCGGGCCCAGGGAGAGAACAGGCGCTGGCCGCGGGCACAGCAGCCACCGCCCCGCCGGCGCTCGCCCTTGCTGTGGGACCCTGGGAAAGGCCCGCCCCTCTCTGGCTGCAATTTTCTCAGGGACGAAGGGTTAATCGGCGATGCCAGTGGCTCCTTTGGATTTTCCTGTTCATTTTCTAGCTTGGCCTCTAGATCCTTCTTCACCGGGGATTCCGCTTGCTCCGGGGGTATGAACAGTGGTTTCACTCGGCAACTTTCCGTCCGCAGACGAGAGTCGGGGCAGATCCGGGAGTTGCCGCAGCCGCGCAAGACTGCCTTGGCCCTAAACCTCCCTGATGCCGACGCCCGGATCCCTGTGGCTCCTCCAGGCCCGATTCCATTCCCCCCCTCCCCACCCCCGCCCCCAGCGCAGACCCAGGCTTGAGAACAGAGGCTAAATCAATTACGCAGGCCGCCCTTCGGAGCTACCAGAGTGGTGAGCAAGTCATTTTGCATAATTGAGGTCTCTCTAAACCCGTCTTTCTCGGCCCAGGCACCCAGCTTCACAACTCTGTGACCCAGGCGGACTTGAGGGGAGCCGGGCCACCTCCCAGAGCTCCAGGCCCAGGGCCTCCATGTCCACCCTCCAGGCAGGCCCCCGGCTCCCTGCTTCGGCCCTGCAGGGGGGCCCGGGGCACATCACCCCTCCTTCCTTCGCCTATCAATCTAGACCGTAGATTCGGGGCCATTTGCAAAACTGTAGGACCAAACAACTCCCTCCGACCGCTCTGGGAGTTCCAAGCGCGCTACCCAACAAAGCACGAGGGCCTGGTGATCTGAGTCCTGGACCCCCAGCTAGCCCACCCCTGCAAAGGGCTCGGGGCCAAGTAATTCTGGGCCCAAATGGCTGGAGACTCACTTCCCAGAGTTAGAACACCCAGATCTAGTTTAAATATCTGCAGAAGTAGTACACCCACCACTTCCCAATTTTTAGCAAGCTTTCCTGGAAATGCTCCAAACAATAAATGGCTTACAATTAGTCCTCTTTCTCCAGGCCTGCCTTTCTAACTAATTTCTGGCTTACTCAAAATCGCTGGTAACAAACTACTTAATATTCCGATCCTGGCTTCTCATGTGTTTCCCTCCATTGGGGAAGTGATAGGAGCCAGGGTCCTGTCCTGTCTCCACACCTGCTGGTATTGTGCAGATTAAGACAGGGCTCACTCGGAAAAAAATACATAAATTTTGAAAAGAAAGAAACGAAGAAAAACAACGGCTCACCACCACTCCTTCCCCGGGTGGGAAGGAGACCTGGCCCTCATAAAACATATTTCTCTTTTAATTTTCAGTGAAATCTCAGCCATAGAGGAATCTGTTTCTCCGGTGGAGAGGTTACCCTTGGGCAGACTGATAGCGACCACCCGCTAGACAGCTCCCAGTAGGGGCTGGAGTGGGGGCCCCTCGGTATACCGGGGTTAGAAAAGGAAAGGTGTGTCGACCGGTGCGGAGGCACAGGTCACTGGCTCCCGCACCAGGGAGGACAGCCCTGGAGGCTTGGAGTCCCAGCTGGGAGGCAAGGGCTAAGCCGGGCTACTGCTTCCGTGGCCCCTGGATCTCCCGCCCGCTGTGTGCAGGGTGCAGGGCTGCAGGTCACGATGGCCGACAGGCCCCCTGAGCTCCACTGGGGAGCTAGTGTGAAGTGTGGCTCCAGACCCAGAGCCAATTACATGTCACAGGCTTTGGGGCCACCAACACAGAGGTCAAGCTTGCTGACTCCTGGTCGATCGCTTGGCCCTGCACTGCCTTAACGGAAGCACCCTGTGCCCACAGGACACCTGTCGCTGCACTGCGGCCACTCTCTGGTGTCCTGCCGCTGAAGTGGTCTCTACTCCCCCACCGGCTTCTGGGGCTCCACAGCCCTACTGGCTTCTCAGTCCTGCCCAACAGGTCCCCGTGCAGAGTGTCCCGGCCAAGTGTCAGGATCTCTCACGCCAGGCTGCAGCAACCCTGGCTGGGGACAGAGCCACTGAAAGGTGATCGGTTCAGAAGCACCGGGACACCAGAAGGAATGCTGTGGTGACCAGGCCTCCATGGCCCTGCTTCTCAGAAGTGCCCAGCCTGGCAGCCATGGTCACCCGCAGGCCATGTGCTAGCAGGGAATGCTGGCCGTCACACCAGGAGTCTGCTGGACCCAAGGGTCCTGGTGACCCGTGTCCACCATGGCACCTGCCCCTCCGGGTTTATAATTCCAATCAGGAAAAGACTAAGCTCAGGCCTGCCTGCCATCTTCATACTATTTGCCTCTCTCTCCTGTGGGGGTGGGGGTGGGGGTTCGGCTCACCTACTTTCGGTATCTCCTACCCTGCTCTGCCCAGCCCTCCCCCCCCCCCCCAGGGGAGGTGAGCAAAGTAGATGCAGCTCCAGAGTCCCAAATCTAAGGCCCGGGCCTCAAACAAGTGCCCTGCTTACAGCCGGGGCCTTCCGGGCCTAGGCCTCTGGGTGCACTCTGCTCTCTCTCAGGCCAGGATCAGCAAGTCCGTCTTATCCCTGGTCGGGGTGCACACACTTCCCCTCCGCGGAAAGAGAGCAAGTAATGAAAGAAGGACAAAATAAAAGGGAATTAAAGAAATGAAAGAAAAGACAAGAAGGGAGGCAGGAAAACCAGAAGAGGCTAGCATGCTCACAGAACAGTTCCTGGTTCACCTGGCCCACGCCTGGACCAGAAGATGGTCCGGTTCACCCGGCGACAAGACCTGTCTCCTCTCTGCAGCAGGAGCCCAGGCTCCCCGCGCGGCCTCCCCCAAACGCGCTGGCACTGGCCCTCCAAGCCAGCTCCGGATCCCCGCTTGGGCCGAGGCTGCCGGGCTCCCCCAGCCCTCTCGGCCGCCCACCTGCGGCCTCACCTTCGGGGAAGACGGCCCGCATCTTCAGGTAGCTGGTGGTGAGTCGGATGATAGACGCCTTGTCCAGCTGCGAGGTGATGGCCGACGGCAGCGGGAGCAGCTTGGCCAGCTCATAAAACTCGCCATTTTCCTTCTCCCTCCTGGTCTTGGCCGCATTCTTGGACTTCTCCTTCATCGCGCCTCGGCTCCGGGCATATTAGACCCAGCCGTGCTCCAGGCCCGCGGAGCCTCGCTCCGGCTGCAGCGGCGGGGACGGGGAAGGGGCCTCCGAGGTCCAGGTGAGTCTGGGGCACCGCCCGGGGCAGGTGCGCGCGGCCGGCCTGGGGCACCGAGTAGCCTCTCCACAGCCGCTGGGCCCCGGAGCTCCGCGCGACCCAGCGGCGCCGCTCCGCGCTCCGCCGCCCCGGGCGCAGCCTCCCCCGGGCTGGACTGTCCCGCGGAGCCCAGAGCCCGACTTCCCGCTCGCTTCTGCTCGCTCTTCCTTTCTCTCTCCTAGTCTCCCGCGCCTCGGCTTTCCTTGGGGGGTGGAGAGCGGCCAGCGAGGAGGCGGCGGTGCCGCTCAGTCCTTGACCGAGTGTTCGTACCCGCTGCCGCGAGGCCCCTCCGGACTGGAGGGCGGCATGGGCGGCGGCGGCCGCGGAGCCATGGAGCAGGAGGGGAGCGAAGGGGAGCTGGGGCGGAGGCGGCTGGGGCCCTGCCCGGGCGCGCTCTCCTGCCCTCCCTGGCCGTTCCCTTTGCCTGGAGACGCGGCGCCCGGAGCCCGCGATGTGTCGCGAGCCGCAGCAGCTCCGCGGTCCACGTGCGACCGAGCCGCGTTTGTTTATGGCGGACCCGCCTTCGGGCGGAGCACTCGGCAGCCGCGGCCCTGGGAGGGGGGCGGGAGGGGGGAGGGACCGCGGCGGGGGCGGGGGCGGCGAATCTCGCCTCCCGACCCCGCCGCGGCCCCGGAGTCACAGGCGCGCCTCCGCGTCGCTGCCTCCAGGGACTCTCCCAGGAGAGGCCCGCGCGCTCCCGGCCTCGAGGAAGTTGCGGTGAGTGCACACGGCGCGCGGTGGGGACCGGCTCCTGCGAGCGGGTCCCGGGACCTGGGCGCTCGGACGGGCGGCGGGGAGGGGCGAGGGAGGGAGGGAAGTGGGGGAGTGATGCCTAGACCACCCCCGTTGCTCCCCGACCGGTCCTGGGCGCGCGTGGCCGAGGGGAGGCGGATGGACCCGCTGGCCAGTGCCGTTCCGGGGTGGACCCAATCCTCCGAGCCCGCGCTGGTCCCGCGCCCTCACCTCCGCACTTTGCAGGGCCGAGGGCCAAAAGGGGGGGGGGAGCCCCGAAGGGAAGACCCCCCCCCAACTCAGGAAAGGGCGGGAGAGAGAGGCTCGGAAGTGACCTTTCTGCCCTTTCTCTCCCCGAAACACGAGAGCGAAAGAAGATCGGTGCTTTCCCCGGAGGGGCTGGAGGCCGCGGGGACGCGCGGGCCAGACGAAAGGAGGGGACCGGGAGCTGCGCCTAGCGGCCAGGCCTCGCCCAGGGTGGCGGCGGGAACAGGGCCCGACAGTACCCATTCCCGCAGCCCGGCTCGGCGCAGCCGGAATTTCGGGGAATCGCGGCTGGGGCGGGTGCTTCAGGCCGGGGGGGGGGGGGGGGGTGGTCTGCGAGCGAGAGACCTCGCGCGAGCGTTGGCGGGGGCCAGGGTGGTGGGCCGGGGGGCAGCTGGAGTAGGGAGGAGCAGTCGGAGAGGCGGCCGTAGGGCGTCCTGGTGCTTTCCCTCAGGGCCGCACTGGACCGCAAGAGTCCTCTTGCCCACCCCCACGCCACCCCCGCAGCTCCGCTCCTGCGACCCCGAAGGGCCCTCCTCCAATCCGGGTCGCGACGGGCGCACAGACTCGCACCGTTCTAGCAGTTTGAACGCCCAGGCTACCGTGCGGACGCGCGCGCTGGGAGGCGCCAGCTTCCCCCGCACGTGGGGTCAGAGGGCAGCTGCGGTGGACGCAGGGCACGGGCTCTTGCGGGTCCCTCGGCCGCGTGCCGCAGACTGCACGGCTCTGGGGGCCCTGATTTTGAGGTCGGGTCGGGGAGGAGACACGCCAGGGCCTCGGGGCTCCGCAGCTGGGATCTCCGTTTTTGGTGCCACCTCTCTCCCTCCAGGCCCTTGGAGGAGCCAGCTGCTCCACGCACCCACTGACCCGGGACCCGCCTCTTTCCCCCCGCGCCTGGGCGGGGGGGGGGGGGCGCGGGCAAACCACCACCAACTCTGCAGCGGGCGCCCTTGACCATCTCTAGGAGTCCCTTTGAAGGGCAGAGGTGCGACAACGTTGAAGGCGTCTTAGCTCCCTTGGTGGGCAAGACAGCGTGTGCAGACTCCAGCTGTGCCCGCACCTGCCCCGCGCTCTGCCGGAGCCACAGGTGGCCTTGCCAGCGGGGCCGGCGCTCGGAAGCCACTGAGAAGCGCGAATTTCGGAGTTGGTGCCCCCCACCCCCGCAACGCGGAGCTCAGCACTTTCCCTTGGGGTTTTGGATCTAGGAGCAAATTCCGGTTTCCAGCGGTGCGTGCGGAGGAGTCCGGGCGGCCGCGAGCGGTGAGGATACGCAGTACCCGAGCGCAGGGCGCCGGCCCGCTTCCCTGCCCTGGATCTCGCGCCTGACCGCGCAGTTGTCGTCTTGTGGCTTCCCGGAGAAGGGGCTCCGCGAGGTAGGGACTGCCGGCCGAACCCCGCCGCAGCCAGCGCAGGCCGCCTGTGAGTGCGCTCCGGCACCTCCCTGGCTCCGGGAGGATTTAACGCTTTCCTCACCCCCACGATTTCCGATCCTCAGTTACGGACCCGGGAGAATTACTCCGGGACTTGAAAGGGATTACTCAGACGGCCAAAACACCGCTAAGTGGAAGCGGGAGAACCCAACAAGTAACAAGAACAGAAACTTGCCTTAAACCAGATTTCCCGGATTTTGCGGGAGAGTGTACTCGAGATCTAGTTATCTTCACAGCGGCAGCCGCTGTTCTCGGATCCGCAGAACAGGTTCGAATCTCGGGGTTTGAGCGGTAGCATTACGGGGCGTTTGAAGTGCGGGTGTAGGACACTTCAGTCCCTAAAGCCTAACTCAGCAGACTCCCAGGCGGGCATCGTAATTCCCCCCAACACACATCCAGTCAAGATACACACACGCGCGCGCGCGCGCGTCCCTCGCGTATCCCCATCACCGAAGTTTCCCAGGTGGAAAGAATAGTGGTGTCAGCGTGGAATAGTGAAGGAAGAACGTTCCCCACCACCCCGTGTGTGCCCTGTGGGATCTGTTCCAGAGTTCTTTTTACTGGACAAAGCCTGGGACCCCTGTTACACTTAGAAAGGGCACCCGCAGGCTCTGTGTAAAGTGGGAAAAACACTTAAGACGTGCTAGTTAGACTGACCCACTGGTTGGGACACCTGCGGCATGCCCCTTGCTCCAGGGCTCCTGGTGCCGGGAGTACCTCCTGGTCTATGCTTTGGGGCTGAATCCAGCTGCCTCGCCCAGAGTATGGAGTCCGGCCTGCAGGGGAGAAGTAATAGCTGCACGAAAGACCCTCAAGGCCAGGCATCATTCAAAAACAGCAGTTCCCCTGCTGGCCTGGAAGGAGCCTGCAGAACGTAGAATGAAGAGAAGCTGGGGGCAGGAAGAGGACAGGTGGGAAGCCGCCCCCCCCCCCCCCCACACACACACATTGAGGTCAGCAGGCTTCGGGATCACCGCCAGTTCGCCAGGCGCCCCCACTCCCAGTCCTGGTTCTCAGGCTTTGGCTCACGGAGGTGCACCAGCACGCCTTTACGTACCCCCCCCCCCACCTCTTAGAAAGTTTCCATTAGGAAACCGATCTGGAAGAAATTGAGGCCCCAAGAGGAAAGGGGCGGGCCCAGGCCGCCCCACATCTGCTTGGATTTTCCGCTTCAGATGCTCCGCAACTGTTTTTCCCCAGGCCGCGCCCCGCGCCTACCTGAGGCCCATCCCCCGCGGAAACCGACTTTCGAGTGAGATCAAGGGGGAAACTCACAGATGTTCTACCGGGGATGGGGCTCCCGGAGAGGCTGCCGCAGTGGCAGAAGAGGATCAGAGACTTTGTCACTAAGGATGTGGGGGCGGGAGGAAAAGTCCTCCCGTCCCCAGCACTAGATTTGGGGGAGAGGGTAGCGACCCTCTGAAGTGGTGTCTGAGGAGGCCTTCAACCACTGAAGCAAAACGAGACAATAGAAAATCCAGGACTACGGCCATTCCAATCTATTCGATTTCCAAGCAAGATACAGTTACTGCAGAAGGTCCCACGAGCATCTAGCATCGCGTCTAGGACTATCATGGCTGGGAGGCGTTTTTGGTCTGAGCTATCCGAAAGAGTACTTCGATTTTTCGCTCCTTTCCTTGGGGAAGCCCCATGGAGACAGCATCAACTCTTCCTGGAGTCATTGCTACTCTCAGAAAGGATCAGCCGACAGTTACAATACCACTGCTCGTTGTTTAAAAGAAATTAGAGGTAGCCAGGGCAATTTCCTAGTGATTCCAGTCCTCCAGAGGTCTAGACAGTAACTGGTCCTGCTCACGTATTTCCAAGGAGAGGAAGAGAAGTTTATCTCTTTGGGTTTTTTTTTTTTTTTTTTTAATAAATTTCTTTCACTGGAAGTTACTCTGTTGGAGAAAGTGTTTGCTTTCAGCTGGGTGGGCAGTAACTTGGGCAGATCGGCCCTTGTGTATCGGGTCCAGGGACCCCCTTCCTGGCTGAGTATTTGGCCCTCCGTGTGGTGCCTCAGGCATAATTTTGGGGCCGGGGGCAAGAGAAGGAGGCACTCCAACGTGAGGCTGTGGGGGCTAATTTGCATCTTCTGGGCTCCTATCTGGGCCTGCTGTAAGTACTCTGTTCTCTGGGATTCTGAAAAGACCACAGTCCTTTTCTTCAGACTCAGTTATCTAGGACGACTTTGGGTTCTAAGACTGGAGTCTGGAGGCCTCAGGTGGAGGCAGTGCTTCCTGACTTAGGAAGGGAGTAGCTACTGTCTATTTATTTAGGGGAACCAAAAACAGTGCCACTGGTAATTAATTGTAGTGATTAGCAAAGTCCCTGAGCATGGGCCACAGGGAGCCAGGAAAGCTGAATCAGATTTGGATAGAAGAAGGCCGCTCTTTTCTTCTACTTTTACCTGTGGGTGAGGGGGTAGCCCCTCCTTTGCACTTCCCTTCCCTGTCTCCCCAGCCGGGCCCCACTTTCTCTCCATTCTCTGAAAAGAGGTGGGGAGGACTTGGGCGTGCCCCTCCCAATGCACTCAGACTTCCAGTGTTCTGCAGGGAGGGGCTCAAGCAGGGCCCAGAGCTCTGGATCCCAGCTCAGGGACAGGAAGGGATCCTTGGGGGGGGGGGGGGGGGGAGAGAGGGAGGGAGGAGCTGAGCGACCTCCTCCAGGACCCCGCAGCCTGAAGCCTCCGCTGTTCTCTTTTCACAGAAAAAGATCACAAGATCACGGTTCTGGGAAGAGATTGCACGTCGTCTCCCCTGCAAAGCCATCGCTTTTCGCCTCCAGCTAGTTGGGGGTCGTGCCTGGAAACCTTTGAGCTGGAGGAGTCTTGCTAGTCCGGCGTGCGCCCAAATTCCTCAATGGTTATACCAATTATATACCGCCTTCAAATCTGAAAATCAGTTCGTTCATTAACAACTGCGCTGAAACCGCCTTTCAAAAGCATCAACCAAAATTTTCCCGTAAAAAAAAAAACAAAACAAAACAACGAAAGAAATCTTATTCACCAGAGATAAATATTTCTGCACATCAAAGAGCACAAATCTGATGGGCTTAATTTTTTTTTTCCTAGCAGGTCTTTGATATAAGACCAGAGTTATTAAGTACTTTGAGGACATAAACTCGTTTCATTTAATTAATATAACGGGGTTGTTTGCAAAGCAAAGCAAATATTGGGGAACTTTCCCCCTAATCGAAACAAATCTGTAAAGAGAGGTATGCTAGTTTATTCGTGGTTCGGTAGAGAGAGTTAGAGAAAGGCCCGCGGGCCGGCGGGCGGGCTGGACTAGCCCCCTCCAGCCTGCCCTGGGCACGCGAGGCCGCCCCGGCCCGGGGTGTGAGTGTTTTACTGCTCTGCGAAGATTTTTTTTCTTTTCTTGCAGCGGCCGGCGTGGTAGGCGGGTTTCCCAAGAGGTGTGTGTCCAGGAAAACACTCTTCCCTCCACGGAGGAGAAAGAGGCGACGCCCACGGCAAAGAGCAGTCCGGCGTCGGGGTTCGGGACGCGCCAAAGCCGGACTTCAGATCTGAGCGGCCGCGGGCCCAAGCCGGCGTGGAGACGTCACCGCATCTGGCCAGGCAGGGAGGCGGTGGCAGGACCCCTCCTCTCCAACTGTCCCTACCCTGCACCGAAGCCCGGCTTTGGGAGCTGCGGGCCACACCCGGAGACACCGGCGGCCGGAGAGGGCCAAGAGTCAGGCTTCTCCGAAGCTACAGGTCTTCTTAATTCTGCGGAAGGGACTTGGGACCCCTACTCACCGCGGTGGGTGCGGACTCACGAAGGGTTAGCTGTAGACAGTTTGCGGCGGCGTCCCGCTTCTTTCGCGCGCAAAGTCTCCGGGCGGCCCCGCGTGGTTAGAAACGCGGCGTGCGCAGGTTGGCGGAAGGGGGCGCAAGGCGCACGGCCGCCAGAGGGGCTCGATCAGCGCGAAGAGTTGAAGGCTCAGCGAGCGCTGGCAGATCAGAGCGCACGGGGTGGTGGTGGGAGTCAGTACACTCAGGGATTGGGGGGGGGGGTGCGGTGCGCACGGAGGGGGCGCACTGTACGCGGAGCGGGAGGTGCAAGAGCGTGCGGGGGCGCAGTGTACAAGCGGGTGGGCCTCGGTTCGCCCGGGGGCCTGGGGCGCGTGCGGTTGTGTGTGCTGGGAGGTGTGCGTGAGGCTCCCGTGCCTGCTTGAGGCAGTCAAGACATCATCCCCGCCCTGGCACCGGCAGCGGGTGCACACCTCCACCCTACCCACTCGGGTTGCTCGGCCTCCGCTCTGTCCCTCCCTCCTCCCAGATTCTTTCCACGCGAGAAGTGAGGACCAGAGGGAGATGGGGCGCACGGGAGTCCTGCGGGAGAGGACAGACCCGGTGCCGTTGGGTGAGGGATGTCTGGTGGGAATTAAAGGCTGCTGCTTTCATCTGGGCCTCTCCAAAGCCCCGCAGACCGCTCCCAGCTCCCGCGCATTTAGTCCGGCTCCGGAGTCAAATTCTCTTGCCGGCGGCACAGCCTTGCTGGTGGGAGGCCCCCCGTGGTCCGGGACTGGTGACCTCCACTGTCGCTTGCCCTCGTTTAACTGCCCCAAGACAGAATTCCTTTTAGATGCTAGAGAAGAATCTTCTGGAGGAGAAGGCACGCGTTAAAACACGTTTTCATATAAAACTAATGACTAAAAATTAGCAATTTTTCTCAATCCAAGAATATTTTCCCTGGCAAAAGCATCGGTTAGCTGATAAACTGGCTACAAGGTAGATTCAAATTGTGTGGCTGATGAATATTTTTAACCGCCAACTCCAGCACCGGCTTCGTTTTTTAGAGGGCAGAAACAAGCTAATCCTGGTTATTGCGCTAATGCTCTGTTCGCCAGCCGGATGTGGACAAAGACATGATTTAATCTTACTATGGAATACTCTGTGCCTCTCTCTCTCTCTCTCTCTCTCTCTCTCTCTCTGTCACACACACACACACACACACGCACGCACACACACACAAGATTTTGAACCAGGCGGGTGAGCCCTTGGGCACCTTCCGTGCTGGCTGTGCAGATTTGCACATTCAGGGGTCACTTCTCCTGGTTTCCTTCATTATGAGAGGGGTGGTCAGGGTGCCTGTGTGACTCAATGGAATTGTGCAGGTGCTACTCTGCTCCCAAGGTCAAGGCCAATTAAACCGGTTAATCACGGTGGTGTGAGAGACCTAGTTTCAACTTTGCTTTAATTTTATCTTTTTTTTTTTTTTTTTTTTTTAATGTAAGCTCTTTGCCCAAGGTGGGGCTTGAACTCAGGACACCAAGATCAAAAGTTCCGTGCTCTACCAACTCAGCCAGGCGGGTGTCCACTCAATCTTCCTGTTAATTTTGGAGAAGCGCTACCAATCACCTGCCCCTGCCCCGGGCGTGGGGGTGGGAACGAGAGCGGTGGATACTTGGAAGAGTTTATTGAGAAATCTAACTTTTGAATAAGTGCAAGCAAGTACGGGGTAAGGAAGGACCCAGAGGCGAATGGCAACGGCAGGGTTGGATCATGGTAGTCGATGACTCGCTTAGCGAGGCCACAGGCACCGTTTTCCACTTGTTTGGGAAGTGTCAGCACTGCAGGGGCACAAGTGACGGCCCCAGACCCCCTTTAAGCACTTTAAACAAGGGAGTGGACATTGCAAAGCTCATATGCGACTGGGTTTTACTTCCTGGGTAGTTGGGAGGCCAGGGAGGGAAAAGATCCACGCCGTTATTAACCATGCACAAATAATCTTCGTGTTTATTGAAGCCTACTTAAGATAACTGACCAGAAAACACCTCCCTGTTTCAGCAACATCAAGGGTGCTCCACTGAAAGCTAATGAGTTTGTATTTCTGTTTAGCCTGATGTCTACACCACGGTTTTGGAGAAGCTGTCAACTCTGACAAACGAAGGAGTTGAAGGAAGCCAGGGGAGCCGCCCCTGCCAACACCGCTGAAGCCCCAGGGCCGACCCCTCCCTGTCTGTTCTTTAAGGGTGCTTGGACTTTACTTGATCCTTTGAGGTCCAGCAGTTGGACTTTCTGAGCGTAAGTTCCCGAAATGGAAATTCGCACTCACTATCTTGCACAAATATTTTAATTTCTGCATGGTCTGGACTGAGCCAGGGGGCAAGGGTCCTTTGTGCCATAGCCATTGCGAATCCTGAAAAAGCTGCAACCCTTCAGCTGAGAGTGGAAAGACAATGCTTTAGACACCCAGAGAAAATTCCCAGCTAGAAAGAAAGAGAAGAAAAAGCTCCAAGTGTAGTTAGAAAACTCATATTTGTACAAAAATCCTGTGAGTCTTATTTGACAGCGAATGTCTTTTTCCAGTTCTGTTTGTTCTTGAATCTCTCAGCAACCTTTTGCCTGCATGACTCTTGAGATTCGTTCCCAGCAAAGGTGACTGATGGATCTTTTAGGAATTCATGCTTTCAAGTTGATTTTCCGTGTTGGTCATCGAAGCTGCTTCACTTTAGATACTTTATGGGATGTTCATGAAGGGGAACTGGGGGGTGAGATTTCTTAGAGTGTCTCTAAAGACATTATTCATAATTAAAACAAATGATGCATGGAAATCACCAGAAAAATTATGGCAAGTAATGTTCAAACATGTTTTCAGGCCATGTGGAATAAATAAAATCATTAAGGGCTGGCTGGGTAATGTGACCTCCCAGCTTTATTCTGTGCCCGGATGACCTGATAGAGATTCATAGATGTGACCGAAGCATCTGGGATGGGAGCCAAAGAACATCAGTGTTTTCTCCAGGTATTTTGTGTATTGATTATGAAAGTTAGAATTCCATTTCTTCAAAGACCCCCTGCACAGTACAATCCTAGAGGTGGGTAAGATAGCACGAAAAGGAAAATCTTAAATCTTAAGATTATCTTCAATCTTAAAATATTTATCTTTTTTTTTTTAATTTTTTTTTTTAACGTTTATTTATTTTTGAGACAGAGAGAGACAGAGCATGAATGGGGGAGGGTCAGAGAGAGAGGGAGACACAGAACCGGAAGCAGGCTCCAGGCTCCGAGCTGTCAGCACAGAGCCCGACGCGGGGCTCGAACTCACGGACCGTGAGATCATGACCTGGGCCGAAGTCAGACGCTTAACCAACCAAGCCACCCAGGCGCCCCAATCTTAAAATAATCTTAAATAATCTTAGGGGAAATAAAGACTGGAAAGCCCATGTGATAGAGTCTGAAAGACAGAATGAACCTATTAGAACTTAGACCCACCTGGTTATAGATCAGTTGGTGTTCAACAGGTTTTTCGGCCCCTCAGTGGTGAATTTCCCAAAACAGACCATCTTGTTATGAAACTTAGCTGTGCCGGGAAAAGCAGTAGACGGAGGTCCCAAGGTTTTAGAATTACAAACCTCTTAAGGTGGTAGTTATGTGGGTACAGCCACTTCCTGATAGCAAAGTAGAGCAGGGCCTGTGAAGGCTGTTGAGTGGCCTGCACTGGGTTTAAACACATTTTTTTTAAACCTTTTGATTTATTTTTGAGAGAGACAGAGCGTGAGCAGGGGAGGGGCAGAGAGAGGGAGACACAGAATAAGAAGCAGGCTTCAGGCTCAGAGCTGTCAGCACAGAGCCTGACATGGGGCTCGAAGCGTGAGATCACGACCTGAGCTGAAGTCGGATAGTCAACTGACTGAGCTGCCCAGGCGCCCCTGGCCTGCACCAGTTTAATGCAGCTTCCAAAAGTATTGGGTTTACAGTCTAACTTACTTGGAGCATTGGTGGACCGGGCCGGTATATGTCCATTTCTAATGTTCCTATGGAGAATCAGCATTTAATAGGACAGTTAACTTAAATTGGTTAACTTAAATTGCATTAAATAATGCAAACCAAAGAAGCAGTTGCCTTTCCTAAGAAATGGTCCCATTTACATACCTGAAAGAATAGATACAATTTCTAGAGCCATTGTGGTTGCCCAGATTGACTGTAGTGTGACTTACTCAGATCATTATATATATACATATATACATACATATATATACATATATATCTTACTTACATATGCATATATATACATATGTGTGTGTGTGTGTGTGTGTGTGTATATATATATATATATATTTTTTTTTTTTTTTTTTTAAGCTCTACACCCAACCTGGGTCTTGAACTAACAACCCCGAGATCAAGAGTTGCATGCTCTACCGACTGAGCCATCCAGGCACCGTCTTAGGTCATTTTAGACTCTTCACAGTCAACTAAGTCATGGGCCCATGTGGTGACTCAGTGTGAAGGTGGCTGGAACACAGAGATCAAGGGCAGTGTGTTCCCAGGCACTCATTATTCATTGCAGTCTAGAGCTGGACTGACTTAGAAGCAGCTTGTACTTTACCCAACAAAAGGAATGCAGTTCTTTGAATTGGGGAGCCCTCACGCACTCCTGCTTGCACACAAGCTGTTACTCATTCAGGAAACATCCATCCAGCGGCCCAGAGTGCCAGGCACCTAGCCAGACATTTGCATGATAAAAGTGAGTTCCTGCCTTCGAGGCCATTCTCAGTCCTGATAATGCTTTGATTGAGAATCTGACCTGCTAATGTGTGCCTTAGAAATGTCCCTGGGTTTTGAGCCATTGATTCCATTTCTGGTTATTTGTGCTATGGAAAGCATTTCCAAAATGAAAAAGGCCTTTTCTCATGAGTATTTGTGTAATGGTTAAGGCTGCAGGCGTGGTGTCACGTGTGGATTTGACTCCTCTTTACCCCCCTCAGTTTTGTTATCTGTACAATGGGGATAATAGCTACCTCATAAGGAGATTATGAGTTTTGACTAAAAAATGAATGACATGTATAGTGAGTGTAAAGGGCCTAGCGCATTACCTGGGCAAGGTGCCCCAGTGAATATGTTTTTGGTGTGTGTGTGTGTGTGTGTGTGTGTGAGTGTTAGCATGGGACCCAAGAGCGTTGTGCTGAGGCCAACACTTCCAGTGATGGTGTTTTCATCCTAGGCTGGAAGCTAATGCTGGATTCAGCCAGCCCGTCCTGCAGTCTTTCCTGAAGTACTTCCCGTAGTTTGGAAGCACCCGAGTTCCTCCATTAAATCTCTTTCTGCCCCCTGTCCCCCAAAAAAGACAATTTGTTCTCGGCCACTAAATCAATTTGTTATTGACAACTAAATCCTGACCGGCATGTGTTGGAAAGTGTGCCAATACTATGAAATGTATGATCACCAGCAAAACAACAGAACTACAGAGAGAGAGACCAGATATCCCTTCAAGTGTTGATGGTGAGTATATTTGGGTAAGAAGACAATGAATGATCTTTCGGTGTACTTTTTGTTGCCTTCCTTTTTTAAACAGCAGCTTTACTGAGATCTATTCACATCTCATTTAAATTCACTCATTTAAAATGTGCAATTCAGGGACACCTGGGTGGCTCAGTCGGTTGAGTGTCCCACTCGGAATTTCAGCTCGGGAGGTGGTCTCCAGGTTGTCTGACTGAGCCCCGAGCTGGGCTCTGTGCTGGGTGTGGAGCCTGCTTGGGATTCTCTCTCCCTCTCTCTCCATCTGCCCCTCCCCCTGTTCACGCTCTGTCTCTCCAAAAACAACAAACAAAAACAAAAAAAATGTGCAATTCAGTGGCTTCCGGTATATCTACAGATGGGTGCAGCCATCAACACACACAATTTTAGGACATTTTCATCGCCTCCCCCCACAAAAAAACCCATTAGCTATTAATTCCCAATCTTCCTGCCCCACCACCAGCCCTAAGCAACTGCTAACTTACTTTCTCTCTATGGATTTCCCTACTCTGGACTTTCATATGAATAGGGTCGTACAGCATGTGGTCTTATGTATCTGGCTCATTTCACTTAACATAATGTTATCAGACTTGTAGCATACACGTTGTAGTGTATATCAGTACTTCATGCCTTTTTATAGCCAAATATTCCACTGTACGAAGAGCCCATCCACTGTATGGATAGTCCATGGGTCTGTTGATGGGAGTTTGAGTTGTTTATACTTTCCAGCTTCTGTGAATAATGCTGGTATTTCCCTCCAACCTTTATTTTGACCATGTAGCAATTTTATGATGAATATTTAGTAAATTTTATAACAAAGAAAATCTGGCCTGGGTAACTAGGACATTTCAATTTCGTATTCAGAAGAGGGCAAGATTGTAGACTGCATCCTTTTGGATTGACCAATTAGCTTAGTACACATTAAAACTCTATTCCGAGCCAGATTTACAGCCTCTATCAGCACCTATGTCCCGCAGTCCAGTCTATACGTGGTACTTTGGGTCAGCAGAAGGATGGGAAGAGAGACTACAAACTCATTTCCACCTCTCAGAAAGCGGCTCTGAAGCGAACAGGGCAGATGTGCTAAACTCACACAAGTCCCAAAATTTGACTTTTGGTATTTTCACTGTAAAAACTGTATTTACTGGGGGTGCCTGGGTGGCTCAGTTGGTTGAGCGTCCGACTTCGGCTCAGGTCACAACCTCATAGGTTCATGAGTTCCAGCCCTACATCGGGCTCTTAGCTCTCCGCGAAGAACCCACTTTGAATCCTGTGTCCCTCTGTCTCTCTCTGCCCCTCCCTGCTCACACACACACACTCTCTCTCTGTCTCAAAAATAAATAAACATAAAAAAATTGTATCTACTGGGGTGCTGGAAATGTTCTATATCTTGATCTAGGTGGTGGTAACATGAGATTCGTGTGAAATTTGCATCAAGCAGCGGACTTTAGGCTCATGTGTCCTGTTATATTTAACTACGTGAAAGTGACACCCTGATTAAAGAAAAGAAGAAATTATAACATGTGCTTTCCCTTATATTTCCCTTCCGCTCTCCCATTTCAGCTGTTGCTGCTTCTTTTCTGACCATTTCTAAGTGACCACGGGTTCATGCCACACAGTTGGTAAGGGACAGAGCTGGGATTTAATCCAGCTCTTACTAACTTAGTGTAAAGGGCTGCTTTCACTAGGAACCCTTCCAATGCCTGGAATCGACATGATTTTTGAGATTTGGTTCCAAACCATATGACCAGTAAGTACTGAGACTGGTCTGGGGGCCAGATCTCACTGCCCTGGGGCACATGCTCTGTCTATCCCATGTACCTCTTTGCCCCCAACACCCACATTGTACCAGGCCCATAGCGGATGGCCAGTAAATATTTGTTAAATCAATGTGACCAGAGTGGGGTTATCATCAAAGGCCAAGCAGGCTGTTCATATGGAAATCGCTATAAAAACCGAGGCAAGAAACCCAATTCTTATTTTTTTTTCCTATGGCAACACCAGTGGATGCTGGGCTGTCACAAGAGCACGGAAAGTTCCCACTGGAGATATCAGAACTCTCTGGCAAGACCTGTGAAGTGTTAATTTTAGCTTTCAATGACTGATGCCCTTGTGCAATTTAATGGGTCAGGAGGAGCACGAGCCAAGATTACTCACTCAGAGAGGTGCCTTTTCCTGTAGAGTCCTTGGTGAGTTAATTCAGTTTGTAGAAACTTGCTACTTACACATTTACTTGAGAGAATTTTTTGCTGTTGTGAGTCGAAGTCTGAGAATTACGAGCTCTACCTTAGAAGAATTCGTAATTTCTCCTATCAGTCAAATTTTCCCAGAGTTCATTCATTAAACATGAGTTCGACTCACAATGTCAGATGCTAAAAGGCTGTTAGTAATAACCATAAGATAAACAAAATACTTGCATGTCTCTGGATATTCTGAGTTGAAAGATACATAGGTTGAATATCAATTACTCAGATTAAGGAAGTGCATATCCACAGAGCTTTCCATGTCTATCCACTTTTCGTCCTGGTATCCTGGTAGAAAATGAGGACGTTCCGTGCTGTCCCCCAGTGTCACCGGTTTGTCACTGGTGTGACAGCAAAGCAGCAAAGCAGAGCACACATTGAGGAGGCATAAGAGGATCTGTGCACCTTCTCAGAGAGTCTGTGCTCTTTACATGACCAGGTCACTGGTGCCCTTGATTCCCATGCATTTGACATTTTCTCTTCTGCTCATATGTTGGGCATCACCCATCACACCTGGTCTCAGATACCTCAGGCGATGAAGGACGACTTTGAACTGCTACCTGGTGGTGACCCCTGCTAGCCTGCAGAGCACCTTCAGCAGCTTGTATTCTTTGCTCGTTCTGTGAGGTTTGCTCAATTCTTTGGATATTTTATTGCATCCTTCCTCAATTAATTAAGAAAAGTTAGCGGAGGGAACCTGGCTGGCTCAGTCAGAAGGGCATTCAACTCTTGATCTTGGGATCATGAGTTTGAGTCCCACATTGGGTGTAGAGGTTACTAAAAAAAGAAAAGAAAAAGAAAAAAGAAAAGTTAGTGGCAAATGAAGAAAGGAAATTATAGCCCTCATGAATGCGATTGGTAGAATCCGAAAGGAATCATTAGGTGTGGTGATACTGTGGGTCCTTAGACTCAATCAGGCACCCCAAGAAATTGAACTGCCCAACTGTGGATTCAGTTGTGAAGGAAAAGAACAATAATAAAGAACATACATGCTGAATACAACATTAGAATTGTACAACATCGTACATATACATTACAATGTATACAACAGTAGAATTGCCTCTAAGGGTAAACACATTAGTTAAAGAGGGAAATTTCATCTCCCTAGGAATGTTCTGACAAATATAAAAGATGGGAGGATAGGGGGCACCTGGGTGGCTTAGTCGGTTGGGCGTCTGACTTTGGCTCAGGTCAAGACCTCGCGTTCGTGAGTTCGAGCCCTGTGTCTGGCTCTGTGCTGACAGCTCAGAGCCTGGAGCCTGCTTCGGATTCTGTGTCTCCCTCTCTCTCTGCCCCTCCCCTGCTCATGCTCTGCCTCTCTCTGTCTTAAAAATAAATAAAAACATTAAAAAAAAACATTTAAAAGATGGGAGGATAAAATTAGGATATCTGATGCTGTCAAAACATTGCTGTCAATTTTGTAGGTATGATAATGATATTGTACTTTACGTATTTTCAAAAGACTTCTTATCTTTTAGAAATACTTACCAAACTATTTACAAATTTACAAAAATATCCAAAGGAGAACCTGTATTGTTCAGGCTGCTTACGTTTGGCCCCTGTGCATAATTTCAGGAGTGCGTTGCAGACAAAAGCCGGGGGCTGCAAAGTAGACTTGTCCAGATCCATCATTTTCTTCTTTTTTTCTTTTTTAAAAAGTGCATCTATTTATTTTGAGAGAAAGAGGGTGCGAGCGGGATAGAGACCGAGAGAGAGGAGAGAGAGAATCCCAAGCAGGCTCTGCACTGTCGGCACAGAGCCCGATGCATGGCTTGAACTCACGAACCGTGAGATCACGACCTGAGCTGAAATCAAGTCAGAGGCTCAACTGACTGAGCCACCCGGGCTCCCCAGCTCTGTGATTTTCTGACCTCCTCCAGAGGACAGTCCCAGGTGTGTGTTTCCTCTTGACTGGACTCTGCCCCCTTCCCTTTCTGTTATATCTGAGACATCAGCTGGTCTGAGCTGTGCCTTGAGGTATAAACGGAAGCAGGCCATCAAGATTTGCAGGACCTAGCGCAAAATAAAAATGTGAAGCCTCTTATTCAAAAAGCAGGAAAAAATTTACATTGACATTGAAGGTACTAAGCCATCAAACTTTTTCTTTTTTTCCTGTGGTCTCTCTCTCAACCTGTCAGCATGTGTGTGTGTGTGTATGTGTGTGTGTGTGTGTGCACGCATGTGTATTTGTTTTCTATTTAATGTCACTTTCCCGCCCTTGGAATAAGCATGCTTTCAGGGGGAGTACAGACCCTCAGAGGTGCCCAAAGGCCCTACCACGTGACCCAGCGAACCTGCATTCAGCCCGTCAGCTGCCCAGTCCCCCTCCAGCCAGATGCATAGACTCTGCCCAGGCATGAGGTGACTACATCAAGCCAGCCATCTCTCCTCCCAAGGGTCTGCTGCCTCAACCCACAGCCAAGGGGCAACCCCCAGAGAACACACTTGGTACCAGGACTTCGGCACCAGGACATACTTGTTACCTGAATCACGGACTGGCCACAGGGCACTGCCTCAGATTTGCCCCAAGAAGGTGCCATGTTGCCTGCAAATAGTTGATTTTTTTATTTCATGCTTTATAGTCGTCATATCTTTTATTTTATTTATTTGTTGCCTTATTGCTCTGACCAGAGGACCTCCAAACACAATTTTGAAGAGAAGTGCTTAGAACAGACATCCTTTCCTTATTCCTGGTCTCAAGGGGAAAGCTTGCAATATTTCACCATTAAATATGATGTTTGCTGCAGGGTTTTTTTGTAGATGCTGTCCCCCCCCCCCACCCCCAGGTTAAATAGGTTTCTATTTCAGTATCTTCCCTGTTGAAAATTTAGTTGTCATCCTCATTGTTGCTCCTTTGTGTGTGATGTTTTGTGTGTGTGTGTGTGTGTGTGTGTGTGTGTGTGTGTGTGTGCGTTTGATCAGTTTTACTGATTTGCCCACAAATAATTTTCTTTGTGTTTAGCCCGCTTTGATGTCTTTAGTCAGTCTGGGGGACTTCTCAGCTAGTATACCTTCCAATCAGACCAAACCTGACTTCCCTTTCTCTCCTAGCACAGTCTTCCTGGGGTCTCAGTGGAAAGTGTGGGGTATTTACTAGGACGCCTCCTCTCTGGCAGGCCTTGGATTCTAATATTTGCATCTCCAGCTCTGTGTAACTTGTGTCATGTTCCTGGGGCCGCCATAACAAATGGCCACAAATGTGGTGGCTTAAGCAACAGAAATGTCTCCTCTCACAGTTCTGGAGGCCAGAAATCGAGGGCCATCAGGCCATGCTCCCTGTAAAGTCTCTGGGGAAGAATCCTTTCTTGCCTCTGCTGTGACACAGCCTTCCCCTGCATGTGTCTGTGTCCTTGTCTCTTCTTATAAGTTCATCAGTCATTGGACTTAGGCCTCACTCCAAATCAGGATACTTTCTTTTTTTATGATTATCTTTATTTTTAAAAAAATTGGTTTTTTAAAAAAAATTTTTTTTAACGTTTACTTATTTTTGAGACAGAGAGAGACAGAGCATGAACAGGGGAGGGGCAGAGAGAGAGGGAGACACACAATTGGAAGCAGGCTCCAGGCTCTGAGCCATCAGCCCAGAGCCCAACGCAGGGCTCGAACTCACGGACTGAGAGATCATGACCTGAGCTGAAGTCGGACGCTTAATCAACCAAGCCACCCAGGCGCCCCTACAAAAAATTGTTTTTTAAATGTTTACCTATTTTGAGAGAGAGAGAGAGAGAACAGGGGAGGGGCAGAGAGAGAGAGAGAGAGAGGGAGAGAGAGAGAATCCCAAGCAGCCTCCTCACTGTCAGCATGGAGCCCAACACGGGGCTCGATCCCAGGAACCGTAAGATCATGACCTGAGCCGATATCAAGAGTCAGACACTTAACCGACTGAACCACCCAGGCGCCCCAAATCAGGAGACTTTCATCCCAAGATACTTCACTAGTTACATGTCCGAGTAAGGTCACTTGCTGAGGTTCTAGGAAGACATGATTTTGGGGGGTACACTATTTAATCCACAAAGCTATTGAAAGTTCTGCTTAGATTGTTAACCTCTCTACAAGCCACCTTCTGATTTGTTTATGAGGTCCGGGCAGCAAATACATCAAGCAAAAGCCATGCAGAATGTCAAGTTCATATCTGTCCAGTTCGTCTAATTTCTTTTTTTCCCTGGGGCTTTTGCCCCCTAGGTGCTGGCTATCTTGGCCGTCCTAAACCAAATTAATTTTTTCTTCGCAGCTTAATGAGACCGATGTAGACTTTCAGCCACTGCTTTTCACTCATCACGTGTGGCCTGTGCTTCAGACGGGAAGAGGTTCCGAGGGACAGAGTTGGGGCTAGTGTTTCTTCCGCCATTTCTGTCTACTCCAGGGTCTGTGCAGTTGGCATCTTGGTCGCTCTCTGGTGCACTCAGACAGCGGCTTTTGTCTGTCATCCGGCTTTTGTAGTTCTTAGCACCAAGTGTGCTCTGATACGTCTTCATAAATGGAAATAGAAGTCAAATATGGCATTTCTTTTATTGTAGGCTCATGCCTGCGGACCGCCAGGTGAATGTCTCAGGTGCGTCGCTTTCAGAAGCCCCGTTCCTGAGGGCTGTGCCTCTTAGTCTCCCTCACACCCCACCTGCTCCTTTGTCCTGGGTGTAGACAGAGACATGCCCATAAGCTTGCCTTTGTTCTCTGTATACATGGATGCTTGGGGACGCTTCTGAAATGCAAAGAAATAATTGGGGGAAAAGGACTTAGGAACTAGTGGAACACACCAGAGCTATATGGGGCTCTTGTCACCTTCCTGCATAGGAGTCTTAGTAGCAGGCATAGAAAAGGAAAACCTCCATGAATGAGCCACACAGTATCACTTTGTGTGCCGAGATACCAAAGCAAGGGAGAAGTTATGTCTATAAAGTATGTTTCTCAGAGTGAGCTTTTCCATAAGGTAGTATGACTGCTACACATTCGACTTACATAATCCTCAAAAACTATAGCATAAGCTAGTAAATACTGTTATTAGTCCATTTTACAGATGGGAAAAGTGAGGCATAGGGAAGTTGGTTGCTTGCAGCCTACATCGGGGTAGATGCTATATAACCTCTCAGTTTCTTTGCATTTCATTTATTTATTAAGTTTTTAATTGTATTTCTACCGTAGTTAACACATTTTATTTAATTTTTTTTATAGTTAACACAGTTTAGTCTGTTTATTCTGTTAGTAAAGCTACATGAAAAAAAATCTTTTTAATGTTTATTATTTATTTTTGAGAGAGAGAGAGAGACAGAGCGTGAGCAGGAGAGGGGCAGAGAGGGAGGGAGACACAGAATCCAGAGCAGCTCCAGACTCTGAGCTCTCAGCACAGAGCCCAACACAGGGCTCATATTCACGGGTGGTGAGATCATGACCTGAGCCAAAGCCAGACGCTCAACGGAGTGAGCCGCCCAGGTGCCCCCGTAAAGCTACATTTTTAACCATAAAATGCAAACTTTGATGAGAGTGAACTCTGAATGAAGTGAATGAGACTTTTTGTACCTTTTAATTTGTACATAGTTGCAAACTCACAGAAGTGTTACAAGAAGAGTATGCGAAGCTCTCATACCCCTTTACCTAGATTTACCAATTGTTTACATTTCGTCTTACTTGGTTATCACTTTGCCCCCCCCCCCCCATCATTTGAAAATAAGCCGTAGACATTATGCCCTTTTACCCCCAAATACTTAAGTGTGAATTTTCTAAGATCAAGAATAGTCCCTCCTGTAACCCCCATACAATTATTAAAATTATGAAATTTACTGTTGTAACACTAGTACTATGATTTAATCCAGAGTTTATATTCATATTTCATCAATTTCCCCAATAATGTGCTTTATAACCTTTCCACCCCCAGGATCCAGGTCCCAATCCAGGATCACATGTTGCATTTAGCTGTCACCTTGCATTAGTGTCCTTTAAACTGAAACAGTTCCTCAGCCTTTCTGTCTGTTGTTTTTCATGACTAGATCCGGGACGTGTGTCTTTCACTGCCCATTGATTTGAAATCTGATCATCTGACGAACGTGACATAATCATTTGTTTATAATGGTTTGATTATAATCATTTGGTTAAGGCTTCTCCACTATAAATAAATCCTATTCCCCTTGTAATAAGTACTTTGTGAAGGAGCTGCTTTGAGACTCTATAGAACCTTGTTTCTCTTGGGGTGCCTCTGTGGCTCAATCGGTTGAATGTCCCAACTCTTGATTTTGGCTCAGGTCCTAATCCCCAGGATCATGGGATCCAGCCCCATGTCAAGCTCTGAGCTGAGTGTGGAGACTGCTTAAAATTATCTCTCTTTCTCGCTCTGCCCCTCTCCTCTGCTCCTGCTCTCTCTCTAAAATTAAATTGAAAAAAAATTAGAAACTTATTTCTCATGAAGCCCTATTGGGCTCTGACATCCTGTGTCTCCCATGTGTTAGTTCTCTCTCCCTCTCCGTCTCTCTCTGTCTCCCCCCTCCCTCCCTCCCCACCTTGTTCCCCTCTTTCCTCTCATCCCTTTGGTTTATTTGGCTTGTTTTTCATTTGGTGATGCACAACCTCAATTAGCTTCATGAGAAAGGATGCCTGGAAGGATGCATTTTTGAAAATTTTCATATCTGTGTCTTCATTCTATCCTCCTTCTTTTTAAAAAAAAACTTTATTTAAATTTGTTTGTTAACATACAATGCAGTATTGGTTTCGGGAGTAGAGCCCAGTGTTTCATCACTTACATATAACACCCAGTGCTCATCCCAACAAGTGCCCTTCTTAATGCTCATCCCCCATGTAGCCCATCCCCCCCACCCACCTCCCCTCCACCAGCCCTCAGTTTGTTCTCTATATTTCAAAGTCTTATGATTTGCCACCTTCTCTGTTTTTATCTTATTTTTCCTTTCCTTCCCCGTGTTCATCTGTTGTGTTCCTTAAATTCCACATATGAGTGAAATCATATGGTATTTGTCTTTCTCTGCCTGACATATTTCGCTTAGCATAATACACTCTAGTTCCATCCATGTTGTTGCAAAGACAGGAAACCATCAAAATCCTACGGGAGAAAACAGGAGCAACCTCTTTGACCTCAGTCACAGCAACTTCTTACTAGACATATCTCCGGAGACAAGGGAAACCAAAGCAAAAATGAACCATTGGGACTTCATCTTGTTAAAGTTTCAAACCTGTTAAAGTTTCAAACTTGTTAAAGTTTCTGCACATAGAAGGAAATAATTAACAAAACTAAAAGGCAACTGACAGAATGGGAGAAGATATTTGCAAATGACATATCAGATAAAGGGTTAGTATCCAAAATCTATAAAGAACTTATCAAACTCAATACCCAAAAAATAAATAATCCAATGATGAAATGGGCAAAAGACATGAATAGACACTTTTCCTAAGAAGACATTCAGATGGCTAACAGACACAAGAAAAGATGCTCAACATCACTCATCATCAGGGAAACAAAAATCAGAACCACAATGGGATACCACCTCACACCTGTCAGAATGGCTAAAATTAACAACTCAGGGAACAAGAGATATTAGCAAGGATGCAGAGAAAGGGGAACCCTTTTGTGCTGTTGGTAGGAATGGAAACTGGTGCAGCCACTCTGGAAAACAGTATGGAGGTTCCTCAAAAAATTAAAAATAGAACTACCCTATGACCCAGCAATGGCACTATTAGGTATTTATCCAAAGAATACAAAAATGCTGATTTGAAGGGGCACATGCACCCCAATGTTTATAGCAGTGCTATCAACAATAGTCAAAGAATGGAAAGAGCCCAAATGTCCATCAACTGGTGAATGGATAAACAAGATGTGGTATATATATACACAATGGAACACTACTTGGCCATCAAAAAGAATGAAATCTTCCCTTGAATTCCCTTGAAATCTTCCCTTGAATTGTTAGTTTGACTAGTTATAGAATTCTAGATTGGAAGTTTTTCTTTAGAATTATAAGTGCATTGCTTTACTATCTTCCATCTTCTAATGTTGCTGTTGAGAAGTTGATGTCATTCTAATTCCTAAAAATTATACCATTTTTCCTCCTCTGAAAATAAAAAAGAAAATAAAAATTTAAAAAATCT
Source organism: Panthera leo (assembly GCF_018350215.1). Lineage (NCBI taxonomy): Eukaryota > Metazoa > Chordata > Mammalia > Carnivora > Felidae > Panthera > Panthera leo. The sequence continues at coordinate 8,803,907 of NC_056687.1, forward strand.
TTGGTGGAGGCGTTCCTTCCCCCTGCACCCCCCCCCCAACTCATTATGCTGGATATGTTTTGAGCTATTCAATATGGAAAATTATGCTCTTTGGTGATGACAGTTGTTATGGGTATTCTTTCTCTGTTGATTTCTCACTCTCTGCATTGTCTGTCTTCTTCTTTTTTTTTTTTTAACTTTTTTAAATGTTTGTTTATTTTTGTGTGTGAGGGAGAGAGAGACAGAGTGCGAGCGAGGGAGGGACAGAGAGAGAGAGAGGGAGACACAGACTCTGAAGCAGGCTCCAGGCTCTGAGCTGTCAGCACAGAGCCTGACGCGGGGCTCAAACTCACGAACTGTGAGATCATGACCCGAGCCGAAGTCGGACGCTCAACCGACTGAGCCACCCAGACGCCCCTGTATTTGTCTGTCTTGTATAGAACTCCTGTTTTTGGGTGTTGACTTCTGCATTGATTTTTTGGTTTTCTTTTATAACTTTCTTCTCTTGTTTGTCTCTTTGACATTTTGTTCTACTTTCTGGGATATTTTTTCAACTCCCTCATCCAGCTATTGAATTTTTCATTTCAGCTAATACATCATTACTTTCTAGGACCTCATTTTTGTTCTCTGGCGGTGCCCTATTTTCTGTCACTGTGTTCTTGTTTTGTAGATGCATTGTATTCTCTTGGAGAATTTTGCTATATAAATTTTTGATGTTTTCTTCTGCTGCCTACATTTATCTTTTTTCCCCCCTGTTCTCTGCCATCTTGTTAGAATGCTAGAAAAAAAAGTCTCTAACATGATATTAGAGGATGGTGTCTTATATGGTAAAACAAAACAAAGAAGCAGAACAGAGGAAAACACAGAGAACAAAAGCAAGCAAAAGGGAAAGGTCCTGATCTGTCTGCATGTCAGAGAAGGAGTCTGACTAGAAGCCCTATGGATTCAGGTGGGCCATGTGGTAGTGGGGCTTCACTGTGGGGTGACTGAGAGGTTATCTGGTTTTCTCATTGGGGGCCCCAATTATCAATATCTATGTCTTTTCACTGGGGCTATTTAGTTTCTTCAGGGACAAATCCTCCAATTTCCTGCCTAGGGAAAATTGCCTTATATCCAGTGTTCTGGGAGGTGAGTGGGGGAACATTACTGTTCAGCATATAGGTGCTCATTTAATTCTCCTATTTCCCCACCTTCCAGTCTACGTGCTCTCCCTGAGTTCAGGGCTTCTGTAAATGGAAGATTTTGAGACAAAGGCATTTAGGAATGAAGCTTACTTGAAAAAGATCTACAAGATTGTCCAGGGGTTAGAAGGACGAGATCATCATACAAAATACAACAGGAATTTAAAGGAAACAAATTCCACAAAACTACCGAGGCTACTGCAATTGTGGTTAGTCTGTGTATGGTAGAAAAACACCCAATTTGTCTCATGATTGTCACATCCACAAAGGTTCTGACAGATGTCCAAATGGCAGCACCACAGAAGTCTGGGATCAAGTTGTTTTTGCTTGGGAGTTAGAAACATAGAGGAAAGTCACAAGATTCCCTTTATTTTGCTGACCCTGTTTTAGGTTGTCTCAGATACGATGCGCTTTTTTCTCTGTGGTGTGAGATGCCCATGATTGCCCATAAATGAGATGCTGTTTTGTTTCTACAGTTCCACCTAGTGGCCAAGTTTCTGGCCCTGGGGCACATAGTTAACCGCATGGGTTTGTTTTTATGATTTTTTCATTGCAATATTCATTCATTTGATATCTTGTTGTATTCGATTAGTATTTTTTTCAAATGTTTATTTGTTTATTTTGAGAGAGAGAGAGTGGGGAAAGAACAGAAAGAGGGAGAGACAGAGAATCCCAAGCAGTCTTCACGAAACTCACGAACTGTGAGCTCATAGCCCATGCCAAAACCAAGAGTTGGATGCTTAACTAACTTTGCCACCCAGGTGCCCCTACCCCTCTTTTTAATTTTCTCTATTTTCTTCTGGGTTCCCAGTCACTCACTCACACACACACACACACACACACACACACACACATTTTAGACCGGGGCAATTTTTTTTTTTTTTTGGTAAGAGGCCAGAGAGTAAATATTCTAGGCTTTGGAGGCCATACGGTGTCTGCCACAACTATTTAACTCCATGGTAGTGTGAAAGATGCCATGGGCAATACAAACAATGAGGGTGGTGGTGCTCCAGTAAAATTTTACTGTGAGAACAGGTGGCCAGCTGGCGGCACCTGGGCCAGAGTGTGCCAACCCCTGTGCTCGACCGTCTCATTCTGCCCTCTATATCTGTTGCACTTTGTCATATTTTCTTCTCTTCTCTCTGCTGTGTTCCGGATAACTTCCTCAGATATATCTTCTAGCTTATTCATTCTTTCTTTAAGAGTGTAATCGACGGTTTAATTAACCGTTGCGTTTTTTCTGCAGCAGCTATCTTGTTAATTTTTAGAAGTTCTGTTTGTTCTTCCCTCCCTTGATTCTACCAATTCATGGTCCTGCTTATTCACACATTGTGTCTTTTCTTCTTTTAGATGTTTTTTAGGCATAACTCTGCACAGTGTTGCCACCACAACTATAGTCCTTGGGATTCTAAAGTGGTTTCTTGTTTCTATTAGCTTTCGTTCACAGTGACTTGCCTTCCCAAATATTTGTTGATTTTTGTTTGTGAGGTGGTGTTTCATCTTAATGTGTGGGATTCCTGCAAACAAACTTGGGGAACCTTTCCTCCAAAGAGAGTCCACATGTCCTTTTGTCAATAGATGGGGAAGCCCCCTTTCTCCCATGCCAGATCATTCCACAGGACTTCGAGATCTTTTTCTACAAAAAGAATCCCAGATGTCGGTCCCCCTATGGGACTCTACCGCGGTGCAGCCTCCCCGCTCCCTGTCACTTTAGGTTCAGTTCCTGCCTCTCAGATTTCCAGATACCCCAGTCTGATCTCTCTGCCTTTCAACCAACCCCAGGGCATCCCTGCCCTAGCCCTTGGTGATTCCTGCTTAGCCTCTGCTCACAGAAACCTGGTGACACCTATCTATCCTCCTTCCCTCCCTGCCCCCACCCCCCGACTCAGTTTTCCCTCATCTGTCTGTGTCTGTTTTATCGTATCCCTGCAAATCTCTTCAACCTTCAGAAATATGTCACATCTGAGATCTTGCTGGGGAGGAATTCAGCCCTAAAGTACCTAATTTCTCATGGTCTGGAGACAGTTCTTTTGTGCAACTTAACTTATGTGGACAGACACACTCTGGTAACTTGTTTCGTACCACTTTGGACCTGAACAGATGGGCTTATGTGCAGCCTCTTAGATCCCACTGCTCATAAATGGAGGAACTTTGGTGCCTACCAGGTGGTGATCTCGGTGCAGGAACATATCCCTGGACACAAGGTTGCATTTTATTTTATTTTTAAATATCAGCACAGAGCCCAATGTGGGGTCTGAACTCATGAACCGTGAGATCATAACCTGAGCTAAAGTCAGATGTTCAACCGGCTGAGCTGCCCAGGCATCCCTCACAAGGTTACACTTTAGTTCACCTTTAAAGTTAAAGCCACAAGGGACCCTCTCCAGGCATAGCCCGGGACCCAGCCTGGCCCTTGACTACTCATTTCCAGCCTCAGCACTGTCTCCCTGTCCTGTCCGGTGGACTATCCTGTATGCCCATCATAACACTTGCTCTGAGAAAATACTAGGGTAAATGTATAAATAAAACCATGCTCAAAGAGTGACCCATTCCAGCAATATTAGTGTTTTGATCAGGAGCACAGCCAAAGGAAGGAAGCTCTAATTGCAGAATTTGGGACATTGATCTAGTTGTTTTGCAGGGTCAGAGGGAAGGCGTATTGCGCTTCTGAGCCTTTCTGGCTCCCCTGAAATCACACTAAGTGTTCAGTGGCCACTTGCTTGGTCTGATGATCGAGCCTGCTGCATTTGGAGAGACAGCCTGCGATTATTCCTGGCTTTAACAACGCGAACAGCTGAAAGAGCCTGATGCGGAATCCTCTTACATGTGACACCCTGCTGAAAAAACAATCCACTACACCCTCACATTTATTTAAATCTCCGAACAGAGTCGCGTTCTCTGCTGAGTTCTGATGAGGAGTGAGTTTTCCGAGGGTGTGATTTATGAGCCTTTCACAAATGGGTTTTAAATGGGGGCACTGACACTTCCACTCTGGCTGTGGCTGGGGTGGGGGCCCTTCGGCCCGAAGAGGCTGAAATGGGCGGCGGGAGGCCGGGCGGGTGGATCTGGGTCATCACGAGTGAGCGGCTCGCAGCCAGCCGGGCTCTTCCATTAGTGAGCCGCTTCACTCAGCGACCCTGGATTATTCGTTTGTGTTTCTCTCAAGGAAGAAATAACACACATCGACGTGGAGACGGAAGGTTGGGTCTCTCCCGTGCCGCACACACTCGGCACCAGCGATGGAAACATTAGCCCTTTCTCCTGCCCGTGCTTCTCCCTCGGCACGACTGTCTGGTGGTGAAGTTAGCGTTTCCCAGGATCTTTTCTCTTTTCTGTTTCTCTCTCGCTGTGCGTTCCAGCCAGGAGAGTGAGGACCGCATGGCTGGTTGAGAAGTGGTCCCCTAAGAAATGGTCCACATCCTAATCCCTAGAAGCCATGAATATGACCTCGTTTGGAAAGAGGACTTTTGCAGGTGTGATGCAGGCTCTTGAGACAGGAGATGATCCTGGATTATCCGCGTGGGCCCTCGGGGCTGCCGCAGGAGCTCCTGGGGAGGCAAAGAGAGATTAGATGTGGGGAGGAGGGGGGCCCGGCAGAGATGGGAGCAATGCATCCACAAGCTGAGGGCGGCCAAGGATAGCTGGGACTAGCAGAGGCTGGCAGAGGAAGGGAAGGATCCTCCTCAGAGTCTGGGAGGGGAACGCAGCCCTGCTGACACCCTGACCTCACACGTCAGGCCTCCAGAACTGTGAGAGAGGCCTTGCGTTGTTTTACGCCACGAGGTTTGTGGTCATTTGTTACACCCTCCCTAGGAGACGGAGACCGATGCCTCTGACCCCCATTCCAGGAAATCGATGAGGTTAGAGGTTATATTCTGGTAGATCTCACTGCTCTGTGAGGGTGCCCTTGTGCCCGTCCCCCTGCTCTAGGTGATAGAGCATGCAGCAAAGCTGTGTGCCAATAGGGTTTTGGGGGGTGGGGGAGTGCGCTCCCAGGGAAGCCAGAGTGAGGGAGAAAGGGAGACAGTGCATTACCCAGCTGGCCACAGCTTGTCAGGAGAGCCCGGCCGCATGGCCACGGGAGACCCTGTTGAGCCACCGCTGCTTGGGACAGGCTGGGGAGGGGGAGGGGGTGGGAGAGGAGGGGCCAGGGAGGACAAGTATTTTATCTGCTGGCTCCTTCCTCTGTCTCTCCCGGGCAACGATTACTCCATCCTTCTAGACTGTAGTTCCCGCCAATGGCTAGAACCTTTGTGGGTTGGGCGAGACCAGCCGCAGGTGCCAGAGCGGCTGCGGCTTTGCTGTGGGGGTGGCATGCTGGAGGCTGTGCTCAGGCCTCGCCCCTGGGGGAGGCTGAGAGGTTTGTGATGATGACGGCACGAGCGTCCCTGGGGGTCATTCCAGCTGGGACTGAGGCCAGGAGGCCGCAGGGCTGGGCAGACTGGGGGGCCTTGTACACTGAGTCAGGCACCCACCCGGGTGGGTGGCCAAGGTCAACTTCCTCTTGCTTTATGGACCTCCGCAAATGGGGGACACCCGAAGGCTCCTTTGGCCCCAGCATACACACCCTGCCTGGGGCCCCCAGGCTACAAATCAGGCACGTGATTCTGCTTAGGGGTCTGTCACCAGCTCCAGCTCCTTTCATCCTCCCTGTAGCTCCTCTGCTCCTCGCCCCAGCTGCTGGGCCTTTCCTGTTTCCCTTTGTCCCTTTGCCTTTGCACACAGAACCTCTTGTATCTTATTGAACTGCATATCCAACTTTGCTGTCCTTTGAGTTCAAGAGAGCGGTCCTATTTCTGCACTCGGCTAGACGTCGCAAGAGAAATTCCCTTAGCACATGGATAGGGAACTGGGAAGGGGAAAAGATTCTTTAACAGACGAAAGAGGCGTCAGGGACACTGTTTTCTTTTGATGTTTCAAGCGGAGGAAAAGACTTGGAGGGAAGAGAACCTAAGTGGTTTTTAGACTGAGTTTTGTTGGCTGAAGGATGGATCGAGGTCATGCATATGTAACCCATGTGTATGTGGGGCCCCTCCTGGGGTCTCCTGCTTGATCCACAAAGCCAAAGAGGGAATGGCCTCTTCATTAAGATAAAACACTGAAGCCCCCACGATGGAGGGGAGGGCAAGAGAGAAGGTGGGCCATGCTCTCAGCCCTGAATGGGGCCCTAGAGGTTCCCTCTCCCGCCCAATGGTTCTGGCTGCAGAACAAGTATTTCTGGGTGCCTGGCAGGGGGGTTTTGAGGATGTGAGCCACCGGGTCCCTGAGGTGAGGGGGTCCTGAGGGCATAGGCTGTGGGGTGGATTGGAAGCCAGACCAGAACATGGGTGGGATAGCAGTCACCGTTTGCTGCGGTATGCTCGGGTAACAAACAGTCCCCAAACGGAAGATGCTTACAACAGTAAAGGTTTACTTCTTGCGCACGCTATGTTCATTCTGCCTCGTGCTGTCCTTGTCCTGGGACCCCAGCTGAAGATCCAGGCCCCCGCTTCCCTCCAGGACTCAGTGGTTCTGTGGCAAAAATGGAGCAAATGGCTTTACAAAGCAGTAACTCCTAACGCTTCGGCTCAGAAGCATCACACATCACTTCCACTCGGATTTCATTGGCCAAGTCCAGTGCGAGGTGAGGACGTATAATCCTCCCACGGCGAGGGTAGCGAATTCTTCGAATAATAGCACAAGGAAGCCCAGAAGGCACACTGCCCATGCACGGAATCCCACCTGCCTCAGTGTCACCTGCCTCTCTGCTGGGATCCAAACCAGCCCAGAAAAGGCTCTCCTTCATGTTGACACATGGAGATTGACAGTGAGAAGTGCAGCCAGCTCACTGGTTTTGAAAGGGGCCAAACTGAATTCCAAACTGCAAATTTAGGAAGGCCTCTCCCTCCAAGACTGCACCAGACTTTGCAATGCCATTTGATGGTCGAGTTTATCTCCTTGTTCAGAGAGCATGCTTGCCGTGTCCTGCCCTCAGCTGGGCCCGGCGCCCTGAGTCTGTCTGGTCTGACTGGTCGGACGAAACTGCCAGTATTCTGAAGGGCGGGCAGGGAGCAGACATTCAGAAAGAGGGTGAGTGGCTCACCATTCAGGGCACAGAATGACAAATGGGCCCTGGAGGAAGGGGCCTGAGTGTGTCACAACTCCTGGACAGTCTTTCAACTAGTCCTGTTTTCAGTGACACTGTACTCTGGCCTTCAGATACACCTGTTGCCCCCCAGTTCCTAAGACTTCCCGCAGCTCTATGGTAGGGACAATAGTGTTTCTTATGATTCTCCCCCCTTTACCTCCCTCCAGCAGGTAGGGCTCAACTTTCTCCCTCCTATTACGTCAGATACCATTTGTCTATTATTTTCGCCTTTCAAAATACTATTCATTTCTCCTCTCTTCTCTTGTCCAAACCTTCTGTTGTTGGTTTTTCTGTCGCTTTAGTGGGTTTTGAGGAGACCACAGGGGTGAACGTGTATATGTTGCAGCTGCTAGGCTTGCCCAGAACCCCGCCTACAACATCTCCATGTCTAGGGTAGCCTAAACTGCTTCCCATGTGGAGGCCTTCCTCCTCAGGGGGCTTAAGGGCCAGGAGTGGTCAGGGAGGGAGCAGTGGGGGTCCTGTAGGGTTTCTGTTCTCCCTGGAGACCGGCCAAAATGCTAAAGTGCATGCTTACCTAAGCCACGACCCCCTTCTTTTATAGGGGAGCCTGAAGCCAGGAGAACCAAAGCAGTCCCCTGCGCTCCACGGTCAATGACATGGGGCAAAACGACTTGGTTATGGGTGTGGCCAAGGAAGAACTAAAGGACTGGGCGTGGCCAGGTTAGACCGAGGTCTGGGCGTGGCCAGGGAGAAAAACGACTGGGCGTGGCCAGAGAAGAACTAGGTCTGGGCGGGGCCAGGGAAAACGGACTGGGCGTGGCCAGGTTAGAAAGAGGTCTGGACGTGGTCCGGGAGAACAAGTCAAATTTTGTGGAACTGTATTGCCTTTCAACTTTGACTTATTTCCATTCATTCAGGCATCTCCGCAAGGTTTTGTTGATTAAATGGAATTTACCAAATACGAAATGCAGTGTAATTTTCCTTTATTTCCTCCAAGAATATGCCCAAACTATGTAGCCTTACCCTTTTCTGAATTCTAATACGCAAATGTTTCCAGCCTTCCCCGTCTGTGTGTGTGTGTGTGTGTGTGTGTGTGTGTGTGTGTGTGTGTTTAAGGAGAAGAGAGATATCGGGTCTGGAAAAAGTGTGTCTAGACTGGAACAAGTCCGAGCTCCCGTCCTCTAGAAGACTGGGCGATGGTTCTCTGCTGGGTCCTCCCCGTGATGCTCTTCCTCCAGAAGCTTCCAGACCCCACCACCCGCACCCCCTGCTTGGCTCCCTTCTTTCTCACCCCCACCCCTAAAGTTCTCCGACTTTATCTCCCTGCCTTTTCCAACACAGTTCTCTCCACCTCCCCTCCCCTCCCCTGGCGACTCTGGCCCCTCCTGGAGCTTTGGAGCCGCTTCCTCCCCATCTGCAGATCCGGAGGTAGGTCCCTCAAGGGCTCCTGAGCCCGTACCTCTGTCTCCTGGCGCGGGTCCCAACAACTGTACCAACTCGCCCGGAGCCCTGAGCTCTGGGAAAGCAGGCACCAGTTTGCACCAAGCCCTGCAGCGTCCCTGGACCATCGCAAGCACTGCACGCACTCCCTGGCAGACTGAAAAGGTGGAATTCATCATACTAATTCTGCATTTCCTCAGTTGGAGTCCCGCCTTTCAGATCATATTCAATTTCGCATCTGTTTTCTTTTTAATTATCATTAACAGCGTTATCATAAAAATTTACTTAGGCCAATTGTCATTTCCTCTCAGTTGACTGTTTTGGTATTTTAGCACAAAAATAACTCTGAGAGATGTGCAAAGCCATTAGGTAAAAATTAATTGGCATAATTAAAAGCAAATCGTTTTCCTGGAAAGCCCAGATTTTAAGAGCTGGTGCAGGGCAGTCTGCTGGGGAGCAGAGGGTCCTGGGGTTTACTCCGCTCTGCTCTCTGCTTTGTTCCACGGCTGCTGGTGGTTCTCACTGGTAGCCGCTATTCGTGGCGGTGACACATTAATTGAACCTCACTACTTCCAGGTGTGTGGCACACTCCGAGGTCACCAGTGCAAGGGGGGTTTCATGTGCATTCAATTACTGCCGCGATATGAAGGAATGCAACATGTCATACGTTAACGTGTCAATTACCACCCCTCGGGGGGCTGCCCGCAAACTAAACCAATCAGCCCTTCCCTGTGGAGCACGTTCTGTTTGGGCTGCAAACTCTGTAAACCGTGTGCGTGCGTGTCGGGGAGAAGTAGGGAGGAGTAGAGAACCGGCTAATGGGTTGGGAAATGCATCTTGAAAATTCAGGCGACGTGTTCTCATTTGCTTCAAGAGTGCACTATGGAGTGTTGTAGCAGGCAGGATTGCAGTCATGAAGCCACCGAGAGCTGAAGGAATTCATTCAAGGATACAACCATCTGCTAGGGGTTCTGGGATGCCGACAAAATATCTGTCCTTATATATATGTAAGAGTTACTATATGGGGCTAGTTTCTGACGTTTACGTTTTAAATGCTTACAGTTAGCATTTACATACATAAAATGAAGAAGCATATACTTACCTGCGAGTTTTGGCCCCAAGTGTAGTAATATAAAACTGTGATAATTTGACAATTGAAACATGAAATTAATTTATATAAGAAGAATTTTTTAAAACAGGGTTTTCTGTGTGCCTTTTTCTTTTTGAGTTCATTCAGATGTGCAGGAGGCCATGACACCCCATGACGGCCTCATGAGGCCCTCTTTGGAAGGAATTTTCTTTCCTTTCCTTTCCTTCCCTTCCCTTCCCTTCCCTTCCTTTCCTTTTCCTTTCCTTCCCTTCCCTTCCCTTCCTTTCTTTTTCCTTCCCTTCCCTTCCCTTTCCTTCCCTTTCTCTTTCCCTTTCCTTTCTTTTTCTTTTTAAACCTTCCTTCCTTTCCTTAAAAGGCATTTTTCTTAGAAGCCAGGAATAGTTATTATAATTAGTATTTATTATACTGTCTTCCTTTTCCGAACTTGCAGTGATCAATCATGTTTACCCTCCTTTAGAGCTGCCCCGCATGGAATAAGTATTATCCCCCCTTTCTCATAGCAGCAAAAAGAGGGTTAACAGTCTCATTCAAGGTCACCTGGCAAATTATTCTTCATTAGAAGCCACAGTTGCTTAAGCTCCACTATTGCTTAGACAAACACGCCATGTTTTTGCTCTTCATTACTGTTCTTTCATTTTGGGGTGCTGGTAGCCCTCTTCCCTGTGTTGACCTGTGAGTCCATTCATCAGTCAGCAGACACTTAAATGCATACTTTAAAATGTGTTAATTGTAGGAAAAAGATTCCCTGGCTGAAAGAATACAGATCGAATTCCAAACCTCAAAACCACACCGAATTCCCATTACTCGGAAAAGTGGTCATTGTTGGTACAACTTAACTCAATGGCCATTTCTCTGCCTTCCCCGTCTTTCTGCATCTCGTCTTCTAACCTTCACTTCGCAAGGCCTCTTGCTGACTCGCGTTGCTTTCTCCTCCAAATTTGGACATTGGCTGCCAAATACATTCAACAGCGTGAAACTACAGACAACCAACCATTTGTGACTTACAGCGCTGGCAATTTTCAGGTGAGTCAACCTAATAGGAGTTTGCTACAGAGCTCACTGGATTTTGCAGTTGTTATAATCACACTGCTCAATGCCCAGAAAAGAATTTTGAGAGCAGCGGAGTGCTACACATCTGAGGTGCGCGTCACTGTTTTTATTCTTGAAGTAAAGACCTATTTGCTTCTGGAATGAATTGATAATTTACGTAGGAAAACCCTCACTTAGGATCTTTTAACAGAAGCCACCTTCTTCTCTCTTTTTTGTGGGGTGGTGGTGAGTGGGGCCTGATCAAGGAGGAACACAGCTGGGCGTGTGCCCTCACAAACTCTGCCATGGACAAAAATAAGATGAGGTCTATGTTGAGGATGAGACTACCCCAGGGAGAGAGCGAGTGGGAGCCAGTGTGTCCAGAGGCAGCCCTTCTTCCTGTCTCACTCGCTCGTCTAACATTAGCCGACCATAGTTTCATCATTACAAGAGAGCGAACTCTTTACTATGTGACCATATCTGCTTTTCCTTTTTAAAGTTAATTTATTTATTTTGAGAGAGACAGAGACAGCATGAGTGGGAGAGGGGCAGAGAGAGAGGGAGAGAGAAAATCCCAAGCAGGCTCCACACTGCCAGCTGCTGAGCCCGACGCGGGGCTCAAACCCACAAACTGTGAGACCGTGACCTGAGCCGAAACCAAGAGTTGGGCGCTTAACTGACTGAGCCGCCCAGTGCCCTATCCACATCTGTATTAATTATTCAAAAATAACAAAAGGCAAAGAAGAGAAAATGTTCTGATGCTCTATTCTTGACTGGGTTTTCTTGACAGAATTTGAGCAGCTAAAGACTCAGTCTCAGACCCAGAGGAGCTGGAAGCAGGGCTTTCTCGACTTTTCCTCCTGGGGCTGCACCAGAACCCAGTGGGGTGAGCTGGCACATGGGGCCCACAGCCTGGTCCCCTTGCTTTTCTGATGACTTGGGCTCCAAGGCGGGGCAGGGATCAGATCAGCTGGCCTAGCCACGGACCTTAGGTTGGGCCGTTGTAACAAAATGCCAGCAACTGGGGAGCTTAAACAATAGACATTTATTTCTCACAGTTCCGGAGCCGGAAGTCGAGGTTCAAGGTGCTGGCTAGTTCCGTTCCCAGTGAGAGCCTGCTTATTGGATTGCACATGGCTGCCATCTTGCTGTGTCTTCACATCCTGGAGAGAGGAGTATGGGGAGAAGGAGGGAGGCAGGGAAAGCTGTTTTGTGAGTCTTCCCGTAAGGACACTAATCCTGTTTATGAGAGCTCCGCCCTCATGACCTAATTACCTCCCAATGACCTCACCTGCAAGTACCACCACTTTGAGGAATAGGGCTTCAACACACAGATTATGGGAGGACACAAACATTCACTCCATTGCCTCGTGTTCACCAGGCAGTTTAATGAAATCCACTGAGTGGACTTATTTATAATCTCAGAGCCTCTGTCTCTTCCATGTCAATTCAGGAGACTTTCCCCTTTTTCTTCAACTTGTGCATCTTTTAAAAAAACCTGTCTTGGTTCCCTAGAAAAGAGAGCCTGAGGCAAGGATTAAGTACAAATGCCTTATTTGGGACATGCAATCTCAACACAGTGAGAGTAAGGGAAAGGGGAACTGAGAAGCAAGGCTGCAGCAAGCCATGAAGTCAGAACAGTTGGTTGGCAGATGTACTCACCGGCTGCACGGATGTCACTGTGTCCAACAGTAGTCTGTTGGAGAAAGGGACAAGACTTTTCTCTCCCTGGCTTCCTCCAGTTTCCCGTTTCCCTCTGTCCACATCCACCCTTTGGGGAGTTAACTCGCCTGTACAATCAGTTGTCTCTCTCAGCTCCTTCCCAGCCAGGCAGAAGTCAGACCCTACGCGCTACAGTGTGGATTTCATCCTACTTCAGAGAGTCCACAAGGGTCAGGAGAGCCAGAAACGCCGGGCATGAAGCTGCCGGGCATCACGCAGTGGAACGTCCTGGGCCCGATGGAGTTCGTCTGCCTCTGACGAAAGCCCAGGAGGAAGGGGACGCTGAGAGAATGTGAAGGGTGCATCAGGTGAGCCCATTGATGTGTTGATTAATAAATAATTATTAATGTCTCCTTCGCTTAGGGTCTACGAGGACAAATCATAACACAGGCGTTAATTACACATGTAATCAGGGAGACTCTAGCCCGGCATAAAATACACACCCAATAGCACAAAGTGATGGGATCCAGGTGAGGGGAAACATTTGTTTAAAAAAAAAATGTCAGCATCCACAAGTTTACAAATGCTTATTTAGCCTTATGAGTTTGAAGATTTAGCTACTGGAACCATCAAGATATTATTTAAGTAACAGAAATAAAAGCATTTCTAGTTTTCACTTCCTTGGTCGCTGCTGCAGCGGAGATTTGCTGAGAATTACTGCGGTTGTGCAAGGCGCTTTCTCCAGTTCTCTTATTCAGCACCCACCACGGCTCCCTGGAGCAGGTTCATGACCCCTACTTCATACAGGTTAGGTAACTGGCCCAAGATCGTGCAGCTTTCAGGCGGTCAAGGCTGCTTTCCCAGGTTTGATTCCAGGTGCATCGCTGTTTTGTGGGCGGTACGATATGAGGAAGCGAACATGGGTGCAGTGAATGCCCACCTGGTAATCAATTTTCGAGGGTGTGCTGAGTAAGGGGTCTGTGACTCAAGCGTCTTCAGCGGTGGACTGCAGGTGCTGACGAGCTCTGTGGCACACGGATGGTTTAAAAGCTAAAGTGGCTCTGGCCCGCGCCTGACTTTTTTTTTTTTTTTTAAGCAGGTCCCCTTCCCTCTTTATTTTGTTTGAATCAGGGTTAAATGGAACCGGCATGTTGGGATTTGGCAGCCTAATTTCCACTCCATGGAGGTAACAGAAGGCTGAGGGTGGATGTGGGGTGCAGGGTCGTATGGGATAGAAACCTTGCTGGCCCCACAGAGCTGGGAGGGACAAGCCTGGAGGGGACGAGGCAGGATGAGCTTGAAGCAGCCGTCTGTGAGGTCTGTTTTGTGACCTGGGGAGCTACGTGGAGATGGGAACAGAGGCTGGCTGACAGGGCTCCTGAGACACCGAGAGCCGTTGCGGGGAAGAGAAGGGTGTCCACAACACCGAGGCAGAGCTGAGTCTCGGACGGGAGCTGGGTGGCGACAAGCAGGCATACGGGGAATTTGGATGTGGTTGAAAGACCTCTTTTCGAAATATTCTCCTGACCTAGATGCCTCCTGGCTTCAAGAGTTAGAAGACAAGTGTAGATATGGGTCAAAGTGCACAAAACAGGATGCCCTGGTTGGGGTACAGGTTTGCAAGGGAGTCCTCAGTGCACTGTGGTTTGTGAAACCAACCCGATGCGAGAAGCCAAAGGGTTTGCATCATGATCATGGCCTTAATCAGATTTGTAAAGTCCAGATATTTCTTTTTTTTTTTTTTTTTTTAATGCTTTATTTATTTTTGAGAGAGAGAGAACAGAGCACGAGCAGGGAAGAGGCAGAGAGAGAGAGAGAGAGGGAGACACAGAATCCGAAGCAGGCTCCAGGCTCTGAGCCGTCAGCACAGAGCCCGACGCGGGGCTCGAACTCATGAATTGTGAGATCACGACCTGAGCTGAAGTGGGACGCTTAACCGACCGAGCCACCCAGGCGCCCCTGAACTCCAGATTTCTGTTGGCCAATTCTTATCAGATCCAGAACTTGTTCTGCCCTTGCCACGGGGGCAACCATTCTCGTACCCACCACGGCATGAGGGGCAAGGCATACCAGCCAAGGCCACCGGGGTACATTTGGAATGCCATTTCCGAATCACTGGAGTCTCCTAGCAGCTTGGGCAGGAGACAGGAGGTGGAATCGGGAGAGAAGCTGGTTACATCACTCTATCTCCTGGTCCAGAACCCTGGATTTCATCTGTGACTTGCTTCTTCTCTTTCTTACTTCCCCAGAAGGTGCTGTGGGCACGTCTCCATCACCCCAGGCTGGCTTGAGATCAAGTCTGGAGTCAGGAAACTCCTCCTTTCCGAGTCACAGAGGCCTTCCCTTGGAGCCCCCTCCCCCTTGACAAATAAAACCAGGGCATGGAGATCATTACGCCGCACATTATTAGGCAAAATTGGATTAATTAACCTCGTCTGGCCTCTCAGCTTGGGAGACAGAAAAAAAACGAGGCCTAGTTCAAATGCAGCATTTTGCAAATGTCAGCCGTGACTTGGTGATAAATATTTATAAATATATATGCTACATATCAACAGGGTGGCCAGTGTATTTTTACATTTAGGTACACAAAGGCACTCTGTTGTTAACACGCATTCAAAGCAGCAACCTTGAAAGGGCCATTATGGCTTGTACTATGAATGTTTATTAAGAATAATATGCGAAACGGGGCTCCATCTGAATGGGCCCATTGATGGGGTATCAGAGCAGCCAGGGCTGGGATGACGGATCGTCAGGAATGATAATAATGTTCCTGACAGGGCTCACCCCGGCCTGAGAGAGTCGTGTGATGTGTCAGTGGCCCCAGTCACTTCTGGTTGTGGGTGTTTGTTCTAGAAACATTGACTTAGGGCTTGAGCTTGCCCTTAAACCACGGTGCTTAGGGCTTGAGTCATGGAGCCAGGTAAAGGATTTTCCCCTCGAATTGAGCTCCAAGTAGTAATTGGAGTTTTAGATGTGCATCCCAACTAAATCCTTTCCTCCTCCCCACCCTCTGAGTAGGAAACATTTCCTGGGGATTTTCCTAGATCTGTCCCTTCCCAGGCTTTCCTTTGCTTTTCTTAGTAGAGACTCTCTCGGCTTAATTTCTTCTGGGCATCCCAGGATCCCTTCCTTGTTTTAGGGGATGCTCATTCATTTATTCAACCAATATTTATTGAGTGCCTACGATGTGCCTGACACAGACCTGATCCTGAGGCCACAGTGATGGGTAATATGGACACGGTTCCTACTCACCCTCCTGGGAGGAGGCATAAAAAACAAGTCGACAAGGAAAAACGATGACTTCAGACAGGGACGTGTCATCAAAAGTCAAGCGGGTCCCATTGGGGAGGGTTTTGGCTGGGAGTGGAGGGTGGTGTTTTAGGACAGAAAGTCCAGGAAGCATCTTTAGGAATGAGAGTGACTGGCATGAAGGAGCCAGCCTCCCACAGCCATGTGAGCATCTGAGGCTGGAAGAGTTTCTAAGTAGAAGGAACAGCAAGGGCAGAAGGCCAGTGACGTATGTATTTGGCATGTTCAAGGCTCAGAAATGTAGATGGGTGAGTGTGGCAGAAGCCAGAGAGCAAGGGACAGGTGGCCAAAGCACCAGAAGATGTCCACCCTGGATGTTAGTCTTGGGAAACTGCAAATGGCTCCTGGCATGGCTGGCTCCTCTCAATCTGGAATTATCCATGCTAAGAACACTCGGGGAAGCCAGGAGATATTTCCCAGGCTGTTGATTCAAAGTCACCCTTATTCCTCGGCTTACTTAGAAACATCCTGGGAAAAACAGCCATAGTTCATGGATTTGGGGAATTTCCCCCCACCGTGGATTTGAGTTTAACTTTGTCTGCCATAACATTTTTCATCACAGAGCTTGATAGAACCTTCTTTTTTGATCCCAGTTCACCTGGAGGCCTCCAAGGTGACTTATTTGCCTTCAGACACCCCTTGGCTCACATATCACTCAGCATGGTTAAATGATAAAATTTAAAGAATCAACTTTATTTATTGTTCCAAGAATAGTTGACATCACGATCAATATATCTGGACAGAAGCTATTAACATTTTAATGAGTTACTCAGTAATATTCCAAAGATGTGTCAACGAGTCATGGCCCCTTTGATTAAGGATGTACTTTGGAAACTACTGTAAATATATATAAGAAAGGCCCAGAATGAGGAACTGTCACCCATCAATCCTGGGAAGAAGAGTGAGGATTCATGAATAAAGAAACTCACAGGGTGACTGTCCCTGGGCTGTACAGTTTACTCTAAGAGAAATAACCTTTTAAAATGCCATTGGTCTCCACTAAATGACAAACAAAGAGGTCTACCTTTGTCAGCTATCAGGTGTGTGTGTTGGGGGCCTGGGGAGAGGTGCTGTTGCAGATAAGTGGTGGGGGGGAGTGTCTACACATCTTTCTTTTAGATTTAGATCTGGGACATGAATGAGAGGAGGCATAAAGCTTTGGAGGGGAAATAAAATCCAGAACAAGGGAAAGTTATTGGAAAAGAGGACTAGGCAGCTCTGAGAATGAGGGGCAGGGATGACAGAGACCAACAGAAGTTGGTGCCAACATGTACCCATATGCTTCTAGTCTAGTGTGTTGAAATGCTTTGGCATCAAGACCCTTTTGGGTCTCCTCTCTTCCCTCCTTTATCCAAGTCCCTAAAATTTCCTGGACAGGTACTCTTGAGGTCTCCCTGGGTCTCATTGGGCTCTAGATTGCTGTGATATAAAGCTCACCCCATAAAGCTCACCCTTTCCCCAGGGAAGGTGGCTGTTGGAATCCAGTTCTGACATTGGCCTATTCCTGGTAGTGTTGTCTCTGGAAGGTGCAGTTAATTCTGTGTTTGTGTGAAGGAGTGAGGGCATGCCATAAGCCTTAGATTACCTTTTGGTGCAGACATAGCACCCATGGTTTGCTCTTGGGCTAGACTTGTGCTTGGGGGAAGGGGTGGGAGTCTGGGGAGAGGTAGCACATGACTGATATTCATTACCCTGTGAAGATTCTAGTGATGAGCCATTGACTCATGAACCAGAGCACAGAAGACTGTGGGTTTCAGCAGCTTGAATCTATGGCAGAGAAAAGAAGTTGGTAAGTGGGAGTGAAGTAGAGTTGAGGGCAAGCCAAGGAAACCAGCCAAAGATGTTAATGCAGTTCTGGGCTAGAAAGAGGACACAGGGGTGGAACGGGGAAGGACTGAAGCAAATTAAGCAGTGTGCTGTGTTCTCACAACATGGAGACTGTGAACCCCAAAGAAATTTAAGTCAGAATAGATCCAGCATTTTCCATTCACTCTGCCATTTTGCTTTTATTTTTCTTTAATGAAAATAGGCAGACTTTGAAGTCTGAATGCCCTGAGTTTCAATCCAGCATGCCTATTTACTCGCTGTGGATTTACTTCTCTGGATCACACAGGTGCAACATTCCTAAAGTGTGACCCATAATACTGTTGCTACCCTACAGAATTATAATCAAAATCAAATGAGGTACTGCATATAAAGCACTTCCTTCAGTGTAGTGCATGGTGAATAAACCATGTCTAGGGGGCATGGTTTATTCAGTTGATTCATAAACTATCTAGATGGCAATCTGTATTGTTGCTAACAACAGTGACATTAGGCTGCTCTTCTCTCTTAGCTGATGAGAAACGAAAGACAGATGGGAAAGGGAAAGATGAGTGACATCTATAATAGTCTCTATACTGTCTTTCAAATAGAGAACAATAGGACTGACAGGTCACCTAAACATTGCTCTTATTTTCCCTGATGACAAGTCATTGCTCCATTTCTCCATTATCCTGAAATTTGACAATTTCAGTGTCTACAATAGACTTCTGGCTTTGGCAACATAGTGGACCAAGCAGGTATGGGATAGCTCTAGATGCAAATTCCCATAAAACATGGTCAGCCGAAGCAATTAAAAAGTCATAGCTTTAAAAAAAGAGAGAGAGAAGATCCCAGGACTAGAGACACAGATGGAACTGGAAGTCAGAGGGAGAGGGAGTGATCTGTCACTAAAGTCCGAGCTACCAGGGTGGAGCATCACTTGAATTAGGTCTTAGCACTCAGTTTTAACACCCACTTAAGGACAGCACACCTGGAACTTAGACCACCTTCATAAAGTGAAGACTCTCCAAAGGCAACACCTTCTGTGAATGGGAGACTCAGAGACCAAAAAAAAAAAAAAAAATTTTTTTTTTCTATCCAAGACTCTGAGTGGGGAAAAATTTGTCACTTATAAGTATCAATTTACCTCATTTGTGTGATGAGTAATTCCTAATCTGAGAATAACATAAAATTGGTCCCACAACCAGGCAACAAAGAATCTCTTCACAAGAAACAATCCCAGATGAAGATAAGCTCATAACAACTCTAGGACAGGACATCATAATCATCTATTGACAGCAGAGTCAGTAAGGAGGAGGACTCATTGTATGTCAGCCATTGTGCCAGGGACTGGAGAGATTGCAAGCCATGCAGGGTACGGAAGCCCCTGGAACCTGTAGAATGGGTCTAAAATAATGGCCCATCACAGCCCACCCTGTAGCTATTTATGGAAGAGGTAAGAGGTCTCCTCAAAAAGTTCATTAGTGTAAGGGACACCTGTGGCTTTGGTTTACTCGGTATTCTTTTCCCTGCCTCCTGGTAACAGCCATCTCCTTGTTGTGGTTCTCACAAGACTGCCAGTCACAACCCCCACTCTTAGGCACAGTTATGGACACATGATCCTGCTTTTTTCATGCCCATCCCCTGGCTACAGTGAGTGACCAGAACCCAGACATGGGCATGAAACCAAGGCCAGGGCCCGAGAGTCCTTTCCTAAGGTTTTATGTATAGATGCTGGATGACTGAAGCTTTCTCTGTCCTTGAGGTTTGCTGAGATGGAATAGGATAGGCCTGGAGCTATCTGTGGCTCTTCCTCACACTTCTGCAATGCCTGCCCACCCAAACCACATGCAAAGAGCCCAGCTGTAGTAATGACAGTGATAGCTGATGTTTATGGAGCAGACAGGAGGTACCGGTCACTCTTCTGAAAGTACCAGAGTAACTCAATTAATCCTCACATCAGTCTTATGAGATGGGTTTATCCCCATTTTGCAGATGAAGAAGCTGAGGTACAGAGAGTAAATACATTGAGCACTAGGCCCCGCAGACTATGTAACCTCCTTCTGCCTTCAAATTTTCTCCTGTTCATAGAGGGAAATGCAGCAAAAAGGGTTCCTCTTGGTTTCCTTCTCCTTTCTTTGACTTGCCTGAGCCCTTTTGCAGAGGTGCTATTAAGCCAAAAGGGAGTAGAGGGGAGGGAAAGGAAGCAAGAAGCCGGAGTGTTTCCCAAACTGGTAAGTCTGCTTCGGAATAGTCAAGGGTGGACAGTCCGTGGTGGTTCTTCCTCTGACACAGGGCTGGGGGTTGAGTGATGAGCTTCTTTGGGGTGAGTTGGGGCAGGAGCCTCTGGGGAAAAGCGGGGTCCCCCCTGAACCTGTGATTTAGCTCCTCACCAAATCCCCTCATCCCCGAGCCTGACTGGGAAATCACGTCACCACAGAGGACGGGACTTGGTACTCGAGGCTCACCCTGGAAATGGCAGAAACCAAAAACCTGACTGAGAAAAATAACTCTCAGCCAATAGCTTGTTTCTACAAATTGCAATTAAGCAGCCACTGGCACTTCCAAATAAATATGGTACCGATTTCCATCTCTGTGCAGCTTTACTTAATGCCTTGTGACGTCTGACATCCCACATCACTCCTCGAGCACTGAAACAAGAAACTGTGTGTCATTCAACCCCTAACGCAGATGTGGAAGCCAGAGCACGGCTTCCCAAAGAGGCTGTTGTCATGGCCACATTT
This sequence comes from Panthera leo, assembly GCF_018350215.1. Lineage (NCBI taxonomy): Eukaryota > Metazoa > Chordata > Mammalia > Carnivora > Felidae > Panthera > Panthera leo. The sequence continues at coordinate 8,824,253 of NC_056687.1, forward strand.
TTCTTTTTTAATGTTTTTATTTTTGACAGAGAGAGAGAGCGAGCGAGCACGAGTGGGGTGGCGGGGGGCGAGGGGAGCAGAGAGAGAGGGAGATACAGAATGTGAAGCAGGCTCCAGGCTTGGAGTTGTCAGCACAGGCCCAACGCAGGTCTTGAACTTGTGAACTGTGAGATCATGACCTGAGCCGAACTGGACGCCCAATTGACTGAGCCGCCCAGGTGCCCCTGGTCACATTTTCCTAAGGGGACATCAGGGACACAAGCTGGGCAGGAACATCCCCCAAAAATATGTTCTTCCCTAAACACCCCATTTCTGAGTTGTTGATGTTTCTCCTGGAGGGGAGAGACCCAAATATTCAGGAAGTGTGCTTTATCCGCGCCCCCCCCCCCACCATGCAAATTACTCTTACAAGTCTTCTCAGTGTATGACTCCACTGAAGACGAAGAATTAGCAGCTGGGCCCCCAACTCCAGATGCCGCTTACCTTAAAAAAAAAATTAGGGGCGCCTTGGTGGCTCGGTCAGTTGAGCGTCCGACTTCGGCTCAGGTCATGATCTCACGGTCTGTGAATTCGAGCCCCGCATCGGGCTCTGTGCTGACAGCTCAGAGCCTGGAGCCTGCTGTGGATTCTGTGTCTCCCTCTCTCTCTGCCCCTCCCCTGCTCATGCTCTCTCTCTCTCTCTCTCTCTGTCAAAAATAAACATTAAAAAAAATTTAAAAAAATTATTATCAGAATCCAGGAATGCATCCTGTGCATTTGGAAAGGGATTTTCTTGAGACATAAGCACAACTTACAAAAGATATCCACGGGAAATTGAAAGTTTGAAATCATGGCTTCCTTTTGGGTTGCAAGTCACGAGTGTGGGTGTTCGCTGAGGTGAGATTCATGTAACACGAAATTAACCACTTGAGAGTGAAAATTTCCGTGGCATTCACGGCACTCACGGTGTTTCGAGGCTTCTGCCTGGTTCCGAAACACTTCCATCGGCCTGTAAGGAAACCCGTTAGTCTTCATTCCTCCCTCCCCTCAGCCCCTGGCAACCGCCAGTCTGCTTTCTGTCTGTGTGGATTTTCCTCTTTTGGACATCTCACATAAGCACAGTCCCCAACACGTAGTCTTGTGCGACTGGCTTCTTTCACTCGGCGTCATATCTTCAAGGTTCATCCGCATTGCAGCAGGTTCCAGAATTTCATTCCTTTTCGTGGCTGAACGATACTCCAGCATATGCATATGGAGTGTGCGTGGTTTCCTTTTTAGAAACGTGACTTTGAGGGGCACCCGGGTGGCTCAGTCTGTGGAGCGTCCGACTCTTGATTTCAGCTCAGGTCATGACCCCAGGGTCGTGGGTTCAAGCCCCACGTCAGGCTCCGCGGTGAGCGTGGAGCCTGCTTGAGATTCTCTCCCTTTCTCTCTTGGCCCCTCCCTCCCCACCACACTTGCGTGCTTTCTCTCTAAAATTAAAAAAATAACAGAAGTGGCTTTGACTTTGAAGCGGCTTTGAGCCTGTTACCTCGGTCTTCTGTGACCAGGAAGTCTGGTTGCCACGACGTCTCCCACCTGGTTTTGCGCACACGGCGGATGGTGGCTCCCTGATGGGGAAGTGATTAAGCGACACCGTGACACTGCCTTCCACCTCCACTCTGGAACGCAGTGGGACAGAGTACCAGCGCCGAGAAGCGCCTGCAGCCGCCCGTGAGGAGCGTTAGAAGCAGAGTGAGATTCTGCGGCTGGTGAGGCCTGTGAGGCAGGCCCCCTTGGGCTTGTGGGTCATCGTTACTAAGAATGGAGTTTTGAGCCCACAGAGTTAGGCAGACACTAAGTAGAGAAATACATTTGGGGCTGGGGTCCTGGTAGGTCACTGGAAAGGTAATTCAGTTAGCGTTCTTGGGGTGCACTCCTAAAATAAACCATCTGGGGAAATTTCTTGCTGGTGTGGAATTCTGGCAATAAACAGAGTCTCTCATTGGGAAGGAGGGTCCCTCACCTCGGACTACTTGTAAGGCCGTTATTATTTTATTTCATTTTGACAATGAAGGACTTTCCTCCACTTTTCAATGCGCTGAGCACAATTTCTTTACGCCCCTTCTCCTTCCCGTGACCGTCGCTCCCCTTGTCCCCAGCTGACGGCGTTTCCTGTGCTCTGTAAATGCTATCAGATAACACCCGAGCGTGGACCCGCTTGTCATTGATAAAGTCTGAAAGCTGAGCCCCCCCTCTATCCTCTCAGGTTGGATGAAATGGTCACTAAGGCCTGTTTAGTGTTTTTCTTTTTCCGACCAAGAAGCATAAATGTGCGTTTGAGATGAAGACATACGATTCTTGAGTGAAATGGGGTTTTATAAATGGGGGTGTTTGTTTATGGGTTTGAAACATTGAAAATCAATACTGTACCGACTCTCAAGAGGAAAACGAGTTGTTTTTTCCTCCCTAATGAAGTGTTTGAGACGGTCGTTGGAGAAACTAACGATGGGGGTTTGCTTTTAATGGTTCCTACTGGGCATGTCAGGAGCTGACTCCCTCGTCCGCTCTCCCGTTTTCTCTTGTTCTCTCTCACACGCACACACAATTTAAAATCTTTATTGAATCTTTGCTCTGTGACCAGGAGTCTGAGACTATTAAAAATAAATAAATAAAGATGGTTTGTGCCTGCCTTCTGCCCAGAGGGCAGGGCCCGCGTTTGCTCGGCATCTAGCCCGGGTCCCGGCACATAGTAGGTGCTTCGTGAATGCTGACAGGTGGAATAAATGCGCTTCCCCTTGGGCTATATCAGTATTTCCTGGTTCTGGCAGCTCTGTAAGCCTTTCACATCTGCAGGCATGTGGGGATGGTGAGAGGTGGACATTCTCAACCCGGCCAGCTGGAGGGCCTGCCAGCTAGGGAAGTAGAGGGATGCACTGATGGAGTTCGGTCTGGCCAGGGCCAGCAGCCCAGTCGGGGTGCAAGGAGACAACATGCTCCCTCTGGAACTCTTTAGGGGTCCTCCCCCATAAGGGCAAGCCAGGGTGGCCCTGTAACAAGGCCCATTCTTTGCAATGTCAAAGCCAAAATGAGGAAGGGAATGCAGCTACTCCCAGAGTGACAAATGGTGTCCCTGTTGGGGGGGCGCCTGGGTGGCTCAGTCGGTTAAGCGTCCAACTCTTGGTTTCAGCTGAGGTCATGATGTCACAGTTGGTGAGTTTGAGCCCCGAGTTGGGCTCAGTGCTGGTAGCACAGAGCCTGCTTGGGATTCCCTCTCTCTCTCTCTCTCTCTCTCTGTCTCTCTCTCTCTCAGAATGGATAAATGAACATTAAACAAAAAAAGATGTTCCTGTTGGGACTGTCTTCCCAGTGGACGGCTTCACAGGAGCTGGAAAAGAGCTGATTCTCGAATTCATAGGAAGAAGGAGCCCTCATCCACTCTCTTACCCATTTTGCCCCTGATCAGAGCCTAGGCCCAGCTTCTGGAACTTTCTGAAGCTCTAAGGTCAAAGGCTGGATGGCCAGCAGTGAGCATGCTGAGACGATTTCCTGCTTCCTGGGAACGTGACATCAAAGGGGTGGGCACGGTCTTAGCCAAGGTGCGTGTCAGACAGGACAGAGTTAACACACAGCCCAAGAGGAAGTTTCCAAAGTGAATTGACTATGTTTACTCAGTAGTATTGGCTAGACTTTAAAAAAACGTTTATGTGGGGGACACCCAGATACAAGTATGAGGTCACACGGAGTTAGACCAAACAATTGGAGTTGGGTACGATGTTACTTGTGACCTCACTGAAATGGAACATGTGTGTGTCCGTGGAATCTATCAGGCATCTGAATCTAGATGGAAGTTTTAGGACAATTGCAGGTGCGCTGTTTAAGAGGAGAATTATTATTAGGTCATTGGTGGCCGACTCAGGATCATAAGAAGAAAACAGATAAAAATTTTAGAACGTACAGGACAAGAAAAGATTTGTCAACGAGTAGCGATACTTTATCAATTATAACTCCTTGACAGTTGTTTCTTTAATTTGGAGGAAAGTTTTGAAATAGAAATGACACCTGCACTACGGTTCTCCAGAGAAGCAGAACCAGCAGGATATACATACAGAGATGGGATAGATCTAGTATATGTACAGAACCGATAGGACAACAGGTCTATAAAGAGAAAGAGGGAGAGAGAAGGAGAGATTTAAGGAGTTGGGAGCTGATTGAAATGTGCCATGGCGAAATAATGGTTCAGCGTCATTATTTTCAATTTCTTATTTATTAAGCAAGTATTCACTTATTTGTAGCTTCGTGTTCATCGTGAGTACTTCTCGGCCAGAGAATCCCTAGATCAGGGTGCTGGTCACACAGCCGCCGTGTCCCAAGCAGGCCTGTGCTTCCTCCCGGGTCCCTGGTGGCCCAGCTGCCTCTCAGGGACACAGCGCACAGCCACACAGCACCGTCCCTCTTTCCCCGCGGTCTGGGTCAGCACTTGGGAAGTGAGCGGGAGGTGAAGCGGGAGGCACGAAAAGTGGACAGCACCTTCTGCCTGTACCTCCTGTCTTTCCGGCAGGGACGTGTGGCCATGACACTGCACTTCTGCTACCGGAGTGTGAGTAGGGACATCAGTGCTTCTTCAGGGTCTGGAACTGGCATCTCACGTTGTCCGTACTCTTTCCCCTTCCCACCGGCCGGAGCCCAGACTGGTGCAAACTCAGCTGCAGGCGTGTAGACAACGAGGGAGCCGCTGGGGATGGGGGAACGACCCAAGGGTAGGAACTGGGTTTCTGTGTGACCGCGTGGACCGGAGCCACTCTGACCCCCTGGAGTTCTTTGTAAGAGAGAACTAAGCTGCCGTAGTCTAAATCCACAAGAACTGAACTGCGTCCCAACTGATAGAGAAGACACACACGATGACACTGAGCCACGTGGGTCTGAGGAAGAACGTGCATGCAGGACCTATGAATGTACAAGATTGCAGACCAGCTTTCTTCCACCGAGATGCTTGTAAAAGGACAGAGAGTACCTGGCGCAGACAAGGCGGGCGACTACGGGTGTCCCGGGGTGGCAGAAGGATCTCCGCTGCACCGGGGCCCAGAGTGCGGGCCAACGGTTGTGCGGGCTGAGCTCACGAGGCAGGCAGCCGAAGGGTTGGGCTGGCAGGTTGGGTCTGTTGCCATGAACCCAGGCCTCAGGCCAGAACAGGAAGAGGCTGCTGAGATCAAGTCCTCAGGCCATCTGCAGAGCAGGGTCCGGCCCAGGTTCAAGGAGTCTGTACAGCAAAGAGCCCCATCAGGGGAGATGCTGTCGATGTTCTGAGAGAAAGCAGGGCAGGGAAAGAACGTGCGTTGCACACGCATTGGATGTCCCACACCCTGTGCCTATCATCTCATTTCATCTCTAGTAACACTGGGAGTGGGTGTTATTATGCCCACTTTGTAGATGAGTAAACCGAGACCCCCTGGCCTGAGGTCACCCAGTGTGTGGTCATCAGTTTTATGTGTCAACTTGACTGGGCTATGTGGTGCCCAAATATTTGGTCAAACATTATTCTGGGTATTTCTGTGAGGGTGTTTTAGGATGAGATTAACACTTTATTTATTTATTTATTTATTTATTTATTTATTTATTTTTAAGTTTATTTTGAGAGAGAGTGCAGAGCCTGATGCAGGGCTCAAACTCACAAACCATGGGATCATGACCTGAGCTGAAACCAAGTCAGACACTTAACTGACTGAGTCAGCCAGATACCCCTGAGATTAACATTTTTTTTTTAATTTTTTTTTAACGTTTATTTATTTTTGAGATAGAGAGAGAGACAGAGCATGAATGGGGGAGGAGCAGAGAGAGAGGGAGACACAGAATCGGAAGCAGGCTCTAGGCTCTGAGCCATCAGCCCAGAGCCCGACGCGGGGCTCGAACTCACGGACCGCGAGATCGCGAGATCGTGACCTGGGCTGAAGTCGGACGCTCAACCGACTGAGCCACCCAGGCACCCCATCATTTTAATAGGTAGATTGAGTTAAGCAGATGGCCCTTCTTAGTGTGGGTGGGTCTCACCCCATCAGTTGAAGGCCTGAGGAGAACAAAAAGGTTGACTCTCTCAGGAATAGGAGGCAACTCCTCCTGCATGACTGCCTTGAGCTGGGTCTTTCCCTGCCTTTGGACTTGAACTGAAACACAGGTTCTTGGATCTTGAGCCTGCCAACTATATCATCGGCTCTCCTGGATCTCCAGTTTGCCAAATGTAGATCATGGAACTTCTCAGCCTCTATAATTGCATGAGCCAATTTCTTATAATAAATCTCTCTCTCTCTCTCTCTCTCTCTCTCTACACACACACACACACACACACACACACACCCTATTTGTTCTGTTTCTCTAGACAACCCTGGCTAATACACACAGGTATTCCTAACGGAAGCTGTAACTCTGTGGGCTTGGGTCCCATCTGGAAACCCTTTCCACTACACCACATGGCCTTAGCATATGCCAGAAGACTGGAGATGGTTTTTCAGCTGGAACAATGCAGGCCTGCTTGCTCTGGGTTGTTGACCAGACCCTCACGGGTCCCCAGCCAAGGCTCTGTCACTGTCCACTTCTCCTGACAGGAGTGTCTTCTCCAGGTGATCTGGGGTGCCGAGGGAGGGGGATGGATAGCCCCCAGGAAAAGGACCCAGGTTGTCAGCCTCCTTGTGGACACTCTGCCCATATATAAGGAGTGGAAAGGGCTTTGGTGGTAGGAATCTGCATTATCCCCAGGTTTCAGATCCTGTCCCCTCCCAGCCACAGGATCAGAGGGTTCTAGCAAGGTACGGCACATCCTGGCAACAGCAGAAAAAAATAGCATCTCATGTCCTAGGAGGCCCTATACTAGAGAAGCCTCGATTCCAGAAGAGGGAGTGGGTCCATTCACTCAGCAAAGACACGGAGTACCTCCATGGAACAGGCATTAGATGTACTGTGGGAACAAGGCAGTGATGGGACCCAGGCGAGGCCTCAGAGAACTTGGCCATAGACAGCGGGGATTCTGTATTGACTCAGTGAAGTGATAGAGGAGGCTGGGCCTCCAAGGGACACCTAGAGGTTTCTTTTGTCCTGACCTGTTGTATCTACTAATCCGATGTCTGGTCATTAGAGATTGCTTCCTTTGGACACGAAAGACTTAAGACATCGAGACTCCCAGGAAAGTCCTGAAGACGTCACGGAAAGGTAACACTATGAGCCATTGCTACTTGAGAGTCAGGGTGGAGGAAGCCTGTGCAGGAGGACACAGGACGTGTAAACGAAAATGAAAGGGCATCAGGAGGGACAGCGTTGCTCAGAACAACACCGTGGGTGCTGTGACTTGTACAGCCCTAACCCTCCCTGTCCCTTCATTTCTGGAAGTAGCCCAATCTCACTTGGTGACCCCTCCTTTTTTTTCCTTGAAGCCACATCTGTGCTTTTGCCAGGGTTTCCAGTCTTGGGGGAGAACATCCCATGGGCAGCTGAAGAGTAAACCGGATTGGCTTGTGCCAGTTAAGGTCGGTCCATCTTCCTTGCAAAGGATTGAGTTAGGGCTGAGCGTGGGATTCAGATATCAGAGGGTGGGGTGGGGAGGGGCATTTCCCAGGGACTATGGGAAAGCTTCCTCGTTTTTTGAAAAGAAATGGGGAGAAGACCACACCTCCTTTCTCACTGGGCACCGATGTGGCTGGGTGAGAAGCAGAGCAGGAAGGGAAGACCCCGGAGCCTGTGACTGTGGCCTCGCTGAGTCAGAGAAGCCTGGAGCCCCCTCACCCAGCACCCTGGCCACGTGGAGAGTGTGTCTTTTCCTTGCTTACGCCATGTAGAACTTGGTGATCATCCACTCGTGTATCGAACGGTTGTTTTTTTGAGCACCCACTCTGTGCCCAGAATTGCATATATTTTAGTAGTGGAATAAGAATATTAATAAACATGATAAATAAGAAGTGGGAATAGTAGGTGAGTGTGAATAAATAGGGTAGTCAGGGGAGGCTTTATGGAGGAGGTGGCATTCAAGTCCAAAGTGGCATAATGGATCGAAGGCTAATGAAATAACACCATAAAAAATGAATGATTTGAGGGGCACCTGGGTGGCTCAGTCGGTTGAGCATTTGACTCTTGATCTGGGCTCAGGTCACGATCCCAGGGTTGTGGGATCGAGCCCCACGTTGGGCTCCACGCTGACTGTGGAGCCTGGTTGAGATTCTCTCTTTCCCTCTGCTCCTCCTCCCTCTCTCATGCTCTTGCTCTCTTTCTCAGAAAGAAAGAAAGAAAGAAAGAAAGAAAGAATCAAAGAAAGAAAGAAAATGATTTGAGAGGCACCTGGGTGTCAGTTGGTTAAGTCTCCAACTCCTGATCTCAGCTCAGGTCTTGATCACCAGGGTCGTGAGTTCAGGCCTCGCATTGGGCTCCATGCGGGGCGTGAAGCCTACTTAAAAAACAAACAAACAAACAAACAAACAAACAATAAAAGGAATGGTTTGAGCTCTTTCCGGCAAAGTTCCTTCTAAACAAGTGGTTCTCAGCCGTGGCTGATTTGCCTCCCCCTCCCGGGGCCATCTGGCAACGTCTGCAGACATTTTTGGTCATCGCGACTCTAGGAGACACTGCTGGCATCTAGAGGGCGGAGGCCAGGGACGAGGCCAAACGTCCTACGGGGCCCGGGACAAAACCATCGGCGCCCAAGGGTGAACAGTGTCGAGGTCGGGAGCCCTGGTCGGGACCGGCTCTTGCAGCAGGCTCTGGGAAACCAAAGTGTGTCCGTCTGTCCCTGCCTGGCAGCGTGGGCTGAAGGGCGGACCACACAGAGCTGGCGGGAGCAGATGTAAACGCCTGGTGCCCTCGGGTCCTGCGGGCACATGCGCTGATGGGGGGTAAGAGGGAGGAAGATGATAATTTGCACTAACTGGCGCAACCTGTTGCCAAATCACGGGGGAGGGAAAAGGAAACACATCCCGAGACACTGTTTATGGAGCAGGAAGGGTTTAGTGACTTTACTGCTCAGATTACCATTCGGATATCAGTTTCATCATCACCGACCTCCAATTTCCTGTTTCGCTTATCTTAGAGTTACTTTTTTTTTTTTTTTTTTTGTGTTTGCACAGCCCATATGGCTTTGGCTTCAAGTTGATTAGATATGGAACTGCTTTATAATGGATTAGAATGCAGGATTTGTTTGCTTTGTAATATTTTAAGAAAGAAATGAAAGAAGCTGCAGTGATGGAGAGAGATATTATATATTTACAGTCTTATTCTTTTTTCATTGCCGGAAAAGACAACTATTTAGGAATGTGGATTATGGCTCTTGGTCACTTTTTGATTTGTGTTTCACTTTAGGGTTTTCCTGAGTTACAAATCCCCGTAGATTTGTGGGACTTAAGAGGTACACTGCACATTTATGTTTTCTTTTAGCCTTTTCCCTTTTTTTTTTCTCCCCTCCGGAGTTGGTTTTCTTTCTCCCTCATTTCTGTTTCCCTATAAACCAATCTGTGTGTTACTTTTTCCTGCGTCGCCCGTATACTTGGAAATATTGTTCAAGATAGTCCTGTAACGCCGATGGGCTGCCGTCCGTTAAACACTGACCTCCTGTATAGTGACACTCAGCATCTGACATCCTATTTCAGCTCATTTTTGGTAAATATATTTTTTCTTGATCATTTCAAGCTATGTCACAAAGCCACATCCTGCCTTTTGTTAGATGCTCCGAACAGCACCATATGCCATGAGTGGCTTTGCAGGTAAGCAGAGGAAGGCTGCACGTGCTGTTCCTGTGGCAAGGAGACCACCAAGACAGGTCTACACTCACCCTAGTGACTGAGAAGATGGCCTGCTTTGGGGACCAGGACTGAGAGTTCAGATTTCTGGGGCTTTCTGGGTCTCAAGGTTAGAGGCATTTGACATATTACAACATAAGTAGCATTTATGAATTTTTTTAAAGTTTATTTATTTATTTTTAGAGAGAGAGAGAAGGAGGGGCAGAGAGAGAGAGAGAGAGAGAGGGAGAGAGAGAATCCCAAGCAGACTCCACACTGTCAACACAGAGCCCGACATGGGGCTCAAACCCAAGAACCATGAGATCATGACTTGAGCCGAAATCAAGAGTCAGATGTTCAACTGACTGAGCCACCCAGGCGCCCCAGCCTTTAGGAACATTTTGATGTCATCATTAGAAACAGTATGCGTCGCCATGGGTTGAGAACTTGGGATCTAGGATTTTTTTTTGTCAAATCACTCTAGATCCCCGCTTCCATCAGTATAACCACACCAATGTTTGTGGGACTTGGTAGGCAGTTGTTGTGGGTTGTGTCCCCCAAAAAGCTATGTTCAAGTCCTAACCCTTGGTACCCATGAATGTGACCTTATTTGGAAATAGCGTCTTTTCAGATGTAATTAAGATTAAGCTAGAAGAAGAGGAGACTGGACACAGAGACCATCATGCGAGGCACAGACACATGGAGGGAAGACGGTCATGTCACGACAGAGGTAGACTGGAATTATCCAGCTGAAGCCGAGGCACCCCAAGGGTTGCCAGCATCTGCCAGAAATTAGGAGAGAGGCACGGAGCAGACTCTGAGTCTCCAAAAGGAGCCGATCCCACCGACACCTGAAGTTTGGACTTCCAGTTTCCAGAAATGTGAGAGAATCCGTTTTTAAGCCCCCCAGTTTGTTGTACTTGGTTACGGCAGCTCTAGGAAATGAATACAGGCGCTCATTAAGAGCAACAGAAGGATTCTTCAACTTCCAGTTTCTAGGAAAAGTGAGAGCCAGATGTATGTACCTGAGAATAATTAAATTGAACCTATTTTTAAAAACTGGGAGGGAGACCTGGGTGGCTCAGTCGGCTGAGTGTCTGACTTCGGCTCAGGTCATGATCTCACGGTTCGTGAGTTCGAACCTCACATCAGGCTCGCTGCTGTCAGCCTGTCAGCACAGAGCCTGCTTCAGATCCTTTGTCCGTGCCGCGCCCCCCCCCCCCCCCCCCCGCCGCCCTTCCCTGTTGTGCTTTGCCAAAAATAAGTATTTTTCAAAAGAGAGACTTTGGGGATAGAATACAGGTATTTGTATTAAAAAATTTTTTTAATGTTTATTTTTGAGAGAGAGACAGAGACACAGAGAGTGAGCAAGGGAGGGGCAGAGAGAGAGGGAGACACAGAATCCCAAGCAGGGCCCAGGCTCTGAGCCATCAGCACAGAGCCCGACGCGGGGCCTGAACCCACAAGCTGTGAGATCATGACCTGAGCCGAAGCTGGACGCTTAACCGACTGAGCCGCCCAGGCGCCTCCAGGTATTTGTATTTTTAATCAAAACGAAGAACTAAGGAGGGCAAAGATAGAGCTCTTACTCTCATTTCGATCCCTGGTGTTTACTAGTTCAGCTGGATAACTGGTCAACCCGGAAGGCTGTGGAGATCAGCTTTGAATACCTCAGGGGCACAGAGTTCAAAATACTCTTGTTCTACCAGTTGCCGTGGAAACCAATTTTTTTTTTTAACTCTTTCACTGGAAACCCGCCCTTGGGCAGCCTCCCTTCTCTTGTTTCTCACAGTTCAGCTTTCATGCAGAAGCTGATGGTAAATTGGTCAGTTGATAGTAAACAACCTGTACTCAGTCCCCACTGTAGCTCCATCAGAGTGGGAAACACATCCAACCGTCTTTCATGTTAATCGCTGGACTATGTCGGCTACCGGACGTAGCTATTCCCAGAAACAGTCCTACCTCCAGCCCTCAGTTTGTTGAGATCCTCTTATATACAAAAGGCAAAATGAAACAAAAATAGCACTTTTGCGGTAAGCATGAGTCTCAGACTGTGGAGAGTTGTTAAATTCCACGCTGGTGCCTTAAATCTCAATACCCAGGTCCACTTTGATGGCTGTGGGCGACCCCATAGCAATCTGAGAGCACCATAATGGTTCACCAAGAGCCACCATATCAAACGGACTCTGAAGTCTGGTCAGATCAGTTGTAGCACATCTGGATAGATTATACGTACGGACGCCAACAGACTGTATGGATTGCTTGGGGGCATTAATTTCAGGGCTTCTAACACCCTGTCGACAAAACGCTCGTACTTTGGACAGACGAGTATCTACTAGGCACCTGAAAAATGTGCTAACCCCGGCATCCTTAGGGATTTGCTCCAGTGCTGCAGAAGCCCTTACAGAAATAGTCTAGGTGGGTTCACACTGTAGGTGTGTGCTTCTTGGAGTTGTTGGATGGGAAAGAATCCGGTCGAGGGGAGGACTGAGTGGTCTACGCGGGGGTGAGGGGGGAGCCAGAGGTGATAGATATGATGTGATAAAGAACAAATGCTTCACCCAGGCAGCGGGTCAGACCTTCACAATAACAGGAAAGAGCCACCTGTATGAATCAGTCCTGTAGTTCGCTGAATAAATCTGAATGGCGGCCAAGGAACACCACACATCAAGAGGAAACATGGCCCTGAATGGAGGGCCGCGATGGTTACCAGAATAATTGAAGCCAAAGGACACGCAAACGGGGCACCAGATACGAACTCAAAAGAAAATTCTTACCCAAACTTCTAATAAGAACCTTGGAAAATTTTTAGAAGATATTATAGCTATAAAATGAGAATGGTTGCTCTGAAAAAGGAGCAATTAGAGCATAGGGAAGAGGTTTTTAAATATTAAAAATATTATTATTGAAGTGAAACCTCTAATAAAAGGCTTGGGAGAAAGAGTAAAGGCGGTCCTCCAGAATACAAAGGTGGAAAATAAGGAAGAAAATGTAAGTGACAGGGAGATCTACTCAGTAAGTCCAGTGTTTTATCAGAGGGCCATTCCAGAAATACAGAAAAAGAAAAGTTAAAGGAGAAAATATTCATAAAGAAACAGTAGGATGAAATTACCAGAGATTTAAAAAAAAAAAATCTGAGCTGAAGAGAAACATGGGCTCAGCTAGAAAGCGCTCAAACGTTGGGTACGTTGAATGGGTCATCTCACATGTAGACACATCCTTGTGAAATTTCCAAACACTAACGTAAAGAGAAGACCCTAAAAACTCGCAAAGAGTAGATATGTACAAAGAACATATTTGTACATATGTTTTGAATCCGATTTGCACGGGGTTTCTCAGCAGCAGCACTTGGTGTCAGAAAACAGTGGGACAACGCCTTCAAAGTTCTGAAGGAAAGTGGTTTCAAACATTTTAACCTGTCGATCAAATGAGAAGACAAAATAAAGACACATCATCCATAAAAAGACTCAGGAAGTTTTACCTTCCATGTAATCTGTCTGGAGAAGTTACTTAAGGATACGCTCCAGTAAAATAATGACGGTAATTGCTAGCACTTACTGAGGGCTAACTAAATGCCAGGCACTGTTTTAAATACTTTACATGCATAATTTCACCCTTACAACCACCCCGAGTTCGGTTACCGTGTTTATCATCTACACACAAAGAAGCAGGCATAGGCAGCTTCTATGTGGAGGCCCTGGGAGTTGGCTCCAGTCTGGCACTTACCCACCGTGATGCACTCTCAGAGCTGGAACGAATCCAAGGAAGGGAAGACAAGTCTGCAGGTACAAGTGACCCTAACCCAGGAGAAAATGGGAAAGACATGTCGGGATGAGAGTTACTCATCCTGGATCGGGGAAGCAAGCATCCCAACCTAGAACAAGAAGAACAGACTCTGGAAGTATGACTTTACGGTGAAACTCGATTCTCTTAACAAGTGTGTGAGTGGGAAAGCTGGATGATCTTATGATGGGGTGAAGGGCTATCCCTTCAACATTTAAAAAGACAGAAGTCCATCAAAATCAAGAACTGCACAAGGATGTCAGGATTCAAATGTGGAGCAAACTGGAGTGGGGGCATGATTGGAGCTATTGATGAGGGGCAAGAAGAGAGAACGTGGCGGACCCTGACACCTGGCTCCGTCTCCCCAGGTGGGTGGCAGAGGGTCACATTTCCTTCTCCGTGGTTGGGTCACATCACACGGCTCAGAGATCGATATTTACATAATCATGGCGTTGTAAACGCTCTGCAGTGAGTTTGGGATTTGAGAACCAATATTTAGACCAAACTCTCAGCTACTGATCTAAATAGAACGCAGATGATCAAAGCTTGACTTGGCCGAAAGAGAGGGAAGTGATCGAAGGCAGTGGAGAGACTACGTTCCTTTATCCTAATGATGCAAAGTCCAGTATTGTCTAAGCTGATGGATCAGGAGATTTTAATGTATTGCTGAAAACAGGGTTTCTCAACCTTGGCCCTGTTGGGATGCAGGCTGGATCATTCTCTGTTGTGGGGGCTGTCCTGGGCACCAGGGGGTGTTTGGTGGTGTTGCCTCTACTCACTAGATGTCAACAGCACCTCCAAGTTGTAACAGCCAGAAACAATCTCCGGGCCCCGGGGTTGAAAACTGACGGTTTAGAGTTACAAATCTAATCAGAAGAACTACCAGTGAGATAAAACTCACAAAAGTTGGGAGAAGGTGGAGGTGTTGAGGGTTATAGATAAGCTAAATCACTCGTCTTTCACAGCCATAAAGTTGTGAGATTTTGCTCTCGAGTTGATACCTCCAGAAAAGGCGCTGTAATTTTCATGTGACACTGTGAAAATGCTGTGTGATAAAGTGAAACGTGAGCCTCCTGGCAGCCGGGCTGTGAGAGGAGACAGAAAGGAAACAGAAGCCCACAACTTGCAAAACCATGCTAAGACTGGGAAAAATAGACGGTCCTAACCCGTGACATGCAGGACATGCCAGCCTTGTTCGGGTCTGGGTTTTTGTTTTTTTAATGTTTATTTATTTTTGAGAGACGGAGAGAGACAGAGTGCAAGCAGGGGAGGAGCAGAGAGGGAGACGCAGAATCCGGAGCAGGCTCCGAGCCATCAGCACAGAGCCCAACGCGGGGCTCGAACTCATGAACCACGAGTTCATGACCTGCGCTGAGGTCAGGCACTTAACCAACTGAGCCACCCACGCGCCCCATGCACTTGATTTTTATGATAACGAATGTGGCTCTGGTGTTCCTCATGGCGCCAGAGGAGAAGGTGAAGCTGAGAGAGATTCAGTGACTCGCCCCAGGCCTCCTGCCCAGGAGGTAGCGGTGGGTATTGATACGTCCAATGTGGGTTCCTCTGTTCTCGCCAAGCCAGGCTGGGCTGGGGGGGGGTGGGGGGGGGCAGGCTGGGTGTAAGGCATGGGGGTGAGGAAGCCTGGGGTGGGAGTAGATGTGCCGAGGGCCCGTGGGGGCCACGTTCTCAGGGTGGGATATTTGTACCTGGGCCTGCACCCTTGTCACTGGGAGCCTCATGGTTACCATCGTCATCCCTCCCCGGAACGGCCTCACTAAGTTACCACCGGGAAGGACCTGCTTCCCCAACCTTCCTTCCCACGCCCACTTCCCCTCACTGTCTGAGTTCCACAGATGCCTTTTCTGCGTGGCCGGGTCACACGGTGCTCAAGGCCATCCACGCGCCCGGGCTGAGACCTGCGGCCATGCGTGCCCAGCAGCCTGGCCCGCTCCCACCTGGAACTTTCTACCGGGGCTTGGGGCCCACGAAGAGAGTCAGGAAGTGAGCCGTTCCCTGCCACCTCTGGGACAAAACCTGATGTTTACAACCTCACGAATCTGCATTGTGTTTCAGCTGAGGCACACGGCAGCACAAGGGAGCCTCCTATTTGCACGGGGTGCCCCGAGGAAGCAGAGCGTGGAAGGCCTGGTCTCACTGCTCCTGGCTGCAGCGGGGAAGCCTGGAGAGGTGCGGGCCTCCGGGCAGAGTGGGTGGGGCAGGAAAGCGTGTTCTCACTACTCCAGAGCGTTTGTCTACACAGGCTTTGGTTCCAGGCCCGCCCCCCACCCCAAAGAACAGCCTGAGATTATGATGCATTTCTCCCGAGGCTGATGTTATCTTCTGGGACCACGATGCCGGGTCCCTGGATCTTCTTCCTTTCCCCTTAGCTTCTGCCCTTCTTGGGGAAAAAGAAAAATTAAAACAACCCAGAGTCGCAACACGGCTGTCGTTCAGATAATTCCCACCAGAACACACTCGTGGCTTGTGTCTCAGCCTCCAGCAGCACTCAGCCTGCATTTGCCCGGGTGACCGAAGGGAACCCAGCTCCCTGGCTTGAGGGATCCGATGGAGGAGGGGAGCGTCTGGTGTGTGAGATCCCTGGCGTGTTTGTCATCACGGAGGCCAGCCCCTGTGTCCCAGGGAAGGTGTGACTGCTGTCAGCCGGGCTGCCCGATTCCATCAGTTCCAGAAACAGAAGGGCCCATTCTTCTTAGAAGTTTCTGGTGCTCAGACTTCATAAGAACTAGTCACTCATCCACTTGGGTATATGGGCGCTGAGGCCATGGGGCTATGAGGCTCTGGAATTCATCATGCAGGAGTCACCCCCGCGGGCACATGGCCTCGATGAAGAGTGGGCAGAGAGCAGGTGGAGGGGACGGGACACACTGCGAAAACACAGACGATTCCTGCCAATGCCTGACCTTCTCCCTTTCAGTGTGAGGACCGGCTGCCTTTGTTGTTGCCGTTTTAGACTTACTGGGAAAGATGAACTATTGGTAGTTTGCTCAGACTCACTACAGGTTACAACCCCAAATCTGTCTAAAGATTTTTTTTAAAGTGTTTTTATTTTTTGAGACAGAGAGAGAGCATGAGCAGGGGAGGGGCAGAGAGAGAGGGAGACACAGAACCCCAAGCAGGCTCCAGGCTCTGGGCTGTCAGCACAGAGCCCGATGCAGGGCTCGAACTCACGAACCGCAAGATCATGACCTGAGCCCAAGTGGACACTCAACCGACTGAGCCGCCTGGGCTCCCCCATATTTGTCTGTCTAAAGATGGAGACAAAGAAGCTATTTTTACTCCAGGTCAGTAAAGGGTGAAAGGCTCCCCGCTCTTATCGATGGCAGCAGAAAGCTAAACATTAGCCTTCTTGTTAATGGGTTTTTGCAACTCAAACAGCAATGCGGGTCCGGTTTGAATGTCAGCTGCTCAACCACCAGTGCTTTCCATCTTTCCCAAGAACTGCGATGGAGACCAGATAAGACTCCTCCTTCCTTATCTGGGCTGCCTTATCCTCCTGAGGGGCCGCCCTGTGTCAGCTGGGGGCTGACTGCCGACTGGGTCCAGCCTGAGTCCGTAGGCAGTAAGAGTGTGTTTTCAGAAGCTTGGGGCTCTCAAAAGATTGCTGTCTGGCGGAAAAGGTCAACTGAGTGATGGTGTTAAGACACTGGAATGTCAGGGGACGCCTGGGGGGCTCAGTCAGTTAAGCGTCCGACTTTGGCTCTGGTCATGATCTCGTGGTTTGTGGGTTCAGGCCCCACGTCGGGCTCTGTGCTGACGGCTCGGAGCCTGGAGCCTGCTTCGGATTCTGTGTCTCCCTCTCTCTCTGTCCCTCCCCCACTCACACTCTGCCTCTGTCTCTCTCAGAAATAAATAAACATTAAAAAATTACAAAAAAAAAAAAAAAAAAGACACTGGAGTATCTGGGGCATTTCAATAGCTTTGGGGACAATTTGAAAACCTGTTGGAACAATTTGGATCCCAAGAGCATAGCTCATGGACTGGCCTCCATCCTCCACAGCTTGTTAGACCCACTCTGTGCCCCTCCTCTTCCCCTTCACTCCCCACTCCTCCTCCCCAGTTGGGTGCTGACCTCAGGCTTGCCCTACGTTCAGGAGCTTGGCTTCTCGCTCCTGCCAGTCCATTTGTGAGAACTTGGGCCTTTCTGTCTGTCTCTCTCTTTTCCCAGAGACACAACTGTTCCTTGCCACCAGGCCAGGATGCTGGCTTGAGGTCGTGCTCTCAGTTAGGACAGCCACTCCTTATGCGGGTGAGCTTCTAAGCTGCCCTCGGAGAAGGGAGACTTGGCCTTGCCTAGCATCACCTCCACTCTCTCAAGGTCTGATGTTTTCTTCGGCAACTGTGGCCTGTTGGCTGCAGCCTGTTGTGGCCTTCTCCCAGCCCAGCTGCCAGCCCCATCGGATCTGGGGTCTCTTCTCCTCTCAGGTCCCATGCCAGGACGCCTCAGCGCCGCACGGCGGTGGGCCAGGCCTCTGGACGCCGGCCTGGACTCCTGTCCCCCCTGGCCCTGTGCACAATGTGTTCTGTTTCCGGGCCGGCCCTCCCTCCAGCCCTGGAGCCTGTGTGCCCCTCATCACCTGCCCTGCCTGGGATGCAGGGCTCAGCCCTCCTGGCCTGCCCTGGCCCAGCCACATTCTGTGTGTGTCTCAAGACCCACACCGAGAACCCGATGGCTGCCATGGCCCCAGAGCTCTCCTGGGAAGGACCACTAGCCCACCCTGTGGGGAAAAGGATTCAGGCTCCTTGGCTCAGTAGGTTGGAGTTTCCTAAGAGGAGGGGTCTCCTCTTTGCCTCTGATTTTTTTTTTTAATGTTTATTTATTTTTGAGAGACAGAGAGAGAGGGAAGGAGGGAGGGGCAGAGAGAGGGAGACACAGAATCTGAAGCCAGCTCCAGGCTCTGAGCTGTCAGCATAGAGCCTGA
The DNA here is from genome assembly GCF_018350215.1 of Panthera leo. Classification (NCBI taxonomy): domain Eukaryota; kingdom Metazoa; phylum Chordata; class Mammalia; order Carnivora; family Felidae; genus Panthera; species Panthera leo. The sequence goes on from NC_056687.1 coordinate 8,842,683, forward strand.
CGCAGAGCTTGAACCCAAGAACTGCAAGATCATGACCTGACCTGAAGCTGACACTTACCCAACTGAGCCAGCCAGGCGCCCCTCTGCTTTGCCTTTGAAGAGCAGCACAAAATTAGTATATTTGTATAGAATGCTGTGCACCGAAGAAGGTCTGTGTTGTCAAAGCCAACTGCTACTCCAGGGTTGACCGTAGGGTCCCGAGGATGCTCCCCCATTGACCAGCCCGACGTGCAGATGCCACGCTGAGGTTCAGAAGGCACTTTGATGTCCTTTCCACGTCAGGGTGGGACACGTGGGCCAGCTGCCGGCTGCCAGCACTGTGTCTGTGGGTGGCAGGCCCTCCCAAAGCATTGGCTGAATGGAGAAATACCCAAGAAGTAAAAGGGGTGGAGAGAAGGAGGAGAGGGACAGGGCTTTCCAAACCTGCTTCCCCAAACCCTCCCATGAAAAGCGGAGTAATTAGCCACCGAAGGAGCTGCGCAACGCCCTGTAGGAAGTAAGCTTGTCTCTCACTGACAGTAGTGGGGCGAATGCAGTCCTGCAGGGCAGAGGATGGGAGATGATGGAGTGCACTGGTGGGTGCCCCCACACCTCCTTCCCAGCGTGACCTCCTGTCTCCTTTCAGGAATCCTTTTCTCCTTCCAAATGGTCCTCTTAATCCCTCGATCCAACCTGTGCTCGCTCTCCCTTCCCCTCCCACCTCCCAGCCTCTCCCCTGACTCCCAGGAGCAGGAGCTGGTGGAGAGGGCCCTCCCACCACTGTGCTTCTTTGCTGGGGCTGCCGTAACACAGCACCATCAACTGGGAGGCGTCAACAACAGAAGTGCAATGTCTTGTGGTCCCAGAGGCTGGAGGTCTGTGATCAAGGTGTCTGCACGGTTGGTTTCTTCCAAGACCTCTGTCCTGGGCTTGCAGATGCCATCTTCTCCCCGTGTCCTCACCTGGTCTTCCTTCCACATGTGTCTGTGTCCAGGTTTCACATTTTTATGAGGACACCAATCGGTTTGCACGAGGGGCCCTCCCTGCTCCAGTATGACTTCGTCTGAACTAACCGCATCTACAATGACTCTGTTCCCAAATAAGGTCACATTCTGAGGTCCTGGAGGTTGGGGGAGGGACACACTTCAACCCATAGCAGGGGCCTTGGTGGTCTTTGACTGCGGAGATCACGAGGGGAGGAGCGTGCATGTTCAGGGGACAAACCGCTCGTCATTGCCCTGAGCCTGTCACCTTAGTTCCCTCTATTTCTTAGAGATTTATGTTTAACTTGAAGGAGGTTGAAATCTGCCCCAAGAGCTGGAATCTCCTACCTGGTTTCCATGTTCTCAGTCTAACTCTGGCCGGTCTTGAGGTTGGTCATTGGGTTCACTCCCGTAATGGCGGTTAGGATGGGGTGATGCGTGCCATGTTGCCCCAGGGTGACTCCTACAATGTCCAGGTTCCAGGAATAGGGAGGCAGGAGGCAGCCTGCTGCACAGGAAGCAGGTGAAAGCCTGCTTCGGGAGCCCGTAAGCATCCCAGAGAAGGCGAGAACATGTTTCCCAGGGAGGCAAGACGGACGCTGGGCCAATGGCTGGAAGGGTTGGCTTAAGGAAGTTTGAGGGCGTTGGGAAGGGAGGCAGTGAGGAGGACGGGGCTGGGGTGTGTTTCAGTATGGCTGGTGGCCCGGGTTGGCAGGAGCGGGCTGCCATTTATGAGGGTCATGGCTGCCTTGCTACGGAGGCGGACTTATCCTGGAGTGGTCCAGTGCCCTCAGGGGTTTTCAATGTGAGGTGTGCATGTGGCAGTGAGATGATGACTGACTGGCACCAGGGTGGCACATACAGATAGAATGATGCAGGACAGGCCGGGGAACAGCCAGGAACCCTCAGGGTCCAGGGGCAAAGCCAGGAGGGGAGGAGGCTGAGTCTGGGCGTGGCCAAGTCAGAGGGAGCAGTCAAGGTGACCGTGCGGGGGTCACTCTGCCAGGAGAATAGCCCTTGTATGATGGGATAAGGATGCTGGGACAGAGGAAGGCATTTGGTGGCAGGAGGCCTCAGGAGGGATCGTGGAGCAGCAGGTCTGGAAGCTCAGAAACCCAAGAATGGGGAGGGTTGTAGATTTGGGGTCTGTTCCTATGACAAGGCTTCAGAGAGCAGGGGGACAGAAGGGGCCGTGGCAGAACCTGGAATCCCCCTATTTAGTCGGTAAGAAGAGGAAGGAAGGAGCAGAGACAAATTGGAAGATTTTAAGCTCCCTGGGGCAGGGGCCATTTCTGTCACTGCAACCGTCGCCCTGGGCTGAGCACTGTGCTTGGCACATAGTAGGTGCTTCTTAAATATTTGGTCAGTGAAGGAAGGAAAACTGGGACAAAGCAGCAGCAGCCAAGTTTGGGGAGTATTTTAGAAAGGGACAGTGATCAACCTTGGAGCAGAACACGTAGACTGTTGTCCCAGTTCCCCCCAGTGCTGCGCAAAGTACCACAAACTGGGGGCTTAATGCAACAGAAATGGACTCTCACAGACCTGGAGGCCGGAAGTCCAAAATCAAGGTGTCAGCAGCTGACAGCTGCAGGGGAGAAAGGCTTCCTTGCCTCTCTTGGCATCCGGTGTTGCTGGCCCTGCCTGGCGTTCCTAGGCTCGTAGAGCATCACCCCCATCTCCGCCTGTCATCATACCGCCTTCTCTCTGTGTGTCTGTGTCTGTGTCCTAATCCCCTCTTCTATAAGGACACTAATCATGTCGGATTAAGGGCCCACCCCAGTGATCTCTTCTTAACTAGTTACATCTGCAACAATCCTGTTTCCAAACAAGGTCACATTCACAGGTGCCAATGGTTAAAATTTCAACATATGTTTCTGAGGGACACATGACCCGTAACAAACAGGTTCTACAGAGCTTGGGAGTTTCTTCAAAAGCCTTAGATATAGCACCCCGAAGAATTCAAGAAGCCTTAGTGGAGGCACAGAAGAATCTGGTGTCTGGGTGTAATTGTACCCAGAGAACTCTCGTTTGGCATGAGACTCCAACAATGGCAGCGGTTGAAACAGCTTATTTCATCCATCGTTGACTGAAGCTTCCTTTAGAGGAGACGCATTCAGAACATCCGGGGAGAACAGCACAGCATACCCTCCACCTTTATGTCCCCTTCCCCTCTTCCCACCATCAGGGACCCTCCTTGACCAGCCCCCGCTAAATCACAGTGGTCGTGCTGGCCGCCAGCTCAGTTCCCATTGTCCAGGGATTGAGGACAAGAGATGGAGACTTTTTTTTTTCAATTTCAACTAGCTCCCGGTTTCTCAGCTACTGCTGGAAGCACAAATGAATGAACTGAAAAGATGTTCCCCCATAGGCAGATGGCCCCAAACTACCAAATGCTAGAAATGTCAGAAGTAGAGTTGTCCAGACCAGCTGCTCAGAGGTGGGGATAAATTGCAAAACAGGTTATTAGAAAAGATGGAGCGACTCCAGCCTAACCCCCAGGAAGACCCAATCTTCTTGGAAGTCTGGAATCCTTCTAGGACTGGAGGGAAAAATTGGAGTCCGTCACCCTCCCTGCCCACAGGTTGTGCTGACCCCAGGCCACTGTTTGCGGTGAATCAGGCGCCCCCTGCTGGACATTTTTTAACACTCCCCTTAGGAAGGTTGTGAGCTGGCAATTCTAGGAATGACTGGTTCCACCCAGATGCGGTAGGCTCAGAATAAGAGGATACGTTAAGATCAAGACACGTCCCTGATTTCAAAGGTAGAAAAACGGAGGCCAGGAAGCAAAGTGACGTTTCCATGATTACAGAGCTACTAAGGGTAGAGCCCGGATGAGAATCCTTGGCTAGCAGAACACCAAGGATCATCCATCATGTGGAATGGGTCCTCTCATCTTTTCATGTCTTTCACTGGAAAAACCTGCAGTCAGAGTGGAATAGTTTTAAGCTCCTCCCTAGCTCCTGTTTGTGATTGATAATAGGTTAGTTATTAGGTGGGGTCATGGAAAATAGCAGAAACTACAATATTTTTTTAATTAAAAAAATGTTTTTTGCGTAGGCTCCATGCCCAGTGTGGAGCCCAACGCGGAGTCTGAACTTGTGACCCTGAGATCAAGACCTGAGCTGAGATGGAGAGTCGGACGTGGACATTCAACTGACTGAGCCACTCAGGCACCCCTACAATATTTTAGTCACCTTTTTGAGAGGCCACTGCTGTAGGGTGCTACTTCTAGGAACAGTTTTTCTTTTTATCAGCGACAACGTAGAGTTTCTAAATAGGACATTTTAAAAAATGAATATTCTCGGGGCGCCTGGGTGGCTCAGTCGGTTGAGCGTCCGACTTCGGCTCAGGTCATGATCTCACGGTTTGTGGGTTCGAGCCCCGCGTCTGGCCCTGTGCTGACAGCTCAGAGCCTGGAGGCTGCTTCGGATTCTGTGTCTCCTTCTCTCTCTCTGCCCCTTCTCTGCTCATGCTCTGTCTCTCTTTCTCTCTCAAAAATAAATAAACATGAAAACAATTTAAAAAACATGAATATCCTAGGAAGGGGTGGGGTGAAGGTGTGCTCTTATATTAAATACTTCTCATAGGAAGTACTGCATCTGTCCTATCATTTCCCAGGATCGGGTAGAAAATTGCTATTCTCACAAGCACCTGTTGGCGTTTGGCCTCCAGTCATAAAATCAGATCTGACGGGGATTTCTCTTCCCCATATTTATAGGGTTTGCAAATTTCTTAGGGACTTTTGTTAGTGGGCACCACCACTTGGTGCCATGGGGGTATTTCCAGACTTGAAGATACAAGTGACTCTCGCAGGCACCCAGAACAAAGCTTGTTTATGGACATCAACAAACTGGACAACCTAAAAGAAATGGATAAATTTCTAGAAACATACAGTCTTCCAAAACTGAGTCAAAAAGAAATAGAAATCTGAACAGACTGATGACTAGTAAGGAAATGAATCAGTAATTTAAAAAGTCCCAATAAACAGAAGTCCAGGACCAGATGGATTCACAGGTGAATTCTACCAAACATTTCAAGAAGAGTTAATACCTGTTATCTTCAAACTATTCCAAAAAATAGAAGAGGAAGGACAGCTTCCAAATTCACCTTACGAGGCCAGCATTACCCTGAAACCGAAACCAGACAAATACACTACAAAAAAACGAAACAAAACAAAAAAATCCTACAGGCCAATATTCCTGATAAACATAGATTCAAAACTCCTTAACAAAATATTAGCAAACCACATTCAACAATACATTAAAAAGATCATTCACCACAGTCAAGTGGGATTTATTCTGGGGATACAGGATAGTTCAACATCACGGGTCAATCAACATGATACACCACATTAACAAAACAAAGGATAAAAACCATGTGATCATCTCAATAGATGCAGAAAAAGCATTTGACAAAATTATCCATTCATGATAAAAACTCAACAAAATGGATTTAGGGGGAACATACCTCAACATAATAGGAGCCATACATGACAACCCCCATCATACTTAGTGGGAAAAGGCTGACACCTTTCCTCTAAGATCAGGAACAAGACAAAGATATGCACTCTCACCAATTTTATTCAATATAATACTGGAAGTCCCAGCCACAGCAATCAGACAATAAAAAGAAATAAAAGGCATTCAAATTGGTAAGGAAGAAGTAAAACTCACTATTTGCAGATGATATGATACTATATACAGAAAACCCTAAAGACTCCTTCAAAAAACTATTGGAAGTAATAAGAGAATTCAGTAAAGGTGCAGGATACAAAATTAATGTACAGAAATTTGTTGCATTTCTACACACTAATGGCAAAGTAGCAGAAAGAGAAATTATGAAAACAACGGGCATATGAAAAGATGCTCAGCATCACTAGTCATCAGGGAAATGCAAGTTGAAATCACAATGAGATATCACCATATGCCTATCAGAATAGTTAATATAAAAAAGATAAGAAGTAATGAGTGTTGGCAAGGATGTTGAGAAAAGGGATCTCTTGAGCACTGTTGGTATGAATGTAAATTGGTGTAGCCACTGTGGAAAATAGTATGGAGATTCCTGAAAAAGTTAAAAAAAGAAATATACAACCCAATAATTCCACTAGTGGGTATTCACCAAAGAAAACAAAAACAGTCACAAATATATATGCATGTCTATATTTATTGCAGCATTATTTACTTAATAGCCAAGATACAGAAGTCACCTAAGTTTCCATCAATAGATAAATGGGTAAAGAAGGTGTGGTATATTAATCGTGGCATATTAGTCATAAAAAAGAATGAGATCTTCCATTTGTGACAACGTGGATGGACCTATAGGATATTTCAGTAAGGGAAAGAAGTCAGAGAAAGACAAATACCATATGATTTCACTTACATTGGAATCTAAAAAACAAAACAAATGAGCAAACAAACAAAAACAGAAACAGCATCATAAACACAAAGAATAAGTTGGTGGTTGTCAGAGGCGAGGGGTTGGGGGTGTAGGCAAAATAGGCGAAGGGGATTAAAAGGTATAAACTTTCAGTTCTAAAATAAATAAGTCACAGGGATGAAAATACAGCATGGGGAATACAGCCAATAGTATTGTAATAATTCTGTGTAGTGTCGGATGGGAAATACACCTATTACGGTGAGCATATCTGAATGCATAGAATTGTCAGATCGCCATGTGGTTCACCTGAAACTAACATAACATTATAGGTCAATTACGCTGCAATAAAAAAAGAAAATAAATTACTGTCTATATTTTCTATACCACGCAAAGGAGTTCAATAGAGAAAAAATACCGGTATATTTCAAAGTTTCAAGAACTCAAAGCAAGAAAACACTGTGAGCCCTGCAAAGAGATAGTGATAAACTGTCGTGCTCCAAAAAAACCTTGTTTATGGAGGTAGCAATATCTAGCAGTAGGTTATTTATATTCCCTCTCTTTCCCAGAAGGCTTGGAAGCAAACCATATACATGGCAACGTTAATGTGACAGAAAAACCAAAACTGTGCAAAGGAGGAGGAAACAGATACAGCGAGCAGAGCCCAAGTCATTACTGTGACTCCTCCGTGAGTTTGGCTCTAAACTTCCTAGCAGCCACTGGCTTGCATAACATTCATTATTAGGAAGAGGGGAGCCAGCCATCTTGAAAGGGTTCCCTCCCACCCGTGCACACGGCATTATATCCTTAAAAAAAATCTTTCTTGGGCCTTCCCCTGGGCTCACGGGGTGACAAAATGAACCCTGCCCTTGACAAGCATTTCAGCCCAAACGCAGAAGCAATCTTCATCCAGCTGCTTCTTGTAATGACCTCAATTAAATCTAAGGGCATAACCATAAACACGAACACATTGAAACATCTCTTCCTGGGCCAAACTAATGGGGTCCAGATAGGCGCTTCCCTCATACATGAGCGCTATGGAGGGACGGGACATAAATCCATTTGGGACCCAAGACCGTGGCATGGCCCGGGAGATGGTGGGGGCGTCCTGAGTTACAGGAAGCATTCCTCAGGAAAGAAGCTTCGGAACCTCCCCACACACGTGGGTGTTGCTACCTCTGAAGCCTCACCCCAGGCTGGTCCAGGCGGATGATGGCAGGGTGATCATCTTTTGGGACAACCCTCCTTTCGGGATGTTGGCGCACGGCAATTAGCCTATCCTGACGCACTTGGGATGTTGTATCTTTACTGCCTCTAAGCATTAGCGAAAGTTGCAGCTTTTATTAAAAACCCACCCCCCTGCAGACGCCTGTTTAGTGTGTGTTAGAAAGCCAGGCTCAACTCTGAGGATAATGCAACCCACATGTGGAACTGCTTGCTTCACTGACTTGCAGAAATATCTCAGGTAGCAAGTATTTTCTTACTGCCCTGTTAGAAAAATACACGCCGCACGCACACACTGTTTGCTTTTCGCCCCCTTTGCTGTTACCAAAAAGGAGTGGATGTGCTGGGTGGGAGGCGTGTTCGTGGCACCCTGGGCATCACCTTCGAGTGGGTGGGGGGCGGTTCAGGGTTCTCCTGACAAAGCCGCACCCGTGACGATGGTCCGTACGGTATTTCAGCATTTTGTGATTTCCAGCAAGTCAGTTAAGGGGCTGGCTGACGGCGGCTGCTTCCCCTCCAGCAGTAAGGAAAAGCAAGTGGCTTATGCTCACTGCCTTCCACACACCGTGCTGTCCTGCCCAGCGGAGCCCGATTTAGGAGGATGGTGCACGGGGGGAATCTGCGGGCGGTGCCTCCAGCGGTGGGGGCGCTGGCAAGGGGGAGGGGAACTGTGGCCCGAGGTGTGCGGGCTCCGCGGGGCCCCCAGCACGACTGCATATCGCTCTCTGGATGTGTCTTCGAGGATGAAACCGTGGGCACAGGAGGCTGAGGGTGTGTGCGCACTCATTAAAATGTTCTTTCCTCCTTCCCCCAAACAATGGCTCACTGTTTCCCTACGAGACCAGGATGGACCCCAGCGGTGAGCAGAGGCCTCCAGCTCGCTCAGGTGTGGATGTGGGAAAGGCAGGCCTCCGGGCTCACGGAATGAAAACCCTCCAGGTTCCCCAGGACAGACCCAGGCGGAGCCCAGGGAGGACTGATCGACTCTCTTCTCCAACCTCTTTGCATTCTTTCGCTCAACCTGTCACAGAAGCAGCATTGGATGGGACATGAAGGCGACACCGCGGAGAAAAGACCCCCCTGTGTTATCTGCAGGGGTCTGTGATCTGGTGAAACAGGAGTCTGGCTAAGCTTTTCTTTTGCCGCCATATCTAAACGTTTTAAATTTTAAGTACATTTTCAAGGCTATCCGGAAAACAACCTGAAGTCTTGGATTTCGTATAGACAACTAATAAAAATGACAAACCACTTCATCCTAGAGTGGTAATAGGATTATGCAAATCTATGAATATGACTTAAATGATATGTGTATATAATACATAATATATAACATATAACATATAACACACACACACACACACACACACACACACACTCATACACTCCAGTGGCCTATTAATCAGGGTAACTGCAGCAACAAATAGGCCCAAATTCTCAGTGTGTGGCCCTGGGTAGAGAGGCCACATCATGGGAGCACCTGGGTGGCTCATTCGGATAAGCATCCGACTCTTGATTTCGACTCAGGTCATGATCTCACAGTTTGTGAGATCGAGCCTTGCATCGGGCTCTACACTCACAGCCCTGGGCCTGCTTGGGATCCTCTGTGTCTCTCTCTCTGCCCCTCCCCCACTCACGTGTGCTCTCTCTCTCTCTCTCTCAAAAATAAATAAATGTTAAAAAGATTTTTTAAAAAAGGTCACATCATGATAATGTGGGGACACAGTTGTGATGCCACATGATGCAGTGAAGGAGACAAGACCCTCCAGCCAGCCACATGTGACCCTGACACCACCTGCCCTCCACTTGTCCCCACCCCCCGGGGCTGCAGCTGCTGGTCTTGGCATCATGGACGCATGGGGCTCCTTTAGGCCGATATCCGTCTCCAGCAGCTGAAGGAGCTCAGAAACACTGAGCCAGGAGCAGCCCGGGAACGGTGAGTGTTTGAGAGAAAGATTGGGAGAAGGGGGACGGTCTTGAAATATTTGAAGGGATGGTCACGGAACAGAGGGATTAGGCTAATTTTTCCCTTCCCCAAAGATGGGAATTGTAGGAAAGTATAAAGGACAGTTTTGTACCATTCGAGGTAACCCAAGGAAGGAGTCTTTCCCCAGGGTCTGTGCAGTGACCTGGAAGGACATTCCCGAGAGGACCCAGGCTCTAGGTGAGCTGTTCCAACCCAGGAGCTCGTGATCTGTGGGGCTGCCTGCCTGAGAGCCCTGGAGAAGGCACTATCCCTCCTTGCCTGCTTATGATCTATTCCAGCGTGTCAGAAAATTCTGGTAAAGGGTGACTGGAGTATGTTCACAGTTTCATTTTTGAGCCATTTGAATCAAATTTTACTTTTTGAAGGGTTTGGGGGGAAAAAACTGCATAAAGTGTATTTTAATTTCACATATGTTACAGATCGAAAGAATGGTCGTGGAAAAAAATACCCTAATGATCTGAAATGATCTAATCTTCGTAGCCTTTTTCCGATAGTTCCATGGTCCCAAGCAGAGGCCACGTGTGACCCTTTGAGAGACGTCTTGAGGATGACGTGCTGTGTTGCCGTGATCACACCAGAGCACAGGTTTTTGTTGTGTTAAAACACACTTTTATGGTTGAGACATGATATGTAACATTTGTTGTCTTTGTCAAAGAAAAAAAGAAGAGAAGGCTCACAGCAGAGAGGCAAGCACACTTTCCAGATCCCCATGATTCATCCACCAAAGACTTTATGAATATGTTTCATTGCATTTATAGCATTTTCAGCTGCAACTGAAAAAGAAATGGAAATGGAAAAAATAATCAAAAGTGATGATGGCCTCCCAAAATAACGTGAACTTGCTAAAAATGAGAGCTGTGTCTATTTCTAAGCTGGGAAGAATTTATATGAAGGTGGCGTTATTTTAAAACATTCCTTATAGCAACATAAAACTTCAAGTTCCACGTTCCCGCTGGTGAGTCAGGGTCTATGTGGTTCGCTGGTGTGGTGCCGCTGCATTTCCCAAAGTGTGTTCCCAGGAGGGCCAGCACCACAGGCTGCTCCTCAGCTGGATCTGTGGGTTTTGTGGTCAAAGAGGTTGGGAAAGGCCGTAGACCACTTTCCCGATGTGCAAAGCCATAAATCTCAGTGGCATCGTCAGAGGCTCTGAGGTATCTTATAACACAGATCCTCGACAATATCTCTTGGGACACATTTTGGGAAGCTCTGGGGTAGGATTAAGAGCACTGGGTCAGTTGCCAGGAGGTCGGGTGTTAGTCCCGGTTCTGGTGGGTGGGCCTTGGTTAAGCTTTCCCTCACTGGGCCTCAGTTTCTCCGGGTGTATCATAGATTAGGGATGCGCTGCGTGTGGTAGCCAGAGTTGGCGTTCACGGTTATTCTCTCTCCTCTCCCCTGTGAAGGTATTAGACGCCTCTGCTCCATTGCTTTGGGCTTCTCCATGGAGTATGCTTTGGCCAACGGAACATGCGTGCATGGACTTAAGCCACGCGTGAGGAAAAGCTCTGTCTAGGAAGCTGTGGGGAAGCTCCCGGCAGCTTTCCTGCCCTTTTCCCTACCTTCCGAGCCAGGACAGTGCTGCTTCTTGAGCCGGTATCCTGGAATGAAAAGATGGTTGGAGCAGGGCCACCATAGCACAGTGGACCCCATTACATAGTGAGGAAGATGTTTTTGCTGTTGTAGCCCCTGAGAATTCAGAACTGCTTGTTACTGCAGCAGCACTGACTAATACACCCACTCCAGTCCCTTCCAGCTCTGATACTCCAACATTCTTAAATGCACGTGAACCTCACCCCAAGTTGTCTCCTCCAGTCTCTCCAACCTGACCAGCCTCCTGCATGGGGTGGGGGGGGGGACACCCATAATAGTCCTCCCACAAAATCTTCAAGTGGCCCTGTCACCTCCCTAGATACTGAAGATCAACAGCCTAGGGTGGAGACACAGCAAGAACTTAAGCCTACTCACTTTAGGATTTTGATGGGTTTGGGCATTTCTATGAGCATCTGAGCCATGAGTCTAGTGGTCTGGAGGCCTGAGAAGCCCCCTAGGAGAGAATCCATCCAAAGATAAGAGCCAGAAGACTTTTCAGTCCAGCCTAGAATAATAAATAGTGCCCTAGGGTGAGGGTTCTGGAATCTTCCAGCCTTGCCTATGTTCTGCTATAAGAACAGGGACCGCAGGATCCAGAGAAGTGCTGAGCTTGGGCTGTATGTGACTGTGTGACAGACCCGGGGATGACTTTGCCACTCCCCATTCCTCCATCAGCTGGGAGACTTGCAGTACCAGAGATGGGAGTTCGGTCCTCAGCATGGGACACTGGGCTGTTGACATCTCATAAGATGGGCATAGGGAAGGTGAGAAGAAGGTGGAAGAAGCTTCAGCGTGTCCTGAAAGTCCATGTCATGCTCCCCAGGTGTAGCGTCTAGGGGGGCACCACGACGAGGCTCGGGGGTGGTCACAGACAAAAGCCAAGTATGCAGAGTGTGTCGTTACCGGGATGTGGATGTTTTACCCTCAGTATGTGTGGCCCAGCATAACATGCATGGTGACGCCGGCGTTTTAAAACCTGCCATATAAATATGTCCTGATGAAATACTTTGAGAGACATGGAGATGTGTGGATATTTGGGAAATGCTCATTGCAGGGTTGTTTATATATCACGACCCTGAAAACAACCTGCATGCCCGTCAAAGGGGGATCCTTCAGTTGGGGTCCATTCATTGATGGAACACTCTACAAACTTAAAAAAAAAAGGATAAACTGCTTGGGAAGGGTGTTGCCATGGAAACATAGATCTGCGAGGTGACGCATCGTGACAAAGGCAGGTACACAATGTACCTGGATTCTTTTTATTCTAATTACGCACCATCATCTCTAGTGATTCTTACAGAGTGGGGAGAAGAATTACTGAGGCTCTTCTTTTTATGTTTTTGGACATTGTATAATGAACGCACACGTCCTTAAAACAAATATACATATTTGTTTTTAAATTAAACAATTTAAACATTAAATTTAATCAGTGTCCTTGGATGACAAAGATTGGGTTCCAAGAACTCCATGAGATGATGTATCTTAAGAGCTTGGCACTGTGGGGGTGCCTGGCTGGCTCAGTGGAGAGAGCATGTGACTCTTGATCTCAGGGTTGTGAGTTCAAGCCCCATGGTGGGCCTGGAGCTTACTTAAAAAAACAAACAAACCAAAAAGCTTGGCGCCCTGCTTACACAGCAGACAAACGCAAGGAATGGAGTGTTTCCACATCTTTTTTCCTTTTCTGTGCCTCTCCTGCCTGCTCTTTGTTCCCCTTTAGTATATGTTGCCCTTCTGTCTCATTTCTGTTCCGATGCTATCAGCCCACTGTCTTCCGTAAGTACTTTATGTCCAGATGGACTATGATCCTTCCCTTTCCTGCCATGGAAGCCAAGAGAACAAATGGCCTGGGTTTTACTGATCTATGTCTGTGCCATCCAGGATGGTAGGCACCAGCTACATGAAATGTGAAATCTGAGCACTTACAATGTGGCTAAGTGCAAGCTGAGATATGCTGTAGCTGTAAAATCCATACAGATTTCAAGGACTTCGTAGGAAAAAGGGTTACGAAAATGTCTCATAAATAATTTTTATGATGATTATGTGTTGAAATGAAATGTGTGTTGGATGCTATACAGAATAGGTTACCAAAATCAATTTCACCTGTTTCTTTTTATCTTTCTAATGTGGCTTTTTAAAATGACATCTGTGGTGTATATTCAGTTCCTACTGAGCTGGGCTAATCTAGATCTATGACACTCATTTGTTTCTCCCAACACACCTCTCCCCTACTTCTTTCTTTCTGTACAAACTTCCACACACCCAGTGCCGGTCGTGGGGGACACTGGGTCTGCACATGGAGGATGGCACAGAGGACGCAGAGGCCGATGGTTCTCCCTGCCTCTTGGGGCCTCGAGCTCTGACAGCCTCAGAAATCTCACAGGTGCGCACATAAGCATTGCCTAAATAGATGTGTTGTTCTTAGTACACTTGATTCTCCCCAGCCCGAAGATGCAAGGTGGGTCTGAGGAAGGAAAGCAGAAGTGAATCGTTAACTTATGGAAAAGATGAATCATGCAGCCATAGTGGAAAACAGCATTGAGGTTCCTCAAAAAATCCAAAACAGACCTACCATATGGTTCAGCAATTCGACCTCTGGGTATTCATCCAAAGAAAATAAAAACACTGACTCAAAACTATACGGCACCCCCATATTAATTGCAGCCTTATTTACAATAGCCAAGATACAGAAGCAACCTAAGTGTCCATGGATGGATGAATGGATAAAGAAGGTGTGGTATATACATACAATGGAATATTACTCAGCCATCAAAAAGAAATGAAATGTTGCCATTTCCAACAACGTGGATGGAGCTAGAGTGTACTATGCTAAGTGAAATAAGTCAGGCAGAGAAGGACAGATACCTTATGGTCTTGCTTATATGTGGAATCTAAAGAACAAAACAAAACAAAACACCCTGCCAAGCTCATAGATACAGAGAACAAACTGGTAGTTGCCAGAGGTGGGGGTGGAGAGTGGGAAAAATGAATGTCAAAAGACACAAATTTGCAGTTATAAAATAAACAAGCCATAGGATGTAATTTACAGCATAGTGACCAGAGCTAATAATCCTGTATGGCATATTTGAAAGTTGCTAAGAGTAAATCTCAAAAGTTCTCATCGCAAGAAACAATTTCGTTAATTATGTATGGTGATGGGTGTTGGCTAGACTTGCCGTGATCATTTAGCATTATATGCAAATAGTGAAAATCATCATGTTGCACATCTGGAACTAATACAATGGTATATGTCAATTATACTTTAATAAAATGTTTTTTAAAGGAAAGATGAATCACAAGCTTCCTTGCAAATGTAAATGTCCCTGAGACATTGACAATACCATCCGGCCAAGCTTTGGTGACTTCCAGGGGGAAGGTCATCCTAACCTTGTATGTGAGCCTTCTGTCCGTCTTTTGCTAACAAAAATAAGCTCCCAAGAGTAGGATGTGCACCTTAATCAGTTCCTGTGCTCCCGTGAGCCAACTGTGGGTAATGGGGGAAAGAAACATTTCACAGGGTTGAACCCTATGTTGGACTGGGGCTGGGAGGCCTGGTCTGAACCCTGGCTTTGCCCCGATGACCTGCACAAACCTGTGTAGTGACTACGCTTTCTTATTTTCTGTATTCCGATGGTCTGGCATTTGGGGCCTTGAACCTGGAGAGACAGCCCCTTCCGGAGGTAGCTAGTTCCTAGAGGCAGCAGACGACTCCCCTGCAAGCGTGCCTTTGATCACAAACCAACCAATCGAGAGCCCACACCTCAACCACATCCTAAGTTGGAGTCTCAGATGCTACGCCAATCCTTCCCCTGCCCTATGTCACCACGCGACCAGGTACCAGACTCCAAGGGACAGTTCTATAGCTCAGAGCCTGCCATAATTATTGAAACTCACTAATCCTAAACCATTTATTCGGCCTTGCCTTCCCTTCCCACGAAAACCCCAGTAAAGGCTGTCAGCCATGCTTTCCCCTTTCCTGCCCTCTGCCTCCCGACAGACCCTGCACTTCCCCGTGTGGCCCTGCCTGGCCTTCTGTGCCTCCTCCCCTCACGACAACTACTTCTGTGTTCGTGTGCCTTTACCACACATGATTAAAACAAATCCCAGGCTCATCCTTAGAGCATCCTGTCTTCTCTGAGTCTTGGCTTCCTCATCTGGAAAATGGGAGTGATGGTGTCCCCTCCACAGGGAGATCCTGTGTGTGAAAGTCACTTAGCACAGTGCCCTGCCCCACAAAGCTCAAAACATGGGGAGTGACTTTTGCTTTTCAAAGTTTTTAAATTTATTTTGAGAGAGAGAGAGAGAGAGAGAGGAAGAGAAAGAGGGAGACAGAATCCCAAGCAGGCTCCAGGCTCTGCACTGACAGATGTGGGATCGAACTCACAAACCACAAGATCATAATCTGAACCAAAATCTAGAGTTGGATGTGTAACCAACTGAGTCACCGAGAGTGACTTTAAAAGAAGGTACCCGCCACCCCCCCCCCCCCCCCCCGTGATTTTATTCTCTTTCTCTACTTTGTTGCATAATTTACTATGAGGTCTCTTTCCAGACAAACAAAAATAAATAAAAATAAAAGCAAAAGCCCAACCTCAGAGTTTGTACACACACACAGCGGTGAGCAGTATATCCTGTCCAACACGTCACAGCTGACTGGGAGCATGTAACCCAGATGACTTGGTGGGTCAACTCCCCCAACTTGTACCCGCACACAAGGAAGACAGTGGAAGCAAGTGCCTACACTGGAGTCTCCACACAGATGGATGCATTTCTCCTCTCCTTCCTCCAGAATCTGCCCATTGATGAGGGCTGTTTGGGAGGGGACATGGGAAGGGACATGGCAGGCACTTCAGGAAATGGCAATGATCAGTCAAGGGGAGCTGACCTCATGGCCACAAACTGCCACTGGATCCCACCAAAGCCTGACCTGGCCAGGGAATATGAAAGATCAGTTCTGCTCTACAGAGACAGCCAAAAGCTCATTTATAAACCAGAAATAAAAGAGTGACATTTGAATATTTTAATAAATCACAGAAATGTGGGATTTCAAGTGGCCAACGGAAGGGAAAAAAAACTAGAAAGCGCTGTGCCTCCATGATGAGGGAAATAAAATGAAATAATAAATGGAAGGTGTCCTGGGGGTGACCAGAGCAGAAGGCCCTCCATGCCACAGGCAGGGGCGTTCCATCAGAGTGGATTCAAATCTTGTGACTGTCCAGCTTTGCCCACACAAGACATTTCTTCTGCATAATTTATATGATGACATCAAAGTTCCTGGTTAGGAAGGAACGAAAACACTATATATTAGCTGTAAGTTACAAGGTCAAAGGAAATTTTTGGACAGATACTCAACTGTATTCACTTACGAGAAACGTCTGTTTGTTGTAAAATACGGTAATCACCTTGTAATGAAAAAGAGGATTTCAAAACTTTTTTTCCCCCATTTACAGCAGAATGTCTTTAACCAAATAAGAAGTTGAATCAGATTTTCATGATCATATATTTCAGTCAGCTGCCTTAAGCCCTTTCTGGATCAAGGCAGGGTACAATAAATAATATACATTTTAAAGTTAGATCTGGAAAATGTCACAGTGAGCCTGCTAGTTAGAGCCTGGACCACATAGATGTTCAAGAGAGGCGCCTGAGTGGCTCCATTGGCTAAGTGTCTGATTTCGGCTCAGGTCATGATCTCGTGGTTCATGAGTTCGAGCCCCAAGTCGGGCTGTGTGCTGACAGCTCAGAGCCTGGAGCTTGCTTCGGATTCTGTGTCTCTGTCTCTCTCTGCCCCTCCCCTGCTTGCACTCTGTCTCTCTCTCTCTCTCTCTTCTCAAAAATAAACATTAAAAAAAAATTTTAAAACAAAAAGAGAGAACCTAACAATAGTTGTGTGTCCATGAGGCAGGCAAAGAGTGGTTGGCAAATTTTTCAAAAAGGAAAAAACAGGGAGGCTCCTGGGGAGCTCAGTTGGTTAAGGGTTCGACTCTTGCTTTCAGCTCGGGTCGTGATCTCACGGTTCATGAGTTCAAGTCCTGCATCAGGCTCTGTGCTGATGAAGCAGAGCCTGCTTCAGATCCCGTCTCCCTCCCTCGCTGCCCCTCCCTCCCTCACGCTCTAAATAAGTAAGTAAACAAACAGACATTTGAAAAAAGAAAAGGAAAAAGCAGGGTTAAGACTTCCACCAATCCGTTTGCTCTGTCTTTCCAGAGCTCAGTTTCTAACTCCCTGGCTTCTGCTTAAACTAGCCAGGCCCCCAAATAGAATGTTGCAAGTGGGGCAGCCCTCAGGGCTTCTGAGGTCAGATTGGTCAAACCCATTCTGTGGCCCTCTGTGCAATGTTGTCTCAGGCAAGTAAGGAAAATCTCTGACCTACCGGGCTGTAGGGGTAGAATTCCATTGGGAAGTCACAAAACTACCTAATTTCATTCACGTCACTCCAATGATAGGGTTAGAATACGACAGGGAAGGCCATCCATAGAGGAAAGAGCTGGAGAACTGGGTTAGACACAGGGCAGAATGTAGAAGGAAATAATAATATGTGTGTTTTCAGCCATGGCCTAAATTGGGAAGACCCATCCATGGATAAGGGATTATAAACCAAGATCAATGGTGCAAAGGGACCGTTTCATCCTGATCAATTTATGGCACCCGTAAGGAAACAATGGGAGTAGCGCCTGGAATTTTGCGTTGATAGAATCCAGTGAATTTTCATCTGCTTAACCCATGCTTTCCTGCCAAAGTGCTATACCCTATGCCGATCCAACAAAAACACATTTGAGAACACGCCGGCACCTCTTAAACCAATGAAGGAGACAAGAAAGTTGGAACATGAAGGCTTAAAATAAATGTTGGTCTGTGGAACCATTAATAAAAAATGGACTGCATTTGGCGTGGGTTTGTCCCACTGTCTTATTCCGAGTTGAAAACACTAATAAAAAAAAATAATGTAGTCCTGAATGTAAAAACCATATTACCCCAGTCCTAAAGATTTCTCCTGTCAGGCAACCCCAGGGAGTTGTCAAAAATAAATAAAAGCTAAGCTAAAGAGAAAGTTATTGAGAAGGTGGGATATGGTAAGAGCTTTATATGTGGCATTCAGGAATGCTGGGTTGACAGACATAGCTAATTCTGGAAGAATAACTTCCTATTTGAATAACAAGTAAAAGGTGTTTAAAGAGAGAAAGGTTATATTTTACTTCAACAAGTCCAGCTTTGGGTGAGTGTTACATAAATATTGATTAAAAGCACTGTGTTTGTTTCCTTCACTTTGACGGATAGAAGGAATGGAAGGTCGTCAGCGTCTTTCCTCCTTGGCTGATGTCTTACAGAGATCCGATCTGCCAAGGCTCCGCTCCTATATTCAGGGGAAACCAAGAGTGTAGATTTTATATAATCTTAATTCAAAAAGTGTGTGTGTGGGGGGGGGGGTGGTGGGGAGAGTGCTCGTTAGCTTGGTATTTGGTCTGGCTTGCAGTTTGCAGTGTTGTTTTTCTTTTTTCAAACCTTTCTACACTGTAGAGTTTTTTGAAACTGCTAATGACATCAAACACTAAAGCACTCGAGGCACCATTTTTTTTTTTCTGCTACCGCGTGAGGAACGTCCACGGACAGTCCATTTCTGCTTGCAGCATCCATCCATTTCTCGTGCGAAATTAAGTAATTTTCTACTTGTACGAGAAAGTTTATCCACACAGTTCTCTTGGTTTTGACCCATCGCAGCGAAGGCACTGTACGTCAGCAGATCCACAGACTTAAAAGATTTTTAAAGCATTCAAACAAAAAATAACAGTACTAAAAAGGAGTCACATATCATAGTCGGACAGCAACAACAACAGCCACATGAAAGGTAACACAGTGTTTCTGGCACGATGGCCCAGCCTGTGTCCGTTTCGGGGACATCCCACTAAGACAGGGATAAGAGCCGGAGGTGAAGAAAGCAAGTCCTCCTTCCAGGTGAGAGTCTATTCTTTCTGGTTTTCAGAGGGAGGTCCTTGCAAATCTCCTGTGCTGTCCTTGTTTTGTAAAAGACTTGACTCAGTTTGCAGTGTTTTTAATGGTGACCATCAGCATGGTGGCGTTTACTAGACCCAGAGCGTGATGCCTTTCTTTGGGCCAGATCGTATAAGATGAGTCATCTCCCCGGAGGCTGAGCCCTGAAGAAACGCTTGACAGGACTATTCCCACGGTTTCCCAAAGGGCAGTTTACCAGCCAGAGATGGTTTGCGCAAAACCCAACAGAGAGGTCAGGCCGGACGGTCGGAAGGACGCCCAACCCAGAAAATTAGTTATGCTCAGAGATCACGTGCTCGAACCTTCTAACTACCCTTTTGGTTCCTGCTCGGTTGGGAAGGCACACTAGTGCCCGCCTGTCAGTCTTTTAATTCTGATACTGGTGATAGTAGCGATAATACTGCAATGGAAGTAATTGTACTTTAGTGTACCGGTTATCCATCGCTGCGTAACAAAGTACCTCAACGCTACGCAGCCTAAAACAATCATCATTTTATTACAGTGCCCAGTTTGGTGAGTCACAAGTTCAGATAGGGCTTGGCTGGGCAACTTCTGTTGTACATGGTGTTCTTGGATGGAGGTCCTGGGTGGCACTCACCTAGCCAGTGGGCTAGTCTGGAGGGGCTATGATGTCTGGCACCCTGGCAGGGATAGCTAGACTATAGAAGACTATAGACTGGAGCACCCCAACATGGCGTGTCTCTGGGTGGTCGACCTTGCAGATAACTCAGGGCTCCAAGAGCAAGTGCTCCCTGTGAGCGAGGAAGAAGGTCATGACCTGTTATGACTCAGCCTCAGAAGTCACACTCACTCCGGATCCTGGTGGTCGAGGCAGTCAGAGAGCTCACCCAGATTCAAGCAGAGGAAGCTCCTTTCCCCCTTACCCCACCCCAACAAAGGGAGGAGTGGAAACAAGTACAGCCCTGTTTTAAAATGGCCACAAATATACATGCACCCTATGTTTATTGCAGCATTATTCCAAGTTCTGGGAGCAGCCCAAGAGTCCACTGACAGATAGATGGATGAAGAAGATGTGAGATATATATATATATATATATATATATATATATATATATACACACACATACACACACACACACCGGAAGATGTGGTAAGATTTTGAATGGCAAGATTTCATTCTTTTTCATTTTTTCATGGCTGGACAATATTCCATTATATATATATATATATGTGTGTGTGTGTGTGTGTATGATGTGGTATATATATACACACACACACACACACACACACACACACATACACACAAGATGTGGTACATATATGTGTGTGTGTATGTGTATATATATGGAAGGTGTGATATATATATATATGATGTGGTATATATATAGAGAGAAGATGTGATATATATATATATATATATATATATATATATATAAAGAAGATGTGTGTGTATATGATGTGATATATGTATATATATATGATGTGATATATATAAAAAATGTGAGATATATATATATGTATATATATATATATACACACACAATGGAATATTGTTCAGCCATAAAAAAAAGAATGAAATCTTGCCATTTACAATGACATGGGGGGAGCTAGTGAGTATAATGCCAAGTGAAATAAGCCAGTCAGAGAAAGACAAATACCATACGATCTCACTCTCATGCAAAATTTAAGAAACAAGACAAATGAGCAAAGGAAACAAAAAGAGAGAGACAAACCAAGAAACAGAATCTTAACTCTAGAGAACAGACTGATGGTTAGCAGGGGAGGGCGGCAGGTGGTGAGGAAAAGAGGGGATGGGGGTTAAAAAAAAACAGGCTCGGAATCACTGGCTGGTGCACAATAAAAATAACAGTAGTTTACATTTTTAGAGCATTGACTTCGGGCAACAAGATGGTCCGAAGGCTTTATTCCTAATTCTCGCAGTTGTAGGAGGCAGGCATCCTCACTGACCCTGCTGGCACAGAGAAGGGACTCGTCATTTTCTCTCAGCTCCACACACAGCTTCCATGTGCCGAAGCCAAGATAAGAACTGGGGTCAGAACCAGCCTCTGGCCCTGGGCCGCAGGGCAGTGCTGGGTCGGCGTGGAGAGTTAAATACGTCTGTTTTTCTCATTTGAAAAAGAAGATGGGGCACCTGGGCGGCTTAGGCGGGTGAGTGCCTGATTTTAGCTCAGGTCATGATGTCACACAGTTCATGGGTTCAAGCCTCAAGTCGGGCTTTGCGCTGACAGCACGGAGCCTGCTTCGGATTCTCTGTCTCCCTCCCTCGCTCTCTCTGTCCCTCCCGAACACCCCCCCCCCACTCTCTCTCTCTCCTAAAGATAAATAAATAAAACATTTTTAAAAAATGAAAAAAGAGATAAAATTAGATGCTGAGAATGGTTAGTGGGGTGGTCACCGAATGTTGCAAAGGTTTGGAATGATTACTGAAGTGATAAACAAACAAATAAAGTTACTACAAGCAGCAAAAGCTCACAATTGCTGAGTACGTCCTATGTGCCAGGAAAGCTCTTTGTATTCATCTCTGTTTGCGAGGTTTCCATGCAAACTTTATTTGTATTAAGTTATTTAACTTTCACAACCACCTTATGAAATAAGTATGATAACCTCCATCTCACTGATGAAAACACTGAGGACTGAGTAGTTAATGCATACGCCAAGGTCAGACATCTAGTAAGCCATAGTGGGAGGATGTGTACTCTTAGAAGATTGTTTTGAAGTTCATATAAGAGAGTGTGTGAAAGCCCTTCTTACAAGTATAACTTCGGGGGGTGCCTGGGTGGCTCAGTCGGTTAAGCGTCTGACTTCGGCTCAGGTCATGATCTCACGGTTCATGAGTCCGAGCCCCGTGTTGGGCTCTGTGCCGACAGCTCGGAGCCTGGAGCCTGCTTCGGATTCTGTGTCTCCCTCTCTCTCTGCCCCTCCCCTGCTTGCACCCTGTCTCTCAAAAAATGAATAAATGTTAAAAAAAAATTTTTTTTTTTAATGGAGACCACTGTCTTCCTTGGGGTTCCAGGGAAACGTTGCAGGGCTGACCTCCCTGTGGGACCATCCCTCCGGGGCAGGCAGATGGCCCAGCTGTACTGCCCTGGGGAAGGGGCCTGACAGGGAGAGACATGGGGGTTTCACAGGCCCACAAAGTGTGTTTGCGCCGTGACCCGTGTGACAAATCCCCCCGCTACTACACGAGTTGACAGTAAAGTCTACGTTATTTGCTGAGCCTTTCCTGGCTGCCACACACATAATTTCAACTTCCCAGCCTTATATTTTTCCCTTAGCACATACCGTTCTCTCTCTTTTGAGACTGTCTCCTTCAGCAGAATGTAAGCTCCATGAGAACAGATATTTTGATCTTTTGCTTTATCCCCGGCTCCTGGAAGAACACCCAGGATGTAGAAAGGCCTCGGTAATTAGATGGACTGTTTCAACGTTCCCTGAATTGCTCCCAACCACAGAGGCCCTGTGCGGGTGGCCCATAGTCCCAATGACTCAACGGCCATAGGAAGGACTCAGTAGTTCGACGAATGAGAACTTTAATATAAGGGGATTTCTTATGGTGGTTGGGGTTCAAGGAGAGTCCCGTCTCAAATTTTAAAGCAATCGAGGACACAGGAGGTAAGACAGGAGAGAGAGGAGAGCAGAGGACTTGGCGATGGCTGTAACGGTCAGGGTTGGGCAGGATGTGAGCAGCACTGAGCTTCCAGAATCAGACCAAGGCCTTGCTACAAAACTGCAGCCTCTGGACCCGAGGCATCAGTGTCCCTGAGTAGTGCCCCAGCCTCAGGGGATGTATGTGCGTGAAAGTCCTAGCAGCTCTCGGTGAAGGTGTCCGGATGCAGGTTCTCCAGAGGAAGAGAGGGCGGGAGACATCTGCTCCGGGAAGTCTCTCCCCTGAGGCAGGGAGTGCGGGCTGGGCCAGAGCTCAGGCCCGAGGAGGAGGGAGGCTTGCTATGGAGGCTACTGCGTGGGAGGAAGCAATGAAACCCTTCGGGCTGCGGGTGGAGGAGACCACACCAGGGCCCTAGGACATAGTTACCTAATGCGGCCCCTCTCTGGTGCCCTTCGCGCCTCCCTCCGATGCCCTCCAGGCACCCCCAGCATAAACCACCCACCTCCACCTCCCAGCCCCCCACACAGAGCAGGGAGATGGCCCATCCCTGCGAAGTGGGGTCCTCCTTCCCTTTATTCTTCCTCTTCTGCCTCTCTCTTCTCCCCATCTCCTAGCAAATTCCGTCCACCCTGGAGGTCTCCACTTCCTGGTCTCCTCCTCCCTGGCTGCTTAGCTTCCCTGTTACACGGGCCCCAGAATTCCGACTCTTGCACCTGCTCATCACACCTGACCTTTCGAGTCCAGTGCAGACACCTCTTCACTTGGTTGGAGGCTTCGGGAGAGAAGAGGCTGTTCCCAGCACCCAGGCCAGTAGGGTTCGACACATATTTGTTCAATAAATGAATATTTGAATGAATGAATGAATGAATGAATGGTCTTTAAGACTCTGCTCTGTTGGTTAATTAGATAATTGCATTTTTTCATGAACACTCTGGCAGATGTTCCATCCTGGGGAATAAAACCCCCAACTCTGTTCAAGTGTTGGGCAAGCCCAGGGGAGGCCTTCCTCTCCAGCCCCAAGGCGGGAATCATGACAGCAGATCCCTGGCCTCTTTCTAGGCACTGGCCCAGTGTTGAGCATGTGTCCTAGGTCTGGTCCAAAAGATGTAAGTGGGAATTTCTCCTGGAGGAGATATCCTTCCCTAATAACAGGGGGCCAGAGGGTGACCAACTTGTCTGGATCTGCCTGAGGCATCCAAGGGAGGCCTCCCACCCTTCAGTCCTGGACAAAGGGGGCTGGTTGGTCACTGCAGGCATTGATCACCGTTTCTTTCCTTTCAGAGATGCTGTCATATCTGCAGCTGGATCATCTTATGACCGAGAGATGACGAGTTTAAGGATGAAAATCTAACTTGTCAGAAATACCTAAGCAGAGAAAGAGTCCTCTGTGACCTCACTGAGCCACACCAGAACAACAGGAACTTTCAACTTCTCATTTCTTACCACGTGCCCTCATTGATCATCTTGACATCGTAAGCCCGTCTTCGATGGGTTTGCCCATTACTTGCAGCTGAAAGCAATCCTCACTGATACAATCAATAAGCCGTAGGGGGAAAACGCTGGCAAAAACGAGACCAGTTGGGTATAAGTAATACAGGAGGCGAGAGCTTGGGGTGCTCCAATTTCTACAAACACATCGGCCGACAACGGGAGACATTTGGATCCGGGTCTCAGACTGGAAGCCGCTCAGGCATCTTGCTGTCACAGGCGCCTGCCACACACCCCATCTGTTCAAATATTGTCAAACAGAGAAATCCTGTGTTGAAAACTCTGGCACAATGAAACTACACGTCCTACCTGCTGCAACAGGCAGAACCATTCTTTGAGAATTTCCACTAAACAAATAAGCCTTCACATTTCATTGGGAAAACCGAGTATTCAGCGCACATGAAAACTGAGTCACCTGCATTATTTTGTCCCGTTGATGGGCACATTTTTCAGGCGTTGAGAAAAATCCTCTGCCCTTCCCCGTCCGTTTAGAAACAAAAGTGCTCTCTTTATGTGTCTCTCATCACCCTTTCCTCCGGAGCCCTCAGGAGAGCTGCTTGATGGAGTGCTCTGAATTTCAGGGCCCGAGGGGGGGCTCCCAGAAACACGGGGACCTCCGGCATTCCCCCTCGCGTTCATCTACTGGGGGTGCCACACGCCCTTTGCCTCGTCTCCCGGTTAGAAGCCTCCTCTAGTCCTTCATTCCTCGGTTTCTCTGGGATGGTGCTGGTGGCTTCTTTCCCTCGGAAGGTTAAAGGGCAGATGTCAACTCACGGTTGGAATCAAAAGAGACGGATCATCTAGAGGAGGCACTTTGTGATACGTTTCCTAAATGGAGCACAGCAGCCTAGCGGTGTGGTCACCCTCGGTGCTACGGATGCTCGGGGCTGGCTGGTTCTCTGTTGCAGGGGTGGTGGCGGGGGTGAGGGGGGCGGTCAAGCCTGTGCACTGTAGGATGTCATCAGCAACCCTGCCTTCTACCCACTCGGTGCCGGCAACACCCCTCTCCCCAGTCGTGACAATCAAAAGTGTTTCCAGATTGCCAAACATCCCCTGGTGGAGGCAGGGGCTTTGCTAAATCACCCCTGGTTGAGAACTACAGATTTAGGGGAACACAGGTGTTATGACACAGAAGTTACAAGGTTCCGTGAGGCTCAGCAACTCATCCTAGGGGTGGGGAACAGACATTTGGGAGACCTCGACAGTCCCAGCAGCGACGGTCATGGCCGGGATGCCCAATCAGCTCCATTTCCGGTGACTTCCGGGGGAAAGTGGGAAAAAGGAGAGGTCACTTTGGAAGTCCTTCTTTGTGTTCGATGAAGACGTCACCGTAAGTCCTGGCCCATAGAGTGTGTACCTGACCTTCAGCTCCCGTCTGTGTGATTGTTGACACAAGGGAACTGGACACCGGGGAGGCTCCTGTTGGCTGAAGCCTGAAGCCTCTGTTAGTCTCCACGATATCGGAGTCACAAGTGGGGGGGGGGGGGTCCCTGCAGTTAGGGAGGAAGACCTGGGAGGGAGAACATGGCAAAACCTGCCTCTGCTCTTTAAAGGGAGGGGATTCCAGTGGCTAAACGCCATCGGAAATTTCCTGTGGCCCCGTTATTCTATCGACCAACAGGCGTGTGTGTTGACTTCTGTGTGTCACTGATGTCACTCTAGTGTTGGGGCCTAGACCACACCGGGTTGCCCCCGGGAGTTCACAGGCCAGCTGGGGAGCCAGGATACACAGAGGAGGGGCCACCATGAACTACAGACCCATGAGGGACAGAGGGCCAGCGCTGGGAGTTTGCAGGGGAGGGTTTGGTGAAGCTGGAGGGGGCTGGGCAAGGATCCCCAGAAGAGGTGACAGCGGACGTGAGCCCCACAGGCTGCACAGAGCTGGCAAGAGCATGAGCAGACTGAGGGTAGGGGGAAGGCTGGGGCAGGTGAGACACACGGGCCTCCGCAAAGGGGCCAACATAGCGATTCACGATATCCTTCCCGGATAGAGTGGCTGAGCCCGGACAGAGCAAGTTGTTGGTCTGTCTGGGGGGCCGGAAGGAGATGAGGTAGACAAGGAGGGCAGGAGCAGCGTTGGGGAGCCTTGAGTGCCAAGCCAAGGAGGCTGGGGTCCTGATGTGCAGTCAGGGAGGAAACCTAGACCAGGGATTTGCACAAGATCAGGGTTTGCAAACACCGAGTGAGTGACCGAGTGAGTGGGGTCTGGGCCAGATGGCGGCGGTCCCGCTGGGGACCAGGCCCCAGATCAGCTTACACCAGCCCCTTCTCTCCCTAAGGAGCCACCCCTGCCCCTCCACGGCCCCCACACGCTCCCTGGTTGTGTTCCTTTCATTTTAATGGCAGTAAACAAAACACTCCTCCACAAAGGCCCAGTGTGTGGAAAGCAAGGGCCTGCACGTTTCTCAGCGTCACACCCCATTTATCCCACGCGAGAAGTGCACCCCCACCTGGAAGTGAGGAGCTGGGCAATTATCAAGAGAATGTGATCGATGGAGACAACCAATTGGGAATAATTAGGTCAAAAGCCCTTCTGTTTCCTAAGCACCACTTGGCTGTGGTTGAGTTTCTGCCGGAATCATCTGGAGATCGGCCTGGGCTCTGCAGGCCCCTGGGCATGGAGGTGTGGGCAGGCCTGGGAGCCCACACAGCCCCCGGGCCCCTCCTGGCTCTGGGGAGGTGAGGGTGGGGCCTCTGAGGTCTGGGAGGCAGCCGAGAAGTCAGCTCCCTCGTCCAAGAGTCAAGTCCTGGGGGCAAGTTCGGAAGCTGCCTCCCCCGGGCCCCTGGGCTCTTCGAGGTGCTGGCTTGCTTCTCTGGCCCTTGGTGCCCCCGACAGCTCCCTGGGTTTCCTTATACCCGCCCCCCCCGGCCCCGTAAGACCCGTGTGAAGGATGGGTTGGAGGGCATGTCTAGGGGATGGGTGCCCAGGATCCCTGCTTCATTTATCATCTGGCTCCGTGTGTCGGTAGGAGTGAGGGGTGCCCAGCTTCCCCGCAGGAGATGCTCCTTTCCAGGGGGGTTTCTGGGCCCCAGCACTCACCCTATTCACTCTCCAGTGTATACCAGCTGGAACCACCAACCTTGCACAGCTCAGTCTCTGTTCCCCGGGACCGGCTGTCTTTGTCACAACCACACAGAGATTTCCTGCCTGGGTCTGGAAGCCACGCTGGCCAGGCTGTGGGGTCTTGATGGTATTTGCTCTGCAATGCCCTCCTGTGAGTGAATGGGCCACCTCATTCAAAACATGGTTTTCGGGGCCCACACGCCAATGTCCTAGAGGCTGGGGTACGAACATAAGTGAAACAGAGTCCCAGCCCTCCCGGAGCAGGGAGTGAGGTTGGGGACAGATGTGCACGCTCACAAGAAGAAATGCAAGGTGGCGAGTGTTTCACAGTGCGGTGGGGGCATCCTCCCACCTGGGGAGTCAGAGTCAGCACCCCAAGAAGGCAGCCTGCGGGCTTCATGAGGACAGAGGGCGGGAGCCTTCCTCACAAAGAAGGGGGCTTTCTCGGAGAAAGGGTCTGAAGTTGCATCTGGGGGTGAAAAGCTTTTGTGAGTGCCTGGAACAGAGTGGAGCCGGTGGAAAGGGAAAGGGTAGGGGAAGGGGACCATTTTCCATCTCGGAGCCCCACCGCCCAAACTTCAGATTTCCTGGAGAGAGACTGTGAGGGGCCAGCTCTGAGCCATCCTGTGGCCAGCTCTTGGTCCAGGAGGGCACTCTGCCCAGCAGCCAAGCTTGCACGTATAGACAGGGGCGGTTCCCCAGGAGAAACAGTCCAAGGTGCTACCGGCACCCTAGAGGTGAAGTGCGGTCATGGGGGGCCAGAGGGAGAAGGAGATTTGCGCCCCAGGCTGTGACGGCCTGGGGAGTAAGAAGAAGTAGAGAGAGTGAGCCGCTCGTTGGCCACACGAGCAGGAGGGCCCAGGAGTCAGGAGACGTTGGTGGGTGACATTGGTCTGCCTCGTCCGTGGGGGTCTTCCCTCCCAGGATGGCTGTTGGTGTTGGCTCTGTTACCGAGAACGAGTCACTTTACCAAGGGCCTTTAATACGTTAAGAAGGGTCACAATTCCACGGGGCTGGTGATCTTTCCTCATTTTATGGACGAGGACGGTGAGGCTTGGAGACTCCAAGTTCCTCACCTAAGGCCACTCATCAAAGAAAGTGAATCCGTAAACTTGAATGTTCTGGAAAATGCCATGTTACCCTTGACAAGAACAGTGACCCACCTCATCTGCCAGGGGGCGCTACTCTTCCCCCGGAGCCCCAGCAAGCTGCTGGGTATTTATAGGAGGGAGTCTCCCCTTGGCCAGGACAGGGGAGGAAAATCAAGTATGTGGCCAAGGAACCAACTGGGTTGGAGGGGTGCCGGGGTGGCTCAGTCAGTTAAGCATCTGGCTTGCTCAGGTCATGATCTCACGGTTCGTGGGTTCAAGCCCCGCAACAGGCTCCGTGCTGACAGCTCAGAGCCTGGAGCCTGCTTTGGATTCTGTGTCTCCCTCTCTCTCTGCCCCTCCCCACTTGCAATCTGTCTCTCTCTCTCTCAAAAATAAATAAACACTGAAGTTTTAAAAAATGATTTGTCTTGGGGCGCCTGGGTGGCTCAGTCGGTTAAGCGGCTGACTTCGGCTCAGGTCATGATCTCGCGGTCCGTGAGTTCGAGCCCCGCGTCGGGCTCTGTGCTGACAGCTCAGAGCCTGGAGCCTGTTTCAGATTCTGTGTCTCCCTCTCTCTGACCCTCCCCCGTTCATGCTCTGTCCCTCTCTGTCTCAAAAATAAACGTTAAAAAAATAAAAATTAAAAATTGTCTTGATAGTACATTCACGTGCGTCAAAAATGAAAAGAATACAGGAAGGTCCGGAGTGAACACTCTTGCCTCCCTCCTCCCCTTCCCGGATCCTTCTCCTATTGTGTATCTTTTCAGAGTCCCGTCAGAAAGCATCATTTACAGACTTCCCACATTCGCCTTCAAGGCTGTAGGTCACCTATTCAGGAAACCCACTGTGTTTGGTGAATGTTGAATACACTCTTCAACTCAGAAAAGTCTCTCTCTCAGCCATGTGAAGGAGTTTTAAAATGCTATTCTGAAGACTCTCTGCTCTGAGGGAAAAGCATTAACTTCATACCTTTGTTCATTGAAAAAATTGGAGGGAGATCTAAATGCTTGCTCTTGAAAACGTAATCTATCATCTCAGAAGAGACTCTGTTTCTTTGGCTTGGAAACACTGTTGTTTTGTCTAACCGTCAGAAAATCCATTAATAAAGCCCCACGGACCCTTTGCATTTGGAATTGCCTCTGTCATAACAAGATCCACAGATGCCCTGTTTCCTTCCCCACGATAGACACTTCTGTCACTCGTCCTACTGGGCCACTGCAGAAGCACCAGAATGGAGGAGGGCACAAGAGCTCATGAGCTGAGAAATCGATTGTTCTTTCCTATGAAGCAGATGAGCAGAATCTCCCGTCTCTTCATTTTTACAGGCTTGGCATTCTCTCAGCGAGAGGTGGCAATAAAACATTCTCAAAACAGGACCAGTTCTGAGAGTTTACAAAGGGCACATTGGGGGGGGGGGGCGGTGCATTTCCTTCGGGAGGTTCTGGGTTTTTAACGAGCAGCAGGGTGCTCTAAAGAACTGGTAGGGAGTGAGGAACAGCCAGTCTTGTCGGCAGCCAAGACTCGGAGGCCACGGTGATCTGCGGGGCAGTTGAAACGCTGTCTGCCCCCCTTGGGGTGCACACATTAGGAAGAGCCCAAGAGACCCTTCTAGAAAAGTGGAAAGGGAGTCCACCTTGCTTTGCTCAGGGATTCCAACAGGAAAGCTTCTGACCTTTTAGATTCTGTAACTCATAGGCCGGGGGTTGGCAAACAATGACTTGAGGGCCAAATCTGGCCACGCGGCATGTTTTTACCAATAAAGTTTTATTGGAACAGAACCACACCCATCCACTTATATATATGAAGCAGCTGTGGTAGAGACCCCTGAATAGCCTGCAAAGCCCGAAATATTTACCACCTGGCTCTTTACAGAAAATGTTTGCTGATCCCTGTTGCAGGCAATAAAAAGGGGCATTCCTGTAAAGGAAAGAGACGAGGCATTTTCTGGGCTGTGAGATTATCCGAGGAGCAAAGAGAAGGGGAAATATGGCAGGTGACGTCCCTTCTGCAGACTCCCCGGCTGGACTGTTTGGAGGAAGCTCCGGCCCTGGCTTGTGGTTGTCAGTTTTACCTGGGTATCTGGGGGACGGAGGTGGATGTTAGCATAAGAAGGGCACCAGGGCTGCCTCGGGGACACCTGGCGCCAGAGAACCCTCAGAGCTGCTATGTCTCCGGCAGAAACCCTACCGATGTGTGGCCTCTAACCTCGGCCACCTGGGGCTCCTGATGCCAATGCCTCGGACCAGGTCAGTCGCAGACCATCCCCAAAGAGGCTCCTCTTTGTCCAATCTGGAACCTCAGCGCCGCTCTGAGGGGAGCGGCCCTGCCCACATTCAGCTGAGGGTTTTACCCCCTGCCCGGGTCAGGAGGAGGCCCCTTAGGCAAAGAGCTAAGGGCTCTGGGCTAGCCACACCTAAGAGCTGATGAGCCTCCCGTGATGGGGGTGATGTTAAGAGCATTCTGGTGTCATTACACTAACCGAGTCCTTCACACCATCGGGGTGCACCAAAGGGTTTCTGTCCGGGGAAGGGGGAGGAAGAGGGAGGCAAACAGGAACAGAGCGAGAGGAGGGAAGTGGGGGAGGGGGGCGGGGTGGAGACCGGAGAGTAGAAGCAAAGAGCAGGGAAGTGGGGGGAGGGGAAGAAAGCCTGTCCTTCCGCCGAGGGCAGCCGGGAGAACCGGACTGCCCGAGCTGTGACCTTCTTAAAACGCTGATGTAATGATTCCTGACACAGCGAAGAGCTCGCGGTTCCGAGCCAAACAAAAATGCAGTCTTTCCTCGATTTACCCCGTGGTTGCATTCCTGGAAAACACAGTGCAAAATTCCCCTTGCGCGCATATGGAGTTAGTTTCTAGGCTCAGACCCTCACGAGCAGGTTTTCACGTCCAGGAAAGGTGCGTGGGACAAAGGGCAATTTTCTGATGAGGGCTGCTGTTCTGTGCCTGCCTGGTCCCTGCCGCTGTCCCTTTGCTGCCAGGAGGCCCCTCCTCCTTCTGCCCCGATGGCTCCAAAAAACGCCCTCTCCGATCTCCAAAACAGCCCTTAGGGGGCAGCACCGCCCCTGTGGAGAACCACCGTCTACCGGCTCCTCACTCCTGTGCCGGGCCCTGTGCCAGGCTGGGGACGCAAATGAAGCAAGCTTGGGGCCCAGCCCAAGAAACATGGACTCTCACTAGACGAGGGTTGCCAGACTTAGCAAATGAGAACATTGCCTGGGACGTACTGACACCAACAATTAGTGGTTGTCTATTTGAAATGCAAATTTAACCGGATGCCCTGTATTTTATCTGGCAGGCGTCCTGCTAATACAGAGACCATGGGGACATGATGGCAGTGCCAGCATAAGGACCAAAGGGACTCGGGGAAGAGGTCCGCAGGAACGGAGACTTGGGGACTGTGTCCGGCATTGGCGAGACCCGGGCCATTTGCGGAGTCCTTCGTGCATAGGGGCTCCTTGAATGCCCACACTAAGCCAGGGGGCACGTGGTGACCCCTGCTGGCCAGCGAGGCCACTGAGGTGCCAGAAGGACCCGGGACTCCTCCAAACACACATTCGATAGGGGCAGGGGAGGGGACGCTGACGCAGCTTTCCCCAGGGCCTTAGGCGGGAGCCTCTACCCCCCCAGGGTTGGGCAGGTGTAAACCCGCCACTGGATGTGGCCTCATGGGAGCATCGGGTGTCAGGAGCCTGGGTTAGAACTGGGATTAGGGAGAATGGGATTAGGGAGAATGGGATTAGGGAGAATGGGCTTAGGAACAGGGGTGAAGATCTGCAGGGCTGCGGCAGTCAGAAGCTGCCTGGAATGGGGGAAATTTGCTTTCAAGTCTTCTTGCATCAGAGACTGAAGCCCCGCCCCCTGCCCGCCCCCCGCCCCCACCCCCTCCCCGAGGGTGCGCTTGGGCTGAGGGGAGCAGTGCAAGCCTCCCCTTGGCAGGTGCCTCCAGCCCAGCCCAGGACCCGCAGTGCAGCTTCCCGGCCCTGTCATCACCTCCTTACCGACCCCGTCCTCTACAGGGATGGGACGAGGCCGGGACACGCTCTCAAGATGCTGTGGGACGAGCCCAAGCGTGAAGACTGTTCAGGAAGCCAGGTGCTGGTGAAAAGTTTATCCCCTTCCGGACTTAGGGTCTCCTGGGTTTCCCGTTGGCTCTGCGGAGACAGGATGCTCTCCTAACCGTGGGGTGAATGAGGGCACTCTGTGGGGTCCCCAGTGGCCCGTCTTCAGGACAGAGAGGAGAAGCTCCCGCTGATGGTCGGTCACCCAGGCAGAGGACAGAGAAGCTGCTGGAATCAGCAGGCCTCATTCTTAGCTTAGGCGTGTTCGTATTTGTGCACGGCTTAACTGTACCGGCTTCCACTGAAACTCACATGGCATATCTTTGGGGGGTGAGTTCACAATTAGTCCTGGAACGTTCTCTCAACTAACAGCAGCAGAGAACTTGTTCAAGACCTGCTGCGGGGTAACTGCTTCCTCACTCGAGGGCTGGAGGCTGAGGTCTTGGCCGTGAGCAGTTGAGCAGGACACTCAGGAGAAGACATCCTGTCCCGTGGGGGCCCCACATCCTCAGAGTGGGTGCGGAATCCAAAGGACATTACCCTCAACTTCCAGGGGGAAGAATAAGGGAAAAAAAATCCAAAAAACGAAAGTTTGAAGGAGAGGGAACTGCAGCAGAAGGTTCCATGGCTCTCTTTAGAATATTCAGGAAGAAGCCAGACTGGGTTTGTGGAAAGTCCCGGGTGTAGAAATAGAATTGATTTTGTTGGTTTTTTAAAATCATATCAACTTCTCCTCAATTATAAAAACATTATTTTAAGTGTATTTATTTATTTTGAGAGAGAGACAAAGTGCGAGCGGGGGAGAGGCAGAGAGAGAGGGAAAGAGAGAGAATCCTAAGCAGGCTCCATGCTGACAGCCAAGAGCCCAATGCGGGGCTCGAACTCAGGAACCATGAGATCATGACCTGAGCTGAAGTCAGACTTTTGACCAACTGAGCCACCCAGGCGCCCCTAAAAAGATTTTATTTTATTTATTTAAAAATTTTGTTTAATGCTTTTTTATCTTTGAGAGAGAGAGAGAGAAAGCGCAAGCAGGAAAGGGGCAGAGAGAAAGGGAGACAGAATCCGAAGCAGGCTCCAGGCTCTGAGCTGTCAGCACAGAGCCCGATGCGGGGCTCAAACCCACGAACTGTGAGATCATGACCTGAGCCAAAGTTGGACACTGAGACACCCAGGCTCCCCTAAAAACATTTTAAATGCTGGTATATGCCAGCATTACAATGTCATGCCTGCTGAAGAAAATTTGGGAAAAAATATAGGAGTAAATCCCAGCAAGTAAAAATCACACATCATCTTGCTAACCAGAGTAACTTCTTTTTTAAAGTAAAAGGAATAACTTAAACTAAGCATTTAATAATTGAAACTTCTAAACAATGCCGGTCAGTCAGAGCTCTGTTTGTGAGGAGATAAGAGCCATTCGTCACTAATATATAGATGGTTTGTAAAAAAAAAAAAAAGAGATACAAAGCTGGTTTTAAAAGATTCTTGAGAATATTGAAGTCTCCTTTTAACCTTGCTTACCTCTTTTTTCCTTGTTAGACCCTGGCGGTTGCATAGATGGCCTAACGGTAAACTTTACTTCAGTTATTGTTAAAATAGTTAACAAGGAATGAAGTCTTGCTATATGGATCCTAATACAAGCCTTGATATTTCTTTTTTTTTTTTAATGTTTATTTCTTTGTTTGTTTAGAGAGTGCATGAGTAGGGGAGGGGCAGAGAGAGAGAGGAGAGAGAGAGAATCCCAAGCAGGGTCCCACACTGCCAGCACAGAGCCCGACGCGGGACTTGAATTCATGAACCCTAAGATCATGACCTGAGCTGAACTCGAAAGTTGGACGCGTAACTGACTGAGCCATCCAGGAGCCCAGGGCCTTGATATTTCAAAACTAGATGCAAAGTCACCCATTACCAGGGTGAGAAGAGCGGGGGAAGAAACAGAAGGAATTAATAGTCATTCCCCAGCTTGGCCAAACTGTAACCAACAGGCAGGACATATAAGCTTCTGAACCTCAGTTTCCCTTTCTGTAAAATGGAAGGTGAGCCACATCAGTGTCTCACCCGAGGATATCCATTAGAACCACCCTGGTGAGCTTTTTAAAATATGCATGTGGGGTCCCCACTCTGGGGGCCTCTGGCAATCGTGTGGTGGCAGGAGAGAGACAGGTCTTTGGCATTTTTAAAACGCTTCCCAGGCAGTGATATGCTGGAGTGGCTTATTCTAACTCGAGCCAATTTTTAAATTTTCGGAAATTTAGTGAGCTCATTGTTGAACAGTCATTATTAAAAATTAAAATACATCGGGGCGCCTGGGTGGCGCAGTCGGTTAAGCGTCCGACTTCAGCCAGGTCACGATCTCGCGGTCCGTGAGTTCGAGCCCCGCGTCGGGCTCTGGGCTGATGGCTCGGAGCCTGGAGCCTGTTTCCAATTCTGTGTCTCCTTCTCTCTCTGCCCCTCCCCCATTCATGCTCTGTCTCTCTCTGTCCCAAAAATAAATAAAAAACGTTGAAAAAAAAATTAAAAAAAAAAAATTAAAATACATCAACTGACAATTAAATGAATTCTATTTCAAACAAAGGAACAAATCCTCAAACCCATCACTTCCTAATTATTTCAGGACATTTTACAGCTGGCCCTTGAGAACACGGGTTTGAACTGTGTGGGTCTACTTATACACGGATTTTTTTTTCAGTAAATATTTTGGAATTTTGTGGAGATTTGTGACAATTTTTTAAAAAGTTATAGGGGCGCTGGGAATGCAAGCTGGTGCAGCCACTCTGGAAAACAGTATGGAGGCTCCTCAAAAAACTAAAAATAGAACATCCCTACGACCCAGCAATTGCACCAATAGGTATTTATCCAAGGGATACAGGTGTGCTGTTTTGAAGGGGCACATGCACCCCCATGTTTATAGCAGCACTATCGACAATAGCCAAAGTATGGCAAGAGCCCAAATGTCCATGACTGATGAATGGATAAAGAAGATATGGTGTATATATACAGTGGAGTATTACTCGACAATCAAAAAGAATGAAATCTTGCCATTTGCAACTCCGTGGATGGAATTGGAGGGTATTATGCTAAGTGAAATTAGTCAGAGAAAGACAAAAATCATATGACTTCACTCATAGGAGGACTTTAAGAGACAAAACAGATGAACATAGGGCATGGGAAACAAAAATCATATAAAAACAGGGAGGGGGACAAAACAGAAGAGACTCATAAATATGGAGAATAAACTGAGGGTTATAGGAGGGGTTGTGGGAGGGGGGATGGGCTAAATGGGGAAGGGACACTAAGGAATCTTCTCCTGAAATCATTGTTGCACTATATGCTAATTTGGATGTAAGTTATTAAAAAAAAAAAAAAAGTTAGAGGGGCACCTGGGTGGCTCAGTTGGTTGAGCGTCCGACTTCGGCTCAGGTCACGATCTCACGATCATGGAGTTCGAGCCCCACGTCAGGCTCTGTGCTGACAGCTCGGAGCCTGAAGCCTGCTTCGGATTGTGTGTCTCCCTCTCTCTTTACCCCTTCTCTGCTCATGCTCTGCCTCTCTCTGTCTCAAGGATGGATAAACATTTAAAAAAATTTTTTTAAATAAAATTAAAAAAAATTTTTTTGACTAAAAAAAGTTACAAATCACGCAGCCTAGAAATACCCCCCCCCAAAAAAAAAAACAAAAAACCCAAAACAAAAAAAAAATTAAGAAAAAGTTAGGTATTATTG
The DNA here is from genome assembly GCF_018350215.1 of Panthera leo. Lineage (NCBI taxonomy): Eukaryota > Metazoa > Chordata > Mammalia > Carnivora > Felidae > Panthera > Panthera leo. The sequence continues at coordinate 8,878,829 of NC_056687.1, forward strand.
TAAGAACACAGCATATAATACATATAACACACAAAATACATGCTAATCATCTCTTTACATTATCGGTGAGGCTTTGGTCAACAGAGGCTATTAGTAGTTAGGTTTTGGGGGGAGTCAAAAGTTACTGCGGCTTTTTGACTGCACAGGGGTCGGTGCCCAGGAAGCCCAGGTTGCTCAGGGGTCAATTGACTATTACCTATGCTCAGCCGTGGGGGAGTGGAAACAGTAGAAAACAGCAACATGCTACTCCACATCTTTCCCAGCCCCCTTCAGTGAGTCATATGGGTCAAGTAGCTTGAAATCAGCTACTGTGGGAGTATTTACACCACGGAGATGGGCAGATGCCACAACTCAGGGTTGTTTCCCCCCTGGCGGTCCAGTTGTGAAACACGCCCAGCAAACACTCTCCAACATACCACTGTCCCCAGCGTGAGGTAGGGTTAATTCTGAACTGCACTCATACAGTGACCCTAGGTTCGTTTTTGAAAATATTTATTTATTTTTGAGAGAGAGAGAGAGAGAGAGAGAGAGAACACGAGCAGGGGAAGGGGAGAGAGAGAGAGAGGGACAGAGGATCTGAAGCGGGCTCCGTGCTGACAGCAGAGAGCCCGACGCAGGGCTTGAACTCACGAACCGTGAGATCATGACCTGAGCCGAAGAAGGATGATGCTTAACGAACGGAGCCTCAGGCTCCCCAATCCCAAGCAGGCTCCAGGCTGTCAGCGCAGAGCCCGGCGTGGGGCTCCGTCTCACGAACGGTGAGATCGTGACCTGGGTCGAAACCAAGAGCTGACACTTAACGGACTGAGCCACCCAGGCGTCCCTTCATTTCTGAATCCTTTGATCTGAAGGTTGATCTGGATTTAAAGCCTCACTGGCTGAGACACTAGCGCCTCCTGCGGGGACTGGCTTTGTGGCCACGGTGTCTCTTTCTCTACATGTTTGCTCTGCTCCCCCCTCCACCCCCCTGCACTGAAGAAGCAGGTGTGTTTGTGCAGGTCTTTGAGGTACCTTTAAAGTAAATAAGCTTGATAAAATCTTTCCTTTTCTCTTTTCTTCATTCTTCTGTTACTTGTATTGATCCAGGTCTTTCCACGGGCACAGAGTAGGCTGGCTGTGTTTGTACATTTCTGCAAATAGATAATCGTGGAAGCCTGTTCTATAGAAACAGGTTCTGTTACGATGAACCGTGGCCAAGGGGGTGGCCGGCTACTTCCTGTCCTTTGAGATTTTGGTGTTTGGAAGATTTTCACTTAAAACTCCTTTCGGCAACTTGGCCAGGCGCCTTTGTTGCCTTATTTGGAATGCATACCAGCTATTGTGGGGGAAATAATACCGGAAGAGAAATCAGTTCCCTCCTTGGCCTTTTATGGAAAGTTCAAGCTTGCCTTGGGTTGGGCACTCTCCTTTTCAGCCTCATGTATATATTTTTTGGCATGTGGGGAATGAGGCTGACGTGAATGGATGGTGCGTGAAGTGCTGTGAGCTTAGTTGATGCTGAGAGTGAGCCCTGCACGTCTCTGTCTAGGGTGCCTGATACACAGCATGTGCATTCTGAACCAACTGAGAAATGACATCCCAAAGATCACCTTTACAACGGATAAAGTCTAGGTGGGCAGATATGGCTTCTATCTATGGGCGAATAAGTTCCCTAAGTCTGAAGACCAAATTTAGGCAGGGGTATGGTGGATCTGGGCATGACCCCCCCCAACGGAGGCCCCCCACCCCCACCCCCGGAGGTACAGCTCACTCCTAAGAGTAAACCAAGGAGCAAGGCCTCTCACTAATCATGTCTGACTTCTTTCCAACATTCCAATCGGGAAGGAGGAGTGGGTGATGGGCAGAGGGAGCCAGTGTTGTGTTAATACACCCCCTCATCCTGAGGGGGCTGGCCTGGCCAACAGTTATCACCAGCACATGTCCTTGCCTATAGTGGCTCTGGAAAACTCCGTTATTTGAAAGCCCTGCCTGTATTAGACCAGGTTTATAGAATGGGAAAAGGAGACCCATGGTCATTTCAGAGTGCTTTTGGGAGGAAAATGGGATACTGTAGTTAAAGTTGGCTATACCTATGAAACCAAAAGTCCTGGCATTCTTTATCCATAAGTTACCGTACTGGGTTGACCAGTATCTCCGCATAATTCATGTCCACTTATAACCTCAGATTGTGGCCTGATTTAGAAATAGGGTCTTTGCAGATTGCAATCAATTAAGATAAGATCATCGGGGATTAGAGTGGGTCCTAAATCCAGTATGACTCCTGTGCTTATCGGAGAAGGACAATCTGGACACAGACACAGAGAGAATGCCACGTTGAGTATGAAGGCAGAGACCAGAATGCTGTCATCAGCAAGCAATGCCAAGAGTTGCCCATACACAGCAGACGCTAGAAGAGACAAGCAAGGATTCTCACCTCAAACCTTCCAAATGGCAAGGTCCAGCCTGTGGCCACCATATTGGCCCTTCTAGGCAGGGGGAGGTAGAGTTTCTTTGGTGGGAGAAGGTGAAGGAATGGCAAAACCCAGGTGTTATTGGACTTGTACGGGGCGGGGCAGGGGTTGGGTGGCCCTGTGGCTTAATGTCTAGTTGGGGCCCCATGTCTCTGAGAAGCTTGCTACCACATCCCTGACTGGAGCGATTTGTCTGCAGAAACAGCTAGATTGTACCTGGGCTGCTGTGAAGAGTCACCAGGCAGGCCCCCACAGTTCATTTAGGACCTGTGAGACGGCTTTCCCTGAGTTTCACATGTGGTAGGTAGGGCTTACCCCCGGCCTCCTTCCAGCCCAGCATCCCCCCGCCCCCAACTTTCTTCACAGGTTTGACAGGAAGGGAAACCTAGCTGAGACTCTTTTAGCTCCCACACAGCACAGGAGGGCTAGGAAGGAACTGTGCGGGGTGTTCCCATGAGGACCGAGCAGGTTTGGGGATCTCTGGACATAGTTACAGGATGCCTTTGTATCTTTCTAGATGCTGCTGAAGACCTGACCACTCATTCAAGTCGTCGGCCCGGCGCTCTGCTGTCACTCTTGACATTAAGGAGGGCTGGGGGCGGGAAACCTGAGCCACAGGTCTTGCTAAGCCATTACCAAGTTTAATTTTCAAGGTGATGGAATGTTCTGTGAAGAGAAGCCTCCGTTCCTGGAGATTTAAGACCCTTTCCCTACAGCTGGTTTGTCGTAGGTGGAACCTGGGTCAAATTCTTGGTCTGGGGCGAAGCAGTGCCCGTTGGATCAACAGTGAGGCACACTGGTGGGCTGATGAGCTGCCCGTGGGAGCCAGTCCTTGTGTGGAGATGGGGCAGAGATCAGCAGACCGAATCTGACCTCGGACATTCGCCTTCTCAGCCCCCCATGCTGTCCTGACTCTCTTCTCCACTTTCTCCTGTCTCCTCTGGGGAGTCAGTGCCTACTTGGTATCTGTTTTCCCTCCTCCCTCCTGACCACTGAGATACGGGCACATTTATCAGGTTCCCGTCCACAAAGTGTCTGACTCTCATTGCTAAAAAATGGCCATTCTCAAGCAGAACAGATTTTCTTGGCGAGTTCTTGCCTCTTTTGGTTAAAGGGGGAAAGTTGCATTTTTCTACCTAATCCTGTTGTGAAATATTCGCCTTCATTCGATTTATTCATTCAGATAACACCTCTCAGCTTTCCCATTTCTCACTTCTTATCTTTCATTTCTCCTTTCCAACTTTTATGACTTACATATGCCTCTGTCTCTCCCTTTAAATTTATTGCACCGCCTCCTTCTCTTTCCTCTCACACCTTTGCATCCACTCCGCCAGTCCGTCGCGAGTCGTTGGCGGAACCCAGATGCCAGGATGCGTGTTCTGCCACCCCTGCCCTTCCTTGACCCCGTACAACCCATTGTTCTGATCAAAACACGCCACCTTCTCAAGCGTCTTCACTCTGCTCAAAGACGATGTGCATTTTCGTGTTTACCGCTTCTGGAACGGATTGAAAACAAAGCAGGCTCTAACCTTCGTGAAATAAAAACCGCTTGCTTTGCCTGCAACTCTAGTCAAGGGCATTTACTCGAAGCAACAAATATACGCAAGAAGAACGATCTTGGCATAGCATCTTTTTTGGGGGACGTTTTTTATTAGGTTGGCCCCAGAAGTCCCCCTCCCCCCCATCCACGGGGAAGGTGGACACAACAGGCAGACAGGACGCGTGAACACTGCGTAGCCCAGGAGTCAGGCGTGTGGGCATGCCGTCCCACAGGCACCGATCCTAAGCGAGTCAGCCAAGCCCGGATCTCTCCCCTTGCTTCTTGCTGTGTGTTTTGAATCAATTTAATAAATCGTGGGATTGGAGCATCTTACCTTGGTCTGTGAGCCTTTCTGTTCCATGACAGCCCGCCTGCGTTAAGTATGGGATCATTCGTCCAACTGAGACCACAGCCGTCGCACTGATGTTCCCCAGTTGTGTCCTGTGTCCTGCTGGCAAAGGGCACATTAGTCAGGGCTCTGCAGAGAAACAGAAACAATAGCATGTGTACTTATATATTGTGACAGTTAATTTCATGTCAACTTGACTGGGCTAAGGGATGCTCAGATAGCCGGTGAAACATTATTCTGGGTGTTTCTGGGCAGAGATCAGCATTTGAGTTGGTAGCCAGAGTAAAGACTGAGTAAAGATGGCCCTCACCAGTGTGGGTAGGCGCCATCCCATCTGTTGATAGAACAGAAAAGCAGAGGAAGGGCAACCTTGCTTTCTGCTGAAGCTGGGACATGCATTTTCTCCTGCCCTTGGACATTGGCCCTCCTGGTTCTCAGACCTTTGGACACGTAATCATATTTATACCGTCAGTCACCCTGCTTCTCAGGTTTTCCAGCTGGGACTGGAACTACACCATTGGCTTTCCTGGACCTCCAGCTTGCCAATGACAGATCTTGGGATTTCTCATTCTCCATAATTTCATGAGCCAATTCCTATAATAAATCTCCTTCTATATATCCATATATACCCTATGGGTTCGATTCTTCTGGAGAATCCTGACTAGTGCATAGATAGATAGAGAGAGAGACAGTTAGGTAGGTAGATAGATAGATAATTTTAAGAACTTGCCTTACACGATTATGGAGGCTGGTAAGTTAAAGTCTCCAGCAGGTTGGAGACCCAGGAGGAGCTGGTGTTGCTGATGAAGTCTGAAGGCCATCGTGCTGGGGAGAGGTCAGTGTTTTTTTCTATCCAGGCCTTTGACTGATTGGGTGAGGCCCACCCACATCATGAGTCAGTAATCTGCTTTACTTTCAAAGTCCACCAATTTAAATGTAAATCTCACCCAGAAGTATCCTCACAGAAATATCCAGGATAACATTGCACCAAATATCTGGGCACTGTGGCCCAGCCAAGTTGACACATAAAATTAATCTTCGTAAGAGGAGTGCTTTGCAAATGTGCTGTAGCACCGAATAAAAAAGTTCTGTGTTGAAATGGTTTAGGAAAGGCAAGGTTAAGCAGAATTATGCAGGGCCTGTTTTACTGAAGGACTTATCAGAACCTTTAATGGGCAGGATAGAGTATACAGTGTTTCGTAAACTCTGCCCATGGGATCCCTTCCTGCAGGCCATCTTTGGGATGGGTGTACCTCTGAGCACAGTCTGGAAAATGTAGGGTTAGGCCACGCATAAGGAACCATGCCAGAAAGTCAGGAGGCCACCGAAGGAACTGACCTTGAGGACTCTTTGATCTTGAAATTTTGGCCTTCAGAATTGTGAGAAAATAAATTCCTGTTGTTTACACCACCCAGTCTGTGTTACTTTGTTATGAAACTAGCCGACAGCTCTACCTACCCACGGCCATCATAGAGATGTGCATGTCCGTTATGTAAACATAAGCAAATGTTTTCCCGTGTTTGGTGAGCTGCTCTGGTAAACCAATCAAACTCAGGAAGGAAGTTGTGGGAAGCTCTGATAGCCAGTCAGAAGCACAGGTAACGACGTGGATTTGTGACGGTGTCTGCAGGGGGTGGGACCAGTCTTGTGGGATTGAGCCCTTTACCTGTGGTATCTGACGTTATCTCCAAGTGGATACTGTCAGAATGTAGTTAAATTGTAGGACACCGGGTCTGTGTCCATTGAGAGGGAATTGCTTAGCGGTATTGGAAAACACACGTCAGAGCCATAAATGCAGGAAGCGGGAAGGATATGGCACCATTTATAATCACTGAGTACAAGGCACTGTGCTAGCCTCTTTACATCTATTCTTTTACTTAAACCTGCAAGCATTTCCAGCTTCCTTTTAAAGACCAAAACAGAAACTCAGAGGGCATATGGCATTCACGCAAGGGCACACAGTTGGTGAGTAGCAGAGCTGGGACTCCAGCCCAAGCCGGCTCACCTCCCACATGGATTTGCTTCCTGGCCCACTATGCTGAATCACCCTGGGGCCCAGGACAAGTCTTACACACTAGAGGTACCGGTACTCGTTACACTGTTGACTGAACTTGACTCGGAGGACAGACTTTGCAAGATAGGGATGAACAATGAACAAGGATGAGCACACCAAGTTTTAGGTCAAGCTCTAGAATAACACGGGGGCTCCCAAGGGGCTAATGCTCAACCTTTCTAGACCCCAGACTTCAGCTGAACAACCAAGACCGTATTGCCTGCCTGGTTTTGGTCATTAGGACGAGGTTCATGTGGGAAAATGGAAGAGAATGTGCTTGGAAAGGTTTCTTCTCCCTCCCCGTTACCCAGACAACAAAACAGTTTTAATCCTGATCTTCAGGTTTTATTTTTATTTTGGTGACGATCTTGTTGTCTTTCCTCAGACTTCACCTCTCCTTAAGAAGTCACTTCCTGCGTGGATTTCCCCTCACTTCCTGGGTGGGCTTCACCCATCGGCCGGCTCGTCCCTGTGTTCTCCCCTCGCCTCAGGGCCTCGCTGCCTGCCCTCTTCACACTCTTGCTTTTCCTTCAGGTATCTTCCTGTTTCCTAATGCCACTCTCAGTCTGGGCTTTCTTCTGAATTTGAACACCAAGAGGCACCAGCGTGACCAGCAACAATGAGGCCTAAGAAAACAGGTCATTTGAGCCGAGAGACACGTCAGTGAAACCATCTTAGTATTTGATTGGCCTTTTGTTAAGAGAATAGTGACTCTTTAAGCCGGGCCTGAGAGAGACACTGGCCCCTTTTTAGAGTGGACAGAGTTGGGATGGCAGGTACTCGAAAGGGCAGGGTTGATAGCTGAAAGTAGGTATTGCCACACGCCTGGACAGCCGGGGGGTCTCAGAGACATCTCGTGCAGCAGCAGGGTGGACACCAGCTGAGAGTCCAACAGCCTCGGGCGGGGTGGGGGATGAGCAAATAAGGTTCAACGGGAGGACCGGGGGTGGGGAGGGCTCAGATTGGTGGAAAGGTCAAGCTGGGGGTAGATACGGAAAGAGCACACACGACCCAGCCGGCAAAAGTCAGGAGCCAGGGGGGCACCTGAACAAAAGGCTCAGTAAGATGTTCAAGGGGAGCCCAGAAGAGCATTCAGACGCGGCGCCGGACGGGGTGGGCGGCACACCAACACGGTGAGTTGAACTTCTGGTTTGTAAATTACTTCTCTGCTCAGTTTTATCTTGAATTTGGAGTCTATGTGGACCGTGGAAGGTTACAGTAATTAGAGCAGGCAAGTTAGCTGCGAAGAGGATGGGCAAGGAGGTCAACCAAGGAAAGAAAGATGGAAGGAAGGAAACGATGAGAGACTTCTCTGCTTCTTAAAGAGCAGGTTGGGTGGTCCATGATTAATTCACCAGCTTTTTAATTAAGTGACTCTGATTGCCTGCAATCTAGCCAGATCTATTTATCTAGACTCTAGAAGATGTCAGCAAAACATACTCCTATTCTCACCTTACTTTGGTAGGAAGAGATGGTTTGATTGCTTTTCAATCGTTAAGTACGTGGGAATGCGATAGCAATTTTAGGATCCGCGGACTTTATCTTCATGTAGATGAAAGCAAGATTAGTTTCCAAAGGAAAGATAAACTCCACTGCATTTATGGACTGTGTGGGGGTCTCCCGGAGAGCCACTGAAGAAATGTCATTGCGTTCTCCACTGAGGAATTCCGGAGAAGCTTGTTGTCAGGGTCTAAGAGCTCATCTCGCCAGAAGGGCGGGTGATGTTTTGTATGCTCCCAAAGCAAGATGGCTCCTTCCTCTAGGGAGTAAGTGAAACCAAGTATGCATCACAAGTATAGGCTGCGATATCGTAAGGCTCGCGACCATAAACACCTATGAAATCATGAGAATTGCGTTTGGGAGTGTCTCTCTATGCTGACACATGTCGTTTGTGCCTCCTGTGGGCAACATACCCGCTCCCGAGACTGTCTCCATTATCAAATACCACGCAGGGCAGGACCACCTGTTGGTGGTAAGAGTTGGTGGCCAAATTTGCTAAAGGATTAGTGAAGTTGCAAGACATGGTAACCAAAAACATGAACTCTGAGGGCAAACCACCTGGATTCAGACCCTAGCTCTGCCACTTACTAGATGTAAAGGACATAACCTTTCTGAGCCTCAGTTTTCTCATCTGTAAAATGGGGATAACGACAGTCCTATCGTATAGGGCAGTTGTGGAGATAAATAGTAGTGTAAGTACCTGGCATGCAGCATGGGCTCCATTCGTGCGGTCAGTTATTCCTGGCTGATTATTACAGTTTGACCTCACTAAACGTCAGGATCAATTCAAGTTGATAAGTCCAAGGGGAAGCCAAGAATGGACCCTGAACATTGCCTAACGGCAAATGAGACAAAAACCAAGCAACATTGACCAACATTGGTAATCTGAGTTCATTTGCAAAAGTAGAAACTTCAATTCTATAAAAAAGAATATGGTATAGAGAATTCTGCAAGAAGATAACATGGTGATGTGTTCTAGTATTTTCATTCTTAGGGACAGACAGGACTGTCTGCTTTTCAGTTTGACTTTTCTTGCTAAATATGATTTTATTTCCGAAAACGATCTCAGCAGTAACTAAAGATGTGGGAGTGAGGGAGGGGTCAAGGGGAAGAGAGCATAGCATCGGGAACTGGGTCAGTAAAGTTATAGGGTTTTATCCCTGAGTCCTCTAGAAATGTAGCTGGTTGGTAAAACAATCCAATCAAAGTCTTGTCATTTGGGTTATGTGGAAAAGATAGTTTCTTTATGTTAGAAACTATTTCGCCACAAACACTATAAAGTTTCTATTGTGTTTTCATTACTCCAAATAGTTTCATACGAAAAGAATTCCAAAAATTTCAAATAGGGCTACAATTTAAGAAGTCACACAATATGATCAATGCCATCACAATACATCTATTCTTTGCAAAAGCATGTAGGGAAAAGTAGAGACATGACGGCAGTTCACTCGTTAAACATTTCATCTCCTAAGAATTTTTCATTTCCTATTTTTAAAGATGTTATTTAGGCATAATTAGCATAAATGAAGTGTACAAATATTAGGTGTTTGGTTCGTATATACTTTGGTAGTTACCACTCAAAACAAGACACAGAACATTTTTTTATCACACCAGAAATTCTCTCCCCGGTCGATCTCTCTTCCCCTTCATCACCTTCTGACTTATATATAGGTTTATATATATAGATTAATTTTGTCTTTATTTGAACTTCCTATGAATGGAATCAGACTGTATGTATTCTTTTGAGTTTGGCTTCTTTTGCTTAACATATTGTATTTGAAAATCGCCCATGTGGTTGGGTATATCAACAGTCTATTCTTTTGTTTTTTAAATTTTTTTTTAGTGGTGAATAGTATTCCATTGTATAAATATGCCATATCCAGTTCTAGCAACATTTATTACAAAGGCTTTTCTTTCTCCATGACTTTGGCATGTTTGTGGAAAATCAATGGTCTGTCTGTATGTTGGTCCATTGATTGACTGCCTATTTTATTCAACTGATCTATATGCATATCTTTATGCCAACACCCTGCTGTCTTAAATATTGTAGCTTTATGATATACCTAAAAATCACATAGTGTAAGTCCTCCAAATTATTATTTTTTTTCAAAATAATTTTAGATATTCTAGATCCTTTTGGAATCACCTCATTTTTTTCTTCAAGAAAAGCCTGCTCAAATTTTTATAGAGATTGTGTTGAACCAATACACAAGTTTAGGGAAAAGGGGTATCTTCACAGTTTTGAGTCTTCCAGTCAATAAATATGATATATCCATTTATTTAGGTCTCTTTCCCTTATCTCAGAAATTTTTTGTAGGTTTTTTAAAATTTTGTTTATTTATTTTTGAGAAAGAGAGAAAGAGAGCATAAGCAGGAGAGGGGCAGAGACGGAGGGAGACACAGAATCCGAAGCAGGCTCCAGGCTCTGAGCGGTCAGCCCAGAGCCCGATGCAGGGCTCGAACTCACAAACTGTTGAGATCATGACCTGAGCTGAAGTCAGACGCTCAGCCGACTGAGCCACCCAGGCGCCCCTAGAAATGTTTTGTAGTCTTTATGTAAGGTCTTACACATCTTTCAGTAGATTTATTCCTAAGTATTTGAAGTTTTGGATGCCATTGTAAATGGCACTGATTTTTTAAATTTCAGTTTTCAAGTTTATATTATACGTACATAGTAATAAGACTGATTTTTTTATATTGACTTTGTGTCTTATGACCTCGATACATTCATGTAATTCCAGTGATTTTTTTTATTCATCCATAGGGTTTTCTTGATATGAAAAAATTAATAGCTGACTAGACAGTAAATAAATTAAGGAACTTAACCATTAAGAAACTTTCACCATCTAGTAATGGGCTTCTGCTTCCAAAGGTTTTATCGGTGGTGCTATTAGATTAGATGGGGATGATTCGCATAGAGAAAATCCTTCATGTCAATTGCAAGATTTCAAAACCATGTGCTTAAGCTTCTAAATAACCCCCAGACTTAAATGAACCCCAAGACTCTGTAACTCTTTATAATGTACACCTTCGTTCAGAGAATTTTCGAATTGCAGTCCCTATAGTGTTGATATCTAGTACTGTAACTTTCCTCCAATTCCTAGAGCGTGTATTCCCTGCATATGCACGGTAGACACAGTTTGACATACCCTCCAAGTGTCATTTGGCAAATCTCTTGCTCAGTGTGGCATGGAGTGGGAGCAGCAGGACTGGAAATGACGACAGCCATCACTCAGGGTGCCCCAACTACGTGCCAGGAACTGAGCTAACACATCACCTCATTCAATCCTCTCAAAGAAGAAGTTAGGATCATTGTTAGACCCATTTTACAGACCAGGCAACTGACGCTTATATTCAGTTGCTTGCTAGGTCACACAGTTAACGAGTAGCAAAGTCAAGATCTGAGTCAAAGTTCTTGACTTTGGAGCCCTCCGTGTTGACCAGTGTCTTCCAAAACATGTGCTGAAAAAGCAAATGCCAGGGGCACCTGGGTGGCTCAGTGGGTTAAGCGTGGGACTCTCGATTTTGGTTCAGGTCATGATCTCTCCGTTTGTGAGTTGGAGGCCCGCATCAGGCTCTGGGCTGAGTGTGCAGAGCCTGCCTGGGATTTTCTCTCTCCCTCTTTCTCTGCCTCCCCCCCCCCCCGCCCCCCCACCTCAAAAATAAATAAGTAAACTTAAAAAAAAAAAAAAAAAAGCAAACACCATTCGTATAGAAAAAGGAATTTAACCAGACTTGAAAATTCTTGGGCTGATAAGGAGTGATACCAGCTTCCATTTATTACTATGTAATGGTTGAGGTGTGGCAATAAATTTCTTGTGTATCTGCTGACTGAATGAGGTTCTTGGAAGACCAAGGTCTCCTCTGCAATCCCTGGGGAGGGGTGCAGAGCTCCGCGGCTGGAGAAACAGCGCCAAGGCCAACCTCTGCAGAGGGCAGGTCACCCACGGCGCATGTCCGATGGGGCCACATCCAGCGAATTCGAATGCTGCGAGGTGCACGCTCGGGGTGCCCCCTGCTGTTTCCGGAGGGCGTCCGCTTCACTTGCGCGCACCCCACACAAGCGCCCTGTGCAGATGCGGATGACGCCAGGGCTGGAATTACGTGGCGACCTCCAAACCAAACCAAACAAACCCAACCAAGGGCAATAAAAGCCTGGGATAACAAGCCCGGAAAGCATCGGCACCAGAATTGCAAAAGGTTCCCCTGTACGCTGCCGATTACAGAATCATAAAGAGACGCTTGTAAAACAAAGCCCGTTGTGCTTCAGCGCAGGCCGAACTTGGCAGCCCTGTGGCTGGATCTGGTTTCATTGAAGGAGGAGGGAGCCCTTAAGAAATGGACCTGAGACGACCCCGCCAGACACCGTCTTCTGTAGATCCTTCCCGGTTAACTCCATAGCGATGCTTTCGTGATAATTTAAATTTTCTTGGTGTTGACCTTTACCCTTCATACCTTAGACTCGTAGGGGTGGGGAGAGCACTCTATAACTCCTGGTGACGGTCCAAGAAAGTGTCACTCACAGGTACCAGCGCTATCCTGGAATTTCCAGTCTGGAGAATGGAATTTGGCAGCGTCCTTGTACATCAATCAGGGCGGGTAACGGTGTCTTCTCCGGCTCCAAACGGCCTGCCATTCCAAGAATCTCCATCTCTGCCGTTGGTGGTTGGGTTGGAAGTTCACTCCTTTGCAGGCATCTCCTTCTTCCACCCCTGGAAACCCCCCAAGCCTGAGGCTTCCTCTGAACCTTGGTTCCACAGCCTTAGCTAGGGAGTAAGAGTGGATACTGCTTGGGGCACCTGGATGGCTCAGTTGGTTAAGCGTCCAACTCTTGATTTTTGGCTCAGGTCATGATCTCACAGGTCAGTGAGTTCAAATCTGGCATCGGGCTCTGCATTGATAGTGCGGAGCCTGCTTGGGATTCCCTCTCTCTCTCTCTCTCTCTCCCTCTCTCTGCCCCTCCCCTGCTCAGGCACATGTGCTCTCTCTCAAAATAAATAAACTTAAAAAAGGAGAGTGGGTACTGCTTGCTTCTAGACATTGAAGGACACATTTTTCTCAGGATCTTGTGTACCACTGGACACAATTGACCATGTCGCGCGCAAAGAACATAACAGAGAAACAACGGTTGGCAAACCTTTGCGATACATTGAATAAGCTCTGTGTTATAAAGCGTGTAAGAGGAGGTTTAAAAGTACTTTCGTTGTACTCCCTTACAGAGTTTAACCACACTTGAGAGTTACTTGTGTTAATATACTTCAGTAAGGGTGTTACAGGGAATATGCTGTGCATTGCTATTCTCTGAATGGCTTATTTTTTCCAACTTGAATTGTTTCTAAATTGGGCCAGGAATCTTATTTTCACAAACCCCCTGAGAATATGTGGCTTTCTACGCAGCGCCATTAAAACACTCGGTAAAAAAGTAGGTGTTTTCTCTAGGAGCTTTTCTTTAAAATGTTTTGTCTTCCAGCACCTCCCCTCTTCCACTTTATGTTGTGAAACTTTTCCAGCACACAGAAAACAAGAACAAATGGTATCGTGAGCAACCTGTGTACTCACCGTCCAGATGTAACCATTATTAACATTTTGTCCTAGGTGCAGCAATGCGGGTTTTTGTTGGAATCTAAAATAAATTACAGACATTACTACAGGGATGTAGTTACTAAGCATCTCTGAAAAATATGGATATATTCCCCCATAGCCTGCACTGCCTCCATTGTCTTGGCTGGCAACGCACTATCTGGTTATTTCCTGCTCGCTGGCGTTTACTTCTCAAGGATTGGGGAATTCCAGGCTACACATTTTTTGCCCAGAACCCTTCACCACTGATGTTGTGCCTTTCTTATCGCGTCATGGCGGTGCCGGGTTATCCCACTCTCAGCGGCTTGAAGCTTGATGGCTTGCTTACGAGGGCGCCCATGGATCTCTCTATCCATTACAAAGCCATCTTTTTTTACTCTTTTGATGAGCAAGTCATTCGTGGGTTATGAGATTCCCCATCACCTTCCAGCATCCACTGATGATCCTTGACAATCACTTATTTCATTTAAGGTTACAAAGTGGTGGTTTCCTAATTTGATCATTGACTGGATCATTCCTAGCTAGCATCCTTTCATAATGAAGTGTTTTCTCTCAAAATCAAAGCTGTTTGGTAACCCTGACTGTAGAGCCTAATACCTTCCCTCCAGTTACCAATTTTTAGAGTAAGTTGGCTTATTACCTGGACCCTTTGAGATACAATAATTCACTGTTCTTCTATTGTAAATGCCGTATTATTTGTAGTTTACTGGCGTAAATGGCTTTAGCATACTGGTATAACTCCAGGCGTAAAAGACACCAGAGCACCAGTGAATTCAGTAGGATCACTTAATTCAGAAATAAACAAAAGAAAAAGTCAAAGCGGTTGATTAAGTTGATTGGTTATTGGATTCAAGTGGCAGTCAATTCCATAAAATGGCTTGTCCGGTAGCCTCACAGTGACCCAGCCCCAGGGTGAATTTTTAAAGGAATAATCGGAAGGATGTGTTTCTGAGAAGAGGGAGGGGGTCGAGAAAGATGGGTTTCGCTCACCGTTTTCTGTACGAGGATTTCAAGTTTTGCGTTGTCATCAGCCAACCATCAGTTACTGATGGTACCTTCAATACCATCAGTACTGAAGTTGCTACAATATTATTGGCTATTTTCCCCTATGCTGCACATTACATCCCCATGATTTATTTATTTCATAACTGGAAGTTTGTGCCTCTTGATCCCCTTCACCTATTTCACCCGTCGCTCCACACCCTCTCCCATCTGGCAGCCAAGTTTGTTTTCTATGAATCTATTTCTGTTTCATTTTTTTCTTTAGTTGCTGTTGTTTTTTAGATTCCAAATGTAAGTGAAATAATATATAGTATTTTTCTTTCTCTGTCTGACTGATTTCACTTAGCATAATACCTTCAAGGTCTATCCATGTTGTTGCAAATGACAAGATTTCATTCTTTTTCGTGACTAATACTCCATTGTACATATATACCACATCTTTTTTTTTAGTGTTTTAAATGTTTATTTATTTTTGAGAGAGAGAGAGAAAAAGAGAGAGACAGACAGACAGAGCATGAGCAGCGGAGGGGCAGACAGAGAGGGAGACACAGAATCTGAAGCAGGCTCTAGGCTCTGAGCTGTCAGCACAGAGCCCGATGCAGGGCTCGAACTCACAAACCGTGAGATCATGACCTGAGCCAAAGTTGGACGCTCAACTGACTGAGCCACCCCAGCGCCCCACATTTTCGCTATCCATTCATCTATCGATAGACTCTTAGGTTGCTTCCATATCTCAACTATAATAAATAATGCTGTGATGAACATAGGGGTGCAGGTGTCTCTTTGAAATAGTGTTTTCATTTTCTTCAGATAAATACCCAGCAGCAGAATTGCTGGATCATATAGTATATCTATTTTTAATTTATGAAGGAAAATCCATATAGTTTTCCACAGTGGCTGCACCACAGTGAGGCCTTTTTTTTTTTTTTTCAAATTTTTTTTAAGTTTATTTTTTATTTTTTTAAATTTACACCCAAATTAGTTAGCATATAGTGCAACAATGATGTCAGGAGTAGATTCCTTAGTGCCCCTTCCCCACTTAGCCCATCCCCCCTCCCACCACCCCTCCTATAACCCTCAGTTTGTTCTCCATATTTATGAGTCTCTTCTGTTTTGTCCCTCTCCCTGTTTTTATATTATTTTTGTTTCCCTTCCCTTATGTTCATCTGTTTTGTCACTTCAAGTCCTCATATGAGTGAAGTCATATGGTATTTGTCTTTCTCTGACTAATTTTGCTTAGCATAATACCCTCCAGTTCCATCCACGTAGTTGCAAATGGCAAGATTTTATTCTTTTTGACTACTGAGTAATACTCCATTATATATCTATCCCACATCTTCTTTATCCGTTCATCCATCGATGGACATTTGGGCTCTTTCCAGACTTTGGCTGTTGTCGATAGTACTGCTATAAACATGGGGGTGCATGTGTCCCTTCGAAACAGCACACCTGTATCACAGTGAGGCCTTTCTTGCAGGAGGTCAGAGCAGCACATCCCATGTACCCATGGCATTCAGGACCCTCCGTCTGGCTCGCCAGCTGCACTCCACCCCCACGCCCCACCCAGACTGGGCTTCCTGCAGTTCCTTGGGAAGCCCAGTCCCCTCACACATCCAGGCCTGCTCACCTCGCCCCTGCCTCTGCACTTGGCCTTCGGTGTCCAGCTCCAGGTTCTGCAGTCCTGGAAATGCTTCTGGGAGGCATTTCCTACTTGCCTTTCCTCAAGGTCTCTGATTTTCTCAGCTGTCTCCCCAGCTGAACTGTGAGCTCCCGTGAAAGGGGGGAAATCGTATTTCTATCCGGATCTCCCTGGCCAGCATTGAGCTGCCACATAGTAGGTGCTAAGGAAATGTCCTCTGAGTGGAACAAATGAATGGAAAACAAAAACAAAAACAAAAACAAAAACGCACGGCTTCGGCTCATCCTAGGGAATGCATGGACTTCCTTGTCCCTTCCAGAAGGGAAACGGCTCAGCTGACTTCCTCAAACCACCCTGGGTAAAATACACCTGGGACTGAGACGCGTGGAGCCTGGACAATTTCAGGCTCAGAGACGAAAATGGTTTGCATATTAAGAATAGCCAAGGAGGAGCTATGTGGGACCAGGGAAGGAGACCCAGAGGGGACTAGAGGCGGGGAAGCTGATCTCGGTTTACAAAAATGCATTGTAGTAAAAAGCTTACTGCAGCTGAACCAAGTAAACAGACCCCTCCCCCGCACCCCCGAATGAAAGTAGTCGTGTAATCATGCCATGATTAAGGAATGCTGTGAGCGAAATGCTCCAGAATATGTGAATAGACATAAATCAGCAATTCCGGCTTCGAACGCAACATTCTTTAACATCCATTAATCTGTGGTTGGCTCCTTTTGAGGCTCCGGGGCCCCTCTGGGCTTCTCTATCTCTTAATTGAAGCGGTGTGCGCCTTGGAGAATTATTGCTTTCCTACATCAACTCTCCCTTCCAAGGGTGGATTGCAAAACAAACACAGGAAAAAGAAACTGGATTCAATTTCTAGGCAAGAGCTTTTTCTGAGCGCGTCTGTGTGAATGGGCACCCCCCCCCCCCCCGCCCCAACCTGGGGCCAGGCAGGCCTCCCGGACCAGGCTCCTAATTGCTGGTGAGTACTCCATGTCGGGCCGTCTTTCCCGGCTGACTCTGGGGTATCATGTGGCTGACGAAACCCAGGGCTGCAGATCAATTCACAATGGGATGAAGACGTTCTCTGGGAAATGTAGCTCCAGCGTCTTTAATATTCTCCTTCTCCTTTTATCCCAACCTACACGCCCCCGGAAGCTTAAGAGTTTGTAATCAGCTCCATGGCTGCAAGTACCTCTCCCTTCCCCACTGGCAGACAGATGTCTTCCGGCCTCTCTGCCCATCACCGTGAGTCCCCTGATTTATAATCCTGAACCCAAGGAGCAGGCCCTGCTGAGGCCAGACCCTCACCTGGCCTTTGGAATTAATTTGGAGGGGAACAAGGAGCCCAGGGTAGGTGGGCCACCTCATGTGGGCTTGTGCTGCGTCATTGTGTGAACAAGAAGATGCTCTCGCACGTGGCATTTGGAAGGGTTGGAGCCCAGGCCGACTAAATCATGCAGAGAGGGCAACCGTATACAGCATCTCATACACCGTAACGGGGAAAGCTTACGCGGGCGGGATAGGGTGACCATGTGGTCCCAGGAGCCCCCATGGACAACAGAGTCACTGCTAGTGTCCAGCACAAAAACGAAAAAAAAAAGCCTTGATAAAAAAACACAGGGCAAAAATTATTTGGTTACGCTCTGATTTGCCTTTAAAGGGCTGGGTGATATTTGACTAAGTTCTCCTAAGTCACAGTCCTCTTAAGTTCTCAATTAAAAAAAAATCATATTTTTTTGTTTACATTTGTTTAGCAAGCACTTCTAAAGCACCTACTGTGCACCTGGTGCTTTACAAATATTCTCTTACTTCCTCTCTCTGGCAAATCCGTGAGATATCTTTCTCATATACCGATTGCAATTCAATAGTGATATTATTTTGTTTTTTTAATTTTTTAAATGTTTATTATTTATTTTTTAGAGAGAGAGAGAGACAGAGGGTGAGCAGGGGAGGGAAAGAGAGAGAGAGGGAGGCACAGAATTCGAAGCAGGCTCCAGGTTCCGAGCTGTCAGCACAGAGCCTGACGCGGGGCTTGAACCCACGAGCTGTGAGATCATGACCTGAGCCGAAGTCGGATGTTTAACCGACTGAGCCACTCAGGTGCCCCTTCAACAGTGATATTATTAAGTACATAGGATATCTCCTATATGTGTGTGTTAAACTTCCTCCAACAAAATGATTTAATCATTTCATATCAATTTACTGATAGGTCTAGTACCATCAATGATGGAAATATGACTTACTACGTCACTTAGGTATGATGGATATAAAATAGAAAATGAGACACATTGATGTGATCACAGATCTCAATGCTTTTCTGAATACTGATGACTTTAGGTTTTGACGGTTTTCAAGTAACCTTATGGAATCAAAGGAAACTGAAGAATAAAAAGGAAAAAAGAATTATGGAAAGCACGTTCTGGAATCAAAACTGGTCTTGACCACCGGCAACCAGTGTCTTTAATCAGCTCACGGCTGCTTGTGACTCTGCCTTTTGGCTCTTTGGGATTTTCCATTGGTTCTGAGCAGCTGCAGGAGGGGAATGAGGGAATTTAGTTACAGGACAATCTGTAAAACAAAACGTAATTGCTTTGAAAGACTCCACATCACTGCTTATGGTAAAGGCCAAATTGTTGCAAATGTGCTGTGCTTTCTGAAGGTCTGGGGCTCTGCACTTCCCTCTTGAAGGGTGGGGGGTTTCAGACAGGCTTCAAGGGGTGCTGGAGGCTGCCCAGTCCAGACCATGGACATCTCTTCCCATCTCTGCATTCAATGACATTGGTAGCTTGACGTCAGCCCTAGTAGAAGCATTTACACCACAGAAATGGGCAGATGCCTCCCCCAGAACCAGCTGAATAGTACACCACCAGGAAAGGAATTCTGAAACTTTATGGATCTTTCCAGCAAGACAAGGTTACGTATTAAAAGAAGCAGAAGAAAAGGCGATGGGGGGTGGGGTGGGGTGGGGATGGAAACCATAGGATTCTAAGAAGATTGCAAGATTGGTTCTGAAGAACCAGTGGCTCTGGTGTTCAAGAAGTTTCCATCATCAAAGTCAGCCATGGCAGTCCAGCCTTTTTTCACATCATACCCCTCAGACATGACACTGCCTCTGTCTCCCACGTTTAAGGGCCCTTGTAATGACATTGGGCCCACCCAGATAACCCATGACAATCTTCTTATTACAAGGCCAGCTGGTCAGCAGTCTTAATTCCATCTGCGACCTTAACTGGCCCTTGCCATGGCCCATAACACATTCACAGGTTGTGGGGGTCAGGACATGGGCAACTTTGGTGAGAAATGACTTTGCCTATCACAGCGACACATATCACCTAAGGTCTTCAGTGAAACACCCTGGAAGTGACCTTAGAACCACATCTATCCTTTTCTGGAGGCACCTAACTGAAGTGACTAAACCCAAACCAACCCCAGCCTCTTTCCTCAGTGATAGCCAAGGAAGTGTAGGGGTGAAACCACATCTGTTCTAGATACCGGGAATGGGTTTATCTGTCACCCCTGCAGGCTTAGGGTCTCAGATCAGAGGTGCTAGTGTTTTCCTCCCCCCAAAGGTTACTCTATCCAAATTTTAAAAAATTATGTCCCTAGTTTCTAGCTCTGCTTGGCTTAGATATAGCTGGAAGTTCCCTGGTGCCTGCTACTCTTGCACACATGTTAAAGCCCAGTACACAGCGAGCACACCCAACTTAGAGAACCAGGGGTCCTTCCTGATGCACAACATGGTTGCATAATGGAAGACTTATGTATGAACACAGCAGAAGGGTAATTGTGCTGGTCTCAGGGGACTGAAACATGGCCCTGGCCCTTGGTGTCCTTTCCCAACCGGCATCATCTTTGGCATTTGCAAGGACTCCACGGGATGGGGTGAAGCCAGCTGGGGAGCTGTGGTGGCCAGACTCAAAAAACATGGCCCTAAGCATCATCAAACATACTTTCCTACCAAGGAAGGAGTATAGTTCCTTAGAGTTTGGGGGATCGGAATTGAACCAACATCTCTCTCTCTCTCTCTCTCTCTCTCTCTCTCTCGATAACAATTCAGATATGGTGTAATAACATCTGGGGGAGTGGACTTGGGGATTATCAGTTTCACTGTTGGGAATGGGTCCCAGAGGAGACCACGCAGAGGGAGACCCAGCCTAACAAATTATTGAACGTCTTTGTGTTTGCAGAGCCCTGTCAAAGGGCCCTCTGTCTCACCCATGTCTCTGCCATCCCCAACATAAGGCCTACCCTCCCACAAACCTCTAAGCCACCAAGTCAGCCAACATTTTCTAATAATTATTTCCTACATAAAATCAACAAGGGGAAAAATTCCTCTTCAAGTACATGTCTAGATGATTACATTTCTCTTTGACAGAGAATTATCAGTGACGGCCCCATGGCTCATAAGACTGTAGAGATTGCAAACCTCTGATTAATGGGGTAAGACAGATTGTTGATATTCATGGAATTCAATATTCCAACCTCAGACCCATGTTTACAGCACATTGACTTGCAACTTTGAAAAAGGCTCTGCTTTTTTATGTTGGGTTATTAAGAGAGTGCTCTAGAGCGAGGAGCCAGGCCAACATATCTAGTTGGGTAGCCTAAACCAGACCATGCATCGTAGGTAGTGATTTAGGATTTAAAACCCAAATAATGCATGGAGATACTCTGGCCACAATATTTTTTTCCCATTGTTCCTGCAACTGGGCCCAGATGCAACCCTTCAAAGTCCTGTGTGATCAACTTTTCAAAACAGCATGGCATCTTTCTTGTTCGAACAAGTAGTGGAGAAGGTACCCCATGGATCCTAGGCAGCAATCTTTATTTCTTCACTTCTTTTGTTTAAAAAAAAAAAAAACAAAAACAAAAAAACGAGCGAGTAAAACGTGGAGCTCGCCACGAAGTGTGACTCCCCCAAAGAATGATAACTTTTCATTCCGCCACTTGTGCGGCACCCAAGCTCATGGTTAGATGAAGGTGACCGCTTTCATTCCCATCATCTTGTTATGGCTTCAAGATCACACTGTGTTATTATTTGTCTCATCTTGCAGAGGAGCTAAATGAAGAACAGAATGAATAACTTACCCCAAATTACCCATGAAGTCAGGGTTATTAGAATTCCCAGGCCAGTGGGCTCACCACAAAACTGCCCTGCTTGACAGATAGACAAGCCAAGCACAAGCCACCTCTCCGTCCCTCGTGATCACCGTCTACTTCCCAGGTGGGAAAGAGGCCAGATGTAATTTGCTCATGAAAAAAGAGCAAGGAGTGGGTAGGGGGCCGTTTGAGTATTTTAAAGATAGGAGAGAAAGTATTTCTTTAGAGTTACTAAAAATTATTTTTTAAAGCAAAGCTGACGAGTAAATCATAAATACAAGATGACACATGGGCTGGAAGCTATCCACTGTGGGAGATTGGTGGGGCTTTACAGTAAATGGATCCTTTTCCTCAGGAATACTCCAGAAGAGGTATTGTTATGTTTTTAGAGCCAGAACGTGGGGGAAAAGTTTAGTATTTAGCTGAAGGATGAACCAGAGCAGAATCATGAAGGGGGTAAAGGTTATCCTTGTGCTTTTCTTATTTCCCCTCGTGTTCCACCTCTTTGATGCAGCCTAATTCCTGTCCTTGGGTCTTCCTGGTGACCCATGTCTGTTAAGAGTGCGGCACTGCAGGTCCCATGGGAAGCCCCCTTGTCCCAGATTTCCCACCCCCCTCAAACATTATCCATCCTAGCCCTATTCCTTCAGAGTTTCTGTTTCCTGCATGAAAAATTGATGTGAGTGGATTAATCAGAGAAATTACCCAGCGAAATACATTAGCTAGACGGTATGTCACCTCTCACAGATGATAATAATGACTGAGATAATAATAATGGCACTTTCATGCGTGGAGAGATTTAAGAATATCAGGGAAAGAATGCAAAGAAAATGAAAAAATGACATTTAGCTTCTGCCTTTCAAAATAGGATTTTGTGGCCAAATGATAAACTTGGAAGTCAAGTGTTTTTGAGATAAGGGATGTCCTCGACTCTTTTCTATCCCACTGTCCTACCAAGAGCCAGGTATGGAAGACTAAGCCATAGAGTTTTATGTTCAGAAGGAAGGAGGGAATGATGCCAGCTCCTTTTAGCCCTGGAGGATTGTGGGATGCAGGCGGCTGGCAGCAGGAGGAGTTAGTAGTGAGATGTGTGGGTCCCAAATCATCTCTCCTGGCAGAGACCCAGAGAGAGAGACATGCGTTCACTAAGTTGAAGAAAATACAGAAGGTGGAGGGGGTCTGTGAGCTCTCTGTTTAGAGGACATCGCTCTGCTGGGTAGTTCCTCACCAACATAGAAGGCTCCAGAGAAACCAAGAAGATGGAGGAGATTTGACTGGCAGAGAGAGTCTGGTAGCACTAGACCGAGGCCACTTGATGACTCAGCTGGATGGTGAAGGGTTCTCCAAGTGGCTCGGGATGGTGGGCACCATGCTACCTGTATCAGAGAAACGTCCAGAGGTAGGTGGAGGCCATGGCAGAATCCCTATCTCAAACCGTGGGACGGGGCCACCTGGTCCTTACTAGTCAAGATGGTTCATGAGCCTTGAACTTCAGCTGGCCAACTCCATGCCAGGGAGAAACAGCCAGCCCCTCCCATAGACCTGTACCAGGTAGCTTCCCCCAATGCCTCCAGGGCACATAAGCCATCCTCCTACCTCTAAACGCCCAGATATCACCTCAGAAGGGGCAACAGAGTGAGCATGGAATCAGACGGGTCAAGTTAAGCCTTTGGAGACTGTTTAAATCAGTGCCACTTGAGTGGGTCTGAGCACTGGGGCGGCTCCCCAAACTGTTGCCACCATAGGATGACATAAGTATAAACATCTTGAGGGTAGACATTCAGAAGTTCTTGTTGAGGTAGGAATGATTTCATGTTTATTGAAACAATCATAAAAAAATGCCTTGTGCTTTGTGTGTCCTTAATTAAAGTTTATTTTTAGTAAGTCATTTCTATTGGATTGTATGGAAGTATCTGCAACTAGGTGGAAATTAAAAACAACAACCAAGAGAGTTCTTTACCACATGCAGCTTGAGAAGCCCTGGGTTAGGGACGGAACTAGGTTTTCAACCAGAATAAATGCATTTTCCCCCCTTCAGCCCAGTGAATAGAGACTTGTAAAGGGAGATCAGATTTGTTTTGGGGAAAAAAAAAATAAAGCAAGTTTGCAATGTTTCCTGTGTGTCTGAACCATAACAAGAATGCACGTTTTCCCATTTTTACCCCCACTGCATCACCCAGGCCTTTCCTTTGGCCCCAAGACATCTGGTCCCTTGGGGGAGCATATCTGTGGTGTGGCTCAGTGGAGGGCCCTGGCTGTCCTTGACCTCCTGGAGAATACCTCTCCCCAGGCTGTGTCAGCCCCACGGGTGATGTCCTCAGGGGTAACCAGTGTGGGGCTTCAACACAGGCGGGCTGCAAGGTTTGACTCCAAGGTGCAGAGTTGGTCCAGCTGGCAGAGAACGTGAGAGCGCAGTGAGGGGAAAGAAAGAGACTTGTGTCCCAGTGAAGTATGACTTCACAAAACAGAGAGACCGAGTTCTGAGTTCAGGGCGCTTACATTCCAGGGTGCCGTGATCATGGTCTTGGCTTGTCCACAGCAGTCATTCCAAAGACAAATATCTGTTTACAGATCCTATACAGAAAAATCCACAGCTACTAGACCGGTCATTACGGAGGAATATTCTTGAATTTTGAGAATGCCTCACTTTCAGATAGATGTATTTATGTCTGAGCCCCTTAAATAGCTACCTCCCCAAATGCATGCGAGTGATGTGTTGGGGATAATTAACTTCCCCAGAGTGAGGGAAAACCTCACACACACACATACAGTAGGACCCTCTTCAGCAATCAGACACTCAAGAGATGTTTGGCCAAAATTGATGTAAGCCAATGGGGATAATGGTCCCCTTTACTGACACTTTCTTCAGGAAGACAGCTCTGTGTAAAGAGAATTCACAACTGATACATCTCAGTCGTGTGATGCTGTTCTGTTGTAAGTGCTTTGACATGGGTCATCCCATTTAATGCCACCCTCACACGGAGGATAAGACCGCTCAGAGTCCAGATAGGGAATTTCCCAAAGTCACACTCGTGGAGGGTTAGAGCTAGCCTTCCAAATCGCATCTGCTGGACTCAATAACTGCAGTCTTTCTACCACATTCGTGGCCCATTGGCCGCAAGACCCAAACAATGGGACTTGATCGAGTGGCCTGTGGTGTCTGTGGCCACCTTCTGTAGACTTCCGCCCTTGATCATCTCCAACCCTGGTCAAGTCCTATACAAACAGGAGACTTTCCCCACCCGTGATGGAGGCCAGCTTGACCAGAAAACACGGGAGGACACGCTGGATCAGTTGAGGACTCCAGAGAAGCAAACAAGTCCTTGTGCTCTGGGAATGTAAACTGGAAGACCAAGGGTCCCCTGAGGGGGAGTCGTCCCTGCCACTGTCATCTGCCAGCCCATAAACATGGCGGCCACACTCAGCATCAGGAAGCGATGCAATGAAATCATTCACACCAACCAGACAGCTGGGACTCATGCAAAGTGGCCTGTTGTAAGGCAGAGATTGGGGGCTGATGTTTTTGGAGCTCCCTGGAGGTGTGTGCACCCGCACGCACGCACGTACGCACGCACGTACGCACGCACGCTGACCTACAGAGAAGCGGAGGAAGGCTGCCTGTGCGTTCAACCTGCAGTCTTGGACGTTTCTGTTGAAGCGAAAAACGCCAGGTGGGACCGGCAAGTCTTTGGAGACCGTCACACACACACTACGGATCAGCCTTCACTTAGGAAACAGAAACTGCCCGTAGCCCATGGAGTTGTAATGAGCTGGCTTTTCAGACGGCCTGGAAAAGTTCTTCGCAAACTGCACATATATCCATCACCCCAGCAAGCCCCAGTGGGCCCGGCGCTCCTTTGGTTTTATAAACCATTGCAAACGTTTGAACGTTGCAGAAAACTTATGACCTTGGAACACGTTGCCTGTTTTCTTACAACTTAATGAGACTAAATCGTTGATAAGTTCTGTTTTGAAGCCTAATCATTCACCCCCAGGCAGGGTGCAGGGAGCCAAAATCCTACTTTCCACGGGACGGATTCCTGCACTGAGGGCTCGCGAGGGTCATCAGCCCACGGCCCCCTCCTCTGGCTTGTATTCTCCAGTGATTTCTGGCAAAGCCAAGGCGGTTTTAGCCTGATGTATCTTGGCAATTTATTTGAAACCCCTCCTAATACATTCCAAATACTGGAAAAGCAGCACTCTTCCGTCAGGCAGCGTTCTTACGGGTATTCTAGAAATCGGCATGGTTGGGGCCCTCAGAGTTAGGCAGTGGCAGAGGTATTTCTTCGTTCATTTGACAAGTATCCACCAGTGGCTCGGGGCCTGCCAGCCCCCTGGATGCCCCGGGGGACCCTCGGGATGTCAGAGACGCCGACCCTCGCTCTCAGGAGGCCTACAGTGTGCTGGGATGGCCAGCAAATGAGGAAACCATTCTGTCAACATCTAGGGGCCTGGAGAAAGGCATTTGTGGCTGTGATTTGGGGGAGGCTTCGGAATTGGAGGGGTCTTGGGGAGACATGTCAGATTTTACAGATCCTTCCCAGGCAGCCTCAGGCCCCTCGATGCTGCGGAGGTAAAGCCAGAACATAATCGGTGTTTATTAAGTGCCTCCTCGGTGGTAATACATCCCGTGGGGAAAAAATGTGCCTCCCCCCCCCCAAGCCCTCAAGGGGCTTACAACATAGTTGGAGAGGTGGACATCCGCAGGCCTGTGCTTCTGGAAACACTGTAATGCAGGGGTTAAAACACCAGAGTACCGGTTCTCAGTCTCAGATCTCAGTTCACCATCTCAGCTGTGTGACTTTGCACCAGTTTCTTAACCTCTCTGTGCCTCACTCCCTCCATTTGTGAAATGGCAACACTAATAGCATGTATCTTCTAGGAGCGTTGTGAGGAGTGAGTAAGAGAAACATTCAGAACAAGGCAGGCCTCCGTACCTGTTCTGTGTAGCCTTTTATATTACCGCCCTGGTCCTTTGGTCCTTCTTTGGGGGCAGGGCCTGTGTTGCTGGGGCACTGGGCCCAGGTTGCAGCAGGAGGCACTCGGTGTCCTTACGGGAAGGAGGGAGCAGGAGCGGCACTATAATTCCCGCGGGAGGTGCAGAGAGAGGCAGTGATGGCTTCTGGGCCAGGAGGGGCTTACGGGCAAGGTGTGGTCCAGCCACAACACCCTGTCCGTCTCAGACACAGTTGCCTCCACTGTGGCAGGAGTGAGAATAGCTTCCTCTATTAGTTTCTGTTGACCGTCCCTGGGTCCTGCTGGCGGCTGACCAGTGAACCCAGTGTCCTCTCCGTGGTGGGGGGAGGTTAGCGGATCATGAAGGGGAAGGGTATTCCACTCGATGGCCCCGCCGCTGGCTCATCATGGTGAAGCCTGGACCTGCCCCAGGAGTCACCAGAGCAAGCCAATAGTGGGCTCAGGGCTCCCGGGAGCGGGGGGGGGGGGGGGGGGGGGGGTGGCAGGAGATGGAGAGAAAAGGCTCCGGGGAGGTGGGGTTGGCTGTCAGGGCTCCCCAAGCATTGCCCCAGGAAGGAACACCAAGCAGAAAAGCACTGGAAGGTGCATCCTGCATGAGCCCAGGAGCAGAGCCTGGGCCAGAGACCCCCCCAGGTGTCTGTCCCATAGGAGGGGACCCTGCCTCACCTGCGCTGCCAGGCCTCAGCTGTGTTGAGATGCACCCACCTTGCCACCCTCACCTTCACCTTCCTCTCGCCCCTGAGCCAGGAGTCCAGTGAAGGAAGAAGTAACACCACCATAGGCTCTACCAGTTCCTTGGGTCGGCTCGAAGGGAGTCCTTTGGATGGACGGGGTCCTCTGAGGCCACAGCAGCCTGGAGGCACAGTGTCTCTGTCACAGCTTAGCAGCCTTTGGAAGAGTCTCGGCACGTCCGGCCCATGCTGGAATAGCTCCTGCGTGTCGAGTGCCCAGGGCTGGGCGTGTTTTACCTCAGCAGCCCCCCCGGGGGCCGGGGGGCAGGACGGCTGAGTCGTTCTAGGTAGAGACCGGGGCAAAGAGGGGGTCTCTGCACCCCCAAAGCCCAGGCAGGTAACATGCCCGGGAAACAGCCCGTGAGCAGCAGCCAGAATCCGTCAGAAATCCCAAAGCTCAGAGCGGGAAAGGCGCACGTGCAAGGCTTCCTTCCACTGGCGAGGTCAAGGTCTCAGAGCCGAGACTGCGCTGTTCCAGGCAGGCATTCCGATATATCCATTTCAGCGAATACAGGCGTCCTTTCCAGCCCGTGGATCTCTGTGTTTCTGTCTTGTTGTGTGATAGGGGCTCACATTTCGTTTACTCCGTAAGTCAGTAAAAACCGGCGTGGCCAAAAGCCGGGTTGGTTCTTTGGCTCTGGTGAGCCTTAATCTAATTCATCCATGGCCACCCTGAGATGGCTGAAGTCAGAGCATTCTGGGCAATGATCTGCAACAACTGTCAACAGCAAACCTTTTTAGGATAATGAGGCTCGCAGCAGGTCAGCTCGGCTTGGCCACGAATGCAGCCTGGTGCCCACGGGTTCACCCACTCAACACGACCACCGGCTCCGTCTTCCCCACGGGGCCGGGACAGGGACGCAGAAAGCCCGCTAGTCCGTTAACACAGGCAGGAAAAGCACACGCACCTCTGAGGTTGCCGGAACCATTCTTTATTGTTTTTTAAAGAGCAACAGTGGATGCTTTGCTGCTGAGGAAAGCAACTACCAGTCTCCAGATCTTTTTTATGACTTGGGAGGATTTTTCTTCTGCGTGCGTTTCAGACGTACCTTCTGGTTTTCCTGCGTTTGGCTCATGCCGGCGGGCTGCTCACGGAAAGGCCTCGTGACTCGGTGCCAGCTCTGAAGAACACAGTCCGTCATTGCGACGGGTTCGGAGTGGATGACTGATGGATGGAGTAACTTTATCGCTTCTCCCGTTTTTTACCGTTAGCAAACGGGAGAAATCCCGCGTGAGACAAGCACCCTCCCGACGGCCTCCCACCCGCCCCCACCTCAGCAATCCTTTTAAAATGACGAAACCGGCCGCCGAGAGGGATGGCTCGTCCGTGGCCCGGGTGGCAGGACTGGCAGGGCTCACGCTCTGCCGACGGGGCAGAAACGGTTGAGCTGAGTGGCTGTCTGTTTCCGAGATCTCAACAGTGAGAATTTTGTTTGGCATCATTTTTTCTTCCCATGTGATGCTTGTCCCCCGGTGTGAGACAAGGCGCATCGGGGGGTCTCCAGGAGGGGTCACTAGGACGCGGTTTGTTCAGGGGCTCCCCCTCCCTCCCAGGTTGTCTCGGACCCAGATCAGGAAAGCAGCCTCCCTGACTGCTGGGACCCGTGTCCTCTCCAAATAACATGCTGGCCACGACCCGACAGCGTTCACGGTGTCTCTGTCCCCGGGACCCTGCCCGAAGCTGGTTTGCGGGCCGACGAGGGCAGACCGCCCAGGAAACTGGGAGGCTGGAGAGCAGCGTGCTAAGTAGGGGTGGGCCAGCTGTGGTGAGAGGATGAGGTTCAAGGGACAAAGCCTGTCCCCAAAGGTGTCTGCCCGGACATCTCCCCGGGGCCACGTCTTCCTCCCCGTGGAAAGGCGCAGGGGAGGTCAGCCAGGTCCCAGCCTGTCGTGTCTCTGGGTCAGTTTCCGGGGGCCACCAAAAAAAGTGCCGCAGACGCGCGGTCTTAAACAACAGAGAGCTGTTTTCTCACGGTTCTGGATGCTAAACCAGGGCTGGTTCCTTCTGGAGGCTCCGAGAAGAGTCCATTCCGTGCCTCTTGTGCAGCTTCTGGTGGTCCCCGGCAACCCTCAGCTTTGGCTCACGAATGCATCACTTCCATTCAAAGACCCTTCTCCCTCTGCCTCGGTGTGTGCCTGCACCTCCAAAGAGCCTCTGTCCAAGGACACTGGTCATATTAGATTCGGGGCCCACCCTGCTCCACTATGACCTCATCCTAACTATTTATGTCTGCAAAGACCCTGTTTCTAAACAAGGTCACATCCTGAGGTTCCGGAGGACATGAGTTTGGTGTGTGTGGGGGGGGGGCTGGAGCTGGCGAATTAAATTAAGAATGTGCAGATTATGGCCCAGGGTCAGCAGGAAGCCCCCTCAGCATCTAAGCTCCCACTGTGGGGAAGTGAAAACCATGGGGTCCTTTTCTGATTGAAGGGCAATGTCCACACACCCACACAAAGGAAGTAAAGTCACAAGATTTATTACTGACACATCCCAGAAACGGGGGCGGGGAGAAGGTTCGCAGTGAGCCAGGGGAAGGGGGGGTCCTCTGTCCCAGGTCCCAGGTGGGGAGGATAGTAGACAGCAGGGTAGCAAACGCTTATTACTTGTCAGGTGATTGGGGCAGAGGTCACGAATATTCATGGGCGAAACTCTAAGTGGTTATTTTATTTTTTTAATGTTTATTTATTTTGAGAGAGAGAGACAGCACACAGAGAGAGCACAAGCAGGGGAGGGGCAGAGAGAGAGAGTCCCAAGCAGGCTCTGTGCTCTCAGCTCAGAGACCAACTCGGGACTTGAACTCACGAACCATGAGATCACTACCTGAGCCAAAATCAAGAGTCGGTTGCTTAACCGACTGAGCCACCCTGGCGCCCCAGATAAGCTGTTTCAAAAGCTGCCCCAGGACGATGAGAAAGAATGAAATCATGCCATTTGCAGCAACGTGGATGGAACCGGAGGGTAATATGCAAAGTGAAATAAATCAGTCAGAGAAGGACAGATATATGTTTTCACTCATATGTGAATCTTGAGAAACTTAACAGAAGACCATGGGGGAGGGGAAGGGGGAAAAAGTTACAGAGAGGGAGGGAGGCAAACCTTAAGAGACTCTTAAACACAGAGAACAAACTGAGGGTTGATGGGGGGTGGGGGAGAGGGGAAAGTGGGGGATGGGCATTGAGGAGAACACCTGTTGGGATGAGCACGGGGTGTTGTATGGAAGCCAATTTGACAATAAATTATATTTTAAAAAAAAAAAAAAGGTGCCCCGGAGAAAGCAAAGTGGGAACTTGGGGCAGAAATCCTAAGCTCAGGCCCTTACCGACACGTCCAGACTCAAGAGTGTGAGCAGGGCCGTCCTGCTATAAAATGTCAGGGCAGCAACTCCAAACTGCTGTTGTCTCATCACAGGGGACACCTGTCAGCCCACCCAGTCTCTGCAGGGAACGTGGCTGGTGGCATATTGCATCTCCCACCAGCACGGTGGCTGTTGTTGGCATAAGGAAACAAGCAGAGAGAGCGGGGCCGGGACCTCTGAACAGGTCACCCAGAACTGGAGAAGGCCAGATAAGGACCGAGTCCTATAGAAGGGAGGTGGCAAGAACCAGGTGGGAGCAGATGATCCAGGGACGATGTTGGAGAAGAGACTGGAAATGGGGACAGCTGTGTATAAAGGGCAGCGATGGGACAAGCACTAGGCACCTAATGCCATGGACCCAGCTTTCCAGGGACCACTTGAGAAGTCCCAGCAAGGGGGAGGTGAGGCTACCCCTTCTTTGCTCTCTCTGGACGGGATGACTCTTAGCAAACTCACCTTAGGGTGAGTTGAGGGTACCCTCAACTGGCAATGATTAAAGCTCTGCCTCGAGGTGCTTTGAGTAGTCTAACCGCAAAACCAAGTTTATAAACGTCTCTATCTACTTACCACCCAGTGAAGAGAGAGTTTCTTCTACCTTTCGGGTCCCAGTAAGAGGCACTAAGCTGCTGTTGGGGTGACAGTGGCCAAGCCTCCCGATGCAAAGGCAGCATGTCTCCTCTCTCTCAAGGTCACCTGTAAAACACTCAATACATCTTCAAAAGAAAATTACTTTTAAGTCACTGAAATTTACATAGAGGTTGGGACCATCTGGTGCTTGGGGGAATTTAGAAAGGCAGTGTCTTTAAATGAATCAGAGTCCCAAAAGCCAGCCTTCAATGACGAAGCTCGTTCATTCTTTCAGCCGCTCATCATCTACGGGCCAGGCGGCGTTCTGGATGCCGGGGACAGAGCAGTGAGCCGTGCAGGCGGGGGTCTTATTGTAGCTTTTGGTCCGGGGGAGAGAGGGATGCTAGTGAATGAGAAACGCGCATGGGCGTCAGAGAGCCATGCTCAGGGCAAAGTGAAGCAGGGGGAGGAAGGGAGTATGTGCGCGCCATGAGGCCAGGGAAGGGTGGTAGGTGGGAAGCCGGCCAGCGAACTCCCTGGGGTGACACTTGACGAAAGACCCAAAAGGGGAGAGAGAGCTCACTGAGTGGAGTCCAACCGTGGCTTCAGCATGCTTACCTGGGGCAGGTGACTCCCTCCCGCGACGGCGAGAGCCTACGGCCCCACCCACTGTGTGTTTATGAGCAGTCGTGAGGTTGGCTGGAGTCTTGGAGAACGGCCACCCCCCCTCCCCCGCCCCCACGCCCTGCTCAGCCTTGCGCTTGGTTCGACCACCAGACGCCACGCCCACGCCACCTGCCCTTCCTCTGGGAAACATTCTGGAGGAGTCGGTCTCTGTAGAAAGAGAATGAAAGAAAAATGTCCTCCAGGGTCTCTGTGGGGGTCTCCTGGGGAGGCCCGCACACCTGCCAGCGGGCTCTCCGGCTCCAGCCGGGGCCTCTGCGTCTCCAGGGCGGCTCGTCTTACCCAGGAGCCCACACATTACTTCTACTCATCAATTCACTTTTCAACACCAAATATATCTTTCTCATTTTGCAGCATTTTCTTACACCTCTACCACTTTTGGCTTCAACAAGAATTCTTGGTAGCTGAGAGATAGTGTGTGTGTGTGTGTGTGTGTGTGTGTGTGTGTGTGTAATGAACACCTGAACGAATATAAAAATCTGGCTTGAAGCAAACACCCTTTCTTCTGGTCTCCATTTCTGCTCTTGCTGACAGAAACTGTGGCAAGATGGACAAGTTAAAAAAAAAGACTCCAAGAATTAATCATCTAGGCCTGGTGACACATGATCAAGTGGGAATCCCATTCCAGAGACATTTATCAAGCACCTTGATAATTGAGGCATTGTGCACGGCTTAGGGATTAAAAGGAAGAAAAAAGTCTTGCTCTTGGGGGCCCACAACCTGGTTCGGTACCAGACATAACAAGGGCACAATTGCCATTGCTTAGCAACTGGAACGTGCCCAGGGCATTATGGGAGCCCAGGAGGGGGCATCCAATGCAGTCTGGGGTCACTGTAGTCAGGGTGGGCCTTGCTTTTGTAGAGAGGAGAATCCCTCACCCCTCTCAGGTGTCAACCTGGAAGGCGGTTTTTTGTTTGCCCCTATCACCCGGGAGGATCTCCTAGCTCCCCCACTCCTGAGCCCCCACCACCTGCTGACCAACCTCAGGAGGTAATTAATTCATAACCGGAGCATCGGTGAGGTCTGTCTTGCCCATCGGGACCAGCTGGGAGAGGGGACAAACGGAAGAAGCTAAGGTGTGGTCAGGGTACCTATCCAGGCGTGCCCTCTGGCAGAGGCCAGACCCGGCCACACACTGACCCCACCCCTGGCAAAGTCACAGAAGGTCCCGAGCTGCCCAGGCCCACTTCTTCCACATCTTGGAGGCCCCTCCGCTCTGCCCACCTCGTCTGCTCTTCCAGGAGTGACTTTACACGTTTTTAGCGGCACACAATTCTGGCGCAGGGCCATTTCTGTTAACTCATTTTGTCACTTGGTCAACAGATAACTTGTCGAATTCCAAGTATGTGCCAGATGCTGCTCTGGAATCAGGCCCACACACCGGTCTCAGACCCTGCTCCCACGGAGCTTACAGACCTGCAGAAAGACAGACATTTATCACATAATTGCACACACAGTATGAAGATGCATCCCTTCAAGTGCTAGGAGAGAGAGGTCCCAGGACCGGACAGCCTGTAAGGAAGGGACTTGACCTCCTAGGGGAGTCGGTGAGTGCTCTCTGGCGAAGATCAGCAAACATTAACTAGGACAGAGAGGAAGGAAGAGCGGGCCTGGTAGAAGGAACCGCATGTTCAAAGGCCCTGTGGTGGAGGGCAACCTGGCAACTATGAGGGACTAACAGAAGGTCCTGGGAGCTGGAGTTGAGAGGCCAGTGGGAGCATAGAGGATGAGGAGAACACAGAGGTCAGGGGGGCCTTCGAGCCCCCAGCACAGCAGCCTCTTCCCTGGACCTGTTGAAGAATTGGAAAAGAACTTGGAAAGAAGCCAGGGGCTCACCTCTCTTCTGTCACCATTTACAGCCCATCGTAGCTATCTCCTCTGGAAGATCAGGCGGAGGGCACGCGACTTCCCTGGGGTTCATGGCTACTAGCCGTCGGGGCAAGGACTCAATGTCAGGGCTGGGGGCTGCTCCCCCCGCCCCGCACTGTGACGGGTTAGGCTGCACGTCACCCCCACGCCTCGCTGCCTGGCCCTGGGAGACCCGCTACCCGAGCTGAGGGCTCATTAGCGTCAGAGGCTTGGCATGGGGACCATCTCATTTAACTTCACTCTCCCACAATTGATCCATCATGCCGGGACTAGACGGCCGCCCCTCCACGTGTTTCTGATTCCCTTAATGGCCCCCGCGCTCTGTGAGCCCCAGTCGGTGTCTGACAGGCTCACGGTGCTCTGGAAAGCCCTTTGGAAGGTTCTTTCTGGTCTCCTTACACAACCATTTTAAAAGCTTTTCTTTTCTTAATAAGAATTTTGGGTTTTCCGACCCTTTGAAAACAGTCGGGTATTCCACGATATTCAAATGTACTCTCTCAAGTAGGTAAGACACGTATACGTTATAAAATATAAAAGACACCAAGGGAAATGTGGTGAAAAGGAAGTATCCCACCCCCGCCCCAGTCCCCCAGCTCCCCTCCCCAGACACCCACTAGTGAGCAGTTTCTTACGGTGTTCTGGCATGTGGTACCCAAATGTACCATAAACCACCAAACCTATGGTTTTTAGAACACTTTTCAACTTGAAAATGCCAGTTTTTGCTTTATTCAAACTCAGCTCCCTAGCAACTTTTTAGCTCGGAAAATACTCCTTTTCATTTAGTGTGAGATTTCTTCCCCTTGGTACTTTTGCCCTTTGGGGCCGACCACGCTTTGCTGTGAGGGCCGCCCTGTGTTCCGTAAGACATTGGGCGGCACCCCCGGTTCTACACACTAGATGTCAACGCAGCACCACCCTCCACCCAGTTACGACAACCAAAAATGTCCCCAGATATTGCCAAATGTCCTCAGGCTGGAACAGGCAACACCCCCTCCAGATGAGAACTACGGACTTGTTGCGGTTAGGGACAACGCACTCTCCGTCTCTGAAGAAAAAGGGTCTGGGGGACTTGCAAAGACTCAGCACGCCAATAAGAGTAAACACAAACATTAAAGATCAACTCTAAGTTGAAAATTATTGAAGCTTGGTGATGGATACGGGAGGGTGCCTTACGGCACACTTGTTACACCCCGTGTGTTTGAAGGTTTTTTTTTCCTAATAACGAAGATAAATGTTTACATGATGTTTAAAATTACTCATCACAAAAACGATTGATGAGTAAGTTGAGGCAAGTACGGCAGAGGGGAAGGAAAGCAACGGCAGTAATTAGAAGCTGAACATAAAGTACAACGTGTGCCTACGATCTCGTCTCTGTTGCTGGGAGGGGATTGGAATCTGAGATTCGTACAGTCGACCCAAAGGTAGAGCGTGCTCAGTTAGAAGCGCCAGTGGCGAGGGATAAAAAATAAGCCAGTGGCTCAAAGCAAGCAAAGTTCTTCCAAGGAATGAAAGAAATAGTCTGGGGCAACTGTCCTGACACAAAATCGGCAGATACACGTTCCTTGAGCTCCTCTGGAAATGCTGAATCAGAGTCTAGCCCGGGGCCTGAGAATTTGTGCTCTTGATGAGTATTCTTTAGAGGCCAGTCAATAAGGCAAGAATAGCACGCGGTTTTAGTGAAAGTAATTCTGCAAAGAATGAAAACAATGCCCTCCCATATACAGGTCTCGGAACATCTGGATTCATCCAAGAATAAACTTCAGAGCGGCCACAGGACGGACAGCCTCAGAAATATTATTTCTCTCCAAATTTTAGACAGTCCAAGGTTATAACCTCTATTTCCTGGAAGGCAGCTGCTCAGGGGAACCCATTTAGGCTGGCCCCACTGGCTCTAGCAGCTGGAGGGAGGGCTCAAGGCTTCCTGGAAAAACTTCCCATCCCCAGAAGAGCTCGCGGTACCCCTCCCCCACTCGGGCTCCCAGCAGGGCTGGCTGACCTCTCTGGAGGATGCTCCGGCAGCAAGAAACCCCGCCTTTAAAATTTCAAAGTTTCAGGCCAGGATCATTGTAACCGGGAAGGAAATCGTTCAACTGTTCACTGAAAAGATAAAAACATCACAATAAAGTACCAACGGAACCCTCAGCTTCTGGAATATACCTTCCCATTGATATCTAGTCAAACACATAGTAGAGGCAGATAGGAACGTAGTTTTAAATACTTTGGCCTATTTTTTCTGAATATTTCAGAGACGAAAAAAAAAAAAGGAGACTGAATGATCCAAATCCTTGAAGACTTGGGCAACTTTAAGAGAAACGTGGACACAAGATGCCCATCTACTTAGCAGACCTGCAGTGCTGTGCCCACCTGTGAGCTCTTGAAGGTGGTACATTTGATGGTTGTCTCTGATCTTCTGGAAGGATAAGGATTCTTCTGGGCTCCAAACATACTGCATTTATACCTGATACTGGGGTGCAATACCTAATTTCTGATGAAGAATCATGTGTGACAAGCAGCCCCAAAGACTTGGGGACCTAAAGATTGAAGGCTCTTGGGGTGCCTGGATGGTTCAGTCAGTTAAGCATCAGACTTCAGCTCATGATCTCATGGTTCATGGGTTTGAGCCCCAAGTCGGGCTCTGTGCTGACAGCACAGAGCCTGGAGCCTGCTTCGGGTTCTGTGTCTCCCTCTCTTTCTGCCCCTCCCCAGCTTGTACTCTGTCTCTGTCTCTCTCTCTCTCAAAAAATAAATAAATATTAAAAAAATAAAGATTGGAGGCTCTTTACCCAACGTAAGAATGACTCCCTGCATGTACTTATTACCTCATTTCTACCCATTCAGCCTTAAAACTCCAACGCTCTTTAAAATACTGCATTTGAGGGGTGCCTGGGTGGCTCAGTCAGTTGAGCGTCCAACTCTCAGGTCATGGCTCAGGTCATGGGATTGAGCCCCACATCGAATCGTGGGATCGAGCCATACTGAGCACAGAACCCACTTAAGATTCTCTCTCTCTCTCTCTCTCTCTCTCTCTCTCTCTCTCTCTCCCTCCCTCTTCCCTTCACCCCTGCTCAAATGCTCTCTCTCTCTCTCTCTCAAAAGTCAATTACTTAATTTAAAAAGAAAATAAAATACTGCATTTGAATCTCTACTTGTTAAAAATCAATTCTTAAGCCTCCAAAACCTGAGTAACCCCAATCACGGACAAAGTACCGAAGGTGATGGAGAGTAAAGAGAGACATAGCAGGAGAGAGGGACCCTGACTGACTCCTGCCACGCTCTCAGAGGTTTAAGAAATGCCTCAAACCCCTGGGCCCCTTGAATGGGTTTGAGGCTAGAGAGTCATTTACTTTTCAATTACCAGAGGTCATGCAAATTTTTCTGCCGGCTATCCCCAACCCTACAGGCTGGCCTGATATTTGCAATGCCTCCAGCAAGCAAAATGGGACCCGTTGCAGTAGCTGGGACTAATAGCAGAGAGCATTGTGGTTTTGCTATTAAGTTACTCTCAGCAATTAGTAAATTTATTGTCCTAATTGTTTCCACATGGCTGCTCTGTGCACATGTCTTGCCTCGAAGATGCCCTTACAGTCTTGCCCCTGTCATCATATTTCAGCATGATCGCTGCCCATCTCTCCAAACTGTCCAACCCCATCAAAAGCTGATTTGCAGTCAGGTCAGCAGGAAGGAGGAGTAAGAGTTCATTCCAAAGTCCACGGCATATTTGGATAAAACGCAGAGAAACTATTTCGTTGCGGCTCTTTGGGGGTCTGAGAATGTACTTCAGAGGGAGACGATCGCTAGCTGCCTGTGGCTAATGCACAGCAAAGTCCAAATTCTCCCCAGCCTCGAATCTGCTGCCCTTTCAAATCCCAACTCCAATCCTCCACGGAAACTGTCAGGTGGTGGGGGTGGGAATGGCTTTCTGGGGCCTGGGAGAACTTTGTTCTAGGCTCAGTGGCTGAGTGAGATTTTGAGGGTGCACAGACTCCAGCCAGACCTGCCTACGGATGGGGTCAGGATGCCCCTGGTTCTACATTCAGGGCCTTGATTCCCTGGCACCCTCTGCCAGAGAAAGGTCACTGTCCTTGGCATTGCCATCCTCAAAAATTGAGGTGGATGGCCGCAGAGTGGGGTGTTGGGTGGGGACTGTCCGGGACATGATGTGTGTAACAGTGGCTCCTGGAGGGAACCCATCACCCTCCGGGCTGGCAGGCAGCACCCTTGTAATGGAAACCTGGTTGGCAGGAGCCGGGAGCTGGTGTCACTCCTGTGTTCTCGAGTGTCACCCGCTCGGGCCCCAAACTGAAACCCAGCCAGAGCAGGTACAGCCTAGCATCACAGGTGGAATCAGTGACACAGGCCCCCAGCTCCAGGCAGCTGGCGGATATTTGTGTGACTCACCTAGCAAATGGCCCCTATAATCACGCATTCTTTTGCCGCTTTAAGAATCAACTAGAAATCTAGGCAAGAAAGCAGGAGATGTAATGAGGTGGCCCTTTCCTTTTCAGAGCTTTAATGCATATTAGGTTATCTCGGCCTCACCTCACATTTGGGAAGGAGAGAGAAACCATACATAGATAATTTATAAAGTCTATATAATATATGAAACTATGTATGTGTATAAATCATAGCTTAGCATTTCAGAATGGGGGTTCAAGTCCCGGCTGGATGATTCACTAGCTCCGGGGCCTTGGGATCCACTCAGTTTCCTTAGATCATCGTCATAATTGCATAAAGCGAAAGTGTTAAAGCACTTACTCTGGTACCAAATGCAAGCTAAGTGCCTAGTACATACTGTCATCAAATAACACTAAATTACAGTAAGGATCTAAGAATTGCTAGGACAGGGCTGCATCTCCTGAGCATCTAGAAAACTCCAATATTCTTTTATGGGCAATTGCTCTTATCATCCCCCCCCCCCAACTATGTTATTTCTGTGTTGTCTGCTCCCCACCCACCCAAATGGAGGCTCCATGAAAGCAGGGACTCGTTCACGCGCTGCCGTGGCCTCCCGCCTCCCCTCTTACACAGAGCTGGCACATAATAAATGCTCAATAAATGTCTGTTGGAAAAAAATGAACGGCAAAGGGCAGAGATATGCGGGAGCAGCTGGTTGCTCTCCTGGCTCCTTCGTGGAAGTTGGGGTTCCTTCCACCCCAGATGGCACCCCCCCCCCAGCCCCAGCAGATGGGTCCCTCCGCCCTCCCCGGGGGATCTGGGGTGTGTTGCAGCCTGCCGGGGTTTTCACATTTCTCCTGCCAGGCGGGAGAGGAACCTCGCCAGGCTGTGCTAATTAATCGTGTTTTATGCACACACATTTGAACCTGAAATGGAGAATGCAAATGTATTCCCAGCCAGAAGGCCATGCATTTCGCGCGTGCCGGCACAGAGGTCGGCTCCCAGGAGGGGAGGACTCCCCAGGGTAGCGGCAGGGGCAGCCGCGGGGCGGCGTGGGCTGCGCGAGGGCGGGCACCTGCCGCGGTAATTCCACCCAGCTGCGGCGTCAATTATTCATCCCGCGCCGCGCGCACGGCCACCGGCCACCTGCGGGCCGCTGTGCTCCCAGCACCGGGGGGGCCCCCCACGGCTACCCGCCCCCCAGGACGGAAAGGGGCGCCGCGGTGCTCCAGCCACAGACCCATGAGCGGCCATGAGCCGCTGTGAAGACGCCCGGGAGGGGTGAGTTCGGGGGTGCCCCTGGGCGTGGCCATCCGGGCACTTCCCGGGTGCCTCCACTTCAGCCCGCGGGGCGTTCTTCTTAGCGACACTTGGAGTGGAATCCGGTTCAGGCCCACCCTGAGGGGCTTCCAGCGCCCGGGGTCCCCGGTAGGCGGGTTGTGATGTAAGAGGGCTCTGCGTGGCGGTCTGTCACAGGAGGGTCCGCTGATCAGAGGACAGACACAAAGGAGCTCGTGGGTCTTTATTGTCATTGTGACATCAGAGAGGTCTGGAAACTGTTGTGCGAGGTTTGTTTTTCCGGAGGCAGGTGAAGTCCGAATTTTCCAGGCAGGGCCAGGGAGGGTGGGCATGCGTGAAGTTTATGAAAATGTGTTAGAATGCCTGCAACTCACTCTCAAATGGTACACACACACACACACACACACACACACACACACGGAAAGAATCACAAAAGAGATGTACATAAGACAAAACGTGGAAGTCAGTGGATACCAAGAGAGGCAGCACAATGGCACTATTAAAAATAAAACCAGGGGCACCTGGGTGGCTGGGTCCGTTAAGCATCGGACTTCGGCTCAGGCCATGATCTCATGGTTCCTGAGTTCGAGCCCCGCATCAGGCTCTGTGCTGACTGCTCAGAGCTTGGAGCCTCTTCAGATTCTGTGTCTTTCTCTCTCTCTCTATGTGTGTGTTTATACATATACATGTAAATATACCTAATTACAAATTGATTTGCTCTTGAAAGGAAACAAACGGGGTATGGTTGATTGGTGGCAGACACCGGGCAGCGGGACCCTCCGAAATCCTGTCCCTTTTGCATCACGTACAGGTGGGAGGGGGCAGTGGTTGAGGTAGAGAGTCTCTGAGGAAGCACTGGGGATCAAGTGCCAGAGGAGGGAAGAAGGGAGGCAGCTCTGGGAGAGGTGGGGGAGGAGAGCACAGGTGCAGAGGCCGCAGGAGGTGGGCCAGGGTGGGTAGGAGGAGAACGACTCAAGACGTGTCTGTGATGATGTGTCTGCCCCTCCCTCGCTCACACTCTGTCTCTCAAAAATAAATAAAGATTAAAAAAATGTTTTTTAAATAAAACCAAAGAGGGGCACCTAGGTGGCTCGGTAGGTTAAACAACTGAGCTGACAGCTCAGAGCATAGAGCCTGCTTCAAATTCTGTGTCTCCCTCTGTCTCTGTGCCCTTCCCTCGCTTGTGCTCTCTCTCTCATTAAAAAAAAATTTTTTAATAAAAAAATTAAAAAAAATTAAAACAAAACCAAAGAAAGAAAAAGACCTGTGACCTTGACCAATGTCCCTGATGGCCCATTCTCCTGGGCATTTGGGCTTTTTTCGGGTTTTATATAGAAGGCCTTTCTTTGTACTTTATATTACATTATCATTGACAAAACTTTTTGTCATATTGATCACTGGCCCTTAGAGAAGCTATGTAGCAATAAAAATTCTTTTAAAGTACAGAATGAGGATAGTTTTGTTTCTCCACATAAGCCAGCATGCTTCCTGTTATTAGACAATGAACTCTATAAAACTCATCTTCCCCTTTTTGCTTTGGCTGCTGGGAAGCTCAGAGTCAAGTTTGTTGTTGTTGTTTGCTTGCAATTGTAATAAGTTCTTGCAGAATGAGGACTAGGATATGATTATTTCCATCCTTCTGTTACTTGGCTCTTGTGCTCTCTCTCTCTCACACACACACACATGCACGCACACCTTTTCAATAGTTTTCTTGTATCTGTGACTTCTATTGCAAGACCTTTCAAATCATCTTTGTAAAAAATGTGGCCAAGCTAACTGTGCAGAATTTGATACATGGTGAACCCTCAACAAGTAAGGGAGGCACGGCCATTTGCTTACACCAGAAATCTAGAAGTCACCCTTCTCAACCCTCACATGCAACCCATTAGCAAAGCCTGCCTGCCAATTCCATCCACTTCCCACTTACTCCCCAATGACTGTCCTAGTTAAGGAATGTAGGAGTCACTCAAACTACAGCAGTAGCTTCTGCTCTTGCCCACGTGCAGTCTACTTGCTGCAGGGCGGGGTTTTAAAACCTACGGCACCTACGGCACGCCTATGTCTATGCACTGCTTAACATTATTCAGTGGCCTCCTACCCACTTAGAATAACCCAGATCTGCTGATTGCCACCCACAGGGTCTGGCCCCGGGTCATCACAGACACCGTCTTGAGTCCTTCTCCTCCTACCCACCCTGGCCCACCTCCTGCGGCCTCTGCACCTGTGCTCTCCTCCCCCGCCTCTCCCGGAGCTGCCTCCCTTCTTCCCTCCTCTGGCACTTGATCCCCAGTGCTTCCTCAGAGACTCTCTACCTCAACCACTGCCCCCTCCCACCTGTATGTGATGCAAAAGGGACAGGATTTCGGAGGGTCCCGCTGCCCGGTGTCTGCCACCAATCAACCATACCCCGTTTGTTTCCTTTCAAGAGCAAATCAATTTGTAATTAGGTATATTTACATGTATACACACACATATATTTGTTTGCTTGCTTGTTTCGTTGTTTGTGTCTCCCAGTAGACCTTAGACATCATGAATGCGAGACCCTTGTCTGATTTATTCACAAATGTGAGTTCTCATCTGGCACAGTGCCTGGAACGTAACAGGTGCTCATTAACTGTTCTCGAATGAGGGAAGAAATGATTCGAAGCTCGTTCTCGGCATCCCTTAAATTGATGTGAGCAGCCACAGAGCCTCTCTAGCCAACAGTTTGGAGGGGGGCAGTGTAGGATGCGTGGCTCCGAATTCACGGCTAGAAGCGTGGGTCACAGCGTCACTGGTCAGGCACAGGTGAGGAGCATGCGCCGTGTGGTGGGTGGAGCCAGGGGGGAGGAGCCTGGGACTTGGGCAGCCTTCGAGGTGGTGCTGGTGGTCAGGGATAAGGGCTTGCGGCTGCTTTCATTTGTGTCTATATTCGGGTGTGGGTGATCTGCATAGTCGGGGGGGCGGTCCATGAACGTCTTGGCGGTGGCTACGTGGCGTATATACGTTGAACGTGCCCTTGAAAACTATGGAAATAAGCAGGTGTTGATAGTGGTGGCGTCATTTGGAGCTACAGCACCCTGATTCCGGTGCACGCGTCTTGTGGGACCATTTAGAGGCAGCTAAATTTAGGTGCTCCATGTGAGTTGGCGCGCAAAGCATGGAGGGAATGTGGTCTCTTTCCTAACTGTGGTGGCCATTGGGCACCACCACCCTCCGAAATCCTATCCCTTCCTGCCATGCTGCTCCAAACACATCCTTCACCCGTGACAGTAAATTTGTAGCACTTTCCCTTTCTTGCCAAGTTTTTCTGTTTCTTGAACCCTAACGTTTATCCCAACCGTTTAAGCTTGGGGTACCCCTTGGCGGGGGGGGGGGGGGGTTCCAAAAATGATTTGCCATCAGGTCTAATATATCTTTGGATCTATGCTGTAAGTGTTGGGATTTTGTATAACTCTGCCCAACCTACTGTGAAGATTTTCAAACACACAGCCAATAGCAAAGAATGCTACGATGAACAAGTGGAGACTAGCCCCGTGATCTAGCAATTACGCATGTTGCCATATTGGCTCTCTCTTTGCATGTATGTATTATATATGTGTATATGCACACATTTGTTTTGCGTATCCATTTAAAAGTAAACTGTAGGGGGTGCCTGGGTGGTTCATTTGGTTAGGCGCCCAACTTCGACTTCCGCTCAGGTCATGATCTCACCGTTTGTGGGGTGGAGTCCTGCTTCGGGCTCTCTGCTGTCAGCACAGAGCTCGATTCAGATTCTGTTGTCCCCCTCTCTGTCTGCCCCTCCCCTGCTCGAATGCTCTCTCAAAAATAGATAAACATTTAAAAAATAAAATAAAAGTAAACTGAAAACAATCATGACACTTCACAGGAAATATTTCATCATCCCAAGGACGTTCTCCTGTATATCCACAATACCCTTATTGTATCTATTAACATTAACTTTACTTTAACATCATCTTACCATCCAGCTGATGTTCAAATTATCCCAATTGCTTCAAAGTCTCTTCTATAGCTGGAGGGTTTTTGTTTGTTTGTTTGTTTTTCCCCTTGAACCAAGATCCAATTAAAGGTCACCGTGAAGGTTGTTGTGACTATTTATCTCCTTCAATCCAGAACAATCTCCAAGACTTTTCGTTACGGTTTTGACTTGGGAACTGTCCAACCCAGTTGTCTGATAGAAAGCCCCGTGTTCTGTATTTGTCCTGGCTGTGGATTTGTTTCTGGTTAAGCAGCATTAGCAACTTTGCTTAATGTACAAACCCGTGCCTCTGCCAATGATCAATTTCCTCAAGATATGGTACTGTGTGGGTTTATTTACAAAGTGTCTATGCTTAAAAAGTATTTAAGGTAGTTTACAATAGAATAGAAAGTCTGTTGAATAAAAGAGAAAATGTTTTTTTTTACCATGCAGGAAGATGGCAGATGGGTTGGAAGAGGCAAACATATTGTAAACACACATTAGGGGTGCCTGGGTAGCTCAGTAGGTTGAGCATCCAGGACTCTTGATTTCGGCTCAGGTCATGATCTCACAGTTCATGGGATTGAGCCCCGTGTCCAGCTCTGTGCTGATAGCACAGAGCCTGCTTGGGATTCTCTCTCTCCCTCTCTCTCTGCCCCTCCCCTGCTCGCACATGCACGTGCTCTCTCTCTCTCTTAAGATAAATAAATAAACTTAAAAACACCACATTAATGTGGTTAGTGTAACCTAACCATGAGATTTGATGTTGAGTTTTCTGGCTGCCAAAGCAAAAATGAAAAAAAAAAAAAAAAAAAAAGCCAAAAAGTCATCTTCAGGAAA
Source organism: Panthera leo (assembly GCF_018350215.1). NCBI lineage: Eukaryota > Metazoa > Chordata > Mammalia > Carnivora > Felidae > Panthera > Panthera leo. The sequence goes on from NC_056687.1 coordinate 8,922,717, forward strand.
TATGAGCTTTACCCATAGTAGATTGTAAACAATAATTCGTCCAGGGGATCCTTAGACAAATGATATCAAAGAAAATAATGAGTAGCATCTTTAACAGCTTCATCAGTGATTCAGGAACCTTCTTCCTTGAGCTGCTTCTGTAATACACAAGGTCAATGCCAAGGACACAACATTAAAATGTAATGCAGTGAAGTTGTTTTTTTTTTTTAATGAGTCCAGTCTAGGTAAGTTGATTTCTTGATACAAGGAGAGAACTGGCGTGCCCTGAGGACGGATAGACAATAGACCACCTGGCCTTGGCTCTTGTCCTCAATCCCCCCCTGTGGACACCAACTCCCCTGGCCAGGTCCCCAGGAGCGGGCAAGTCCCCACTGGACCCTGGGGATAGAGACAGAACGAGTGCAAGGCTGGCCCCAGAGATGAAGCTGAGAGAACCTGAGCCCTGGACTCCCAGCACAGACAGCCCCCCACCCCTGCTCCTGTCCCACTACCTCTGTGCAAAGGTAGCCGCACCTGAACTTGCAAGCCCTACCAAGATTTTCTGATGATTTTTTTTTTTGTCTGTACAAGTGCCGAACCCAGGCTCAGAACAGCACAGCCATGCTGCTTTCCCCCTCCCCTGGAAAACACTGAGAGAAGATTCTTGAATCTTGAACGGACTCCTGTTCTCCATGAGGAGGGAGGACCTGTCTGGCTCTCTCAATGCCATCCTGCCTCCACCTCCAGGCAGGTTACCAGGGTGACTTAGCTGTAAAGTGTACTCCTTGCAATCACACAGTTCAGTATGTCCATTCAAACTTTGGAAAGAGTCTGCCAAACCCCCCCCCCCCCAGAATACATGTTCTTTCAGATAATAACTTTCAATTACATGTTATGTAAGATGTCATAGAAATTTGGGGCAATAAAGAAAAGAATCCCCCATGATCCCACCACTCCTGAAAATCAACTAAGTCACTTGCACATCGACCCTCCTGTTCTGTCAGTGGACCTGTTTATTCCCTTCTGCACTAGAACTTGGGATTATATAGGTATCTATGTTCAGACGCATACTATATGCACCTGTCCACATTTGTATTCTTTTCCAGTCTCTAAAATATTTTTTCCATATTTATAATCGTAGTTTGTATACGTCTTGTACGGTACCTTTTCTCACTTAATTTTGTGTCATGTGCTTTTTTCCGTTACTGCAGAGTCTTGAGGAAACCACTTTTTTAAAAGAGATAAGTGATTTTCCATTGGAGGGATGTGCTGCAATTTAATGAACCGCTGCCCTGTTTGTGGACAAAGCCTATTATTTCACTGCTCCTTTTCATCCTACATAAATCACACTCCTGTGGCTGTAATTCTACAGTAAGTTCAGGGCTTGCCGCGACGCTTCCTGGCTCGCAAGGGTTCGATTCTGCCGTCATCAGGGGGAAGGCGACTGCGTTTCCTCTTGCTGTGGCTGGGAAAGAGGCCGCCAGCTCATCTAAGGTTGGGTGACGGTATTAAAATGCCAAGTGTTGGGAGAGGGGTGAAGACACGGGCTGTAGCATGAATGAACCCAGAGCTGGATGCCGTTGTGACAATGGAACACCCAGGCCGGGGCAGACACGTTAGGGGCTGCTTCCGGCCTAGGGTGTCGGGCGGACGTGGCCGGGACCGCGCGGGGCTGCGAAGGAGCCTGTGTGGCATCTTGGTGGGACGGTGCTATGGTGTTTCAGCCGCCCCAGCCTCTCTGCAATGCATTTGCACCCAAAGCACGCAGTGTATTCCTAAGAAAGAGTGAGCTGAAGGACCCGTGGGTATCAGCCACGCTGGAGGATGTGGCACTATAATAAGCTGCCCGCCAGCCATATGTTTTTATCATCCTGTACTTGCCAAAGAGCTTTGAAGTTTGTGATCTTGCCCCGGGTCCCGCGGGACTTCTCTCATAACTCTTCAAGGTTGACCTTGTGTTTTTTCACACCGAGCCCCCACACCTCCCCCGGGACTCTAGTATTCCTAAAAAGTAGGGATTATGTCTTTAAAAGGATTAATTTCCATTAGTGTAACTTCCATTAATATAATACAATTTTTTTTCATTTCCACTAATAGACTTTTTTTCTCTAAAAGCATCCCTTCACCCCAGTAAACTGAACTGTCGTTATTTTTCTGCGTTCGGCTCTAGCCCTGGGCTGCAGGGGTAAGTCAGGTCTTGCCAGTTTGTTACCATGGCGTTATTTTGCTGCCCAGGATCCTGTCTATTCTCTGTCTCTGGCTTTGTCTGCCCATCAGTATTTTCCCACACTGGTACAACATACAGCTAGCCATCACTTTTAAAGGTTCTGTGATAGCCAGGAGACGGGGGGCTGGGGGGGGCTCAGGTTGCTTCACTCTCTCCTATGCGGAGCACAAAGCTGAATCCACGATTATAAACCATGAGCATCTTGAAACACGGGGTTAAGCGGGTAGTGCACTATCTCAAGAGGTGAACTGCACAGAAACTCCCTCTCAACAGCGTGGCAACAGGAGAGGCCCTTCCCCAGGCTGACTGTCCCCAACCCTCTCTGTCCAGCTGGACTCTGGCACCCCCAGTTCCTCCTTCCCACATTTGCTAAGGGAAGGTGCGGCCAGATGTGCGGTCCCGCCTGAGCTAAGCCCTGCTCGATTACCGACCAGCCCCCCCGCACCCGAATGTGTTTTCTGTAGAGTTGTTTGCTATGTTCTGGAATTTCAGACCATGCTGAATTTCCTTGTTTTATGGCTCGGAATTTCAGGAGCAGCACCACAGATGTTAAACGTGTGAGTCTCTTGGCACTAATAAAATAAACCCTAATCAAACAGGGGTGTCGTGACTCCAAGAGTTAGATAGCCCTTAATACATTGTGTCAATCACCATTACAGATGTTGCAAGTTGAGTCATTTGGTAGCATAGTAACTTTATACGGTCCCCGAGAGCCAGCTGTGAATATTTAAGGGGGAAAAAGTCCTTTTTTGTTTCTCTGCAAATATATTTCCAATCATAACTTAAATATTTTCTTTAGTCAAAATACTGATTTCTCTTTCTCACCATATTCTCCAGAGAAGCCCTTACTTTCCTTTTTTCACCTCCACCAAACTAGCTTATGTATTAGAGATCTTGCAAGACTTCGGTTAGAGCCTGGCTTTAGGAATGCTGGAAGCACCTATTTTAAGGCTAGTGTTCTATCCTCACAGGTTTAAGTACCCTCCCCCCCACCTTTGTTGTGAAGTAATAGTATTTCCTGGGGGCTCAGAAAATCCCCAGTGTTAGGATGGGGACACTGAGGTTATGTCAAGGTCACATGGTGGCACTTGGGCAGAACTTGACTCCTGACCCAGTTGCTAGTATGTTACGTTCGAGCATGTACCAGAGCTCCCCTGTGCAGTGAAAATGGCTTTTGCGGTTGGACAAATGAATTTTTTTGAAAACAAATATTTTAATGTAGTTTTCATAGCTGCCTGGAAAGCCTAAAGGCAACAATGACTTCTCCATGAATTATTTTACGTACTTCCTCCTATACCTATAAACGAAAAGACCATGAGAAACCCACATTTCCTCATTTGTAAAATAAGGGAGTTGGACCCGGTGAACCTTGCTTTTTATGGACCAGGAATTCCGTTTCTCCAGAATCCATTTGACTTTGAAATACCAAACCTAGTCAGACATAATGTAATATTCTCAAGTGCCATGTGTTCTAATGAAAAGTAAATAGATTATCGGTTACATTTAAAAATATATATATATATATATATTCTAATTACATAGGTAATACAGAATATATTCTCCTTAATTAAAAAAAGTCAAGATTACAGAAAAAAAAATTGAAGGGCACCCTGCCCCTCACCCCCATTTAATGCCCTCCTGCCCCTCCTAGAGACTATTATTGGTTTGGGGTATATGTTTAATAGACACCTTTAAAAATGCATTTACTGGGGCACCTGGGTGGCTCAGTCGGTTAAGCGTCTGACTTTGGCTCAGGTCATGACCTCACGGCTCGTGGGTTCGAGCCCCATGTCCAGCTCTGTGCTGGCAGCTCAGAGCCTGGAGCCTGCTTCGGATTCTGTCTCCCTTTCTCTCTGCCCCTCCCCTGTTGGTGCTCTCTCTCCCTGTCTCTCAAAAATCAATAAATCTTAAAACATTTAAGAGCAAAAAAAAAAAAAAATGCATTTATAGACACACACATACATATATTGTTTTTAGTGTTTTTTTTTTTTTAAATGTAATTTGTTTCACATCTTGTTTTCTCGGTCACCAGTCTGTCTCGGAGCTCTTTCTGTTTGTTTCTAGGGATGTAGCTCTTATTTCTTTATCGGGGCTGTTGGAAGATTTGCTTCTGGCCTCCCTGCTCCGGGCCTCCTCCTTGCCTCCACCAGGTGCATCGGTAACACAGCCTCCTCCCACTGTTCGAAATATTGCCCCTTTCCTAGCTGCCCCTTCCTAGCCCCGGTGGCCATCCTCCCTGCCGGAGGGCTCTCTGCCCCTCTGCCTCTGTCGGAATCCAGCCTTGTCGGCACCGTCCCTGTGATCTGCACGCGTTTCCTGTTGTTACTTGTGTCTCTATTATCGCATGCGCTTCCCTAAATTGTAGGTATCGTTAACCCAACCCTAACCTAATACATATTTTTCTACCAGACTATCTCTGTGAAGATGGGGATAGTGTTTATGTTATTGATCCGCCCAGCAACTCTGCTCAATGTCTGGCACATAATAGGTGCTCAGTAAAAGGGTGGTTGGCCTGCTTGAGGTGGGGCAAGTGAGCTTGTCAGAAGACAGTTGCACAAAGTTGAGGGCAAACAGAAGGCAGGAGTTCTGCAGAGCAGCCTAAACAGCAGGGGCCACCGCGCAGGGCGGGAGGGGGGCAAGATTGCTTCAGAGCTCCCCCAGCTCGCTTTTTCATTAGGGAGACTCAAGGCTGCTTTTTTGTTTGCGGAGCACAGTCTGTGAATGCAACGGAACCTGCAAACCAGCTTCCCACAGTGCTTCTGTTGCTGTTAAAAATCAACTAACTCTATCTATGAGGGTTTTTCTTTTCTTTTTTTTTTTTTTTAATTAAGAAAGTATTCCACATCCCTCCCAAACCTGCCTTGGAGCTACAGCCTGCTGCAAAGACTTAATCTTTAACCGAAATGGAGGGGGAAGCATAAACCAATCACGGAAATGCTAACCTTTTTAATAGTCCTATTAAAGCCCACCTCTCTGGGAGTCGGCCGGCCGCTCACGTATCTATAGGGCTGGATCCTTGGGAGACAGATTTAGCAGGCGTGCAACTTCACGTTAGCAGAGTGAGTAACTATGCATTAGGAGTTTGCTCTGCATACAGCCTTTCCCTCACTACATTTATTTCCTGTATCAGGCAATGCTATGACTTTAGACTAACAAATATAAACGAGGGATAAAGGAAAATAGGGAAAAATTTCCACCGTGGTTCATTCCTCTGAACCCCACACAAGTGACCAAGGATGATGTAAACGGGATATGAATCTGATGCCTCACCTGCAGGGGAGGAGGTGGCGATGAGATAAAGACACAAAGCGAGCCGTGCCTTCTCCCTGTGTTGGAAACCGCCATTAAATATAAGTACAGCTCGGGGAAAGTGGGTTTTTTATTTTTTGGTTGAAGCAAACCCCTTGTATGAAAAGATACATCCTTTCAAACATGATTAATATGTCTTGCCTGTAGCTTTCTGCTCAAATTATTGGTAATTCTAGTGAGGAGAAAGCATTTCTTTCTAGCCAAAACAGCCGTCTGGATGAATACAAATGAGTTTATAAAAGGCTTGAGTTACTAACGGGGTAAACTCCCGGGCAGGTGACCTTCTTTGTTTAAGTTCTGTGGCCGAATGCTGTCAGCCGCAGCCTGGCTTACGTTCTCCTTGGACTTGGTGGAGGAAGGCCACGGCAAGGTTGTAGCTCCCTCTGTAACAGGCTCTGCCTGTGCTGGAGAGGGGGGAGAGGAGGAAGGAGGAAGCCATTTCCAGAACATCTGCAGTCTCCCACACCTTCTGCTGCCTCTAACATGCAGATTATTTCATTGAGGAAAGTTGAATTGCCATCAGTCGACCTGGGGCCCCGGGTGAATCACCCATCTTCAGGGCAGGGAGCAATGCCCCCTGCAAGGATGGGACGGCTCGAGGGTCCCACGAGGGCCCCCACCCAGCTCTTTAGCTCTGCCCTCCTGTGAGAATCAGACAGGAAGAGACCTGTAGCCCAGCAGGAAGAGCAGAAGCTGGGAAGTAGCTGAGTCACCTTCTTTCTGAGAAGGGAAAACTCGGAATGTTCCAGAAAGAAGCGTTCCCTAGCACTTGGCGTCGCCAGTGTGCAGGGGTTAAAAGCTGGAAATCCGATATGTGGGTTCAAGTCTCGCTCAGACTGTAGGACTTGGGCAGATTAGTCTTCCTCTCTTGTATCACTTGTCTTTACTGGAAAAGTATGGTGATAACGGCACTTGCCCCAAAGGACAACAGAGGCAATCGAATGACTTACGCGAGGATACTCTTACCACACTGCCTGGCCCACGCTAAGGATTGAAGACGTGTTTGTTCTCACTCTGCATACTCTATTAATAATGTTATCATTCCTACTTACTCGTCTTTAACAATAATTACAGGGAGTGTTAGCCAAAAATATTTACCTCTAAGGGTGACATCAAACAGGGAAGTTGAAAACCAAGGGTGAGCTTGGTACAGTATTGACTGTATTGGGTCAAACACTGAGGGATGATAACTAATATTTCAAGAAGTAAAAATTCGAAAACAACTTTGAACAAGAATTCAGTGCGTTTCAGTAAGTCTGAACGATCCGGCTGGACTTTTTTCCAGCAATTTTGGTCACCTCAGCTCTGTATCACACCGGTGTTGGGAAAAAGGACGTCCTGGTACCAGACCAACATCGGGGTGTCTGAGAACCCCTTCTCAAACCTGACCTTAAATATCTTAAGCAGCAAAAACAAACTTTTCTTTCCCTCTAAGCAACAGAAAACAAGCAATAGAAGAAAACAATCGGAAATTAAATTTAGCTGTCCCCGTGAATGCCGTAACAGTGACGCTTCCTCTTCCTGCCAAACACCGTGTTGTTTCTCCTGTTTTTTCCCCAGAGAGTTCAGAAATGATTGCATGATAAGTCATTTATCTTCAGTGCAGGTACAACAAGGCTGTAACCACATATTACCCCAAATGGGGAATTCACATCCCATTATTTTCCATTGGTGAGTAATGGACGGGAAATGGGAAATGTCACTACAAGGCTGGCTGGCCATCTGGCCAAAGCCGCTCTATGAATACAGCAGCTGATCTACGTGGAAATATTAAGGCAACAAAGTCTGAATCTGTTCTGCTTCTCCAGGGAACCTCGGTTCATGCATGGAAGGAAGGCAATAAAGTCCAATTATTCTAGACGGGGCTACACGAGGCGTATGAAAATTATCTCATGTAGGGTAACTCTAAAGCTAAGTATTTTTTAAAGCAGCCATCAGTCACTCTGAGTAACAAAATCAAACAAACTGATCAATCTCTGAGGAACTACCCATTAATCAAGAGACGGTGCTGAGATGTTGGCAATTTTTCATCATTCCACGTGTAATATTTTAAACCTGACATGCTGACAGGGTGGTCCAAGAATATGAACTTACCACGTCCAAAAGGAAGGACAGTGAGGCTTCGTGGTGTTGGCCCAGTTGTGCCCTGCACCCTCCCGTTTTCCCCTTTAAAGTGTTGCTTTCGTCTCATTTGGGACGCACAGTTCCTCTGGTTGACAATGACACTGTTTTTTGTTTTCTCTTCCTCAGTGAAAACACAAACATCCCAACAGGCCCGATCGGATTTTCAGTTCTCTGAGTCTTTGGTGGAGTCAGTTCGTTTCTCGGGGTTCAGCTTTACCATCTATAAAATAAGAATCTCAAACACTAGGTTGGGGGCGGTGACAAACTGTGATCCGTGGGCCGGGTCTGGCCCTCTGCCTGTTTTTATAAATAAAGTTTTATTGGAACACAGCCACGCCATTTGCTTCCTTTTTGTCAGGGCTGCTTTCACACCACGACAGCAGAGCTGAGCAGTGGTGACAGAGACTGTATGGTCAGCAAAGCCTAACATGTCCACTGTCTGGCCCATTACACTAAAAGTTTGCTGACCCCTGGACTCGGTGATCCTCCTATAAGTTCCTTCCGACTCTGAAATCTATGATTCTGGGAGGAAAGAAAGAATACGAGGCTTTTGGGTGCCTGGGTGGAAGGGACGGCCCTGAGATGGAGACGAGGTCAGAGAGGGGAGACTAGATGGGCCGAAATTCCCCTCACGGTATGCTTCCCTCTGGCCCAGGGGCCATGCTTTGGGAGCCCACAGTGGAAGTGTAATGGGCCGGGCAAGGGGCCCCAGTGCACCATTCTGAAAGCCTGACCTTCCACAGGCAGGACAGCTGTAGCTCATGGGTCAGACGTGGTCGGTGGCGCTTCACCGGGCAGCACCTGATGCAGCCCCGAGGGCATCTTACCCTTGGCATGCCACGTGTGGCCGCCCTGCCCAGCCTTCGCTTCCCTGGTCAGGGAGTCCCCATTCGAAGTCTCTGCCCAGTTTCCAGAGCCCCCTCAGCCCAACCTCCCCGATCCCTCCATCCCCATGCTGGCTCCTCTGGTGCCACCTGCAGTCCCTGTCTTGCCCGTGAGCTTCTCACCCTCCTCTCACCCCACCTCCCCGAACACGGTGCTGCTCCCTAGCTCCAGAACCTTCTCTCTCTCCCTGCTGTTGGCTTTGCCGTCTTCGTCTCTCAAGACGCGGCGCCATGGCTCCCCTCCAGCGTATTCCAGCAGACCGACATCTCATTCTGTGCACTGAGGTTTTGGCTCCATGCATGACTATGTGTTCTGGAGGGTGGGATCTCTGTCTCCTATTTCTCGTGAGGTCACAGGATTGAGCCTTGACTAGGGAGTCAGTGTGTAATTGAGTTTTGAGTGGTCTGGCCAACCCTACCTTTCTTCTCCATGAGCATGTCCCACAGAGCACCTGTGTGTGACTAGAGGGTCTGCTCAGCTGTGTAAAGGTCCACGGAACAGCTGCGTGGGCGACAAGAGAGGAGAAGGCTCCCAAAGGGCCCGGGACTCCATGGGTGTGAGTCAAGAAGGCCCAGCAGTGGAGGGAGGGCCAAGTAGAAAGCACCTTGCACCTGTGCATCATGTCCCAGCATGCGCCCAGTATGACCTGAGGAGAGGGGTGCATCTCTGGACCCTCACCCTGGTGCAGGTGCCACTGTATGTCACGGCCTGGGGCAGAGGGCGTGGGGTGGGGCAGGACATCTCCACATGGGTTCTATTTCCCATCCTAAAAGGAACCTGCTGGTACACTGGACAGTGACCGGTGGCTATGTGTCTGCACGTAACGTTTGCACAACAAGTGGCTGATTGCATTTGCCCTAGTGGGCCCAGGTCCAGCAGGGTCTGGATATATAAGCCTGGCTATCGCATGGCACCCACACTGCCCATTTCCCTGGTTTCTGGGCCTCCGCCAGGGTCATGTGGTGTCTCGTTTGCAGGGAGGAGAGCCTAATTTCTCAGAGTACCTGACTCCCCATTTCCCTGTGCAGGTTGAAATTCAGGGCAGATGAACGTGGCCAGCAGCCTGCCCTGCTGCAGCAGACTCATCTAGAAGAGGGCTCCTTGTGCTCCTAGAGGGCAGTCGGCCCTGGTACCCAGGTCACGTGTCTCCCCATTCTGTCCTGTTACTGCTCTAGCGTCTGTCGTATAGGACGGTACCTAATCCACTTTCCACCAAAAGTGGGATACTTCCTAAATCATCTTATGATGGGGTTTAAGTCCTAAGTGCAATTCGTTGTTTGCAAAAGTTTAGGTGAACACAGATCATCTAAACAATTTAGCTTAAGGATGTCCCAGTTTTCACACACACACACACACACACACACACACACACACACCATGTGTTCATATCCAAATGAAATCTCAAGAGGACGATCAGTGCTTTCTAAAACCTGGGACAGCCATGGCATGACGTACAGGCAGCCAAGCTATTATTTGAAGCCGTCTGTCTGCTCTGTACAGTCAGAAGGACCAACACATGCAAAGGGTGATGGAGCCTGTAGCTGTCTGTCCGTGGGATTCCTGGGTGCCCTCAGGATCATTCCCTGCTCCCTGTAGCTGGGAGGGTAGAGGCACAAGGTGAGGAAAGTGTCCATTCAGGACACCGGGTGATGCTGGGCAGACCGAGGTGGGGCGCGGAGGGGGACAGCCCATACCAAATGCCCCGGTCGGTCTCTGGCTTTGGATGTCTGCCTGCCTGTGTGCGCACCGTCCCAACTCCCCCTTCCCTTCCCGAATTCCTTCTGCTCCCAGGAAAGACCATGCATGAGCAGTACGGATCCGTGGCTGGCCAGTGTCCGAGCAGCAGAGGCAGGGTCCTCGCTGCTTGTGACCTGGTCACAGAGACAGACGTCCTTACTGTTTGTGGAGGACCCAGCAGATGACTGAAACAGGATGGGAAGAAGTCATCTTGGGCGAAAGCTACACTCCTCTCAAACTCAACCTGGAGCACAAAAGGCCAAAGTTCGGGAAAGAGAGGAATGTCAATACTTTCCTTCAAATTTGAAATCGTGGTTTGTAATTTATGTGTTGAACTCCGGGGACAGAAGCATCTTCTTGGACTGTGCTCGGGTTACCCTCCCCCACGCATCTGTATCCTGTTCTCTGGAAGGCACCATATATCACCGCGGCCTCCAGAGGCTGCTGCATGGCGTTTGTGAAAATGAGGGCAGCCGGAATGGGCAGGGCTACCCTTCTGTCTCCAAAGGGGCTGCGGTGGGGGCCGGAGGAAGTTCTGGTCTCTGTTCCTCAGGCCTTTGCGGGGCCTGGGGCAGGAATGTTTGCAAACCCCCCCGCCCATCCCGGGGAGCCCTCAGTGCCTCCCCAAGTTAACCAGAGCTGACAAGGAAGGACACGGGTGCCAAGTCAGGGTGCACGATTTGGGTTTGAGTCGGTCCCCTGGGGTTCTGACGCTTTATTTCAAGACAGGCTCCGAGTCCACCAGGGTAATTATATATATTCTCACATAAAGTGGGGTCTGGAATTGGGGAAAGGAAGGCCAGGCTGGCTGAGCGTGGGGTGTGGCTGCCTTGATTGTATTGGACATGAAAAGAAGACAGATTTTATAATAAACCTAGGTGCCAGAGAGCCTGCCATTTTCTCCATTTGGGATCAGTTTAATCCACAATGAGGAGCACAGAGATTCTGCTTGGCGGCCCAGGCCTTTATTTTTAAAGTTATGACATGAATAAACTCCCTATAATGATTTGATAGGGATATTTTTAGCTGACATTTTGCTGTGGATAGAAAATTCTGACGCCCGAGGGCATGATAATGGCCACGGGCCTTCATGCATAAAACACTAAACATTCTCCAGCGTGATTTTCAGTTGGGAAATCATGGCAATGCTTCCATTTCCATTGAGAAGTAGGGGGTGGGGATGGGGAAGAGAAATGCATTCCTGAGTCCTTACCCTGCTGCTCCCCGTCTCTGGTCTTGCCCCTCCCCCCAGCAGTTTCTCTGCCACAGGGGACGCTTCGCCCTCCTGCCTGCATTCCGGCCCCCACCCCAGCAGTGACCACCAGCTTTGGGCCTCCCTCCCTCCGCTGATCCCAAGACATCTGCCCACACAGATGCACCTCTGATGCGTGGAATATTATTTCCTTGGCCCAAAAAATTCCAAGCCATCTACAGGACTCAATTTCAGGATTTTCTTGGAATGTTGTGAAAATTTGTGTCTTTGCCATGGGAACATTCAGAAGTAGAGGTCTGCGTGGCTCTAGTTACAAGATGCTATGTCTGAGGTTGTATTTCTGTGCTAAATAGATATTCGGCAAACCCCTTAACTCTCGCCTCCTGTGTATCGGGAAGCCGGGAGGGGAGGAAACCACCTTTAGAAAATGTTTCCACCCACCGCCTCCCTTTGTTCTCCTTTCTTCCCTCCATGTCCCTGCGAGCTGCTGCAAACCAGCCGGGGCCATGTGATTCCAGGCTTCTCCCCAGCAAGCCCAAGGTAGCCCAGCTGACGCCAGGAGCCCGTTGGAGGTCATAGGCAAGTTTTTAAACTTTGGTACTCAGTGCCTATTAAAAAAAAAAGTGGAGGGGCGCCTGGGTGGCGCAGTCGGTTAAGCGTCCGACTTCAGCCAGGTCACGATCTCGCGGTCTGTGAGTTCGAGCCCCGCGTCAGGCTCTGGGCTGATGGCTTGGAGCCTGGAGCCTGTTTCCGATTCTGTGTCTCCCTCTCTCTCTGCCCCTCCCCCGTTCATGCTCTGTCTCTCTCTGTCCCCAAAATAAATAAAAAACGTTGAAAAAAAAAATTAAAAAAAAAAAAAAAGTGGATTTTCCCCTTCCTTTCTGAGATGACAGCTTTTCGAGCAAGTCTGGCTGTCCCCCAAGCCACTGCCACTCTGGCCGCCTGCTCCGTGGGACTCAGGAACTGGAGGGAGCAGCCGTTCCAGTGCCCAGCCTCTACCGCATCCCACAAGAGCCGCTCAGCAGAGCCGTGAGCCTGCTCCGTGGGGAGAGGTAAAAGGAGGGCAGCGTTTTGGTTTTTTTGTTTTGCTTTTTAACGTTTCTTTGTTTTTGAAGGCGAGAGAGACAGAGGTGAGCGGTGGGGAGGGACAGAGAGAGACACACGCTCCACCCAATGAGCCACCCAGGCCCCCCAGGAGGGCAGCGTTTTAGGAGACATGTTGGGTCTTCTGCCAGACGTCTAATAAAAGTGGATGACTTCTTTTCTGCTCTCTGCCTTGGGCCTCTGGGGTGGCACCTGTGTGCACACGAATGGCTGGAGGGTGGGGCTGTGCCGGCCTCGGGAGGAGTTGTTCTAAGTGGCGTCTTTGTGGCTTCTGGCGGATTGTTTAGAGTCTGTATGGAGTCCGTGTCTGTGGCGGGTGGAATTGTGTCCCCCCAAAAGAGATGATCAGACCTTAACCCCTGATAGCTGGGAGTGTGGCTTCCTTTGGAAGTAGGGTCTTTGCAGACACGATCGAGTTGAGACCAAGTTATACTGAGGAGGGTGGGCCCTAATCCACTGGCTGGCATCCATATGAGGAGAGGGAAATTTGGACACACAGCACACAGAGGGAAGACGGCCACGCGAAGACCGGCGGGTGCGGAGACTGGAATGTCGTGTCTATAAGCCAGGGAGCACCGAGGATTATGGGTGAGCACCAGACGCCAAAGAGGCAAGGACAGGCCCTTCCCTAGAGCCTTTAGAGGGGGCGTGGCCCCACCAACGCCTCGATTTCAGACTTCCAGCCTCCAGTACTGTGAAAGAATATACTTCTATTGGTTTTATTCTCAAAACAAATTTTTTTTTAAGTTCATTTATTTATTTGGAGAGAGAGAGAGAAAGAGAGAGAGAGCAAGCTGGGTATGGGCAGAGAGAGAGAGGGAGAGCGAGACTCCGAGGCAGGCCCTGCACTGTCAGCACAGACCCCGACGCGGGGTTCAACTCCCCCCAACTGTGACATCATGACCCGAGCCAAATGCTTAACCTAGTGAGCCACCCAAGCGCCCCTGCACTTCTATAGTTTTAAGCCACCTAGTTTGGGCTGAGTTGTGACAACAGGCTCCAGGTCTCTGAGACATTGTCTCTGATGCCTGTGGCTCTCGCATTGATTCACACGTCCTCTCAGGACTCTGTACTCTGTGAACTCTCTCGTGGGGAAGCACGGAACTGAGCGGTTGGGAGCAGTGTAGAAGCCGCTCTGGCCAATGGCGTCAACATCAGCGGGTTTCCTTCCCCGGGAGCAGGAAAGGCTGACCAGAATGAGTTGAGGGGACGGATGGAACAGATTTCTACATCCCACTTTCTGAAGAGTTGCAGTTTGAGTCCAACGGCTATCATCGGGTAAAGAGCCTTCTTGCTCAGGGAGGCCAGTCCTTTTTTTGTTTTATTAAGGCCTTCAACTAATTGGGGGGGGCCCACCCACATTATGGAGGTAATCTCCTTTACTCAAGGTTAAAAGAATAACGTTTGACCAAATGTCCAATCACCGTGGTCCAGTCAAGTCAACACGTAAGATTAACCATCACAGTGGTTATCTGGATCGCTATTTATCAATGGATGTGCCTTTGATGTTTGGGGCAGGACAGCTTTGGGTAGGTCTGTCCCATGCACCGTTGGATGTTTCAGATCCCGAGTCCCTGTCCACGTAACACCCATGGTATTCCCATTATGGTAACAACAGAAATTATGCCCACCCGCTTCTGGATGTCCCACTGGGGACTGGTTCTGCCCAAGCTGGAGAGCCGCTGACCCAGATTGAGTGACTCTGCAGTAACATTCCCCAGTGCTGGGGACGTCAAGATTATTGGCGGGCTTCTCAGGTCTTGACATTCAGACTACACTTGGTATAGCCATTGTCTAATCCAGGGGCTGGCAAACTCCTTCTGTAAAGGATTAGATCGTAAACATTTTAGGCTTCGGGACTAGGTGGTCTCTATCAGAACTAGTCAACTCTGCAGTGTAGGACAAAACCAGTGACGAGAATACAAAAGTGAGTAAGTGTGACCATATTCCAGTAAAACTTTACTTCTGGACACTAAAGTTTGAGTTCCACATAAGTTTTCGTGTGTCATGAATTATTCTTCTTTTGATTTTCCCCCACCCATTTAAAATGTAAAGAGCATTTCTATCTTACAGGCAATGTGAATTTAACTCTCTTCCTTGGCTTCCCCCATGAACTTACTGTGAGTTCAGCTAATAATTGAACAGAGACTTCAATAAATGCTTACCAAATTGAACCAAGTGGGATTTGAGCAAACACAGTGCTTTTCAAACTTTCTCCCTCAGCAGAAACTTTTTGGAATTCAAATCTTATAGCAACCCCCATGTTTGAAACGAACATGGTATTTTATTTGCAAAATTTTATTTTATGAGTTCAAACGGATGACGTTTGTATGTTCTGATGAATACGAAAATCAAGAGCAAGTTCCAGATGGCTGTGTCCAGATGCTCTTTGATTAAACTGTTGGATGCTTGAAAGAGGAGAGAGAGGGAAGTTTCTGTTCCAAAGCAGAGCACTGACAGTATCTAATGGTAGTTTGTGTTCTTTTTCAGAAACATCAAAGTGATGCTTGATGCATCGGAAACTTAAATAAGTAACAAATATAAAATGATTGGGCACATCAGACGTGTTTTTACACAACTGGGTCGGGGGCTGTGATGACAGCAGGTTACAGCTAGGCTCCCACAATTTTATCTGAGTGGATAAGAGCAGGTCTGAATTTTTAAAAGATTAGGGCGGGAGATACAAGCTTCTTAACCCCTGGCATATTTGTGATATATGCGAACTCCCTCAGAGAAATGCTGAAACTTGATTCCTGAGCGGCCACAAAGAGAAAGCAAGAAGGAAGCCCAATTTAACACACAGGTGGTCTCCAGTGTATAAACAGGGTATTTTTTGACTATCTGAATGCTTATGATGTTTTTATTACAGTTTTCCATTATTAATTTATTTCTTATTTAATTTTAATAATTCTAAGTATTATTTTAATTTTTAAAATTGTAAAATTGGGGCGTGTGGGTGGCTCAGTCGGTTAAGCGTCCGACTCTTGATTTCAGCTCAGGACGTGATCTCACAGTTCGTGAGTTCAAGCCCCGCAGAGTTCAAGACTCTGACAGTGCAGAGCCTGCTTGGGATTCTGTCTCTCCCTCTCTCTCTGCCCCTCCCCTGCTCATGCTCGCTCGCTCTCTCTCTCTCTCCCTCCCTCCCTGAAAACTAAATAAATAAACACTTAAAAGATAAACAAACAAAGTGAAATTGTGGGAAGATTTATGTGAAATCAAATTTACCATTTTAACCAGTTTTGAAGGTACAATTCAGCAACGTTGAGTACATTCACAGTGTCGTACAACCGTCAGCACTATCCGTTTCTGGACCTTTTCATTATACCAAACACAAACTCTGTACCCATTAAACACTAACTCCCTGTCCCTCCCTCCCCAGCCCCTGGAAGCCACTAATCCACTTTCTGTCTCTATGAATTTGACTCCTCTAGGTACCTCCTAACCCTGGAATCACACGACTGGTCCTTTTGTGTCTGGCTTCGTTCACTCAAAATGTTTTCGAGTCGTAGCACACATCAGAACTTCAGTCCCTTCAAAGACTGAATAACACTCTGTTGTATGCATACCCACATTTTGTTTCTCCATTCAGCCATCGGTGGACATCCGAGTTGTTTCCACCGTTCGGCTATTGTGGCTAATGCTGCTGTGAACATGGGAATCCGAGTATCTGTTTTGAGTCCCTGCTTTCAATTTGGGGGATATATATCTAGGAGTGAAATTATAGGATCCTGTGATAGTAATTCTATGTTTAATTTTTTGAGGAGTCTCCATACTGTTGTCCATAGTGGCTGCACCCATTTATGTCCCCCCCCCCCGCCCCCAGCAGTGACCAAGGGTTCCACTTTCTTTACAACCTCACCAACACATTTTTTTTTATTTTCCTCTTATATATATTATATGTATAATTCTATATATATAGTAGCCATCCTACTGGGTGTGAGGTGGGGAAATCTTTTTAATGAAGTCGGAGCTGAGCGTTTGGGGCCTCTGGAGCACAGTCACGTCACTTCAGAGTGCCACAGAGTAGTTTGAAAGCGGGGGCTGGGTTTTGTACCCCCTCTCAGAGTTTGTGATTTAACAGTAAGCCTTCCTTGACTTCGCTCCAAGAAGTGAGCAAGGTGATTGATTTCAAGCTGGAGGTGAGACCAGGAAAAGAAACAGATACCTCCATGCAGGGTTGAGTGTTCAGAGCCCAAGTAGAAACGAGTCACCCCCTCCTTAGGACCAGGTTTAGGACCAGAAATCAGCCCTCTCCTCCCTCTCTCCTTCTCTCCCCCTCAAGCAACCACAGTAAGTAAGACTTCATTTCCCTGCCCTCCCTTCAGGAGCCCCAACACACTAAAAGGAATTATCTCAGTGTAAAGCATTTTAAATCAATACCAGTTTAGGGGCTGCAGTTTAATTCAGGTAGACTCCTCTACAAACCAATCAAAACCATCATCACTTCTGGGGAAATTTGTGGGGGGTCCTGGGAACACCTGCAGGAGGCCGACTCCCAGCCTTTCTCGCCTCTTCCCCGGTGCGTGTGGCTGCGAGCCACCTCCAGCCTGCTCAAGTCCACTGCTGCCTGGCCCGGGCTCCGCAAGGCTGTGGTCCTGCTCTGGGCAGCCACCCCTCCAACCCCACACTCAATTCCCACTCTTGGGAATCTGCTCAGGTCCTCCTTTCTCCCTCCTCCAGAAGCGCCGAGGGGCTCTCTGCTCCAAGGAAAGGAAACGTTTCCTCCAAGTAGCCTTTGGCTGTGATGGCTCTTTTGGCCTTCCGAGGGCAGCTCCTGCCTCTGTTAGGAACTTGTATCAAAACCCCCAGGGGCAGACTTTGGGGCTATTTGTCTGACGTTCCCCTCACCCTGCTGACATGCCAGGGGAATGGGTCCCCCGGTCTCAGGATGAGTTCCCAGGCTCCTCCCAGCCCAAAGGGTTCACGACGCCTTCTCTGTTCTGGAGTATGTTCTACTGCCCGGGAGGTGTGGTGCTGAGGGCCCAAAGGTCCCCTCAGAGGTGCCCAGGGGGCTTGAGGCCCCAGACAGGTCTCCAGCTGACTGATAAGTCCATCAGGCTGAGTGGGTTGCAAGTAATGGATAGTCCCACTGCAACCAAAAGAAAAATGTGTTCTCTCACTGGAGCAGAAGTCCTGAGGCAGGGCAGCTCTGGGTAGCTTGATTCAGTGGCTCCATAGCGTCTTCAAGGACCCCAGTTTCTCCGTCTTTCTACCAGCATCCTCAGTGTTTGGCTTGGTCCCTGGGGTAGCTTCCTAAGGCGCAAGATGGCTGCTGCATGTCGTACTGCACGTACTGTGTGCCAATACTCAATCCAGACACTGGGATATCCAGTAGAAGGAAGGAGCACTTTGTCCCCTTTGCTCCTCTCTTTAAGAGCAAAGCTTAACCAGCAGCCCCCTGGGCATTCCTTTAAATCTCACTGGCCCTGATTATCTCATATGGTCAAGCACAAGACATCATTGCAGAGGGATGGGAGCCATCACTATTTGGTTTTCTTCGGGTGTGTCCAGCGACATGCGCACCCATTCCCGAGCAAAGCCGGGTTCTGAACACCAGGAGAAGGTGGAAGGGGCAGCCGAAGAGCTTACAAGACCACCGCACTAACCTCTGGGGTCACCCATTGGTGTTTCTCATGTACTTGCTTTGTTACATTTTTCCACTCTTTTCCTTTTTTTTACATAAGAAACGTATACGTATTTTCTTGTTCTAAATAATTTACCCCATACGGAAGTGTGTGGAGTAGAAATATGAAAGGTGTCTTTCACCGCCCTCCCCCAACCTCACTTCCCTCCCCACCCAGAAGGAACTTCTGTCTCTACATTGGTGTCTCCTCTTCCTATCCCCTTTATGCATCTGCATATATGCATATGTTCATTACACACATAGGTGCTTTGCTTTCCTTTTTACGTAGATGGCATCCTGTTCTGCCAATGGCCTTTCCACTTGGCTCTCAGTACTTCTGGATCCACTTGATTCACTGTAATGACTGAATATTATCCCTAAGGGTAGATATTCCACTGCCTTGTGTCTTAGGTAGCTTTTCAATCCTGGGCCTTATCTCCCCAGCTAGAGTATGAATATCCTGAGGGCGTATTTTTCTTTCTACAGCCAAAGACTTAATATAAAATGTTCCTGCAAAGTGAAAGTCAATTAATAGCTATTGATGAAAGGATCCTCTCTCCCTTGCCACCTGAGTTGTCTTAGCACCTCTGATGGACTGACAAGGAGCCCTTTTCTGAGCCAGTAAAGGTACCCGGCACCATGGTCTATCAGTTTGTCATTCTTTGGCCCATCGACAAGAGTGACAAATCAATCTACGAGCAAGAGAAAGTTGGTCATCTTCCACTGGTGCTTTGGTAGCGTTGTCTGGGTACAGGATGGCACAACATCTCCCTCTCCCTGAGCAGGCTGTCAATTCAGAGCACTTTGGGCTACTTGCAAAGTTATACATTATCTCATTGTTCAGCTCACATAGGAGCATCGGGGCAGAGTTATTAACAGCCCACACTTCCTGGAGAGCCATTTCAAGGGCTACTAATGGTGTTCACAGACTGTTGAGCTGGAAAAGTTATCCATTTGCCTAGACACACACACTCATAATAACCCTTTCCAGGTTTCTTAAGGCAGTCACAACTACATAAAATAGATTACAACTGAACCTATTCTAGACCCTTTGGTGGGGAGAAATTACTTCAATATGAGGTTATCACCTGCAAACAGACCAACCAAATGAACCTCTCAGGGCAATCACTCTTTAAGCAGATGTTGGCATCCAGACCTGCTGATAGCATCAGCGGATATCATCTTAAGCCTTGGTGGGGCTCCTTGTACTTCTGAATCCACGAGCTTCCTGTAGTAGCTGAAAAAATTACCATTGTGAAAAAGCAAAGAAATGAAACACATGTCTCCCAGATGTGCTCGTTGCATTGGGGAAGACTCTTAAAGCTCGGGCCTTAACAGGAAACTTGGGACGATGAAAAGAAATCAAGCAATAGGAATGAAACTGAAATTAGTTTATGTCCCTCAGCTGATAACACACGAGGGGAAACTGTTTGATCAATCATTTTAATTAATATTGATTATGAAAACTCTGGTCCCACCTACTCAAAAGCCTACACGTGAATTAGGGAAATAGGACACCCATATGAAATATTGGACACCACCACCAGGTGATATGGGATCAAGACTAAGTAAATGCCTATTGTGGGTTTAGAGGGAAAATCTATTGAGCTGCAAGGCTGTGCTTCCCAACAGGACTGGTAACCTGCCTTGTTATACTCCGAAAGGATTGTACTTGACCCTCCACTTGTATAAAAAATACAAGCATTTCTCTTTGGGAACCCAGCCTGCATTTCTTTGCTGACTTGCATGTCTGTGTGTGTGTGTCTTCATCTGTTGGGGTTGGAGGATTCCCAACCTGCCTCCCTCTGTTTCTACCACCTCCCTGACCTTGAAATAGTCATGACCATTGAAGACCTTTATGACCCTTCTCCCCTCACCTACACCCACCATCTCACCCTAATTCATTGAGAAAACTATTGCTGGCAGATAGAGAAGGTCGAATCAAGAGAAAATCTAGACACCACTTGCTAAAACAGGGTAAGAGGGTTCATAATAAGTAGGTCAGAGCTGATTTGAGGGATTTGGCTGGGGGTTACCATACAGGCTCCACCTCCATGCCCTGGTATTGGTGTCCCTAATACCTCATGTGGGTATTTCTGTAAACAAATATTTTTTTAGGCCAACATTGGATTATATGGCTGCAGATCTTGGAATTCAAAAGGGAAAGATGAAACCTTCACAGTAACTTGGGAGTTTTCTTTCAAGTGGAGTTTTCTCTACAGAATGTTTTTGCTTTAACTGGTAATTAAAGATGGGCAAAACACTCCTGAAGAAATGGGCTTTCCTCCTCACCAAGCCTGTCTCTCCAAGAGAAACAGGCACAGGCAGGGCCATGGAACCTACCCTCCCAACGAAAGCCAACTGCTCCTGATAGTTTATGGTCTGGTCCATGTCAATTTCTCATGTGTTACCCTTTCTAGGGGCTGCAAGGCCCAGCGATCTGGACACAGGCCAAGAAGTCAAGAACTGTTGAAGCCAACGTCTCCACTCTCCTACTGACACCAGCGACCACCCAGCCCAGCCCAACCATATGGCTTCTTGTTTTCCTGATGTATGAGGTGGGTAGAATGCTCTCCCCCTAGAAGAGGACTCCAAGGGATCAATTAGTTAAAACCTGTAAACATGTATCATTATAATTATTATTCCAGTTTCTAGTTAAAATTGAACCGGCCAAAAGGAAAGAAAATACCGAGGCTGCCTCTGAGGGCAGCTCTCTTTGCTTTTCCGGTATTTCTAGTCTGGCTGGTGGAAGAATGTCCTGAGCAGCTCTATGCTGGGGGCCTGAGAGGGAGCCGTGCGCACAGCATTTGAGGTTGAGCAGGCCAAGAAGACGATTGAGCCCTGGATATTACGGGGTTCTGGCTATTCATACCACCCTCTCTAGCCAAGGCTGGACGGCTCCCGTGAACCCCAAGGGTGAAAGCGCGTCTCAGGCAGGGCTCTGACTGTGCCCCTTTGGCAGGATGTGCAGGAGATCGGTAAGCAGACTTGGTTTCTAGGGTGTCGCTCTAAACCAAAACCTCTAAGGCAGTGACTACTGTATTCCTCAAGAGAAGAACCTCGGGACTCCCGACGTTGTTAGAGAAATTTTCAGCGTGGTGGGGGCAGCCTCCTTTCAGCATGGCCTCTGCCTTTCTCCTTATTTCTTCATGGAGACTTTCAGACGACACCTCAGTCACCTTACCACAGCTCTCCTTCTTCTCTGGGTCTGAAAAGTTCCATGGCATCTCCACTCCTACTTTCCTGTGGACACCTCCATGCCCATCTACCCTTCTCTGGCTTAGCCCAAAATGAGGCCCGGGGCACTGGCCACGCATCTTCTGGCCTGAGCAGCTTCCGGCCCCAGCAGCTTCCGGTCCGAGCATAGCCGGAGCGTGGCCTCCTCTGAAGATGGCCGTGCCGCCACCGGAAGTGTACGGGGCCCAGGGCCGTTCCCCCACCCGCAGGCCTTGGGGGATGCGGTTAGCACAGCGGCCGTGCCCGGGGCCGGGTGGAGACGAGCTAATAATTCCACACTGTTTAAACGGTGGTTTTAAAATATTTGTTCAGTATTTACTCAGAGGAAAGGCTGAGTGCTCTGAATAAATCAAGGAAGGACCCAGCAGGAAGAAAGGCCCTTGGGGGCAGCTTCAGCCTCTGCCCTCCGCTCCAGAGACTTTATTTCTGGCTCCCAATTTGCAGTCCGCTTGCAGCAAAACAGAAGCCCGGCAATTAAGGGCACCGGCCTGTGTCAGAAGACACTGTTCTGGCTCTGGGAACCCCTCACTCCGGGCCGCATTCAAGAATCCTTCCCTGTCCCCCGCTGTTCCCCCCGAGGGCGGTAGTGGAAAAGACTATTGTCTCTCTGTTTTGCCGTGTTTTGGTTTTTCTATGATGGTGCAGGCGTTCCCCTGCTCCTGCCCAACCTGGCTGATAGAACAGGGCGTTTGGTCTCTTTCCAAGCACACCGGTGTTCCTGCGGGTGGTGGCCCCCTGCCGGCCTGCCCCTGCCCGCCACCCCTGACCAGGCCCCCCAACACGGTGTCGGATAGACCGTGACACAGAAGAGGAGTAGAAGTTAGGAAGGTTTGCTCTTCACATCTTTATCAGCTTGAGTTTGGCTTCCACCTGGACGCTCCGTCACCCCCGGCCCCGGTTGGCTCTCCCAGGTGTGCAGTACTGCTTGTGAGGCTGCTTCGGATCGCAAAGACCCCCACCCGGTCCCCAGGGGCTCGCCGAACCTCGCCCCCAGGTTCCTGTACCATTTCGGAGAAGGCAACCATTGCCGCCTGGACACTGGGTTTTCGACACCCAGCTTAATATTCTTTCTTCCTTTGAGGCAAGTCCAGAGCGATCACTTAAACACGTTTTTTACCTGCAACAATGAGTCAGAACCGTTCCCTAGAATATGAAATAAGTGGCAGAAAGAAAATCCCAAGGAGAGTAAGCAGTGTGTTCTGCAGAAACACCGAATCCACTGAAAGACTCTTCAGTTTAGAGGGTTTATGGTGCAGTGCGTTGGGCTGAAGGCTCCAAGTGGACAAGGTGTCTCCCTCCCCAGCTCTCACTGGCTGAGATTAGATCCATGTATAAATATAGTAATTACACACAACTTTTAAGAAAATTATTTCCGAGACCGGTCATATCACGGTGAATCGGCACCGTGACTATGCAGGATAGAATGAAACAGGAAATGTGTATGTGCCTCGTTTGTGAAAGTTAACAGCACTGCTGGTAGCCAAGATGCTCCCTCGATTTGTGAAGCAGAACCAGGCAACCCTTCTTTCTTTTAAAAAAAAAAAAAAGTGTTTTTGTTTTTTTTTTAATGTTTATTTATTTTTGAGAGAGACAGAGTGTGAGCAGGGGAAGGTCAGAGAGAGAGGGAGACACAGAATCCGAAGCAGGCTCCAGGCTCCGAGCCGTCAGAGCAGAGCCCGACGCGGGGATCCGACTCACAAACTGCCCAGGTCATGACCTGAGCCGAAGTCGGACGCTCAACCGACTGAGCCACTCAGGTGCCCCAACCCTTCTTTACTTAAATAACCAGCCCCAACCCCCTTTCTGCCCATTCTCTGTCCACACAGTAATTCAATACTCAGGCCGTTGTCTCTGGACTCTTTTACCTGGTGATGGCCTCAGATCCTGGAAGCCTCAGATCCCCTGCCACACGTTCCCCTGGATTTGATGGGGTCCCCCCAGGCTGATACTGCCTGTTACTAGAACTATTCACCAGCCATGGGTGAGAGCAATCTAGGAGTTGCGTTTCTTGCTTTTGTCGATGCCTCTTGACCTTTACAGCATGACTGACTTTATGCGACCCCTCGTTTCACGTTACACCTTTGGCTGACCGATACCTGCTGCCATTTCCGGCAGCTCTTGCGTCTCTGCGACGGGCACCTTGTTCCGTGTTAAATTAATACATACTGTTACTTAAAAGAAAAGACAGAAACGTGTGATGGCGGATACAAAACTCCTTCTCCTTTGTCTAGAGCCTTTGCTTCACTCCCCAGAGGTAACCATTGTGAACAGGTGCTTATACAGCTTCCAGAAGCGCTCTCTGCATGATCAAAATGCATATGCTTCTTGTTTCACACGAATACGATCGCACTGTACCCATTGTGCTCAACTGGCTTCTCGTACTTAAAATTGCGCCTTGGAACTCTTTCCACAGGGCTACACAGAGGAGCGCTGAGCCTTTTAATGGGGCGCTCTCTTCCACTGTGCGGGGTGGTTAACTAGACTCTCATCGAGGGCCATTTTGGTTTCATCCAGTTTTTTCGCCAGCAAAAAGAATCAACGAGTGTTGGATGTTGCATCATGTGTGCCTTTGCTTGCTGTAAGAGAGTACCTGTAGGGCGAATTTCTAGCAGGCAAACCGCTGGGTTAAAGAGTATTCACAATTGACGTTTTGATAGCATGATAGCATCAACAGGGCATTTTTTCAGAGAAGCAAAATTGTCAACTCGGCTATCCATACGTGGAAAGCCATGGTGCTCTAAGCCACGTTTCCATCAAAGCCAGCTGGTTTGGACCGGGCCAAGCCAGGAAGGAGTTAATGCACTTCTCTCACAAAACTAAACACGTAAGATTTGAGCAATTCTGAGTGGTTGTGTGTTTTCTTTTCACTGTGGCCCCCCGAGTTCCTCTTATCCCAAGGTCAGTTTGTTGTGTGTGTGCATTTGGCAAGGGGGGCAGCTTAAGGGTGATGGTGAGGAGTCTCTGAGCGTCGAAGAGCTCGTGGGGTTCTAGGGTGAGCTGCCGACCGTGGGCTCAGAGGCTGTGGCTCCCCGAGGTGCGCTGTTCTTTGGATTTCTTTTTACCCCTCCAGTCATTCTGTGTCTCACAATCAAAGTGCCCGTTCTTCAGCCCTTTTTGACCTATGTTGTCCACTAGAAAATTAGTCAGGAGTTTAATAGGGTTGTTGTCCTGGGGTCCCCCTCCCGCTACAGCTCAGGTGGGCTTTCTGCAGTCCTTCCCAAGCTATTTGGGGTGAAAGACTGTTTTTTAATACTTTCCAATGTGTTACGGACCAGTACTTTGGTAGAATACTAGATATACTGAATTACTAGAGAAATGACATCAAAAATACATACAAAATATGAGTTCAGTTTCTTTCTATTACATTTCACAGACATAAAGATGACTTTGTTATTTTGCTATAAAAGTATTTTGAAATGCTGAATCTCAATTTCTGTTCCCATCTCATTGGAGATCTGGAGCAGTTTGAGCAGCAGTACTCTATGCACTTTTCCAGAAGCTTTTGCAAGCTTCCTTTTGACCCAAAGCCTCTATTATTTTGCTGGGAGAGTGATTCTCACCCAGTAGGGGGATTCATCCAGGTTTTCATCCGTGGAGGCCTTGGTTTAATTCCCAGGGTTTACACTGGGCTTGGGTTTAAGCTTGAGGCCCAGTCCCGTTGACCCTGGCTCCCCCCTTTCCCCCGACCTTTCTGGTGGTGGCACAGCAATAACTCATATGCACAAGGTGCCATGATCTGCCGCCTTCATGAGAAGACATTGTTTTCTGTCCTTTAGGTTTTACTTTTTCCTTGATTTAAGTCAAACACCAGCCTTCCTATTACTGTCTCTTCTCTATAACCCACTACAAACAAGAGAAATGAGAAATCTAGGGGTGTGGATCCAAGGGAAGCAATAGCACTTTTTCTTTCAAGCCTTTCAAACTTTTCAATTCACATTTTACATAATTTTACACCTAGGGATATACTTTGGTTAGGTCTTAATACCAGGGACGTAATGAGCAGCAGCTCCTCAGAATATGAGACTTTTAAGTCTTTTGTCTTCAAAAGAGGTGGATTATTACAATTTTAGGTACTTGGAGAACATTGGTTTTCAGATTGCCTTTGAAACCTGAAGTAGCAGATTACAGCGGCATCTAGTGGACACTGATAATATGCACTGCACTGTATTTCATCAATTATAAAACAGATTTTTCCCTGTTTTGAACTTTTTTGAAACTGGGAGTGTAGCTCATAATATCTGGCATATTATGGTTTAATTAAAAATGTTTCTGTCTCACTGATAACTTCTTACGATTATCTTTGTTTCGTCAAAATAGGATTTTCGATATGAAACTTTGTAGGATGTTCATTCTTTCAGTAATATTTATTGAATATTGAATTGTATCTGTAACTTACAGACTTATTGCATGTATTATATTCAAAACTATTCATTTTAATGCATAATGTAGGTCTTTATCCTTTATGTTACACTAATGCATTGATATTCTAACTTCATAAATTTAAAAATCCATTATTGTCTAGACCCAGTAGTTCTCAACACTGGCTACATGTTGGAATCACCTGCAGAATTTTCTAAATTATAACTAGGCAGAGCACGCTTCTCAGAGATCTGACCTAATTGCTCTAGAATTAAGAATTTTAAAAGCTTCCCAAGCCTTTAAATGTGTTGCCCAGACTGAGAACCTTTTCCTTCATTCATTCAAGTCAGATGTTTCTGAGATTGTATAGATTTTGTAATAGTCAAGAAATGTTCAGTATTTTGTTTTATAAACAAAAACTAAACAACTCATGTTTCTTGTGACTATTATAATTATGAAGGCAAAGAAACTCTACTTATTAAAGCAATCATGAATAACATTAAAACCACGATACTCAAGAAAAAATTCATTCCTAAAGATATCACCATTTAGTGCATCATCAAATAACGTACAACTTGCATTTGATTCTTACACATTCATCTGTGCAACATTATTTGAAGTGAACACCACAATAAGATCAGGAATGTCAATGAAGTGTAAAACAGTGGCTATAAAATTTACAAGACGTCACAGTAATATATCTTTAACATACCGTAACCCTCTCACGTAATGTCTATCCACTAAGGCAAAAAAAAAAAAAAAATCTAAGGTATCATTTCCTTGGAATATTCTTTTCTTGGCTGGGAGTGGAACCCTGCTAATTCCGGGGCTGACCCCCCAGCATATTACAACGATGGCGTAACTGCTCTTGACCTGGCTAGTGGAGCAGTAGAATGTGATACCTCATGAGACTACAGTGGGGAGAAGAAGAATAGTTCATGGGAGACAGTGTAGAGAAGAAAGGACCCCGTTCATTTCTGGGCCTTACCACTTGCTAACTTTGTAATTTTGTGCAAGTTACCGAATTCGCCCAATCTATTGTTCCCCACTATGCAAACTGGGGATAACAGCACCGGCTTCAACTATTGTGGCTTCTAGAATTCACATGTGTAAACACGGAACACAAAATGGGCAGCTGATCCAATAGTAAGAACTGTGGCTCATGGTGGTTTATTCTTACTGCTTTTAGCTCATTATGAGAATCAAACGATGGTGTTTTTCTGCATATTTAAGGCAGAGCAGTACCATTAAGCCCTTCCAGCTTGTCTGGTCCAGACTCTCTAAACCGTGCTGTACAAGGTCCAGGCATGCAATTCAAGTTTAAATAATAGCTGAGGGGTGCCAAGTGGTGCCCGGGTCGAGCACCCGACTCTTGATTTTGGCTCAGGTCATGATCCCAGGGTCATGGGATTGAGCCCCGGATCTAGCTCTGTGCTGAGTGTGGAGTCCTCTTGAGACTCTCTCCCTCTCTCTCTCAGACTAAAAAAAAATAAAAACAAAAGTTGAGCCCCTTTTGGGGGTCTTTGGACTTCATCAATCACTGGGCTTTTTAAATTCAGAGAACTCTTTTCTATCCAGTGTTCCTTCATGGCCGAGTAACCAAGTCCTAAACTATTCTCATTTCAATCTTCCTCATTCCATGAAAAGCCACCCTTACCCAGGACCAGGGACTAGCTGGGAGCCTCCATGTGTCCCTTGTATTGAGAGAACCACGGGTCCTCTAATTCAGGCCCAGGCTGCTGCTCAGAGAGAATGAGAGAGCCTGCAGTTGCGATGGACCGCAATGGCCACCCTCGGGTACAGGGCAGGAGGGCTGCGCCCACGCCCTTGGTGCAGGAAATATGGGAGGGAAGCCGCATGAAAGGGGTCTTCGAGTGGGAAATGTGGGGTGCTTGGCCCATTACCTCAAGTGCGTAGATCCCCAGTTCAGCTCGCCAGTCTCAGCCCAGAGGCGAGTGTCTCAGATTCCGAACGTCCCAAATTCCACCCGACCCCCACACCTTTGAGCATGACGCTTCGTGGGTCAGATGACAGTGGCCATATCCCAAAGGTGCTGATTATGTTCTGATTGGATCTTAAGCTGTTTCTGCCACTCACACTAGTGACTCTCAGTCATGCTTCTCAGGTTTATGGAAAGAAATATGTGAACAGAAGCTCTCTGCAGACATGTCGGTGTGAATGAGTGCATTTCCTCACTTTTCATTTTGCTAACACAAACTAGGAGGATAACGCAAGTCTTTCAGCCCTCAGCCAGACTTGGTTTTTTGCCTTCTTCCAGGCAAGAGACAAGGTTCAGCCTGGGGTAGGTCATCAGCAGACAGAGAGGGCTCATGGCGCTGAGAAAACATGGCGCTGAGTTGCAAGCCCCGGTCCCCATTTACGAGCTGGGTCATGTTGGGCCACTCACTTAACGTCTCTGAATTTGTCTTCTCACTATTAAATTTTTTTTAACGTTTATTTATTATTAAAAGACAGAGAGAGACAGAGTATGAGCGGGGGAGGGGCAGAGGGAGAGAGAGACACAGAATCGGAAGCAGGCTCCCGGCTCTGAACTGTCAGCACAGAGCCGGACGCGGGGCTCAAACTCACAAACCGCGAGATCACGACCTGAGCCTAAGTCGGACGCTTAACCGACTGAGCCACCCAGGCGCCCCTGTTTTCTCACTATTAAATGGGATCTAATGATGCCGACTACATAGAGTTTTATGCGGATTAAATGAAACGATGTAAATGAGACGGCACAGTGATGGCCATTAGGTTATTATGAAAATGTAATATGGCATCTATTTGAAACTTAAAAGTGCACGTCAAGAGGACCAGCAATTTACTATTGAAAGGTAGTTGTTTTAAAACAAAACAAAACAAAAGGTAGTTGAATTTTTGAAAAGAAAATGTGTAAGCAAAATGGGAGCTAGAGAGATGGAATATATCTCCATCTTGGAAAATGATCCTTCAGACCCTGTTGTAGGGCAGGCAGTGGCTGGACGTGTCACTCCGTCCCGAGGCATCTTAGGCTGCAGTAACAGGTCGGACCTCAGCTGAGCTCTCAGCCAGGAAGGTGGGTGGGGGACGCGATTCAGCCCTCCCACCATTTCCTTTCATTTGCCTGCCCTCGACTTCCGTCAGACCCGGTGTTGGACTCCTGGGTACGGGGCCGTGTGCTAACTTGCAATAAACAGACTAAAAAGGGGGAACTTTGCAACTAAGCCAAGTCAAACACTGCTGTGGAAACGTATCCTGAGTTGCCCTGAGGTGTTTCCAAAAGCAAAGCAAACATTATAAATGAACAGCATGCTCTAATTCTCCGCCTCGGGGGAGACCAGCATGGGAAGACACGTAGGCTCTGTCTGCAGCTGGGGCAGCCCAGCACTGCCCGTGGGGTCACTCAGGAGACCCCCCAGTCTCTCCCCACCAGCCACCTGATCCTGTGAGGCTATCACTCTGCACCAGGAGACCATGGCAGTCCTTGAAGCCGCTGGTCACCCAGAAAGCAGTAAATCGTTTTTGGCTTTGCCCCGGCTGGCTCTGTGAGCTCTAATAAGCCGCTCGTTTGTCCTTGACCCCACCAGTGTATTTCGAATCCATATTTGTCACCTACGGGTCTGGATCCGTGATTCTCAACTTTACCATGCACAAGAATCACCTGGATTAGGCTGGAGCGGACGTAAAAACACAAATTCCCAGACCCGCCTCCTGAAATTCTGCTTCAGGAGGTCCGGGTCAGGGCCCCGGAACCTGCCTTTTAACAAGCAACCGTGCAGATGCTAACACAGGCAGACCTCAGGTCTACCTTGAGAAACTCAAAATGCACATAAAACAGCTCGATTTTACCCCCAGTCGTGCTGTGTCAACATCCTCAGCTGACTCAGTCCCTAGTGAGTAATTCTTTCTAGGAACCCAGGCCCATAAAGCAAAATGGCTGCATTCATACACGTTTGAAGGGAACAACTTACTAAGTGTTCTGTCCCTGGATCGTGCTGTGGGGGCAGAAGCAGATATATCATGGCCTCAGCCTTTCGAAAGCCTAAAATCTAGCCGGGGCGATGGCTTGTGAGTGAGAGAGAGACACCGGCGAATGGGAGAGGCGGCGAGTGGTTCAGGGAAGGAGTGACCTCCACATCGTCCCTCTGGGTACTGGACACAGACTCTGTGGGTGCAGCCTAACGTGCTTGGGAGAGAGTCAGAGAATCCCGCTCAACGGACCAAGCACGAACTAAGACCCACTGTGTGTCGGCTGTGTCGCCACACCAAAGCTCACTGTGAGGATGGGGAGGGCTAGCTGTCAGGAGGGAGGACAGGGGCCATCGGACCAGAGTGTGGTGGCCGGAGGGCAGGGCTGGAGATGCGGTGAGTGGGAGCACACAGGGACAGTAGGGTGAGGCACGTGGGGCAGTGGGGAAGGATGTTGAAATGCACGTAGAGGAGTTTGATCCTAATGACACAGGGAGAGGGGGGATGGGTTTCTCAGTAGCAGCATAATGTTAAGAGAAGGGCTTCTTCTGGGACAGGAGCTGTCAGAGATGACCCGCGAGACCGGGAGCTTCCATGGATGAATTCCCTGGGATTCCAAGGACCGAATTCTGTGGACTTCAGTGTAGGCGGAGAATGAGGATGTGCTGGGTTGAACAGTGTGTCCCCTCCCCAAATCCGTGTCCTTCTTAGGACCTCAGAATGTGACCGTATTTGGAAGGAGGGCTATGGCAGATGTAATTAGTAGAGTTAGGAAGAGATCATACCCCAGGAAGGTGGCCTCTTAATCCAATATGCCTGGTGTCCTTCTGAGAAGAGGACAAAAGACACAGACGCAGAGGGATGATGACAGAAGCAGAGACTGGGGTGACATGTCGGCAAGCCAGGGGGCGCCAGTGATTGTGGGCAACCAGCAGGATCTGGGAAGAGAGGCCTGGGCAGACTCTCCCTCTGAGCTCCCATGAAGACTCAACCCGCTGACACCTTGATCTTGGACTTCTGGCCTCCTGAAGTGTGGGGGACTTAGCTTCTGCTGTTGGAAGCCACCCGGTTTGTGGCCATCTGTTTGGGCAGGCCCAGGAAGTTATTGCAGGGGGCTTGAGGAAGAGGAGAAGGTGAGGACAGGTCCCCGGGGAGAGAAGGATGGTGAGGCAATGGCAGAGGCCCCAGAGATAGGGCTGCGGCCCCAGGACGCCGGGCAGGCATCTGTCCGGCCCCCCAGAGGTATCCACGGAAAACAGGAGGCAAAATCCTGCGAGGAGGAAGCCTGCAGCCGCCGTGGGCTCCCCCCCCCCGCCCCCACCCCTGCACATCTTCCTATTTCCTCTTCCACGTATTTCCTAAACAGGTATCACAGTAGGCACATGCTTAGGAGAGGTTTCTGAGCCTTCTCCGGAAATTAAAGGATTTTTCTGGTTATTAAATGTGTGCCCAACGATTGTTAAGAGCGGGTCTTGTTTTTCCACTTAAGTATTGGGTTGTTTCAAAGAGAAAACACAATGCCCCCATTTTCCTCACTAAATTATAGCCCCGGACTTCCCCTATAAATTCAAAATTGGAGAAGGCTGAGGGCAGAATGGCCCCATTCACACAAAAACTCTCAAGGCTGGTTTCCCATGAGTTGCGGGCTTCCGTGGCTCCCCCGACCGGTGCGTTAGGTCACTTGCGGCGTGCCTTCGTTGGTATCATCGCTGTGTGTCCCCTTCCCTCAGTGAAATTTCCTAAAAGCAACCACACAAACATTGCTCTTCTGTCATATCAGGGTGGCTCATGTCCACCAACATGACCAATTGGTAAAATAATAATAATGATAGTAATAATAATAAATTTTTTGAAAAGCTGCCTCACCCAGATGACTGGATAACAGAAGGAGGCCCCTGTCTGGGTGGCTAAATTACAAAAGGTGTCCCTGCCTGAGGGAGCCACTTAGGAGAAGATGACGTCACCCCTTGGCAGGGAGGGAGGCTTGGCCAGCAGAGCCCCGGTTGAGTTTCAGGTCTGTGAGCCCCCCGTTTGCACAGATGGGCCCAGCAAGCCCGGTCCCAATCCGGAACCGAGGATCGTTGGGTCCTCTTCCTTGGAGCTCAAGGTTCAGCGAGGGGTGTTCCCACCTTGCTGTGGGCGGTCTCATGTGCGTGTCTGTCCCCGGCACTGTCAGCCTTAACCTTCTCCAGTCGCAGGGCATCCCAGCCTGTTTGTTGCACTTAAATGCACGTATCTAATCTGACCCTGGGCCTCTCATTTTCCTCCACCAACCTGCCACCACACAAACAGCTTCTCCCCTCCGTTGTCCCACTGGTCTTTCGTAACTAAACCCAGACAAGAGACGCAAAACAAAATTCTGTGTAGGAGGAAAGGGCAATTTTTCATCCTCCAGAGCCAGGGAAAAGGCATCATTATTATCATTTCCCTTTTTCTTCTCTCTCCACTCGTACCTGTCCCCGCGCACAAAGGCACCCCCTCCTTGTCAACAATGTCACCACCAGTGTTGAGACCAAAGACTGACCACTGGGGAGCACCACCACTTCCAGAGGCTTCCTTCAGGGCTGCCCTGAAAGCGGCAGAGGAAATTAAACCACAACCCTCGCGAGGCCGCCCCAGCCCTCGCGCCCCTGGAATAACATCGAAGTCACTGGTAGCAGATCTGAGGCGCAGCTCATAACTCAGCCCCTGCACAGGGGCTCATGCAGGTGTCTTGAGGTGGTTGGGACCCCAGTGACAGCAGTTAAGGGGACAGGTGTGACCTGTGCGGGGGAACAAAGTCTCCGTCACACAGCGATGAAATAAGGAGTGATTTCTCCGCCTCGTTCCGGCTTCCCCGGGCTCGGGGCAGGCCTCGAAGATGATTTATGTGAAGGCTTTGAAGTTAGGTACTTTCACTGCTCTCGCCGGGCCTGCTGGAGTTTGCTGAAAGGTAGAAGTTACTGGAGATAGGAAAGATCAGTCCGATGGAAGAGAAAAGAAAACAGACTCAGAACTGCTTCCTTCCGGGAAGCAAGAAAGCCTTTGTGCCCTGCAGGCTCCTCCCCCGCAGCTGGCTCCTCAGGAGCGAGTCCTGTGTGGGTGACGGGCATTTGGTCTAAGGGCTCCAGACCAGGTGACTTAAACCAGGAAGCAGGTGCGAGGGATGCTTCCCGGAGATGCCCTGCCGCCTCCTGGACCCTGAGTTCCCTGCCAGGTTCTAAATCTGCAGGAATCCGCCCTCAGGAGAAAGGCTTTTAAATCCACTTGGATTGAACTTGGCCCTTCAGAAATCTCGACCTTGACGCCACGGTGTTTTAGGTCCCCAGGGCTGCCGTAACAAAGTGCCACCGATTGGGTGGTTTAAAACAACTGACATTTATTCTCTCACAGTTCTGGAGGCTAAAAGTCCAAAATCAAGGTGTCAGCAGGGCCGTGCTCTCTCTGAAGGCTCTAGGGAAGAATGCTTCCCTGCCTCTCCCAGCTCCTGGTCATTGCAGCAAACCTTGGTGTCCCTTGGGGTGTGACTGCTCCACTCTGGTCTCTGCCTCTGTCTTCACATGGTCTCCTCTCCGTGTCTCCTCTCCTTTTCGGATAAGGACACCAATCAGATTGGATCAGGGCCCACCATTAGGACTTCATTTTGCTTTTCCTACTTTTATAAAGGCACTGCCTCCAAATACAGTCACGTTCTGAGGGACTGGGTGTTAGGACCTCAACGCAAGAATGGGGGGGGGGGGAGGTCACAGTTCAGCACATGACAGTCATTCTTCCATGCCAAGATGGTGAGGGCTCAGAGTCACTTCCACCATTCAAGTGTGGGGGTGCCATGAAGCTTCTTTAGTTCTCTTCCTCCTGAGCCCTTGTCCCCTGGGTAGCAGAGGGGACTTTTATTTGTCATCAGGATTACCTCCGCCCTTTCTGTTGAAACAATTACTTTGAGGGGAGCAGGCTTCATGAGGGAAACCCTCACCGGTTTACCTCTCATGAGTTTACCTCTCATGAGTGCTGGGTCTCTCCTTCCTATGCTCATACAAGATGGCAGCTAGTACACAGGGGAGTTCATGGGCCCCATGGGGAAGGGACAGATCTCCCATCCAGTCCCTGCACTGGCCTCTTCTACCTGGAAGCCACATTGGTCCTGGTGAGCGTGCTGATAGTTACCCACTCAGGGAAGCATGGGCTGGGTCTGCCTTCTAGGGATCCAGCTGATGTCCTTGCTAAAGACAAGAAACTGAAGGACTAGGCTTGGGGGCTCTCACGTGTGACCAAGCCACTTTGGAGATCCCCCAGGGACTGGTGGGATGCCCACTCTATCCCTGGCCAAGGTGGGCTCTTTGCAGCCATTGACTCCGAGCCAGACTTTTGGCTACATGCGATACCTGCTTTGGGGACATGTGAGGATCCCTGGGTCCTCTGTAGGCCTCAGAGGAGACAAAGGGAGCCAGGAATCCTGAACTCAAGCTCATCCATCCCACCTTCCTGTGACCACATTGCACTCCCAGCACCCACGCACCCCAGTGTTAGGATGGGGTTGTCTCCTCCAAGGATTCGAACAGGTAGCAGAAGAAAAGCCCATTTTCTTTGGGGTTCCCAGAACGTTCAATGTGGGGGAGATGGGGGCAAGCATATGTGACCACAGGCTTCCCCTTCCTTATCCACGAGGGCTGGAAAGAACGGAGTTTCCCCTGCTCCTCGGGACAGAAACTTATATGCAATGTCCTGAGTTTTCTAGATTGTAAGAAGTTCAGGCATCAAATCTCTAGGCCCAGATATTTATATGGTAATAGGAGCTAAAGGAATTTTGAAAATTATCTCTTGCCAATCAATGCCTGGCTTTCACGAACACTGTCTTTCTGAGAACATAAACCCCTATATCGAATATCACAAGCCAGAAACCTAGTCCTTCTTGCTATTTCTTCTCCATGCCCTGCCTTCCAGAGCAGCCCTCGCTACCCACAGAATCCCAATTCAGCTGGGACTCCTACGGTGTGCCACCTCTCTGTGGAGCTGGCCCTGAGACCAGGAGGGTAGGGCAGAGCCTCTCATCAGCTGCTCTCTCTAGGGCTTGCTTCTTTCATCCTTGGACCCAGGAGCATCTAAGTGGCCATCCAGTGATCTCCTCTCAGGTAGCAGAAAAACAGACCAGCTACCAAAAAAAACCGGCTCAATAGGTATTCTTTCAAGATCAGGTCTTCCTGCTTCTCAGCTCCTTACTTAAGGGCCAAGACTTTGACCAAGTTCTCCCGGGTTCTAATATGCCCCACCTCTCCCAGTCTAAACAGCTCCCAGCCTGAAGTGGGGGTTGTACGCATTTTCTGCGACTGCCATAATAAATCACCACAAACCCGGAGGCCCGAAACAACAGAGCTTGATTCTCTCACAGTTCTGGAGGCCAGAAGTCCAAAATCAAGGTGTCATCAGGGCCATGCTCCCTGAAGGTGCCAAGAGCCACAGGGAAGGATCCTTTCTTAGCTCTTTCAGCCTCTGGGGTCTCTTGGCACCCAGTGGTGTTCCTTGGTTCGTGATGGAATCACCCCAATCTCTGCCTCGTCTTGACATGGCCCTCTTCTCTCCTGTGTTTCTCTTCTCTTATAGGGACACCAACCAATAGATTTAGGGCCCACCCTAATCCAGTATGACCTCTTTTTATTTATTTATTTATTTTTTTGAGATAGAGAGAGTGTGTGCATTCGCAGGGGAGAGGCAGAGAGAGGGAGGGAGAGAATCCCAAGCAGGCTCTATACTCAGCACGGAGGCCGACATGGGGCTCGATCCCACAACCATGAGATCATGACCTGAGCCAAAATCAAGACTGGGACGCTTCACGGAGCCACCCAGGTGCCCTATGACCTCATCTTAACTTAATTACATCTACAAAGACCTTGCTTCCAAATAAAGTCACAAATAAGGTTCCAGGTGGACATAAGTTTTGGGGTCAGGGGAGCAGTATTCAACACTACAGGGTCTCATGGGTCAATGCTTCCTAATATTGTTCTCACTCTGGTGGCAAAACCCCAAGCAGATTAGGTGCTCGGGAAGAGAAAGGCGCCTGTTCATCCTGCCCCATTCTGCCAAAATGTACCGTATTTATGTGCAAGCTGTGTGGGTTTTCATAATAGCCTTACACATACCTTCCGAAGGTAACAGCGCCTGCAAACACTGGCCTGTGGCATTTGCTCCAGGCTCACCCACGCTCCCTGCTTCTGGAACAGCCCTTCCCCTGGTCATTTATGCCCCTTTGCTTATTTGTTTATACCCTTTCTTGTTCCAAAAAGGATTTCGGGCAGATGGTTTTTATTACCGGGCTAAATGAACACAGCAAGATCCTGTAGCAAATACAGTGCTCTCCGCAAACATAAATTTCCATGAAACCAACATGAAAAAACCCAAAAGCACTTGGAAATTAAAATGATGGTGTTAAGTTTGACATCGGGCTCCTTATTTTCGTTGACTTTCTGAAACATATTACATTCCTCGCTGCTCTGGTTTTGCAAGCTTTGTGCGTTCTTTCTTATTTTCCGGTTAACCTCTTTATGGAAGAGGCCCCTGGTCAAAGAAGGGAGATTCTTGAGCTAAAGGTGGAGATTAAAGTGTCTTGTTTTAGGGCACAAACTCTAGAAAGGAGATCGTGAGGCAAGTCCATCAGGGCACAAGCACACGTCGCTCCGTACTTCTCAAACTGAATATTCAGAGTATTCCTCTCCCTTTGGTAAAGGGCCTGATGGTGTCTGAGTGTGTCCTGAAAGCCTGACTTTCTCATCCACATGCTGCCTGATCTGTGGCAAATGAGATATTCTAAAAGCGTTTTAAGCTAGGACCCAGCAAAACCATGCTGGTCGCTCAGCTGCGATGGACGTAAGCCAGGAATGGAACTGGAGAGCAAAGCTTTTCTGAAAATCGTGCTGGAGACCCACCCTTGTTCACTCACCAAATCTTGATGGAGCGTTCAGTGCCCGCCTGCAGACCTCCACCCCGAACCCACTTGCTCGTCACCGCTGCCTTTTCTGACGGCTTGAGGGAGGGCTGGTGACCCTGGGCGGGCAGCCTAGGGAGGAAGGAACTTGAGCTTGGGTCAGAGGCCCAGATTTTTCTATGATCAGCTGTAAGGACTGGACAAGATGCCTAGACTTGATAACGGATGACTCACAGAGTCGTCTGTATGATGAGATGATAGTCTATGTGCAAGCCCTTGGTAAATTAGAAGGCGCAGGAAACCCGGAGGTGTGACACCAGCATCAGCCGACTTTCTGCACCATGAGGGGGTAGCAATTAGGAGGAATCCAGGGTGGGCGAGTCTAGAATGGCAAGTGGATGACCTGGCGGTCTTCGCAGGCCCCACCTGATGCTTCGCAGGTCCCACAATGGGGCTGCGTGGCTGCTGCTTCTGCGGTGGCCCAGCCGCCGGCACCTGGCTGAGTAGGAACTTCCCACAGCGCACCCTTGAGGCCAGGAGGGCTCACTGCAGGGAGGCCACTGTTCCACGGCCTTAAAGCCTCTGATAGTCCTTGGTCCTCCCAGGTGGACTAGGGTCAGGCTTTGGGCATTTGGCTCTCAGCACTATCTAGAACAGAGACAAGAGGAAAGTGTTGTTTGGGTTAATGTCTGAGAATATTTATTCCAATGAAACTCCTTGCACGTAAACTAAAGAACGACTGCGAGCACAAGGGATGGGGCGGTCCCACTCAGAATGGCTAATATAAGACACACAATTTGTGAGTGTGCATGTGTGTGTGTATGTGTGTGTGTTTGTGTGTGTGTCTTTCATTGTGGTAAAATACACGTAACATAAAACTTACCATTTTAATCACTTTTCATTGTATAGTTTATGGCATTAAATACATTCACATTGTACAACCATCACCACCATCCATCTCCAGAACTTGTTCCTCCTCCCAAAAGGAAATCTGTCCCCATTAAACTCTGACTCCCTATCCCCCCTCCCCTGCCCCCGGGAACCACTGTTCTACTTTTGGTCTCTATGAACTGGACTCCTTTAGGGACCTTAG
Source organism: Panthera leo (assembly GCF_018350215.1). Lineage (NCBI taxonomy): Eukaryota > Metazoa > Chordata > Mammalia > Carnivora > Felidae > Panthera > Panthera leo. Next base: position 8,960,453 of record NC_056687.1, read on the forward strand.
ATAAGTAGAATCACATAATATTTGACTCTCATGACTGTCTTATTTCACTCAGCATAACGTCTTCAAAGTTCATGTGGTAGCGTGTGTCCAAATTTCCTTTCTTCCTAAGGCTTATAAATAATACTCTACTGCATGGATAGACCTCATTTTGCTTATCCATGCATCCATCATTGGACATCTGGATTGTTTCCACCTTTAGGCTACTGTGAATAATGCCGCTATAAACATGGATGTACAGATATCTGTTTGAGTTTCCAATTTCAACTCTGGTGATCTCTTAATATTTAAGACATAATTCTTTGGTTGTCACATATCAGGTAATCTCTGGGCACTCTGATTGTGAAGTTACTAGTATCTATTTCATCTGAAAGTTTAAATCTTCCTGTGTCCAGAGTATGAAAGAGCACTTAGCACATACAGGATCATGCTGATATGTGTGTTGCTGAGATTGCTGACAGCTAAATTATGGGCACCAGATAAAAAAAAAAGTGAGGTCATGTCTCACAGATGTGTTGTTTAAATTTCAGAAACTTCTCATTTCACACCAAGTGGCCAGCATTAGCCAAAATATTTATGTTCAGACAACATCAGAGAAGCCCAGCTTGAACTAAGATCTACCTAGTCTTCCAGGATAAAAGCATAAACAGGGGTGGTGGTGGGGAGGGTGCCTGGGTAGCTCACTTGGTTGAGCCTCTGACTTCAGTTCAGGTCATGATCTCACGGGGTGTGAGTTCGAGCCCCGCGTTGGGCTCTGTGCCGACAGCTCAGACCCTGGAGCCTGCTTCAGATTCTGTGTCTCCATCTCTCTCTCTGCCCCTCCCCCACTCACGCTATCTCTCTCTCTCTCTCTCTCTCTCTCTCTCAAAAAAAAAAACAAAAAAAAAAACAGGCAGGGAAGGAGCTTCCTCCACCAAGCCTGTCCCTCCATAGATAACACCATGGTCAATGCCAGGACCCCAAAAGGACCCCAAACCAGGACCATAGCAACCTGGCACCCACAAGAGCCCTCTCTGTGAAAGAGTGACAGAAACTCTCCTTGTGCAACAGGAGCCCAGCAGCTGCCAGCACATTTTGGAGGTGTGATTTATATATATGGGGATATGAGCCCAGATACTAAGGCCAGTCTGCCTGGGTTCAAGTCTTGCCTCTGCTACTTAAAGCTGGATGACATTGGACAGGTCATTTATCTCCTTGAAGCCTCCATTTCCCCAACCATTAAATGGTATTAATAGTAGTGCCTAATAAAGCAAAGGGCTATTTTGAGGGTTAAGTTAGTAAATATATGTAATGTGCTTAAAATCACATGTAGCACACAGTGGGTGCTATGTTAAGTGTTTGGCATCATTTTATTATCATTATTACTGATAAGAGGAATCCACCAAAGTCAGGCCTCTGTCAAGTTACTGTGAAACCTAGAACAATGGTTTCCACTGGAGTCTAGTGGCTTTGACTAGATATGCTGTCAATAAATTTAGCAAGGTCAAGTTTTGCAATGGCCTTTACCCCCAGGAAGAGAGCTGAGAGTCTGTTAACTGCAGACCCAAAAGGAGCCCGAACCCCAAACCACAGGCCTACTGCATATATAGCTTCCCTTTCATTAAATTGTTCATTCAACAAACTTTTTACCAACTTCCTAATGTGTGTCAGACCTTAGCCCAGCTCTATGAGGAATCAAAAAATGAATCAAGCTTCAAAGACCAATTGAGAGCAGAATAAAGGTGATATATTCATCTGCCCATCCACCCATCTATCCATCCATCCATCATCCATCCATCCCTCCATCCATCTATCCATCCATCCATCCATCCATCTATCCATCCATCCATCTCTCCATCCATCTATCCATCCATCCATCTCTCCATCCATCTATCCATCCATCCATCATCCATCCACTTATCCATCCATCTGTCCATCCATCTATCCATCCATCCATCCATCCATCCATTCATCATCCATCCATCTGCCCATCCATCCATCTATCCATCCATCCATTCCTCCATCCACCTATCCATCCATCCATCTACCTATCCATCCATCCATCCTTCCATCCATCCATCCATCCATCCATCCATCCAGCTGCCCATCCATCCATCTATCCATCCATCTATCCATCCATCCATCCATCCATGCATCCATTCATCTAATGTGAAGTATCTACTGGCTTCTATCATATCCACAAGGACAGAGGTCACCCTAACTCAATGGAATGATTTTAGAGATGTTAGGAAAATGCTCAAGACTTCTTTTCCCCAGTTCTCCTTTGCATCCTGATTGGTGTTTGAAATTTCACTATTAAATCTTTATACCTTATATTTAAAAATACATCCCGGGTGTGATAAAATGCTAAACCATAATGAGTCATTTGCACCTGAGAGCTTTAAAAAAGGGATCCAAAAGTGGACTTTGGTGGCACGTCGAAGAAACGAGGATGAGGGTCATGGGTGGGAAAGGAGGGCTGGAGCCCCCAAGCCTAACCTCCCTGCCTGCCAACTGTCCCTGGTGCAGCTGGCTCTGCGTGCCTGTGACCCCCCACACTCTGAGGGGGCAGGAGTAGTGTCTGTCTTGCTCACCAAGCACCCTGTTGCTGACATGTGCTGGAGTTCAATAAATATTTAATGAATGAAAAAAATGAATCGATACATTTATACACAGATTGAGTCACACAGTGAACCTGTAACTTTGCCCTCTGGCCCAGGAAAGGTTCATTCGTCCATCAGGAGCCACAGGCCAGGGCCATGGGTCTGGGAGCTTTCACACTTCAGCCCAGAACAGGAATGAACTGTTCCAGAGAAAATAAAGATTAATAAAGGTTTAATGAAAGTCTATAAAACATAACATTATGTCCATTCTGTTGATGGTTACACGTAGTATTTATAAAAATACTATAATCTTTTGAAACAATTTGGGGTTTGCATTTTCTCTCTCTTTGCAGAATTTCCCAAAAATACATAATCAGTGCCAAGAAATCAAAGGCAGTTGCCAAATCTCCCCCAAAGACAAAAGTACAAAAATCACTCCCCCAAGTTCCCTGCATAAAATTATAGATCATGCAGGTGCATTTTACTACAGATGATATTTACTAAACACAAGAGGCTCTGAACCTATGAATGCCTCTCAACTAAAGATTTTGTTTACAACGGTTACTTTTAGAGAAGAGAGTAAAAAGCTTTGTGGATTTGGGTTGTGGGTCAATCCTCAATCAGTAATATCTAACAGACATTTCTAACCCACTCCAAGCTCCCAGCACTTCCAAGGGACACCCTCTCTGCCATCACCGTCCCATTGCCAGGGACATAGGGATTAGGTTTCTGGTCCACGCTCAGGGTCATTTGCCCACTGCTGAGTTCCTTCATTTTTTTTTTTTTTTAACATTTTTAAATTTATTTATTTTGAGAGAGAGAGAGAGAGAGAGAGAGCATGAGCGGTGGTGGGGGGGCGGAGGTGCAGAGAGAGAGGGAGAGAGAATCCCAAGCAGGTTCCGCACTGCCAGCACACAGTCCAACATAGGGCTCGAACTCACAACTGTGAGATCATGACCTGAGCCAAAACCAAGAGTTGGACTGAGCCGTCCAGGTGCCCCCTTCACTGTCCTTAAGCACCACCCAAAGCCCCACAGATTGAGGGGTGCTGCTAAAGGAATACAGAAGCCCGAGTCCCTGCCCTTGGACCATCACGATGGAATCAATGAGAAAGGGACAGACACAGGAATCAAGTTAAATGGTGGTTCTCGGCAATTCTGTACCTGAGAATGACCAGCAGCACACCTGGAGAGGCTGGAGGCATTCCCAGCACAGTGCGGTTCCCTCAGCCACCCTTGGGTGCTGTCCTAACTTTTAGAACTATGCCCAGCCCTACTGGGCTCTCCAGGCAAACTCCCTGTACATCCCAAGAAAGCCACCTTCTTCTTTTGGCACTGGCTTCACATTTCACCTTGTCCCTTATCTCCAACTCATGGCACATCGTCCCTCCTTCCATGCAGTGCCCCACGGCCCACCCAGCTCCATACTCTACCAACAGACTCTCCTAATGGCCCGTATCTGCTGTTGTACCCGGAAAAAAACAGACAAACAAACACAGTTGCACCTTGGTCAAAATTCAGTGATTTGCAACCAGAGCATAGCAGCCTGCAAGTTGAGAAACCCTTGAGTTGCTCAATATGATCAAAGTCCCAAGCAGTGTGGGGACAACTGCCAGGTGACCGGCCCAGAGCAGGATGGGCGGACAGGGTAACAGGAGGTGATCCTCGGCGGGTATCAGGCCGTTCCCCGGGGAGCCGTGAGTAGGGATACAGGGGAGGGGTGTGCCGTCAGTGGGCCCAGTGCAGGGAGTGTGGGCAGGCAGGCCGGGCTGACAGTGGGCGGCCCTCCGGGCCGGGCTTGGCAGTCAAGGTTTTATCCCACTAGCCCCAGAGAGTGACCGGAGGGTGTTTTAGGGAGATGACTATGTGTATCGGGCATTTTTCCAAAGTACAGAAATGACATTTCTGGTTGGTCCTGAATGTCCGCCTTGGCCCAGCTGCCTCACATCGTGCACGGGGCAGTGAACCATTCAACCAATGACACACGTGCCCACGCAAGCCCTTCTCAAAGAGCAAGGTAGCACTTTTCTCTCAAATACTCTGGCTTTGAAGCTTCCAGCTGGAGGGAGAGGGAGGACAGGAGGGTGGCAACGTCCCTGCAGAGTCCTATGTCACACAGGCTGCGCCCCAGCCAGGGTCCAGAGCAGCCCCACTGGCAAGGGACCCCAAGAAGTGGATGGGACGCAAAGACATGTGAGTTTGGGGTGAGGCTCTGAGCCGGGAGGGTTTGGGGTTGACAGTCATGTGTCTCGGGGCTGAGGCCCCCGCCTACCAGAGCTATGGGCAGGCAAGGGTTCTCCAGGTGACACAGTCAACGTCCCCCCTTCAAAAGGGCAGCTGCAGTGGGCCGGGGACCCCTGGGGAGCCCAGCAGCCGACTGTGAGGGCAGCTGGGTTCCTAGTGAGCCAGAAAGGACAAGATCCCGTCCCTGAGTGTTTAGAAAGAACTCTTTCATTGCCTGCCGGGTCTAGGGCTAAATCTGTTGAGTGTTTCAAAGCGGTGTCAGCTTGAGCTCGCTGTCACTGACCCTTTGCACTGTGACAGGCTTGCTTCTCCTGCGAAGAGGGCCAGGCGGGGCACTCAGTTTCCAGACGTGGGAGCCTTATCCTCCCCACGGCCCTCACCCCTCCCACCAGCTCACACACACACTGGCATGGGAGAAGGGGCAGGGAAGTTATAGATCTCTCTTAATAAGGGTAAAACAGGGGAAATTCCATGCAATCTGATCCCTGACTTAATTCTTCAACTACCTTGAACCCCACACCCCCAACAGCTGCCACGGTCTTCCCGGGATGGGCGGTCTTCCCGAGGCCTGCTGGGAGGGCCACAGGCAAAGTAGAAAGGGATCCGGGATTAGTGCCCTGACAGGGTCCCCAAACCGTGGAGTCACTCAGGACACTGGCTTTTTTGGTTGCACATTCCCATCAAGAGATTTAATTCCTGCAGTTTTCAAGGTCCGAAATCTCTTAATCGCTCGGTTTAGTTGTGAAGTCTTGGGAAACCAGAGAAGAGCCCCGTGGTTCCATTCTCCAGCGACTCAGCGCCAGGTCTGGGCTCAGCCCGGGTGCTGGGGTCGCAGCTTCGATGGACTCGGGAATGGATTCATCCATCATGATGATAAATCTTTAGCAGCACAGGCCTTGCATATGTTGGGCGTCCTTACAGGGCTTACAGGTTATTACATATATTATCTTAGCATCTTCTAGACGGCTCTGGGAAGCAGCTGTTATGATGTAGATAGCCAGGTGAGTCACGTAAGGCTGAGCTGGTTGCTCAAAATTACTCAGACCTGAAGCCAGCCTCCATTCTTATCTGGCACCATCTGCTTTGCAAAAATCTTTTAAGCTGACTGTGTTTTACTTACCTGCATATATAATGGGATCCATGCTTTTTAAGCCTCTACAGAGAAATCTGTAAAGAAAAGGAAGAAACACAGATTCGTCCTCTGGTACCATGAAGATGTTACTATAAATACTTGTTTTCCAGTTAGGTGTTTGTTTTTGTTTTTAGATAAAAATCAGTACAACTGAATGTCAGTTTTTGTTCTTCAAAGGCTCATTCTCTTCTATCAGAGACTGTCTTCCATTACACAAGAACAAGAAGTCTAAAAGCCTGTTTTCAAGGCTTCTTCCGATGTCTTTTTAAAAATGCAGACAGTCAATCTTGCCAGTTCAGGGGTGATTCTTGGCGCTTTTAAGCTCAAACATTCCTCCCTTCAGCTAATCTTCATATTCCTCACTCTGCTTGCGGGACGGATGGCTGCCAGGGCCACAGTTCTTGGCCCCGGGTTGCCAACGGCAATAACGCACCGGGAATTTTCCACTGGGGGCCGATCTTGGGGAGGGCACCCAGGGCTTGGTCTCCGAGATCCTCCTATGTGGAGGACCCTGGAAGGAGCACTCTGGAAGGAACAAGGAGGAGCTGGGACTCAGAACCCTCGGCCACTTCTCACTAGGGGCTGGGGGCCCTGCCAGAGCTTGGGGGCTTGGAGCAGAGTCTCCAAGAAGAAGCAAGCCACCCAGAGGCAGATGTTCCCTCTTCAACTCTGGGACGTGCACACCCACACCACGCACACCAACAGCTTCCCTGGAACAAGAGGGAAGTGAAAACAGATTTAGAACGACAGGTCTGTTTCCATCGGAGGCCACTCTTGGGCACAGGAGACCAGCAATAGCTTGGTTTTCGAAAGGCTCCTCCTTGGCAAGTACTTACAGCGGGCTACACTTAAACGAAGAAAAAATAAATATATGAAACCATATTTTTTTATTCTTCAGAACACTGCAAAAGTGTTTGCTGTTCCTTTCAATATCTCACCTAGATGTACTCATGGGTTTAAATAAGGAAAAATCCCAACCTCCAGTTCCTGGCTCCATCTGTAACAGGTCCCACAGGACCCCACCCTCAGGAGAGGCCCCTGCTGGTTTGATGCACTGTGGTTGCCATCTTGGAATTCTTCATGATTTTTGCACAAGGGGCCCCACATTTTCATTTTGCACTGCCTTCTGCAAATGACGTAGCCAGTCCTGAGAACAGGCAAAGGTAACCCATAGTGCCCTGTACTCTTCAGAGAAAAAGCACAAAATGGCCCTTTGTATTATGTCTGAAGACTAAGCTAGAAACACCACACGCTATTTCATCTGCGAGGCCTTTGCCTTTATGAAGAATTCTGCAATCTGAAATTTCATACTTGACCCAATTAATTCTAAACTTCTTAAGTGTTTTAAAAACACATGCCTGAAGGTATCACTGGTCTCCCTCCGAGGGCTGACCCAGTCATATTCTTACCAATGCGAGTGTTATTTGTTAGGGCCAGGGACAGGAGATATGTTTTCAGGGGCCATCTGGGAAAATATAAGTGTCCTGTGGAGTAACTTCTTGGCCAGGATTAATACATGAGGTGGAGTGAGTGCTCAGGAGGGGCTGGGGTCCCAGAGGAGGACTGTAATGGTAAGAACAAGTTTATGGGGGGCTCTGGGAGGGCACTTGATGTCCAAGTCCTTAAAACAATGTTCTGGGCTCATGTGCCCCATTCTGATTCTCTCTTGAACCCATTACAATCACTCCACCAAAACTGTGCCTACCGGGGTCTGTAGTTTCCTCCATGCTGCTAAATCCAGTGATCACTTCTCAGTACTCATATTAGTTGATTTGTCTGAGGACTTGGCACGGTGGCTCACTCTCTCCAATGTGGACGTCTGTCTTCACTCACCACTCTGGGTTGCCTCTTCCCTTGTGGCCACTCCCGTGCCCCATGCTACTGGGTCCTCCTGATCACCCAATCTCTGCTGTTGGAGGGTTCCTGAAGTCACTGGCAAGGCCCTCCCCTTTTCTGTCTACGGCTCTCATCCAGTCTCATGGCTTTCAATCATAAGTCTATGCTGTTGTGTCCCAAATGGCCTTCTCCAGTCCAGTCTCCTCGCTGAACTCTGCACCTCTATATCCAACCATGGGTGTCCCCACCTGTGCAGTGACAGCTATCCCAAACTCAACATGTCCAAAACAAAACTCCTCTTTTGTGCCCATCACCCTCCAAACCCAGATTCTTCCACCTCCCACTGTCTTCACCTTCTCAATACGTGGCAACTCCATTCTTCAGCTGCCCAAGCAGAAACCTTGGGGCTATGTTTGACACCTGTCTCTCACACCCCATAGCTAACTCATCAGTGAAACACTTCTAGCACTCACTTTTGTCACTGCCGGCATCTCCTACCTGGATGATCACAGGTTTCCCTGAAATAGCCCAGGCGTGACCTTGGGCAAGTTACTTAACCTAAGCTTCAGTTTCCCCACCTGTAAATGAGGACAACATACACATGATAGGTTTCTTGAAGGATTACATAAGTTAATGCCAACGGAAGCGCTTAGCACATGTTGGGCACATCACAAGCCACTCGCTACATTTGCTGTGGTTATTTTTATTCTGATCATTAATAACTAACAGCATCTGTGAAGTTGGGTTCAGAAAGCTAAATTTATAGAGAATGAGCATTAGACATTGTATTTAACCGTATTTTATTTAACATTAGTAAATCTCAGTCTCATGTTTTCATTTAACACTACATTTTTTATCACTGCAATGTTTCCAGTTCATTGCCCAGATAAATCATTTTCACAAGCTTAAAAATTTCATGGAAGAGTTACTTGTTCATGGAGGTTACCAGTCCAGCTAGGACAATGTCCTCTTGCTTGTTTTCATTTCTGTTTTGACGTTAAGCCCCAAAGGGAGGTCCCACTGAGCTCTACTGGATTTCCAAGGGAAAGTCTGGCAGGCTGGGATCCGTGGATTCATACACTTTTCCAATCTGGAGAGGTTGAGTCATCTGATTGCTCTTTGGGTTACTTACTGTAGTTGGCACTTGCTCTTGAGTTTCCACAACTACAACGAGTCTTCCAAATTCTTCCTTCTCCATAGATTCTGTCCTCTATGCCTTGGGGCACAAAGCTAACTACTGCCTTGTTGTTTTCCATGACAGATGTGAAGCCACCAGACTGTGCTCAATACCCGTTCTAGAAAGGACCCACTTCTATTCAGACATGAGTGCTTTTTTTCTACAACTCCGCATATTGCCATTCAGCTAGTCCCCTGTCCTGGCTTCCTAGGGCTGCTGTAACAAAGTATCACAAACTGGGTGGCTTAAAACAACAGATACTTATCTTCTTACAGTTCTAGAGACCAGAAGTCCAAAACTAGGGTGTCAGCAGGGCTTGTTCCTTCTGAGGACTGTGAGGGAAACTCTGTTCCACTCCCCGCTTCTGGTGGTTGCTGGCAAACCTTGGCATTTCTTGGCTTATAGACATAATATTGCAATCTCTGTCTCCTTCCTCACATGGCGTCCTCCCTGTTTTTCTGTGTGCTCGCAAGTCCATCTTGTTATAAGAACACCAGTCTTATTGGTTTAGAAGCTTACCCTAGTCCAGTATGACCTCATCTTAACTATATTATAATGAGCTTATCTGCAGTTATATCTGCAATGACCTTATCTCCAGATAAAGGCACATTCTGAGGCACTAGACATTAGGATTTCAACATTATCTTCTTGGGGGGGGGATAATAATTCAACCCATAACATCCTTTATTATATAAAGCTTTCCCATGGAACGTTTTAACTGAATCATCTAATCTTTGACTCTCTAGACAATATTCTTATAACCTGTGTCTTTTTACTTTTTAATATTTTTCTTGTCTAACAGGTTTTTATTCACCTATACCTTGAAAAGGGAAAAACAACAACATAGCAAATCTAGACAACTATCTTGTCAGGAAAAACAGCTATGCAAAGGCACCAATGTATTTTATTAAATGAAATCTGATCATTTCATTTAGAAATATCTATCTGCTGTATTTTTAATGGCTTCTAATGAAAGTTGGTGAGTTGGAATTAGAGAGATAATGCCTCCTGAGAAATGGTTTGGAATTTTTATGACTGTGGTTACTTAAACTTGGAGTTTTCACTAAATCAATAGATTGCTCAGTCTCGCTGAGTTGAAAATGGTCTCTACAAGCATCTGACCACATACCCATGGTTTTCATTTGTATTAACACGGGCTTCTCCCCAAACCAGTTCTTATTATGAAAAATAGGTTTTTCTTTAGTCCTCCAAAAGAGAGGGGAAAAATTTAATCTATAAATTGTCATTTCTCTATGATGTGGGAAAGATGTTTCACACTGATATCCCTGGATGACATGAGCAAGCCCTAAACACCATGGTAGTAAGAAGTTAGTCATACAATTATTCTGTCTCTGCCTGTCACAGAAAGACTGCAGTTCTACAACATGGGTAGAGGGCAGAGAAGTCCTCATAAACTTAAAATCCAGATGCCTGCCAGTCTGAAAAAGAACCCAAGGAAAGTTATAGAATGTTTGGAGCTGTAATGAAGGAAACTTCATTTTTAGAGCCAAAAAACCCCACAGTGTGGCCCATTCTGAATGAATATGAAATGGTTTTTCAAAGGTATTACTTGATCACTTTCTCGTAATTCTTATATATTTGTGTAAGAAGGTGTACTAAAATCGCACCTCCAGCTTCTAGGAAAGAGATCCATTTGCTTTGTACGTTAATAAGGAACACGGCAGCCAGCATGTGCTTAGGAAATACTAGACTATTGCCGCTGGAGTCCAATCCAATTATTCGGATATAGCATAAAAGGTCTTTCTTTTCTCATGTTAGTTTTGCTCATTTATATCATTAAGGTGAATCCAAATCTTCCTTGAGTTTATTCTTAGTTCCCAAGTTGTAGCATTTGTGAAATATCTAAGCAATAATGCACAGCCAAGCTAGCTGGGGCAACAAGAACAGACAGTTTTTTGAGCCATTTTCTTAAACTGCTGAACATCAAGGTTGAGACAATTCTGCATTCTTTCAAGGTCCAAGGACCATTTTCATTTAAAGGCAGCTCTTCCTCTTTCTTGATAAGTGCTAGGAAACAAGGTTGTATGCTGTCTCCACAGTGGATCCAACCCCATGTCAGGAGCCCTTGGGGACAGTGTAATGTGTGTGATGAGGTGTGTGTGATGGCCCGTTCCCAGATGGCTTGATATCTCCCACTGCAGGGCAGACCAAACCTAAAAAGAGGCTGAGTGGCCGAATCTTCCACCTCTTCACCAAGACATGAGCCCAGGGGGTTCTGGGTAAAGAAATTCCCACACGCCTGGCTCATGAACCTCCTTCCCCACGGGCCGCACCGCTCCCACGCCGGGTCTGACATGCCCTTCAGTAGTGTGGGTGGGGAAGGGCCAACGAGCCCCGTGTGTCCACAGGAGAGCTAAAGTAGCCAAAGGTGAGACTTCTGCGGGATGGGGACATCGTGTGACTCAAAGGTCCTACTGGCCTCACATCTGCACCCCTCCAGGCAGCCTGGGGGGCAGGGAGGCCTGAGCTCACACCTTATCCAGCAGGAGAAAGGTCTTCGGGAGACCAGAAAAAATGAAGAATGGATGTGCCCAGGGACACTGGACAGTAAAAAAGCAGGAGCAGGGGTAGGCAAACATTGTGTCTGTCCCTTGTCCCAGCCAGGCTGTCCCCACTGGCCCCCACTGTTGACGCCTAATTAGGAGACAAAGCTCCAAAGCTGACGCAGCTAGACTCCAGGCGGGCTGGGAGGTTGAATGTAATGGAGAGACTATGCCATGTTCCTGCTCCTTTTTTTTTTTTTAAATTATTTATTTCCTTTAAAAAAAAAAAAAAAAAAGGAATGTAGCTCACAGACAACAGAGGAAGGAGCACCATAAAAGTTTATATGGAAAAAACCCCTCACCTTTCAGATCTGGTGCTCATAAAACCAGATCCAGTTTGAGGGGCCGAGCGTGCCCTGGTGTGTTTCACAGCTGGCCTTCGAGGATTTTCATGTTACTTTATAGCCCCGGGGCTTTCTGAGACCCTGCTGAGGGCAAACCCTACATCCTGCTGGCCTTCCTGTCTGTGCTCATGCACCTTCCCGAAAACCAAATTGGTTTTTTGGTTTTTGGTTTTTCGTTTAGCAATTCTAGCTCATCACTGCCCCATGAAACTTTCAAGGGACTTATAACCTCTCAGCCTGCTTGCCGAAGTGATTTGACTTCAGGCCATTCCCTGGAAAAGTCAGGAGAGGATGTCTCTAGTCAAGCAAGTTTAGGAAATGCCGCGCGGCATTTTCTAGAAGTTCACAGTGCACACCTGCATAGTAAGGGCGGTGAGAAGGTCTGTGGTTACCGGCTTTCGACAGACCCACCTGACCTTCACATCCTCACAGGAGACATCCTGCAAACACAGCGTGGCAAGAAACACTCGCTGGGAAACACCATCCCACATCCTGCTCAAGCACACACCTAAGCCACGGATTGCCCACCCAGGAGTGTGCTTTGGAGGCTTTGCAAACCCAGATGCAAGACACAACATTTATTCCTGGAATGCATTATCTCCTTACGCTCAGCCTCACCCACCCAGGCGGTCAAGGTCTTTTTTGGAACTTGATTCTTAGAACCATGTTTGTCTTGGACTCACATCTCTCTAGCGCACGCTTCCACAAGTACGCACACGTCTGCAGGAAAAAGTGGCCCGCAGGTGAAGCCAGCTGCAACTCTACACGGCCGGCGGGTCCTGTATGCACTGCCCCTCTTGGGAGGCATGCTTGGGCAACATCCTTCCGGAGCATCAGGGATGGTTTTAGGTGGTTTCCGAGGAGATGCGTTCATTTGAAATTGTTTTTCCATTGAATGGCCCCACGGAGAAAAGTGGTTGCTGGGAAGCTGAATTATGACCTAATGTCAGTAGCAGCTGCTGGGAACTCCAGGGAAGGGGTGGGGAGCTGGTGTCTGGGAGTTGGGGGCTCATTAACACTCACTTCTTAAATTAGCAAATCCTTCTAGTACAAGTTTAAAAATAGCAACCTAATGGTTTCTAAAATTAGCAGTCACAGCTCTCCATAAATATTTAGACCTCCAATAAACTTCTGGTCCACTTCCCTAGACTAACGGGGTCAAGCAGGCTTAGCTTTTATGCCACATTCTTGAGGATCAGTGTACTTAATGATTGACCTTGACAAGCAAGAGCTTTGAGAAGCCTCAGAATGGCCAGGACCAGGGACAGCCTGAGCGGCCATCAGCCTGGGGACAACCTCCATGCAGGACTGGAAGGATCTCAAAGGCCACTTGGAGAAGTTGGGAGCCTCCAGGCTACGTGTAGGAACCGACTGTCCAGGCTGGCCTGGGACTGTCCCAGTTTCACACTGCGAGTCCCCTGCCCTGGGCAACCTCTCAGTCTCCAGCAAACCAGAACCGTTGGGTCACCCTGGCCACCTGAACCACTGCAAAAGGATCAAGACTAATGTTCTCCGGGGACAAGTGGGACAAGTGTTGACTCTCCAAAATACACTGATGACACCACTCCTCAGTCTTCATGCCAACGTCCGTCCTATTGACTTGCGAAGCGTAGCATTTGAAGGAGGAATTAAACCAGGGAAAAGACCAGCCAGGCCAGGCAGAGAACTTCACCCCCTGCACCCGGTTCCCCCATGTGTAAAACAGGATGAACAGTCGCTGCATGACCGGGTTACTACGGGGACAAATTTTATGTCGTTATGTCAGTGCTCTGCGAAGTGCCCGGCATCCCTCAGGCCCAGAAATGGGCACTTTTGGTGGTAGCTCTGTTGGGGCACTCAGCACATGGGGCGGGGGGCTCACTGCAGCAGCCCTGCCTCATCCATCAGAGTGACCCCCTACCCGGGTGCCATCTCCCCCCCCGCAGTGGCTGCAAGACAGCCGGCCCCGCCCTGCTCTGGACAGCAGAGATTGTCGGGCGCCCCCCACCCCGAGCCCAGCCCCTGCACAGAGTGGGTGCTCGCTAAGTGGAGGGAAGAAGCCTTGGAGCAGAGTCTAAAGAAAGCCAGCATCATGACAAGGCGCAGGTGGCCTGTCAGGGCGAAATGCGTGTGGAGACCACCGCGTCCTGAAGAAAGCATCATTTAAAACGCCTGTGAAAACCCTAACATTGACCACTGCGTGTCCTGCTGGGCACCACACTGTTTCGTTGTCCCCTAGTTTTGTTTGTCTGTTAAGCAGCATGGAACTAAGAAATACCCGCTGCAATGCTGAGACATCGAAGCCCAGTAGTTCTAAATCCCGCAAGATGACGGTACGGGCCCCCCGTGGCAATGTCACTTGTGTCACTAACCAAATCCTGCGCTGTAATTTAGTAGGGGGTTTCTCCACAAGGGGACCCAGGGTTAAAGACAGTCTCAGTGAGCCTCTGTGCTGCCTGGGAGATGCCCCCCAGCCCACATTTCGCTCCCTGCAGCCTTCCTGCGCTTAACTGAGAGGAAGGAAGTAGGTTTTGCCCACTGAGTTCTTCCTTGGTTTGGGATGCTGAAGTGACTTGTCTTCAGCAGAGAAGCTTCCAGAACCAGGAAACACTCTGGGGCCATGGAGTCCAGCTCCCTCATGTTAGAGAAAGAAGCTGAGCCCAGACAGACACCCCGAGTCACTCAGCGGGTGGGGGTGACAGGGTGGATTGGTACCCTGGCCCGGGCAGGAGAGAGGACCCAGTGGTGTTCACCAGGGTTTTCTACTCACCTGCCCGCCTTCCCTCCTCCCTTCCTCTCCTCGTCGCGTCCTTTCCCCTGCCTCCCTGCCTCTCTCCTTCCTCCCTTCCAACTCTTCCTGAGTGTCCCCTATTCGTCTGGCACTACATACATACCGGGTCCTTGCCCCCAAGAAGCGTTCTGGGTTTGGCCATGGTTAGAATTTCTGAAACCTCTGAAATGGCTCCGCGTTCCCGTCTCTCTGCAAGTCAGGTAGCGACAAGCACACCGCTCCGCAGACAGGTGTGAGGGGAGGTGCCCTGGTTTGTGGTTCTGGCCCCGGCACCTAAGGAGCTGTGACCTTGGTCACTCCCTGGCCCCTGACATCAGTGCGCAATCTCGAAGTTCACATCCAGCTCTGGGCTTCTGGAAGAAAGCGTCAGACCTGCCTGTGGGTATTAAACCTTTCCCTCTCTGAGAGCCCAGGGAAGTCACCCCCTTTTGGGAGACGTTTCATCCTGACAGGCAGTCTGGGGCTAATTTCTCAGGCACAGGTAGCACACACCTTAGCTCTTGTCAGTCCACGTGTGGGTTTAACAATGGAAGTGATTACGGACCAAGCAGCACGAAATGAGATTCAAACGCAGCCGAAGTGTTTAAGGGTAGGCAGAAGGTAGAACTTTCCACGCCGGCTTGCTAAGTGCTGATAGATCAGAAACTGGGGCTCTGGATTGCCCTTGCGGGGCAGGGAGGGGGGCGCTGGGGAAGGGCAGGCAGGCCAGATTTCTGCTGTCATCCCTTCCCCTTCTGGACTTGCAGGGAAAATGTCTTGGACAGGCAGCTTATCCTTGCACCCAATGAAGTGTCGGAAACTGTTTTTAAAAATATGTTAATTGTCATAGCAACTGCCCACGGAGAACTCAGTTTCGGGGGCAGAAATAAACGCAGCAAGATAATCTTTAACCCATTTCCCTTCTCTCCCTGCCCCGCCTCCCGCCTCATTAGGACTCCGGCGGGCGCCTGAGCGAGCCCGGCAGCCGGCCACCGGGGCCATGGCCAGCACCGCCGTGCAGCTGCTGGGCTTCCTGCTCAGCTTCCTGGGCCTGGTGGGCACGCTGATCACCACCATCCTGCCGCACTGGCGCCGCACGGCGCACGTGGGCACCAACATCCTGACGGCCGTGTCCTACCTGAAGGGGCTGTGGATGGAGTGCGTGTGGCACAGCACGGGCATCTACCAGTGCCAGATCTACCGCTCGCTGCTGGCGCTGCCCCGCGACCTGCAGGCGGCGCGCGCGCTCATGGTCATCTCCTGCCTGCTCTCGGGCGTGGCCTGCGCCTGCGCCGTGGTGGGCATGAAGTGCACGCGCTGCGCCAAGGGCACGCCCGCCAAGACCACGTTCGCCGTGCTGGGCGGCGCGCTCTTCATCCTGGCCGGCCTGCTCTGCCTGGTGGCGGTGTCCTGGACCACCAACGACGTGGTGCAGAACTTCTACAACCCGCTGCTGCCCAGCGGCATGAAGTTCGAGATCGGGCAGGCCCTGTACCTCGGCTTCATCTCCTCGTCCCTGTCGCTCATCGGCGGCACGCTGCTCTGCCTGTCCTGCCAGGACGAGGGGCCCTCCAGGCCCTACCAGGCCCAGCCCAGGGCCGCGACGGCCACCGCACCCGCCTACCGGCCCCCCGCCGCCTTCAAGGACAACCGGGCCCCCTCGGCCACCTCGGCCTCGCTCAGCGGGTACAGACTGAACGACTATGTGTGAGTCCCCGGGGCCCGTCCCTCCCCGAGTCCACAGCGGCACCAGGACCCAGACTGGCTCCGATGCAGGGTCCCGGCACAGAGTTTACTTCCGGGCTACTTTTTTGTCCAGAGGAATTAATATGAGTATGAGGGAGTGGGCTGAGAACACAGGGAAGGAAGGGAAAATAGGAGAGGGGAGAAAAGCTCTGTATACCAAAGACTTAAAAAAAAAAATCCTTTCTGTTTTTGTATTTATTATATGTATTTATGTGGGTGATTTAATTAACAGCTGAATGAAAAGCGACTTGGGAGTTGGGTCAGTGGGGTTTGTTTGCGATACAGGAATAAACCTCTTGGATGTGGTTGTTAATGAAATGGACAGTATTTGTTTCTGTTTCCAGTCTGTTCTGTCTGCTAAGGTCTTGTAACCACAACCTACTGTCAGGACTCCATATCGCCAAGCAATGGGGACCCTCAGAGGGTGGCCACAACCCACATATGATGGGAGAATCAGAGGAGGGCCAGGCTGATATTCATGGAAATGATGCTTGAGGGATATTCACCAAGAACAGTCACTCCAGCTTAAGCCCAGAGGCAGGGCAGGAAGTACGGGGTCCCTGGGGGAAAAGATAATTGCTTTAAATCACAAAGTAAAGATAACGGTCGTTTTCTCCTGGTAGCCTCCACTAGTAAGGAAGCAAAAGTCAGAAGAAAAAAGAGCAAAAGGCGCCTGGCCGCTTGGCTCCCTAGGCATTGGCAAGAAGCCCAGTTAGGAGCACGGCTCAAGCCCGACTGCCCCGCAGATCACCGCTGGCTTTTCTGGGGACAGAAGCATGATGCCAGCTGCCTTCAGAGCAGGTACCAGAGTCTGTTGACTTCTTTAGCCGGAAAGAACTGCTGACAGGGCCACATGAGCTCTGACTGCTGTCAGAACATTGATGATGTTTTCTGGTTGTGATCTAAATCACGTGGTCACAGAGCTGTACGTGGTCACACACACACACACACACACACACACACACACACACACACACACTCACTCACTCACACTCAGACTCTTACAGCTGTCCCATTAGCTGGTCCGGGGAGCTTGGTCCTGTTCCATGTCCTTCATTCCACAGCCTTGCCCATGATGTGCCCTGATGGTGCCCTGCTCTTGTCTCTGTCCCGAACCTCAAGTTCTGAACGTGTAAAGAAAATACCCTGTTGGGGGAAGAGTGGAGACTGAGACCTACCCACAGAGTGGCACTTTCACGAATTCCTCCATTCTCAAGGGGTTTTGTAGAAGGGCCACCAGGGCTCCAGGGTCCTAGCATTACTGCCTGCAGGGAAGAGAGCCACAACAGGTCAGCACAGACCCGGAGCCAACTGGCCAGGCTTGCTGCTGTGGCCTGGTGAAATCCTTGCCCCAGGACCAGGGGGGCTAGAAGGGGAGGCTCCAGGACAAGGGTCAAGAGGCCAGGCAGGCCGCAGCCTGGGGCCCCGGGATCCAGTAAGGCCAGAGGTGGGTTTATACTCTACGAACTTCATGCTTCCTCCTGACAAGGTCCTCCAGGCCCTCAGACCAGGCCATTGAGATGGTGACGGGGAATCCCAGCCGCCATGGGCTTCTCCTGCCATTGGTGTCTCCCCCAGACGGGAAGCTCTCACCAGTAATGTACAAGCACTGAGAGCCCATCTGGTCCCTTTGGGCCTTACCAGTTAGAGCTACTGAACTGCACCACTGCTGACTCGTAACAGCATGAAAAATTAGGGACTAATGGAGCAGCTCCGTACTGTTTATTGCTGACCTTCAGACCCCAGGCAACAAATGCCATGTCTGTTCAGAAGGACAGGTGCGGTCCATTTTAGCTTTTATCTGACCTCAGAGAAGCTACGCGGGCTGGGATCTGCCATCCCTTTCAGACCAGGGATTTACACCCGAAACGTCATCATTTCGTGCAGGTTGAAACCAGCAATTTTAACCTACGGTTTAAATTACACAAATAAATCAATCTGAACCAATAAAGAAGGCAAAGAAAATCTAAAAATAGCATGATGTTCTGTTAGTCCTACCTTGATGGTCATGGTCTAGAATGTGCCTGGTGAAGTTATTCTAGGTAATAGTACACATTAAAGAAAAAAAGTAGGTTTCTTTTTTCAAACTCTTTCTCGAATTCTGTCACAACTAAATTAAATATGTCCGTATCTCCTACTCAGGTGAAAGACCAATAATAATAGTGATTAGAATTTATTGAGCACTTACTATACGCCCAGTTCATTCTTTTTGTTTACTAATCTGGTCCAATGAGATAAATGCTATTCTTAACCTCATTTTACAAAGGAGGAAGTTAAATCCTTTAAGCATTGGACTTCCACTCAGGTCAGGATCTCGTAGTTCACAGGTTCAAGCCTGGCATTGGGCTCTGTGCTAACAGTACAGAGCCTGCTAGGGATTCTCTCTCTCTCTACCTGTCTCTCTGCCCTTCCTCCACTCACTCTCTCTCTCTCTCTCAAAATAAATAAACTTTAAAAATATTCTTTAAAAAAAAAAAGAAACAAAGGAGGAAATGAAAATATAAAGAGATAAGTTACTTGACCAGTATTTGCCCAGGGTCACAGCGCCAGTGAGTAAAAGACCCAGGATTAAAAGACAGGTGAGCAGGGGACAAATACGTTCACTCAAGTAGCAACGTGACCCATAGTCTCATTACTTTTGTGTCCAGACTATTTGCAAATAATTCAGCGATTATTTCAGGACCACATACGGCTCTTTCCACAATCATCATCCCACAGAGCTTCTGGCTCTGTCTGGGTTGATGAAATGTGATGTCAGACCCCGAGGTCCAAATTTGAAGCCCCATAGGAAGCAGGAAGTGACACACAAGACGGTGACACATGGATGGCTCTGTCCTATAGCCTGGCCAGCCCAAACAGGAAGTAGATCTGAACAAGACCTTGACTCCCTCCCTCAAGTAACGGGGTATAGGGATGAGTTCCCAGTCTCCTCCTTCACTCCCAACACAAGTGCCAGGCCCTGCTCCAGCCCCTCTTTGCCACATTACCACCAGGGCCGTCACTTAGATGCATGTTTTTGGTTTTGCCCAAATCTTTGGGACTGGCTGGTCTTAACTAAGTCTGCTTTGACAACAGTCTGGTCTCCTTTTGGAGGTATAACACACAACCCCAAATTTCAGAATAAAAAGGAAACTTGAGTCGGACAGTTGTTACGGATTTAAATTACAGCAAGACCCTTATGGGATAAGAAATGCTACATTTCTTTGCTTCTCTAAATCAAATCAAACTTGGCTCTGATCCAGAGAGGTCTAAAGCCAGCCATGTTTTCTGGTTCCCTACCCTGCATTTAGGTCCCAGGGCCCCAGCACTAAGGGAGGCCCTGGATTTGCAGGAGCCTTTAGTCCTTGGGGACACCTTGTTACCCACTGACGGCCAGCGTCGATGCCTTTACAGCCCAGGGCCTCCCGATGCTCCTCCCAGGCCACAGCCCGTGCATCCCCAGTCATCCACGTCGTGTTCCAGACCCTCCCGGGCCCTCTGTGAACAGACACTGGAAACCTCCACCCTGTGAACGCTTTGTCCCCATCCCTGACTCTGGGAAGCCACTTCCTAAGATGGAGCCACACCCCTCCTGTACTCAGAGCACCTGAGTGTCCCCTCTTGGATGACACACCTTGACTGCTTTCATGAGTTCCCAGAGAAGCCTGCTTTCGTGTCAGCCACTGTCGCCCTAAATGGAAACAATTTAACAACTATGGCTCATTCACAACCTGTGTGGTAACCGTCCATTACCTTATAGCGATAAACTGAAGACAGGGCCAGGATTTTCACTCCTCGGTGTCCGACCCCAAAGTCCCATGGTTGGCCACAGTGCCACCCTGCTTCTCCCTGCTTTGGTCCCTCCTTGCTTTCTCCCTGCCCAGCAAAGGGAACGGCATGAATGGCGACAATCCAGGCAGGAGATGTGGGTCTGGACCAGGTGGCAGGTTGGAAGGGGAAGAAATCGGGATGCACCGGAAGGCAGAGCCAGTGGGATTTACTGGCAGGCTTGGTGTGAGTGTGAAAAAAAAAAAAAAAAGGCATAAAGGATAATGCCAAGATTTGAGCCTGGATCACCTGGAAAAATGGGGCTGCTATTTTCTAAAATGAAGGGGAATCCGGAAAGAAAAGCTTCTGGTCCCGGAAGGGAGACTAAATCGTTCTCCAGGTGTTTGGTCTGAGCTGCCTCAAGTGGAGACGTGGAGTGGGTCTTGGATATACAAAGCCGGAGTTCAGGAAGAGGTCACTCTGGGAGCCATCGGCCCAGGAATGCCGTGCAAGCCAGCGGCTAGAAAGGACCACGTTGCAAGTGAACACACATGAGGAATCAAAGAGGCCAAGAGAGACTCACGTTTCGAGGCTGGAAGGATGAGGCGGATGGAGCCAGCAGCCAGAGGGGGAATGCCCAGCGAGTGAGGAGAACTGAAGAGAACGTTCTAGAAGCCGAGGAGAAGGGCGTGATCAGCTGTGTTAAATTAACTCCTCTACTTTCACGCTCACGCGGGATGTAGGTGCGGTGGCTGGCTCCATTGGCAGGGGAGGCAGCTGGGCTTAAGACAAGTAAAGGGAAAGCTGAGGGGGCTGCCAGGTGGAAGCAGCAAGCTGCCTGAGTGGAGAGCGAACGCACTAGAACAGTCTTGTTTCCAGTGCAGAGGTTGCGAGAGCCTGCAAGGAAAATACGCAGTTCCCGCTCTTCCTGCATAAGCACTAAGGCAGACCCATGGATCCCTCCCGAGGTAATACATTGGGGGTCCTCTCACCGGGTTCTGTATAGGTTCCCAAGAACTCTACCTCACATTAGTACTTTTCTTTTAGTTTACTTATTTCTTTATTCTGAGAGAGAGAGCAAGTAGGGGAGGGGCAGAGAAAGAGGGAGAGAGAGAGAAAATCCCAAACAGGCTCCCGGCTGCCAGCACAGAACCCAACATGGGGCTCGAACTCATGAACCCGTGAGATCATGCCCTGAGCCGAAACCAAGAGGCTGACGCTTAACCAACTGAGCCACCCAGGTGCCCCAAATGCTTCTGAACAGAAAGAAAAAAGATAACTATGTAAGATTTCAAAAGGAAACTAATGATAATTGACATGGTTGTCAACATATTTACAAAGTGTGGCATAGCAATATTTGTGCTCCTTTTCAAATGCACTAAATGACAATATCCGGCAATAAATACTGGAAGGCCAAAGCAGTAACGAGCATAAATAGTATTTTAAGACATTTGCAACGACTGTTATTTGATGTGAAAATATTTGTGATTTCCAGGAGTGATAAAGTCCCGAGGGCTGAAATTTAAAAAAAATAAAAAAAAATAAAGCAAATTGCTCGGATGACTTAAAGATACACTTAAAGCCCCTTCACATGAGAAGAGTTTGTGCAAGCAGAAATTCAAATTTCCTTCTGCACGTACGTAATAGTTTACTAAAATAAACCCTAAGAGGGGCGCCTGGCTGGCTCAGAAGAGAATGCAACTCTTGATCTCAGGGTTGTGGGTTCGAGCCCCACGCTGGGTGCAGAGATTACTAAAATAAATAAGTTTAAGAAAAATTTTTTAAAATTAAAATGAAATAAAGCCTAAGAGCTTCCCCAGGCACCCCAGTGGCCTTATGTGTATCTGTAGGGGTTGGGAGACCCCAGAACAGCAGCCCAGACCTGGAGCACAGTTCCTGAAGACAGCAGGAACCTGGCTCCACATTGAACTTCTCAAGAAGAGTCGTCTCAAGGCCCCAGGGGAAGGAATTGCAATGGCCCGCAGGCAGTATTCCCACCTGTTATAGACCCAGCAGGAGCTCCTCATGGTGGCCAGGGAAGCACCAGGCATAAGTACCCATAGTAGGTTTCCAGGCACTGCCATTTGCATGATCCACAGACAGGAGGGAGGGAACAGAAAACGAGTCCCCGGGAGCAGCCTTGCAAAACGAAGTCAGGCCAAGAGCAAAGCCAAACCCGTTACACGATTCTTCTGCCAGAAACGTCAGTTTCAGACAAATGACATTAGAATTAACAACGCCCAGTAGTTTAGCAGTCACTGTGCACTGGGGAGGGAGGAGCAAGCAGAGGTTGCCCGGGGCGGTGGGTGGGGAGGGGGAGAGACACTTGAGGAAACCTGGTTGAACTAAGATTTAGAGGATTACATCCTCTGCAGTGTCCTGTGGTATCTACATGCCTTTCTCCCCCAGGATGAAACACAGGGGTGTGTGTGTGTGTGTGTGTGTGTGTGTGTGTGTGTGTGTGAGAGAGAGAGAGAGAAAGAGAGAGACTGAGAGACCGAGAGAGAGACGGAGCCAGACAGAGACAGAGATGGAGACAGAGGAGGAGAGATTGAACTCTGAGGTCCTGGATATTTGAACCCATTTCTTTCTTGAATCAAAAAGCACAAAGCCAATGACTGGGCAACTATCCAAATGAAAACACAGAAATTTCATTCTAGTAAGTTATTTTAAAATACTACCAACTGGCCTTTGCAGGTGCGTGTGGCAGGGGAAAGGCATTAGCCAACAGCCCATTTCCTGCCTGGGAAAGGCCAGTGGAGGTCACCCCATAAATCTGGGCGGGCCCAGCCCCTGGGGGCGATTCACCTGCATCGTCCTCACACCTCTTGCTCTGGCAGCTTCACCTCAGAAAAGCTCAGCAGGGCGCACACTCTACACTTTAATTCCTTTCTCCTGAGGGGCTCTCGACTTAAAAGCTTGCCACCCGCCATCCCTCCTGGGCGACCGATGGACCGATGGACCGGCCCAAGCTTTCCATCCCACAGGGCAGCCCACCAGCTCCTGCCAGCAGCATCAGCCGCCTCCAGCTCTGGGGAGGTCTAGGGTTTTTTCGGTCATCCCAAGCATTTTTCCAAAATAAAGCATTTGCATAGATTTCCCACCCAGCGTAGTAAATAGCAAGAAGGCAGGATTTAACAGCCAGGACAACATAGGAGAGTTTGGGTCTAGTGGCTTCAGCAGGTGTCTAGGGAAGCTGGTGTCTGCTTTGGGGAGGAGCTTATGTGAATAAGGGGACCCAGTGCTACGCTTGGGAGTCCTTGAGCCTAGACAGAACCTGACCCCCAGCCTCTCCCCAGACAACCTTCTCAGCGGGAGAAGGAGCTTCTTTTTCCATTCACGGCCCCACAGATACTTCATTATGAAATTCACCATCTTCCTTTGCAATGACTGTGAATTGCTCTGCGATGCCCAGACATGAGAATATCACACGACTTTGTTATTCTAACATCAAATCCGGTTCTGATTTTTTTTTATAAATTTTTTTTGAATGTTTATTCATTTTTGAGAGACAGAGAGAGACAGAGCATGAGCGGGGAAGGGGCAGAGAGAGAGGGAGACACAGAATCCGAAGCAGGCTCCAGGCTCTGAGCTGTCAGCACAGAGCCCGATGCGGGGCTCGAACCCACGAACCACGAGATCATGATCCGAGCCAAAGTCGGACGCTCAACCGACTGAGCCACCCAGGCGCCCCTAAAATCCGGTTCTGATTCAAACCACAATGAGATACTGCCACGTGCCCGCTACAGTGGCTAAAATGTAAACGATCGACAATATCAAGTGTTGGCAAGGAAGTGAAGCAACGGCAACTTTTGTTTTTGGGAGGGAGAAGGCAAATCAGTATCATTACTTTGTTCATTGGCAGGGGGCACTTGGGGGGCTTCTGGGTGCTGGTAATGTTCCCTCTCTAGACCCGAGTGGTACTTACACAGCTGTATTCATTCTATGATCATTTATCCAGGTAGATACTAATCATTGGGGTATGTGCATCTTGTTGTGTTTTGTTTTTTACAACTTGCCCCGTGCTCACCTCCTTTCCCCACAAGACCGTGAGCCTTCCTGATCTAGTCACCGTTTGAGTCCCATGGCCTTGAACATGGCAGCTCCTCAAGAAGAGACTTGTAGCTGAACGCACAGCTTTGGGATTCACAAAAAGCCACCACTGAATCCCTTTAGATATACAACTCTTCTCACATATTTTACATATGAGTTAGTTTATTTTAAAACCCATTTGCACAGGGGCGCCTGGGTGGCTCAGTGAGTTAAGCCTCCAACTTTGGCTCAGGTCATGATCTTGCAGTTGGTGAGTTTGAGCCCCGCATTGGGCTCTGTGCTAACAACTCAGAGCCTGGAGCCTGCTTCGGATTCTCTCTCTCTCTCTCTCTCTCTCTCTCTGCTCCCCCCCCCCCCCCAACTTGCACTCTGTCTCTCTCTCAAAAATAAATAAACTTAAAAAAAAATTTTTTTTTTTAAAAATCCATTTGCACAGAACTTCCCAGGACCTCAGAGTGTGGAAAACAGGGTCTCCCGGCATCATGGGCCACTCTGCTATTGGAAACTCAACTTGGCCAAAGCTGAAAAGGAGGAGAAAATGTAGGGTGATGCATTTTGTTCAGTGGCCCCAGAGCCCATCCCTTTTTCCAAGTGGAGGCTGAACCTTGTTTCACCAGGAGAGTCGACAGTAGAGAGCCCAAATGTGTCAGGGTCACGGTTAAACCAGGGTCTTTGGGGAGAGGCTCTGAAGTGCCATTCTGGTGCTCGGAAACATCTGTACGTCTCATCTTCCGTGCATGAAATTCTTGTAATGAATGCAAAGCCTTTCCATCCCTATTTAAAGAAAAGGCTTTAAGCTTCCTGCACCTTCTATCCAAATCCTCTGACTTACTTGTCGATTCCCCTGTTCTGCTTCCTCTCTGCTTCTCTCCCTCTCAAGAGCCTTCTTCAAATTGGGGTCCCAGCCCCTCCAGACTTCTCCAGATTGCCTCCTCGACGATTTCTCTCTGTCCTGTGCTATTCAGCAATTCGATATCCTTCCTGATTTTTCTACCTGGCCTCCCACTTATTGAGAGGGAGGTGTTGGAGTCTCCAGCTATAAATTGTGGAGCAGTCCGCTTCTCCTTACACTTCTATGAGCTTTTACCTCATGTATTTTGAAGCTCTGTTATTAGGTGCATAAATTAGAATTATGTCCTTTTGATGTCAGCCTAGCCATATCAATAATCACATTAAATGTACAGGGACTAGTAGCTTCCATTTCAGAAATGGAGATGGTCAAACTGGATAAAAAAACAAGACCCAGGGTGGCCTAGTTGGTTAAGCATCTGACTTCAACTCGGGTTATGATCTCACAGTCTGTGAGATCGAGCCCCACATTGGGATCTCTGCTGTCAGCCTGTCGGTGCAGAGCCCGCTTTGCATCCGCTGTTCCCCCCTCTCTCTGCCTCTCCCACACTTGTGCTCTCCCCAAAATAAATAAATATTTAAAAAAAAAAAAAAAAAAGCAAGACTCAGCCGTATGATGCCTGCATAGAAATCCACTTTAAAAATAAGGACAGGGGCACCTGGGTGGCTCAGTTGGTTAAGCGGCCGACTTCGGGTCAGGTCATGATCTCATGGTCCATGAGTTCGAGCCCCGCGTCGGGCTCTGTGCTGACGGCTCAGAGCCTGGAGCCTGTTTCAGATTGTGTGTCTCCCTCTCTCTCTGATCCTCCCCCGTTCATGCTCTGTCTCTCTCTGTCTCAAAAATAAACATTAAAAAAAATTAAAAATAAGGACAAAAATAAGTTAAAAGCAGAAGGATAGAAAAATATACAACGTTAACACTAATTTAAAGAAAAAAAGATGGACTGGCTCTAATATTACCAGATAGAATAGATTCCAGAGCAAAGAATATTAAGAGGGATATACAAGTTCATTTTTTAATGAAGGGGTCATAACAATTCTGGACGGTTCTAGAACCAGATTCACTCTTATGCTCCCTTCTCACAAGACAGCCACAGTAATCTTTTTAAATTGGGAACTTCCAATTCAAGACAGCAGACTAAGTTTATGTGTTTAAATGCCTCTCCCTGCTTGGACCCCATTAAAATAATAGTAAATAATAAAAGAGTAAAAAGCACAAAAAAGAGAATGGAAGAAGGACTGTTAGGGTTGGTTTGTTTTTTTTATTCTTGAAAACAAAAAGCTGATGTGAAAATATAATTTTTTTTATTTTTAATTTTTTTAATGTTTATTTATTTATGAGAGAGAGACACACACAGTGTGAGCAGGGGAGGGACAGCGAGAGAGAGAGAGAGGGAGACACAGAATCTGAAACAGGCTCCAGGCTCTGAGCTGACAGCACAGAGCCCGACATGGGGCCTGAACCCATGAACCGCGAGATGGTGACCTGAGCCGAAGTCAGGCACTTAAAGGACTGAGCCACCCACGCACCCCTGAAAATATAATTATCAAACCAGAGTGGTGGAAGGCACAACAGGGAGTGCAGTGGAGGGTCTGCAACTGGGGGGGTGGGGGGGGGGTTACTCCCTTTACTGCTTCTCCCCACCCCCACCTCACACACACAGAGGATCCGGCTAGAGCAACTGAACACACTTTCCGGGGACAAGGTCATAGGGCAAGTAGCACAGGTGTCTGCCCGTCACCGTGAGCCCTCTACTGGCATTTCAGAAGTTCTCCAGAAGTCCAGCTTCCTGCTCCATTTGGCTAAAGGCAAGCCTGCCTTTTGACAAGTCCTGCTTGCGTAAGCCACACTCCCCCCCCCAGCTTCTGCATTGCCCCAGGCTTCAAGACAGCATCAGACATTTGAGGAAAGCCTGTGCCTGTAGCACGAAAGAGACAAAAACTGACATCAGAGGAAGTAGCCGCTTCAGGGAAGAGAAGAGAATGTTTCAAAATCTCCCTTCTAGGGGCGCCTGGGTGGCCCGATCAGTTGAACATTTGACTCTTGATTGTGGCTCAGGTCGTGATCCCAGGGTTGTGTGCTGGAGCGCCACGCTGGGCTCCATGCTGAGTGTGGAATCTGCTTGGGATTCCCTCTCTCTCTGCCCCTGTCCCCTGCTCTCTCTCTCAAATAAATAAGTAAATAAATAAATAAAATCTCTAATCTATATTTTTACAGAAATTCAAGGTCTCACTTCTTCCGTAAGAAGAGAATGCTATGAAAAGAATTGGAAAATGGGAAAGGCTCTTACGTTAACATTTTTTAATAGAATATTTAAAAGTTTTATATAAAATAAATACATTTTGAAAAAATTAAATAGACAAATTGAAACATCAAGTCGAGAAAATACTCCAGAGCATGAGAAAGATTAAAATACAAATCATAAGGGCACCTGGCTGACTCAGTTGGTAGAGCATGTGCCTCTTGATCTTGGGGTCATGGGTTCGAGCCCCACATTAGGTGTAGAGATTGCTTTAAAAAATACAAATAATAGGGAACCACAGACCAGAAGATGAAAGACATAGAGGATCCCTGTAGGAGGTCAAACATCTGACACATGGGAGTTCCTGAAAATAATAAAAGAGATGTATGAATAGCAATTATCTAAAGAAAATGAAAAAAATTCCCAGAACTGAAAGAAAGAAGACATGAATTTCCAAATTGAAAGGGCTTAACAAGTATTAAATAGAATTAATAAAGTTTTTTTTAATTTTTTAAATGTTTATTTTTCAGAGAGAGAGAGTGTGAGGGGGGGAGGGGCAGAGAGAGAGGGAGACACAGAATCCGAAACAGGCTCCAGGCTCTGAGCCGTCAGCACAGAGCCCGACGCGGGGCTCGAACCCATGCACGGACTGAGAGATCATGACCTGAGCCGAAGTCAGATGCTTAGCTGACTGAACTACCTAGGTGCCCCTAGAATTAATAAAGTTTACACAGATAAATAAGATACAACCTCATGAAATTTCAGAACATTAAAAAAAAAAAAAAAGATGTTTAAAAAACTTCCGGGGGAGCGGGGAGGACCCAGATCATATAGAAAGAATAATTGGTTCCTTCTCATCCACATCCCAACATCCCTGTTAGGCCCTATCTCAGCATACCTTTAACTCCCTCCACCCTTCTCAGAATGGGTAATTGTTTTATAATTTTGTATATACATTTTTTCCCTGACCCCTCCATTAGACTCCAGATCCTTCAGTGCAGAGATTTTGTCCATGGCATTCACTGTTGTATGTGAAAGAACTCCCATAGCCCTGGGTCAAAAATAGGTCTATGATGATTTAATTAGAGTTCCCTGGAAGGAGGGAAGGCAAGAAGCGTGAGTTCCTCCTTGGATCCCTAGCAAAGCAGCGTTGACTCACACTACAGTGTGAATGACTGATACCTTCAGCAAGTTCAAGTTCCTGAGGGTGGAGGGAAAGGGGCACAAAACGGGGCAAACTGGAACACCAAGATTGACTGGGGTCCTATACCATCTGGCAGCCTATACAACTAAAGAACATTCTTCGGAGAGGCCTCACTCAGCCCAGAGGCTGCCTTTGGAGTTTGGGTCAAATTCACTCTAGAGTCAACGTGGTGTGCTGGAACGTAAAGCCTGGGGTAGAGGAGGATGGCACACGGGGGCGCAGCCCACGGAGGAAGCTCTGGGAGCGGCAGCTGGGTCCTCAGCCTGTCCTGTGCATCCCAACTCCATCCCGCTGCTCAGGCAAGGTGGCACTCTGTGCGAGTGGCCACTCTGGTCAGACCCCTCCACTCGAGCCCCAGGGCCACAGGTGTTACCACTGACCCTCCCTCCCTCGGGGTGCTGTTCTGGGTCACTGGTCCCCCAGAAGTAACTCACTCTGTGCAAGCTGAGGCTCCAGTGGCAGCCAGAGAGCACAGCTCCCCTCGATCGCTCTTGCCCTCCCACGTTGGCCAGGTCCCGGCGGCAGAGCAGCCCTTCTCGATGATGCCCTTGCTCCATTTCAGCGCCTCCTTCTTCCACTCCCGAGACACCAAACTGCAAATCGAGAGCCGTGTGTGAGGGCCCAGGATTAAGAAACCCTAACAGCGTGTACCTTGGAGTCCATGACCAGGACTGTGGGAGTATTTCCGGTAGGTGAGACTGAAGAATTGAGAAAGTGTGCGAGGATGGGTGGGAGTCCTGTAGAAAGTCCCAGAAAGTGGCTTCACCAACACATCTTGAGGAGTGGAGAATCCTTCTAATTAAAATGTAACGGTGGCCCAGAAACTCTACCCCTAGGTGCGCACCCAGAAGAATTGAAAACAGATACCCAACTGCTTGTACACGAATGTTTCTACAGCAGCACTATTCACAATAGCCAAAAGGTGGAAACAATCCAGATGTCCGTCAGCAGATGAATGGATAAACAAAATAAGGTGTACCCATACAATGGAATACTCCTCAGCCATAAAAAGGAATAAGGTTCTGAACAGATGCTTTAACGTGGATGAACAGCAAAACAGAAGACAAGCTAGGTGAAGAAAACGGACACAAAAGGTTACATATTGTATGATTGCATATATATATGCAATTATGTAACATCTTCAGGATTTGCCCCGGGGTGGTATGTATCAGAACCTCGTTCCCTTTTTATGGCTGAGGAGTATTCCTTTGTATGGATCGTGCTCTGTGTGTTCCTTGTTGGAGCAGCCCAGTCAGATTGGTGGTTCTCAAGGACTAGGGTGAGAGAGAAGAACAGAGAGTAATTGTTTGAGGGGTACGGGGTTTCTTTGTGGGTGATTAAATGTTTGGGAGCCACATAGATGCAGTAGTTATACAACAGTATGATCAAATGGCACTGAATTGTACCCTTTGAAATGGTTAATTTTATGTTACTGTGATTTTTTTTTAATGACTAATTTTATGTTATGTAAATTTCACCTCAATTTTTGTTTAAATGTTATAGTAGAGGCTCTCTGTGGCTGGGGGATCTCACAGCCTGAGGCTGCAGCCCGGCAAGGTGCAAGGGACAGCAGCAGCCCTGCTTCTCTGCTCTGACCACCCACAGACAAACCACCACATGTTGGCACTCGCTCAAGAGCGACTGTAATGCCCCCGATTTCGAATCCGAGAGACCACCAAGGAGCCGATACCGATGCAAACGCACGAGGGTTTATTTGCAAGCTCGAGCTTGGGCCCAAGTATACCCGGACACAGCGGAGCAGGGACTTGGACCCCTAGGTTAAGAGGTGTAGCAATTTTATAGGGGCCAGTGGCCAATGAGATTGTAACACACACAGAAAGTTGCATAGTCATGTCAGTCCACATGCAGGTGGCCAATTGAATTACAATGTACCCTATAGTAACTGTTTGAACTAGCCTATCACTCTGGTCAGAATTGGCGCGCAAGTTTGGCGTGCAAAAGGCGGGGTTTACGTTCTTTGGCGGTTAGGGGTTCCATATTCCTATATGAGCTGGTTTCCAGTGAGGGTGTGCTCAGTAGCTTGACTAGGGTTGGGGAGTGTCTTAAGCAATAAGTAGGTCTTATGGGGGTTATACATGAGATGGTGGGTGTAGCACAGATATGGAGTTAGTCTTGCTCTGCTTGTCCAGGGGTAGGGGATTTTTGTTAAATTCCTTGGGTCCCACACGACCTAAAGAACAAAACATTTAATGATGATCTCTTGTTTGCGATGAAGTACAAGATATAACTACCCCCTCTGTCTCCCTACTAAACCTTCAGTAAAATCTGCAAAATCACTCATGCTTTTGGACAACTGTTTGCCCAAATGTTTGGAGGGAAATTGAAGAAGTTCCTTGCCTGGGCTGGCACACGTTACATGTGGATTCAGGAGCAAAAGGACACAGGACAATTGATATCTGGGTTCCGTAAGAAAGACAACTCCATTTAGGCCAAAATTATGAAAGGCCCCAACCCCTTCTCAACTTCGAAGACCATTGTCAAGGGGCGCCTGGGTGGTTCAGTCAGTTAAGAATCTGATTCTTGATTTCAGCTCAGGTCACAATCTCATGGTTCATGAGTTCAAGCCCTGTGTTGGGCTCTGTGCTGGTTGGAGCCTGCTTGGGATTCTCTCTCTCCCTCTCACTCTGCCCCTCCCCCCACTTGTGCTTTCTCTCTCTCTCTCTCTCAAAAGTAAATAAGCTAAAAACAAACAAACAAAAAAACCAAAGGCCATTGTCCAGATGTGCATGAGAAATGGCACACCAAGAGTATACACAGGAGTACTTGGCTTGTGAGCACAGTGAGTGCTTTCAGAGAAAAGGAAGGAAATTCTCAAAGAATCTCCCCCTCCTGAAAACATCCCCTGGCTTGAAAGAGTTAATGGCATGTGTGGGCTGGGGAAGGACAGAAAAGCCCTCACTAGAACAGCTCCCAATGCAGATCAGTAGGCACATAAGACTTAAAGAAAAGGCTCTCAACTAAGAAGCACCAAGATTTCTCCCAGCTCTGAGCTTTATGTGCTGTTCCTTTTTCCTAGAATGCTGTCCCCCTAAATCTTCAAATGGCTTATTCCTTCCCTTCATTCGTGCTTCTGTTCAAATGTCAACTCCCTAGAGAGTCAACTCCCTCCTTTCCTAATGGGAAACTCTGGAAGCTGCCGACAAGCAGCAGCTCTTGGATAAAAATAATTGTACTACAGTCCCCACAACAAAAGTCTTACAAACCAGGCTGCAAGGCGTCATCACACCCACTCAACTTCTACTCAACTTCTCGCACCAGAGGAACAAACTGAAAGCCAAGGTAACCCCAAATGCACAGAACAAGATAAGACATCAACCCAGTTTCCCACGGACTCAACAAATTCAGAGAGAAACCACAGGGCAAGAGCTTCCAGAATGCAGCTGCCTACAACTTTGGCCTTCCTCCCAAAGTCTGAAGCAACTGAAGACCTCAACAGAGAACATAGGTTATTAACCTCCCATCTTTCAGAATAAACGCTAAGGGAAGGATTGAAATAGTGTTCAGGAACACAGGAAAGTCCCACCCACATTACTTTTGAGCAATCAAGACAACAAACATTTCCATCATCTCCAAAAGTTTAGTCATGCCCCTTAACATCTCCTGCTGCATCTGTATACCCAGATAACTGCAGTATGGCTCCATATAAAACTCTAGAATATTCAAACGGGGATAAGTACACTGTGTCACTTCTTGTCTTCATGCCTTTTATTTCTTTAACTTACCTTATTGCAATGTCTGTAACCTTCAAAACTATATTGAATAGAAGTGTTCAAAATGCATATGCC
This sequence comes from Panthera leo, assembly GCF_018350215.1. Classification (NCBI taxonomy): domain Eukaryota; kingdom Metazoa; phylum Chordata; class Mammalia; order Carnivora; family Felidae; genus Panthera; species Panthera leo. The sequence continues at coordinate 8,992,725 of NC_056687.1, forward strand.
TTATTCCCAATCTTGGGGAAAACAACTGTCTTTCACCATTGATATGATATTAGCTTCAATCCAGTATAGAGAAGTCTATATGAATGATATAGCTCATGAATTCCTGACCATTTGATAACATCTTTCTGCTGCCTTGTCATACGAACGATAATTTGGCTGGGTATGGAAAATTGGGTCAAATAGTATTCCTCAAACAAAACCTTCAATGGACATTGTACCATTTTAGCCTTTCATTTAAAATTGCTAAGGAGAGGGGTGCCTGGGTGACAGTCAGTTGAGTGTCCAACTCTTGATTTCAGCTCAGGTCATGATCTCACGGTTCATGAGATTGAGCCCTGCATAGGGCTCTGTGCTCACAGTGCAGGGCCTGCTAGGATTCTCTCTCTCCCTCTCTCTCTGCTCCTCCCCTGCTCATGCATTCTCTCTCTCAAAATAAATAAAATAAACTGTAAATAAAATAAAATAGCTAAGGAGAAATCTGAAGTTAGACTAATTTTTTTTAGTAGACAATTTTATTTCTGCCATATTCCCTTCAACCTCATCTTTCAATAATTTCATAAAGAGTTTATAGTTCTTTATTATTTTGTCCCAAAAAATAAAAAACTCTTTTGATGTACAAATTTATGTCTTTCTTTATTTCAGAAAACTCTCGTTTTTATTATATCTCCTAATTGTTTTTCTATTCAATTCTATTCTTTTTAGGTCTACAAAATTAAGTATATATTGGATATTTGGTTATCTGTCCTCCACACTGAGCACTGCTTTTCCTTATATAGAAACGTGTGTTATCTTGTGTGTGTAAATGTGTGTCCTATATGTGTTTTTTATAAATTTTTGTTACCTTGATTGTAGCAACAATTTCACAAATGTGTGTGTGTGCATAAACTGATAAAATTGTGTACTTTGTATATGTGTAATTTACTGTACTTCAATTATATCTCAATAAAGTTGAAAAAATACTTAAAGATGTAATCTGAGAGATAAAAAGAAATAATTCAGAAGTGGGGAAGTCATAGGATTAGAAAAGCATTGAGCATTGACTCTATGAAATATACAGAAATTCTAATAACAAGAATATAATTATTATAATTCCTGAGAAAGTAGGGAGTATTTAGTTATTTTTAATTGATAATTATATAAAGTAGGACAAAAATTCCAGAATAAGCAAATAAAATTTGGGAAGAGAATCCAAGAATACAGTAGTTTCCCCTTACCTAGGATTTCAGTCCCCATGGTGGTTTCAGTTACCCATGGTCAACCAGGGTCTGGAGGCAGATGATCCCCCTTCTGACATATCATCAGATTAACAGCAGCCTAAATCGATGTCACAACGCCTACATCACTCACCTCACTTCATCTCATTACGGAGGCATTTATCATCTCCCTTCATCACAAGAAGGGTAAGGACAGTGCAATAGGAGATTTTGAAAGTGAGACCACATTCACATAACTTTCCTTACAATATATTGTTACAATTATTCTATTTTATTAGTAGTTATTTTTTAAGTTTATCTATTTTGAAAGAGAGAGACTGCACGCTAGCAGGGGAGGGGCAGAGAGAGAGAGAATCCCAAGCAGGCTCCACACTGTCAGTGCAGAGCCCAGTGCAGGGCCCGAACTCATGAACCATGAGATCATGACCTGAGCTGAAATCAAGAGTCGGACACTTAACCAACTAAGCCACTCAGGTGCCCCAATTAGTTATTGTTGCTAATCTCTTACTGTGCCTAATTTATAAATGTATGTATAGGGGGGAAAACCCAATATATATATATGGTTCAGTGTTATCTATGGTTTCAGGTACCCACTGGGGATGTTGGAAACTATTCCTCACAAATAAGGAGGGACTACTGTGCTAATTTTCTCGTCTTTTTTTTTTTTTTATGACCAAATAAAAAGGGACGGTTGTGTTACTGAAGTTGATAGTGTGAAAAAAAATAGGCTTACGCATACTATATAAAATTATAAAGGTAAATTCCCAGACTATATACTTTCTAAATTCAAAGGAGAAAAAAAAAAAAGTCAGCACAGCAAAGGGAGAGAAACAGAAGAAACAGCAAGAAAGTATTAAAAATACACACATCCAGGGTGCCTGGTGGCTCAGTTGGTGGAGTGTCTGACTCTTGATTTCAGCTCAGGTCACAATCTCATGGGTTTGTGAGTTTAAGCCCCACATCAGGCTCTGGGCTGACAGTGCAGAGCCTGCTTGGGATTCTGTCTCTCTCCCTCTCTCTCTGCTCCTCCCTTGCTCATTCTCTCTCAAAATAAATAAATAAACTTACACACACACACACACACACAATCAAAAAATGCTTTCAGATAAATGTAAATCAATTGTAATACAATCAGATGGACTTAGTAAAAGATTTAAAAAATCTCGTACTGAATTTAAAAAATAAAAGCTAACTATATACTGGTATTAAAACAGAGTGACTCAGAAAAGCTGAAAATAAAATTACAAGTGAAAGGATAGGAAGACTGATGAATAAGTAATGGGTAAGATGATGGCAAGTAAAAGGAAGCAGGGGAAGGTGTCTAATATTAATACCAGAAATTTGAATTCAAGGAAAACTCATTAAGTGGCACATAAGGGTCACTTCATCATGATGGATTTTATAATCCACAATGGAAAGCTATCTCTCATGAACTGGGGAAAAAAATGGCAGAAACACCTTAAGAGTAAGATATTTTTTTAATCTTTTTTTTAATATTTGTTTTTGAGAGACAGAGAGAGAGCATGAGTGGGGGAGGGGCAGCGAGAGAGGGAGACACAGATTCCGAAGCAGGCTCCAGTCTCTGAGCTGTCAGCACAGAGCCCGACACAGGGCTCGAACTCACAAACTGTGAGATCATGGCCTGAGCCAAAGTCAGATGCTCAACCGACTGAGCCACCCAGGCGCCCCGAGAGTAAGATATTTTAATTCACTTCCTTTGGTCCCTATCATCAAGTAAAACAAACAAACAAACAAACAAACAGATATAGATGATCCAGAGAATAGGATGAACAAGGCTGATCTTGTACAAACGTACCTACTTCTGTGTCCTAAAAAGAAAGAAAAAATACAATACACTGCCTTTTCAAAAAAAAAAAAAAAAAATAGAACACTTACACAATTTTACTGTATATTAGATTACAAAGAAACCTCAACAAATTCCAAGAAGTGGAGCAGAAACCACATTCTCAAGCTAATAAAACTAAAAATAATAAAGTTAAATAAAAAATATATTAATACCCAGCCTATCAGAAATGTTAAAAAAAAAAAGTCTGTTTTTCCTTGTTTCAAAGAGGAAATCGAACTAGACCTGCAGCCTATCTAGGAAATTACAATAATGAGGATATTATATATCAACCCCCATGGGAGAAGGTCAAAGCTGAAGGAAAAGTAATAATCATATCCTTAAACACGTCACACAAAAATTAATCAAGCATTCTAGAAGGAAGAAAATTAGAAAGATTAATATAAAACTTAAAGAAAACATAAGGGGGAAAAAAAACAAAAGAACTGATCATGAATTTAAGATTTAGGGGTTTTTTTGAAAAACAGAGTAGAAAGACCGCAAGGTAGCTTGCTCACTTCTTTTTAAAATTTTTTTTAATGTTTATTTTATTTTTGAGAGAGACAGAGAGTGAGTGGGGGAGGGGCAGGGAGAGAGGGAGACACAGAATCTGAAGCAGGTTCCAGGCTCTGTCGTCTGCACAGAGCCCGACACAGGGCTTGAACCCACAGACCATGAGATCACGACCTGTGTCGAAATCAGATGCTCAACGGACTGAGCCACCTAGGCGCCCCTGATCCTTTTTTTTTTTTTTTTTTTTTTTTTAATAAGACAGAGATGGGAGGGGCGCCTGGGTGACTCAGTCGGTTGAGCCTCTGAGTTAGGCTCAGGTCATGATCTGGTGGTTCGTGAGTTCGAGCCCCGCATTGGGCTCTGTGCTGACAGCTCAGAGCTGGAGCCTGCTTCAAAGTCTGTTCTCCCTCTCGCTCTGCTCCTCCCCCACTTGTGCTCTGTCTCTGTCTCTCTCTCAAAATTAAATAAACATTAAAAAAAATTAAAAGACAGCAATGGGAGAACACAAAGAGATAAAATTCAGATTAAATAGGAAAATAATTATAAAACAATATTTTAGCCAACTCTATGCCAGTTAATGGTATTCTGGGGAAGTATATCTCATTAAAACTGGACTGAGGAAAGATGGAAAGGCTAACTCAACAATTTGGGTAAAAATTATAAAAAAAAAAAAAAAGCTGTCCATGAGCTATTCCCCCACAAAGGGCTCATGCTCAGATGGTTGATGGCAATTTTTTCAAACTTTGAAAGAACACATGCTTTCAAGACTATTTAAGCTAGTCCAGGTCACGGAGAAAGAAGGCAAGCCTCCTGATTCTTTCGGGTGCTCATTATTTACCTACAGTCTCTGGTCTACACTACCCTTCTGTGGCCGGGTGGGTACCAGGACTGGGACCCCTTTGCCATTCAGATTTCAGCAGCAGCTGGTTCTGACGTCCGGGTTCTCCCCACATACCCTGTGGTAGCCTCACTGCACCTCTTCAGCGGGGCCAGTGGAAACCAAGCAATGACCTACACTAAAATCCCTCCAAAGCACCTAGCGTGACTTCTAGCCGCTGGCTGGACCCCGACTCATACAAACACCGCTAACAAAGCCAGTTAAAAATATCCTACACACACCAAACAACAGACCAATCTCAGCACCTCAGTTAAAAATACTGATATAAATGCGTGATAAAATACCGGCGAATAGATCACATCAAGATAAACATACACCATGAATAACATAAGTTCATTCAAAACAGATGTCAGAGGTCTCCGGGCACCTGGGTGGCTCAGTCACTTAAGCAACTGCCTCTTGATCTCAGCTCAGGTCATGATCTTACCATTGGTGGGATCAAGCCCCGCATCAGGCTCTGTGCTGAGTGTGGACCCTGCTGGAGATTCTCTCTCTCTGCCTCTACCCCTCCCCACGCCACGCGTGCACTCTCTAAATAAATAGATAAATAGATAGATAAATCTCAGAGGTCTCAGTAGGTCGAAGAAGAAAAAAAAAAACAAAATGAACATCACAAAAAGAGCCCTTAACGTTTGATAAGCTGTCATGGCCTTTTCTTTTTGGAAGCAGAGAAAAACAGAGTCAGAAAAAATTTCCTTAAGTTTATATTTGCATGAAATATCTCTGCAAAGACACACAAGAAACGGATAACTTTAGCTGCCTCTGTGGAAGAAGACAAGGGTGGGAAGATGATTTATTATAACTTCTTGCTATATAGCCTTTTGTACCTTTGAATTGTGAACAATAGGAATGTATCAAATATTCAAAAGCCAATAAATTAAGGTTAAAAAAGAAAAATGTTTTAAAAATTTGAAAAAATACTTGGGTAAAATAGGATTAGGTTACTATTCCTTTAAAGTGAGAATTTATTTTCTGTACGTGTGTGAGCAGATATGCACATTTTAGGTATAAAGAGCATCCCCCCCCCCCCGTTATTGAACGTTTTTTGAACAAAATAACCCATAAGAAATAAATGTAAAGTTATGTTTATATCCAGTTATACGGTTGAATGTCTGAGGAGTCTAGTTCAGTAAGATGGCTGGTTAAAAAAAAACAAAAAAAGCAGAAACAGACCCACAAATACAGAGAACAAGCTGATGGTTGCCAGAAGCCAGGGGTGTGGGGGGGGGGATGGGCAAAACGGGGGAAGGGCAGCAGCAGGTACGGTCTTCCAGTTATGGAATGAATTCGTCACGGGGACAAAAGACAGAGCACAGGGGAGAATCAATGGTATTGGAATAGTGTTGTGTGGGGACAGATGGTAGGCACACTCGGGGTGAGCACAGCATAATGTCTGGAGATGTTGAATCGCCGTGGCGTGCGAGTGAAATCAATGTAACATTGCGTGTCAACCACACTTCCGTTAAAAAACAAAGATGGCTGGTTAAAGACTAGATAGATAATAGATAGCTAGGTAGGTAGACGGAGATAGATGATAGGTAGATGGATAGGTAGGTAAATAAAAAGCTTTCCTGTGACAAGCGATAACCGTGAAGTATTAAGATATTAAGATCAGGTAGGATGTACTAGTTATAGGACAGTAGTTAATATAAGGAATCGGCTAGACGGGCATTGGACAACAAGAAAAGTGTAAGGGGGACTATGGCAGGAAAAGGAAAGTCCCCACAATGTCTACCTCCTGATACCCAGAACCCGTGCACCCATCAGGTTTCCTGGCCAGGAGGAAGGAACGTTAAGGGAACAGGTGGATTTAGGGCGGCTCATCAGCTACTTTAAGATGGGGAGAGGATCCTGGAGTACGCAGGTGGGCCCAGTATAATCACAAGCGTCTTTATAAAGTGGAGGAGGAGGCAGAAGGGAGGAGTGGAGAGAGCGCGGTGAGAAAAGGTCTTGGCTCGGCATTACTGCTGGCTTTGCACAGCAACGAGGGGCCATGAGCTGAGGAACGCAGGCGGCCTTGGAAAAGGCAAGGAAATGGATTCTCCCCCGGAGCCGCCAGAAGGAACTCACTCTACCAACACCTTGAATTTAGCCCAGGGAGACCGGCATTGGACTTCTGACCTCCAGAACTGTAAGATAGCATCTCTGTTGTTTTAAGCCATTATGTGTGTGATGATTTGTTGTGGCAGCCACAGGAAATCAATACAGGGACACTGGGTTAACACGGAGAAAGTAATTGCAGGAGGCCACTGTCCCCTGTGAGTCTGAAAGCTCAGAGGACAGGTCTGCAGAGCTGGGGTGCAGACGTCTGGGGCGGGAGTCGGTCCTCTAGCATCTCCGAGGAGCCCGAGGGGGCTGTTTTGGGAGGTGCAGCCCAGCACCAACCACTCTGGAAGGGTGAGGGTCCTCAAGGCAATGCCCCCAGGAAAGCAAGCCAGGGAAGGTGGAAGTCTGCCCTCCTCCAGCCTCAGTCTCCCTCTGTGCTGCTGCTGGCAGAAACTAACACACAGTCAGCATTTAAAGAAGAAATGTCAAAGTGAACATCCTTGTCTTACTTCTGATCTTGAGGAAAAGCTTTCCATTTCTATCCATTGAGTATGTTAGTGTGAGTTTGTCATATGTGGCCTTTATTAAGTTACACTCCTGCTATAGCCGATCTGCTCAGGGCTTTCATAATGAAAAGATGTTGTATTTTATCAAATGCTTTTTCTGCATCCATTCAGACGACTGTGGGATTTTTATCTTGCATTTTATTAATGTGATGTATTTACTGGTTTGCATCTGTTGAACTGTCCTTATGGCCTAGAGAAGAATCCTACTGGGTCGATGGTGTATAATCCTTTTTATGTGTTCTTGCATTCAGTTTGTTAATATTTTGTTGAGCATTTTTATACCTATATTTGTCAGGAATATTGGTCTAGGGTTTTCTTGTAGTGTTCTTATCTGGCTTTGATAATGTTGGCCTTGTAAAATGAATTTGGAAGTGTTTCTTCCTTAATTTTTTGGAAGAGTTTGAGAAAGATTTGCATTAACTCTCTTTTGAATGGTTGGTAGAATTCACCAGTTAGATCATCTAGTCCTGGGATTTTCTGTGTTGGGAGGGTTTTGATTACTGATTCAGTCTCTTTGCTCACTATTGGTTTTGCACCAATGTTAATCAATATAACACTAGAAGTCTTAGCTACAATGATTTGGCAAGGCAAAGAAATAAAAGGCATCCAAATCAAAAAGGAAGAAGTAAAACTCACTATATTTGCAGATGCTGTGATTCTGTATATAGAAAATCTCAAAGACTCAAGCAAAAAGTTGTTGGAAACAATCAATGATTTCAGTAAAGTTGCAGGATACAAAATCAACATACAGAAATCAGTTGCATTTCTACACACCGAGGGTGAATAATCTGAACAAGAAAACTATCTAAATCACAATAATGTTGAAATCAAAACACTCACAAATAAATTTAACCAAGGAAGTGAAAGATCTATACAAAGAAAACTACAATACTTTGCCAAAAGAAATAGACGCAAACACATGGAAAGACCTCTTGTGATCATGGATCACAAGAATTAATATTGTTAAACTGTCCATACTACCCAAAGCCCTCTATAGATTCAACACAATCTCCTTCAAAATACCAATGGAAATCTTCACACACACACAAAAAAAATCCTAAAATTTGCACAGAACCATAAAAGACTCCACATAGCCAAAATCATCCCCAGGAAAAAGAACAAAGCTAGAGGTTTCACACTTCCTGATTATGAACTATACTACAAAGCTATAGCAAAGAAAATAGTGTAGTACTGGCACACAAAAAAATAGACACATAGACCATAGAACTATACTACAAAGCTATAGCAAAGAAAATAGTGTGGTACTGGCACACACAAAAAATAGACACATAGACCAACAGAATAGAACACAGAGAGCCCATTAAACCCTGCTTACTCCATTAATCAATATTTGACAAGGGAGTCAAGAGCACCCAGTGGGGAGAGGATATTCTCTTCAACAAATGGTGTTGGGAAAACTGCACGAACACGTGCAGAGCAATAAAACTGAACCCATATCTTGTACTGCCCACAAACAATCTGAAATGGATCAAAGACTTAAACATAGGACCTGATACTATGAAACTCCTAAAAGAAAGTGAAGGGAAGAAGTTCCTTGACGTTGGTCTTGGCAATGATTTTTTGGACCTGACATTAAGCCTAAACAAAAGCAAAAATCAATAAATGGGATACATCATACTTAAAAACTTCTGCACAGCAAAAGAAACAACAAAATGAAAAGGCAACCAACCTACAGAATGGGAGACTTTTCACAAACCATGTATTAGGTAAGGGATTGATATCCAAAACCTATAAAGAACTCCTACAACTCAATACAAAACAAACAATTCACTTTGAAAGTGGACAAAAGAACTAAATAGACATTTTTTTTTCAAAAAAAAAAAAGGCACCAAATGGTCAACAGGTACATGAAAAGAGGGTCTGCATCATTAACCAAGGAAATGAAAATCAAAACCACAGTGAGATATAACCACCCGCCTATTGATGAGACCATCATCAAAAAGACAAGAAATAACAAATGCAGGTAAGGATGTGAAGAAAATAGAACAGTTGTGCTCTAGTAGTAGAAATGTAAATTGGTACAAACACTGTGGAAAACAGTATAGAAATTCCTCAGAAAATTAAAACTCGAACTATCATATGACCCAGAAATTCTACTTCTGGGTATTCAAAGAAAATGAAAACAATAATTCCAAGACCCACATACCAGCATGTTCACTGCAGCATTGTTTCCAATAACCAAGATATGGAAACAACCTAAGTGTTTCTCAATGAATGAATGGATTTTAAAAATGTGGTGTGTGTGTGTGTGTGTGTGTGTGTGTGTGTGTGTGTGTGTATGAATATTATTCAGCCATGAGAAAGGAGGACATCCTACCATTTGTAACAACATGGATGGACCTTGAACACATCATGCTAAGTGAGCTAAGTCAGAGACAGAGAAGTCCTGTGTGATATCACTTATATGTGGAATTTTTTTTAATTAAACATATAAAATGGTGGTTATGAGGGCTGGGGGTAGGGAGGGACAGACAGATGTTGTTTAAAGGTACGAAGTTATAAGTAGTAGATAAGCCCTAGAGATACAATGCACAGTACAGTCAGTATAGACAACAGTATTGTATTACCACCATCTAAGTTGCTAAGGTGGGGCTAGATCAGTGGGAAAAGGATGCAGCTCTTGATCTCAGGGTTGTGAGTTCAAGCCCCACATTGAGTGCAAACAATACTTTAAAAAATAAGAAAAATCTTAAAAAAAATCTTTACATTGCTGAGGGACGAGAACTTATTCTACCTACTAAAAAGAAAACATATTTATGTAATGTAATAAGTAGTTAATTATCACTACAATGGCCATCATATTCTATAAATGTATCCAAAAAGTTTCCAGAGTCCCAGCCCCATCACCACAAAGCTCTAGAAACAACTTTGATGCTAACAGACAGTGTGCATAACTGGCAAGGCAACTTAGAAGTCATTACTGAAAATTTTCACTTATAAACCATCATAAAAATGCATTTAAAAATCCCAAAGAACAGATAAATAAACTGCTCACATGCATATGGGCTTTATTCAGTGATAAAAAGCAATGGGCTCTTAAGCCACAGAAGGGCATAGAGAAATCACAAATGCCTATTGTTAAGCCAAAGAAGCCAGAAGAAGCTGTGTGATTCCAAGTATATGGCATTCTAGAAAAGGCAAAACCATAGATAGAAACAGGAAAACCATCAGTGGTTACCAGGGGCTGGTGGGGAGGGAAGGAGAGATAAATTGATGGAGCTCAGGGGTCTTTTAGGGCAGTGAAACTTCTCTATAGGGTACTATAGTGGTGGTTACATGGCATTTTTTAAAAAAAAATTTTTAATGTTTTTAAGACCTTAGTTAAGAACAATGTATCAGTCTTGTTTATCAGTTGTAACAAATGCACCTCCCAAATGCAAGATGTCAATAATGGGGGAATCTAGGCAGAGGGGAGAGATTGAGCGGGTATACCAGAACTCTGTACTCACATCACAATTCTTCTGCTAACCTAAAATTGCTGGGGGGGGAAATAAAGACTGTTAATTAAAAAACAAAACAAAAACCTCAAGGAATAAACTTAAGAAATATATAAGACTCAGAGAGAAGTTTTTTTTTTAACTCTCCTGAGAAAAATTAATGAAAATTTGAGTGACTAGAGAATTACCTCCTGTTTTGGGGTAGGATGACTCCATATGGTAAGGATGTCCTTTTTCCTGAGATCATCTGTAAATTTAATTCACTCTGATAAAAGCTTTATTTTCCTTAGAATCTGAAAAGACTTATTTTGAAACTTGCCTGTAAGAACTAACACATGAGAATAACCATGGCATTTCTGAAGAGAAACAAGGGGGCGCGTGGCATACAAGGCATTAAAGCTACCTTTTTTGTTTTTTAACTTCGAAATGTTTATTTTTGAGGAAGAGAGCATGAGCAGGGGAGGGGCAGAGAGAGAGAGGGAGAAGGAGCATCCAAAGTGGGCTCTGCTCTGACTGAAGTGAGCCCAATGTGGGGCTCGAGCTCACAAACTGTGAGATCCTGCCGTGAGCTGAAGTCAGACGCTCTGCCCATGAGCCCCCTGGGGGGATCCCTGAAGGTTTCTTAACATATAGGAAGGAGACACCTCTTGTTCTTGCCACCCAGAATCCACTCACCTTTATCCTCCTCTTCTGGTGACACGGCCCACTCTACCTTTACACAACCAGGTCCCCCCACCTCAGCCAAGCCCTTTGGGTGAAGGTGAGCCCATGCCTACCTGGACTCGTGCCTGCCCAGGGATAGGCACGTGACCCAATCAATGCCCACAAGAGGCAACGGGGCTTATACTGCAGCCAGAGAGGAGCAGGATGGGCTTCATGGACCTGATGTCACTGGCCGGACTGAGAACAAAGTCCAGTGATGGAAGGAAGGAAGAGAGGAAGGAAGGAAGGAAGGATGGATGGATGGATCTTGGTGACTGTTAGCACCCCCTTGTCTTTTTCAGTTACTTGAACCAATATATTCCCCTGTCACATAAACCAGTTCAAGTTGGATTTTCCATCACCTTGTCACCATGAGGCAGCATACATAAAGTAGCTGATTTTTATGTTTAAATCTTCCAACTATCCCGGCACCTGGTGGCTCAGTCAGTTGAGTGTCCAACTTCGGCTCAGATCATGATCTTGTGGTTGGTGAGTTCAGGCCCCACATCGGACTCACGTTGTCAGCCTGTCAGAGCAGAGCCCGCTTCAGATCCTCTGTTCCCCTATCTCTGCCCCTCCCCTACTTGCACTCTCCCCCCGCCTAAAATATAAATATTAAAAAAATAAAATAAAATCTTCCAGCTATCTGCTATTCACTTTGATATATACAATGAGTTGTCTTTTTTAAATCCACATTTTGAGGTTTTTTTAATGTTTATTTATTTAGAGAGAGCATGAGCTGGGGAGGGGCAGACAGAGAGAGAGAGAGAGAGAGAGAATATCCCAAGCAGGCTCCACACTAACAGCTCAAAGCCCGACATGAGGCTCGATATCACGATCTGTGAGATCATGACCTGAGCTGAAATCAAGAGTTGGACACTTAACCGACTGAGCCACCCAGGCTCCCCTTAAACCCACACTTTGAAATTTACTTGATCAGTTATCATTTGTCCAGAAGAACAATATTAGCTGTCCTCGTATTACTGCATTCCAGGTGTGGCTTCTGGCTCTTCCTACATTGGAAAATTTGCTGTAAAGACATCTTTAAAGATGTCCCCAAAGCTCTGCAAACCGTGGGACCCTCTCCTGCTCCTTAATCTTCCTGAATGCTAGTCTGTTCAGAGTGATTGTTAAAAGGGAAAAAGAAAACTCATCGCTCTAAAAGCTATCCCCACCATCCAACAGTTGACCCCACCTCTGATCCCCTGGCTGGAAAATGGGAGCCAATGATGGACATATGCAGCAGAAAGCAGGTTCTGAGGCTCATAAATACGTACGTCCAGGCAACCGGTGAAATCAGCTGCAGTGTTTCAAGTTTCAGAATGTCATTGCAAATGGAGCCCACTTGTAAAAACACTCTCTCCACGGAACATTAGCACTGCCGGAGGGAGGCAGGGGTCTCCGTTAATCCCTTGGACTTGTTACAACAGAGTATAAAAAAGAACCTTTCAAACGGCATTTTATTGACTTTTAACATTCTGGTCACCGCCTTTTGGTTTTTTGCATTTCCACTGTTATTTCCTCTCTTTTCCCTGCTTTTTATCTCCAAGGTACGTTTTTTTCTAAAAGGACCAAATGAGTCTGAGGAAGGCCAAATCCATAGCAGGATATGGGGGATCTGTTGGTGGCAGAGCGGGAAATGTACTTGCCAGGGAATTGACAAAGCAATCTCTTCCAAGGTGTGATTTCGAGTTTGGGAAACAGCTCAAGTTTGTCTGGCAAGAGGAATAACATTCTGCAGGATGCTTTGATGCAGACACAGTCTCGAAAGGACAGCCTAGAAGGTGTTAGTGATACGCTGAGAGCTGCGGGCGGGGAGAGCCCATGGCTATGTTTCACTCTCTCTTACTGGGACCTGTCAGGTCCTTACACCGCCTGGCTAATTCTTGGAAATCTCTCTCTCCTGAACCAGTGTTTTGGCTTCCATTTGTTGTGGCCACTTCTACAAGGGGGCTGTCCGGGGGTACCAGGGGCCAGTGCAACTGAAAAGCGCACATGGCATCAATGTGACTTGTTCAACAGATGTTGCCATCCCTGTGTTTAAGACACAGAGACAAGAACTGATTGCTCCCAACCACAGGGCGTGTGTGCACGGGATCCTCCCCCTGTGTGAGGTGGAAGGGAAGGGGAAGGCCCACGGGCAGCAGAGTCCTGTCTCGTCACCTGGCAGGGTGCTGAGTCTCGGGCTGGACGCTTGGGAACAGTAGCCCCTGGCTCAGATGAACATTGAGATGCTAGGGCCTCAGTTTCCTCCTCTGTCAATGAGGCTCCGAGAGCAACACTTAAGTCCCAGCCAGCTCTCAACATTCCATCCCTGGGGGGCATGGAGAAAAGAGGCAAAATGGGAAGCAGCTCCAGGGCCCTTTAAGACACCCTGCATCTCTCTCCGTGGGCGAAAAGCTTTCAAGCACAGAATCATGGGGGTCCAGACAGATCCACAGGGTGATCTTCGGAATAAACCAAACCTGTGGCTGGGTCTGGGCCTTCCTGCATCCCCAAATCAGTGAGGTCTGGAAGGAAGCCTCAGAAACCTCCCTGTCTGGGCTGCACCCTAGGATGGGCTCCCAATAATGGGAGCCACTGTGGGCCACGAGGCTGTGCCCAAGCACCAGAGATGGGCTCATAAGTGGGATGGAGGGGTGCGTGGGTGGGTGAAGGGTGCTCAGGTAGGTCGGCAGTAAGTGATGGGGGAGTGGAAGGTGAGAGGTAGATGAAGAGGTGGGGGGACGGTGGCTATAGCGTAGGTAGATGATGCCAGATGGGTGGATGTTGGTTGGGATGCTGGGTTGGTGGACGGGGGTGGGAGGTGAAGGGGTGAGTGGATGAGTGAGAGGCTACCATCAAAGAAGCCATTTTCACAATTACTTTTAGAGAGAAATGACCAATGTTCCCAACGATTCCAACAAACTCTCTGGCTTGTGAGCAGTGTGAAAGGCAAGCATTCCTTGTGGGTTTGATGTTTTCCAGCTTGTGAAGCTCACTCTTCACAGAATGTGGATCTTCAGCCAAGATTTACCCCTTCCCGGCTGCCATTTGTATAGTCACACAACAGTGCCTGTCTTCCCTTAATGGGTAATTCATTCATTCAACAGCTATGTGTTTAGTATCTAGCTTTTTTTATTATTTTTTTAATATGAAATTTATTGTCAAATTGGTTTCCGTACAGCACCCAGTGCTCATCCCAACAGGTGCCCTCCTCAATACCCATCACCCGCCCTCCCACCCCCCATCAACCCTCAGTTTGTTCTCAGTTTTTAAGAATCTCTTATGGTTTGGCTCCCTCCCTCTCTAACTTTTTTTTTCCCTCCCCCTCCCCCATGGTCTTCTGGTAAGTTTCTCAGGATCCACATAAGAGTGAAAACATATGGTATCTGTCTTTCTCTGTATGACTTATTTCACTTAGCATCACACTCTCCAGTTCCATCCACGTTACTACAAAAGGCCGTATTTCATTCTTTCTCATTGCCACGTAGTATTCCATTGTGTATATAAACCACAATTTCTTTATCCATTCATCAGTTGATGGACATTTAGGCTCTTTCCATCATTTGGCTATTGTTGAAAGTGTTGCTATCAACATTGGGGCACAAGTGCCCCTATGCATCAGCCCTCCTGTATCCCTCGGGTAAATTCCTAGCAGTGCTATTGCTGGGTCATAGGGTAGATCTATTTTTAATTTTTTGAGGAAACTCCACACTGTTTTCCAGAGTGGCTGCACCAGTTTTCATTCCCACCAACAGTGCAAGAGGGTTCCCGTTTCTCCACATCCTTGCCAGCATCTATAGTCTCCTGATTTGTTCATTTTAGCCACTCTGACTGGTGTGAGGTGATATCTGAGTGTGGTTTTGATTTGTATTTCCCTGATGAGGAGCGACGTTGAGCATCTTTTCATCTGTCTGTTGGCCATCTGGATGTCTTCTTTAGAGAAGTGTCTATTCATGTTTTCTGCCCATTTCTTCACTGGGTTATTTGTTTTTCGGGTGTGGAGTTTGGTGAGCTCTTTATAGATTTTGGATACTAGCCCTTTGTCCGATATGTCATTTGCAAATATCTTTTCCCATTCCGTCAGTTGCCTTTTAGTTTTGTTGATTGTTTCCTTGGCAGTGCAGAAGCTTTTTATCTTCACGAGGTCCCAATAGTTCATTTTTGCTTTTAATTCCCTTGCCTTTGGGGATGTGTCAAGTAACAAATTGCTGCGGCTGAGGTCAGAGAGGTTTTTTCCTGCTTTCTCCTCTAGGGTTTTGATGGTTTCCTGTCTAACATTCAGGTCCTTTATCCATTTTGAGTTTATTTTTGTGAATGGTGTGAGAAAGCGGTCTAGTTTCATCCTTCTGCATGTTGCTGTCCAGTTCTCCCAGCACCATTTATTAAAGAGACTGTCTTTTTTCCATTGGATATTTTTTCCTGCTTTGTCAAAGATGAGTTGGCCGTACTTTTGTGGGTCCAGTTCTGGGGTTCCTATTCTATTCCATTGGTCTATGTGTCTGTTTTTGTGCCAATACCATGCTGTCTTGATGATTACAGCTTTGTAGTCGAGGCTAAAGTCTGGGAGTGTGATGCCTCCCGCTTTGGTTTTCTTCTTCAACTTGACTTTGGCTATTTGGGGTCTTTTGTGGTCCCATACAAATTTTAGGATTGCTTGTTTTAGCTTCGAGAAGAATGCTGGTGCAATTTTGATTGGGATTACATTGAATGTGTAGATAGCTTTGGGTAGTATTAACATTTTAACAATATTTATTCTTCCAATCCATGAGCATGGAATGTTTTTCCATTTCTTTGTATCTTCTTCAATTTCCTTCACAAGCTTTCTATAGTTTTCAGCATACAGATCTTTTACATCTTTGGTTAGGTTTATTCCTAGGTATTTTATGCTTCTTGGTGCAATTGTAAATGGGATCAGTTTCTTTATTTGTCTTTCTGTTGCTTCATTATTAGTGTATAAGAATGAAACTGATTTCTGTACATTGATTTTGTGTCCTTTTTTTATTATTATTTAAAAATATCGATGGCGCGGTGCCTGGGTTAGAAGCTACCAGGAGCAGAGGGAGGGGCGATTGGAAGTTAATGCTTAATGGGTACTGTGTTTCTGTTTGGGGCCATACCAATCTAGAGATGGATGGTGGCAACGAGTGCACAGTGTAATGAATGTAATTAATGCCACTGAATTGTACAATTAAAGATGATTACAGTGGTAAACTTTATGTTCTATGTATGTTACCTCAATTAAAAAAAAAAAAGTCCCTACTTTCCATGAACTCACAGACCGGTGGTCGTGGTGGGGGTGCTGGACAGATGGAGCAGGGGGAGGGGAAGCTTGGTGGAAATGCTCCTCGGTGGTGAGCTTGGTGGCAACATCCACCCCAGAAGAGAGATGGAAGAGGCGGGCTCCCAGCCGACGCTGGAGACCATGCCGGTGTGATGGCGGGAGTCCTGCGTCAGGGGCAAGGGTCAGCTCGAGGAGAAACTGAGATGCTTCTTTTCTCCCCTTTAATTGAAGTAGAGTTGACACATACACCTGAAACTGGTATAATACAGTGATTCAACAAGTCTGTACATTACACAGCGCCCATCACAGTAAGTGAAGCTACCATCGGTCACCCTACAGTTGTTATTAAACTGATGATGAGTGATGTTGCACATCTTTTCGTGTGTCCGTTGGCATCTGTGTGTCTTCTTTAGAAACACGTCTATTCAGAGGCGCCTGGGTGGCTCAGTCTGTTAAGTTTCCGACTTCCGCTCAGGTCGTGATCTCACAGTTCGTGAGTTCAAGCCCCGCGCCGGGCTCCGTGTTGACAACTCAGAGCCTGGAGCCCTCTTCAGATTCTGTATCTCCCTCTCTCTCTGCCCCTCCCCCACTAACACTCTGTCTTTCTCTCTCTCAAAAATAAACATTAAAATTTTTTTTTAAATGTCTATTCAGGTTCTCTGCCCATTTTTAAAATTGGATTATTAATATCTTTGGTGTTGAGTTGTATAAATTATACATTTTGAATGCTAACCTCTTACCAGATCTATCATTTGCACATATCTTCTCCCATTCAGGAGGTTGCTTTTTCATTTTGTTAATGGTTTCCTTCACTGCACAAATGCTTTTTATTTTGATGAAGTCTCACAGTTTGTTTGTTTTTGTCTTTGTTTCCCTTGCCTCAGGAGACATACCTAGAAGAATGTTGTTAAGGCCAATGTCAAAGAAATTACTGCCTGTGCTCCCTTGTAGGATTTTTATGGCGTCAGGTCTCACATTTAGGTCCTAAATACACTTTGAGTTTATTTTCGTGTATGGCATAAAAAAGCGGTCCATTTTCATGCTTTTGCGTGTTGCTGCCCAGTTTTCCCAGCGCCATTTGTTGAAGAGATGGTCTCTTTCCCATCGCATATTCTTGACTCCTTTGTCAAAGAACAACTGACCGTATGATTGTAGTTTATTTCTGGGCTCTCTGTTCCATTGACTGGAGTGTCTGTTTTTGTGCCAGTGCCGTACTGTCTTGATGACTACAGCTTTGTAACATAGCTTGAAGTCCGGAATCACGATGCCTCCGTCTTTGCTTAGCTTTTTCAGGATTGCTTTGGCTATTTGGGTTCTTTTGTGGTTCCATACATATTTTACAACTGTTTGTTCTAGTTCTGTGAAAAATGCTATTGGCATTTTGATAGTGATTGCATTTTAATCTGCAGATTGCTTCGGATAGTATGGACATTTTAACAATATTTGCTCTTCCCGTCCATGAGCATGGGGTGTCTTTTTATTTGTGTCATCTTCCATGTCTGTCTTCTCAGAATACAGGTCTTTCACCTCCTTGGTTGGGTTTATTCCTAAGTATTTTATTATTTTTGGTGCAATTGTAAATGAGTTTGTTTTCTTAATTTCTCTTTCTGCTGTTTCATTATTACTGTAGAAAATGCACCAGATCTCTGTATATTGATTTTGCATCCTGTGACCTTACTGAATTCATTAGTCAGTTCTAGTAGTCTTTTTCATGGAATCTTGAGGGTTTTCTGTACATAGTATCAGGTCATCTGCAAATAGTGGACATTTTACTTATTCCTTGCCAACCTGGATGCCTTTTATTTCTTCCTGTCTGATCGCTGTGGCTAGAGCATCCAGTACTTATGTTGAATAAAAGTGGTGAGGGTGGACATCCTTCTCTTGTGCCTGACCTTAGGGGGAAAGCTCTTCGTTTTTGACCATTGAGAATGCTGTTGGCTATGGATTTTTTTTCTTTTTAAAAAAATTTTATTTAAATCCAAGTTAGTTAACACATAGTATAATAATGATTTCAGGAGTAGAATTCAGTGATCCATCGCTTACATACAACACCCAGTGGTCATCTCAATAAGTGCCCTCTCTAGTGTCCGTCACCCATTTAGCCCATTCCCCTGCCCACCTCCCCACAAGCAACCCTCAGTTTGTTCTCTGTATTTAAGAGACTCTTATGGTTTGCCTCCCTCTCTGTTTTTATCTTATTTTTCCTTCCCTTCCCCTATGTTCATTTGTCATGTTTTCCAAATTCCACATATGAGTGAAATCATATGATATACATCTTTCTCTAACTTATTTCGTTTAGCATAATACACTCTGGTTCCATCCATGTTGTTGCAAATGGCAACATTTCATTCTTTTTGATCACTGAGTAATATTCCATTACACACACACCCACACACACACCACATCTTTATCCATTCATTAGTCAATGGACATTTGGGATCTTTCCATAATTGGCTATTGTTAATAGTACTGCTATAAACATTGGGGTGCACATGCCCTTTCAAATCAGCATTTTGGTATCCTTTGAATAAATACCTAGTAGTGCAATTACTATTTTTAATTTTTTGAGAAACCTCCATACTGTTTTCCAGAGTGGTCGCACCAGTTTGCATTCCCACAGGCAGTGCAAAAGGGTTCCCCTTTCTTTGCATCCTCACCAACATCTGTGGTTTCCGGAATTGTTAATTTTAGCCATTCTGACAGGTGTGAGGTGGTATCTCACTGTGGTTTTGAATTGTATTTCCCTGATGATGAGTGATGTTGAGCATGTTTTTATGTGTCTGTGAGCCATCTGGATGTCTTCTTTGGAAAAGTGTCTGTTCATGTCTTCTGCCCATTTCTTCACTGGATTATTTGTTTTTTGGGTGTTGAGTTTGATCAGTTCTTTATGGATTTTGGCCTCTGGATTTTTGATATAAGGCTTTTAATTACATTGAAGTATGTTCCCTCTAAACCTACTTTGTAGAGTATTTTTATCATGAATGGATGTTGTACTTTGTCAAATGCTTTTTCTGCATCTATTGAAATAATCATGGTTTTTATCCTTTCTCTTATTGATGTGAGGTATCATGGTGATTGATTATGAATACTGAACCACCCTTGCATCCTGGGAATAAATTCCACTTTATCGTGATGCATGATTTTTTTCAATGTATTGTGGGATTCAGTTTGTTAATATTTTGTTGATTTTTGCATCTATGTTCATAAGAGATATTGGCCTATAGTTCCTCTCTCTCTCTCTCTCTCTCTCTCTCTCTCTCTCTCTCTCTCTCTGTGTGTGTGTGTGTGTGTGTGTGTGTGTGTGTGTGTGGTGTCTTTATCTGATTTTGGTATCAGGGTGATACTGGCCTCACAGAATGAATTTGGAAATTTTTCTTCCTCTTTTTTTTTTTTTTTTTTTTGAATAGTTAACTTTTCTGTAAATGGTTGATGGAATTTGTCTATGAAGCTGTCTGGTCCTGGACTTTGTTTGTTGGGAGTTTTTTGATGACTGATTTAACTTCATTGCTGGTAATTTGGTCTATTCAAATTTTCTTTTTCTTTCTGTTTCAGTTTTTGTAGGTTATATGTTTCTAGGAATTTACCCATTTATTTTAGTGTGTCCAATTTGTTGGTATCCAACACCATTTATTGAAGAGACTTTCCCCCATTGTATATTTTTGCCTCAATTGTCATAGATCTTATTAATATGGCTAACACACATTGTTGCATTAGTTTCAGGTATACAGCATAGTGATTCCACAAGTTTATACAGTTTGCTACATTCACCAGACGTGTAGCTACCATCAATCTCCATATAGTATTTTTGACTATATCCCTCATGCTGTGATTTTATCCCTGTGACTTACTCATTCCATAACTAGAAGCCCATATCTCCCACTCCTGTTCACCCATTTTGCCCAACCCCTTTCCTCTAGCATCCATCAGTTTGTTCATTGTTCAGATTTATAGATCTGATTCTGCTTTCTGTTTGTTTATTCATTTGTGGGGTTTTTTGTTGATTCCGTACATGAGTGAAATCATATGATATTTGTCATTCTCAGTCTGACTTATTTCACTTAGTATAATAGTCTCTAAGTCCACCCAAGTTGTCTAAAATAGCACACTGTCCTCCTTTTATGGCTGTGTAATATTCTATTGTATATATATATACCACATCTTCCTTGTCCATTCATCTATTGATGGACACTCAGGTTTCTTCCCTCCTTTGTCATAGATTTATTGACCATGTAAGCGTGGGTTTATTTCTGGATTTTCTATTCTGTTCTGTTAATCTATGTGTCTATTTTTGTGCCACTACCATACTACTTTGATTACTACAGTTTTGTAGTGTATCTTGAAATCTGAGATTGTGTTATCGCCATCTTTTTTCTCAAGATTGTGTTGACTACTTCGGGTCTTTTGTGATCCCATACAATTATTTGTCCTAGTTCTGTGAAAAATGCTATTGGTATTTAGATAAAAATTGCAGTGTGTCTAGATTGCTTTGGGTAATATGGATATTTTAACAATATGAATTCTTCCACTCCATGAGTATGGTATATCTTTCAATTTGTTTATGTCACCTTCAGTTTCTTTCAACAATTTTATGGTCTTCAAAGCACAAGTCTTTCACCTCTTTGGCTAAGTTTATTCCTAAGTATTTTATTCTTTTTGATACAATTATAAATGAATTGCTTTCTTAATTCCTCTTTCTGCTACTTTGTTATTAGTGTATAGAAATGCTACTGATTTCTGGGTATTAATTTTGTATAATACATCTTTACTGAATTCTTCTAATAATTTTTTGATGGAGTTTTTAGGGTTTTTTATATATATTATGTCATCTGTAAAAAAGTGACAGTCTAACTTTTTCTTACCAATTTGGTTGGCTTTTATTTCTTTTTCTTGTCTGATTTCTGTGGCTAGGACTTCCAGTACTGTATTGAATAAATGTGGTGGCAGTCAATATTCTTGGCGCGTTCCTGATCTTAGAGAAAAAGCTCTCAGTTTTCCACCATTGAGTGATGTTAGCTGTAGGTTTGTCATTTATAGCCTTTATTTTGTTGAGGTTTGTTCCCTCTAACCTTATTTTATTGAAAGTTTTTATTATGAACAGATGTTGAATCTTATCAAATGCTTTTTCTGCATCTATTCAGATGATCATATGATTTTATCCTTTGTTTTGTTAGTGTGGTGTATGACATAGATTTGGCAAATATTAAACCATCCTTGTATGCCGGGAATAAATCCCAGTTGATTGTGGTGAATGATCCTTTTAATGTGTTGTTGAATATAGTTTGATATTTCCTTGAGGATTTTTGCATCTGTATTCATGAGGGATATTGACTGTAGTTTTGCAGGGCTAGGGGAGGGGGCATTGTTTTGTTTTGTTGGTAGTGTCTTTGTCTGGTTTTGGTTTCCAGGTAATACTGTCCTTGTAGAATACATTTGGAAGCTTCCTTCCTCTTCTATATTTTGGAATAGTTTGAGAAGAATAAGTGTTAACTCTTCTTTGAATATTTAGTAGAATTCACCAATGTGAATCCCTCTGGTCCTAGACTTTTGTTTGTTGAGTTTTTAAATTATTCAATTTTTTTACTAGTAATTTGTCTGTTTGGATTTGCTCTTTCTTTCTGATTCAGTCTT
Organism: Panthera leo; assembly: GCF_018350215.1. NCBI lineage: Eukaryota > Metazoa > Chordata > Mammalia > Carnivora > Felidae > Panthera > Panthera leo. The sequence goes on from NC_056687.1 coordinate 9,014,859, forward strand.
GGAAGATCGTACATGTCTAAGAATTTATTCATTTCTTCTAGAATGTCCAATTTGTTGGCAAAAAATTTTCATAGCAGTCTGTTATAATCCTTTGTATTTCTGTTGTGTTGATTGTTACTTTTCCTCTTTCATTTCTCATTTAATTTATTTGGGTCCTCTTTTTCTTGGTGAGTCTGTCTAAAGGTTTATCAGTTTTATCTTGTGAATGAACCAGCTTTTGGTGTTATTAATCTATTGGTTTTTTAGTCTCTGTTTCATTTATGTCTGTTCTGATATTTATTATTTCCTTCTTTCTACAACCCTGAGATTTGTTTGTTCTTCGTCTAGTTCCTTGAGGTGTAAGACTAGATTATTTGAGCTTCTTCTTATTTCTTGAGGAAGACCTATACCACCATAAATTTCCTCTTCAAATTACTTTTGTTGCATCTCAAAGATTTTGGACCGTTTGTTTTCATTTTCATCTTCTCTTTGATGTCTTTGTTGACCCATTGGTTATTTAGCCATTTGTTATTGGCCTTCACACATTTGTGTTTTTCAGTTTTTTCTTGTAATTTATTTCTAGTTACATATGGCTGTGGTTGGAAAAAATGCATGATATGATTTTAGTCTTATTCAATTTATTGAGATTTGTTTTGTGGCCATATGTGATCTATCCTGGAAAATGTTCCACAACCAATTGAAAAGAATGTGTATTCTGTTAGTTTGGGATGGAATGTTCTGTGTATATCTGTTAAGTCCATCTGGTCTGATGTGTCATTCAAGAACACTACTTCCTTATTGATTTTCTGTCTGAATGATCTACCCACTGATGTAAGTGGGATGTTAAAGTCCCCTATTATTAATGTATTACTGTCGCTTTCTCCCTTTATCTCTGTTAATATTTGCTTTATGTATTCAGGTGCTCCTATGTTGGGTGCATAGATATTTATAGTTGGTATATCCTCTTGATGGATTAATTCCTTTATCATAACATAATGCCCTTTTTTTGTCTCTTGTTACAATCTTTGTTTTAAAGTCTAATTAGTCTACTATAGGTATTGCTACCCCAGCTTCTTTTTTTCACTTCCATTTGAAGGCAGAATTTTTTTCTATCCCTCCACTTTCCCTCCACGTTCCCTCCACTGTATGGATCAGTAAACCTTAAGTTGAGTCCCTTGCAGGCTGCTGCATGGTCTTTTTTTTTTTTTTAATCAATTCTGCTATATCTTTTTTTGGAGCATTTAAACCATTACATATAAAGTAATTATTGATATGTATGTACTTATTGCCAATTTGTTCTTTGTTTTCTGTTTTTTCTTGTAGTTCTTCTTATTCCTTTCTTCTCTTGTTCTCTTTTCTTATGATTGAAGACTTCCTATAAGGTTATGCTTGGCTTTTTTTCTCTTTATTTTTTGTGTATTTGTTATAGGTTTTTGATTTCTAGTTACCATGAGGTGTATATGTAATATCCTAAATATGTAGCAGTCTATATTAAGTTGATGGTCACTTAAGTTTAAACACATTCTAAAAAAAAATTTTTTTTTACTCCCGCTTCCACATTTCATATACATGTTGTCATATTTTACATATTTTTTATTCATAATTTTCTTCTAATTATGGCTTTTTTTTCTCACTTAAGTCCATTTAACATTTCTTGTAATGTCAGTGGAGTGGTGATGAACTCTCTTAATTTTTGTTTGGGAAGTTTTTGTTGTTGTGGTTGTTGTGGCTGTTGTTGGGTTTTTTTAGGTGATTCTCTTGGGTAGTTCTTTAAGGTTCCTTAAGGTTACCAAACCCCAAATGCAAGGCTTTTTGTTTTATTTTTGTTTTGTTTGTTTTCATTAAGCTCCAAAGATGTAATAGCTGTAAGAGTCATTGAATTAGCATATTTTTTTCACCTATTTCACCCGTTGCTGCACCCACCTCCCCTCTGGTAACTATCAATTTGTTCTGTATAATTGTTTGTTTCTTGGCCTCTCTCTCTCCTTTTCCTTTGTTCACTTGTTTTGTTTCTTAAATTCCACATAAGAGTGAAATCATATTGTATTTGTCTTTCTCTGACTTATTTCACTTAGCATAATACTTTTTAGCTCCATCCATGTTGCAAATGGCAAGATTGTCTGAATAATATTCTGTGTATGTATACATATATATACATACATACACCACTATTTCTTTATCCATTTATCTGTTGATGGACACTTGGGCTGCTTCCATAGTTTGACTATTATAAATAATGCTGCAATAAACATAGGGGTGTATGTATCCCTTCAAATTAGTGTTTTTGTATTTTTTGGATAAATATGCAGTAGTATATTGAATCATACAGTAGTTCTTTTTTTAATTCTTTGAGGAAGCTCCCTACTCTTTTTCATGGTAGTTGGACCAGTTCGTGTTCCCACCAACAACACATGAGGGTTTTTCTCTATATCCTCACCAACACTCGTTGCTTCTTGGTTTATTCTAACCATTCTCACAGGTGCGAGGTGATATCTCATTGTGGTTTTGATTTGTATTTCCTTGATAATGACTGATGTTGAGCATCTCTTCATGTGTCTTTTGGCCATCTGTATGTCTTCTTTGAAGAAATGTCTGTTTAGGTCTTCTGTCATTTTTAATTGGATTATTTGCTTTCTGGTGTTGAGTTGTATACATTTTTTATATATTTTGGGTACTAACTCTTTATTGAATATGTAATTTGCAAATATCTTCTCCCATTCAGTAGGTTGCCTTTTAGTTTTGTTGACTGTGTCCTTTGCCGTGCAGAAATTTTTATTTTGATGTAGTCCCAATAGTTTTTATTCCCCTTGCCTCAGGAGACCTATCTAGAAAATGTTGCTATAACTGATGTCAGAGAAACTACTACCTGTGCTCTCTTCTAGGAGTTCTATGGTCTCTGGCCTCACATTTAGGTCTTTAATCCATTCTGAGTTTATTTTTTTATAGAGTGTTAGAAAGTGGTCTGATTTCATTCTTTTCTTGTAGCTCTCCAGTTTTCCCAGGACCATTTATTGAAGAGACTGTCTTTTCCCCATTGTATATTCATGTCTCCTTTGTCATAAGTTAATTGACCACATAAGAATAGGTTTATTTCTGGGCTCTGTTCTATTGATCTATGTGTCTGTTTTTGTACCAGTACCATACTGCTTTGATTAGTACAGCTTTGTAATATATCTTGAAATCTGAAATTATGATACCTCCAGGTTTATTCTTCTTTCTGTGGATTGTCTATTTGGGGCCTTCTGTGGTTCTATACAAATTTTAGTACTATTTGTTTTAGTTTTGAGAAAAATGCTGTTGGTATTTTGATAGGGATTGCAAGGAATTTATAGATTGCTTATGGTAGAATGGACATTTTAACAGTGTTTGTTCTTCCAACCCACGAGCATAGAATGTCTTCCCATTTCTTTGTATAGTCTTGAATTTCTTTCCTCAGGGTTTTATAGTGTTCAAAGTATAGGTTTTTCACTTCTTTGGTTAATTTTATTCCTAGATATTTTATTGTTTTTGGTGTAATTGTAAATGGGATTTTTTTTTCTTAATTTCACTTTCTGTTGCTTCATTATTGGTGTATAGGAATGCAACAGGTTTCCATACATTGATTTTTGTATCCTGTGACTTTACATTTATCAGTTCAAGTAGTTTTTTTGGTGGAGTCTTAGGGTTTTCTATATATAGTATGCCATCCCAAATAGAGTTTTACTTCTTCCTTTCCAATTTGGGTGCCTCTTCTTTCTTTTTGTTGTTTAACTGCTGTGGCTAGAGCATCCAGTACTATGTTGAATAAAAGTGGTGAAAGTGGGGGTACCTGGGTGGCTTAGTCAGTTAGGTGACCAACTCTTTATTTCGGCTCAGGTCATGATCTCACGGTTTGTGAATTCAAGCCCTGCATCAGGCTCTGCACTCACAGCACAGAGCCTGCTTTGGATCCTCTGTCTCCCTCTCCCCCTCTCCCCCTCTCCCCCTCTCCCCCTCTCCCCCTCTCCCCCTCTCCCCCTCTCCCCCTCTCCCCCTCTCCCCCCCCCTCTCTCTCTCTCTCTCTCTCTCTCTCTCTCTCTCTCACACACACACACACACACACACACACACACAAATAAACATTAAAAAATTTTTTTTAAGTGGTGAGAGCAGACATCCTTATCTTGTTCCACATCTTGGGGAAAAGCTCTCAATTTTTCACTATTTGAGTATGATGTTGACTATGGGTTTTTCATAGAAGGCTTTTATTATGTTGAGGTATATTCCCTCTAGATCTACTTTGTAGAGGGTTTTATCATGAATGGATGTTTATACTTTGTCAAATGCTTTTTCTGTATCTCTTGAAATAATGATATGATTTTTATCCTTTCTTTTATTGGTGTGGCATATCACAGTGATTGTTTTGTTAATATTGAACCACCCTTGCATCCTGGGAATAAATCCCTCTTGATCATGGTATATAATTTTTTAATGTATTGTTGATTTCAGTTGCTAATATTTTATTGAGGATTTTTTTGCATCTATATTCATGAGAGATATTGGTCTGTAGTTCTCCTTTGTGTGTGTGTGTGTGTGTGTGTGTGTGTGTGTGTGTGTGTGTGTGGTATCTTTATCTGGTTTTGGTATCAGGGTGATACTGGCCTCACAGAATGAATTTGGAAGTTTTCTTATATTTTTGGAATAGTTTAAGAAGAATGTATATTAACTCTTCTTTAAATATTTGATAGAATTTGTGAAGCAATCTGGTCCTGGACTTTTGTTGGGAATTTTGGGGGTTGTTTTGTTTTGTTTTGTTTTAAGTAATCTCTGTGCCCAGTGTGGGGCTTGAACTTCTGAGACTAAGAGACACATGCTCTACCAACTGAGCCAGTCTGGTGCCCTCTTTGCTGGTAATTTTTTGATAACCTATTCAATATTATTGCTGGTAATTGGTCTGTTCAAATTTTCTATTTCCTCCTGGTTTAGTTTTGGAAGATGATATAGTTCTAGGAGCGTATCCATTTCTTCTAAGTTGTCAAATTTGTTGGCATATAGGTTTTCATAATACTCTTTCACAGTTTGTATTTCTGTTGTGTTGGTGGTTCTTTTTCCTCCTTCATTAGTGATTTTGTTTATTTTGGTCCTTTGTTATTTATTATTTGTTATTATATACTTTATTATTTATTTATTTTATTTTTTATCAATTTTATTTTTAAGTAATCTCTACACCCAGTGTGGGGCTTGAACTCACAACCCTGGAATCAAGAGTCACGTGCTCTGTTGACTGAGCCAGCCAGGCACCTCTTGTTCTTTCATTTTTAGCATATTCCTCTGTCTCCTCATTTTGTTTGGCTTTCTGTGTTTGTTTCTGTGAATTGGGTGGGACTGCTACTTTTCTTAACCTTAAGGGATGGTCTTGTGTGTGGTTATTCCCTGTGTAGAGCGCTTGTGCCTGGTGACTTTGGCCGGTTGGCTAGAGCTGTGGCTTGCATGGGCTGGGGTTGGGGCACCCCATGCTGGGGCTGCCCTGGTGGGGTGGCCCAGCTGAAATGCGCTTGAGCCAGGGGGGCCCTATGGCTCTGCACAGAAGGCACCCTGGTAGGGCAGCTGAAGTGCAACCCAAGGGGTCACGGCTCTCTGCATAGGAGGTACCCTGGTGGGGTGGCTGAAGCTATGTGGGGCACAGACCAGGGTGGGGTCCAAGGGTACTCAGTGCAGGGATTCTGGTGTGGTGGCTGCAGCCAAAGTAGGCATGAGCTAGGAGGCACTGGGTGCTCTGTGCCAGGGGTGCCCTAGCAAGCCATCTGGAGCCAAAGCAGTGTGGCCCTAGAGTGTTCCAGGGTACTTTGCCTATGTCACTTTGGCATAATGGCCAGAACTGTAGTGAATGATCTGGGGTGTCCCAGGTTGTGACACATGGGGACCACCTTGGTGGGATGGCTAAGGCCGATGTGCTGGGGGCCCAAGGTTTACAGAGGTGGTCGGCCGGCTAGGACTCCCATCCATGCTATTAAGTTGGAGAGGGAACATAAACCATGGTGCTCACCAGCCCCTCTGACCCAGAGAGAGTTCCAGCAGCTCCCTTGCCATTTGACAGGGTTCTAGGGCTGGTTCCTCTGGATTCTAGTTGCCCCTTTTAACTGCGGTGTATTTTTTCTGTGCATGAGGGCAGACGAATCTGCTCAGGATGTCTCTGTACTATCCCTCCCCCACTGCAGTTCACAGATGGGGCTGGGGGGGGGGCGTTCCCTGCATTACTGTGTCTCTATGTCTCTTGCAGTTCTCCATGTGGTCTCTCTGTCTCTTGCGCAGAAACTGTTCAATCGGTCCCAGTTCTTCTTCAGAGGAATTGCTGTATCTATAGGTATAGACTCGGTGTGTCCACAGAGGAGGTGAGTTCAGGGTTTCCCTGCATCACCGTCTTGGACCAGAATTCCCCAGATGGGTCTTGTCACACTGTGTCTTTTAACTGGAGCATTTAGACCATTTACACTTAATTATTGATAAGCATGTACTTATTATCATTTTGCTAATTGTTTTCTGGTTGTTTTGTATTTTTTCTCTTTTTCTCTTCTCTTGCTCTCTTTCTTTGTGATTAATGACGTTAGCATTATGCTTAGATTCTTTTCTTTCTTTCGTATACCTTTTATAGATTTTGATTTGTGGTTACCGTGAAGTTCGTATGTAACATCCCAAGTAGCAGTCTAGTAAGTCGGTGGTCCTTAAGTTCCAACACATTTTAAAAGCACCACATTTTCTTCCCCCTCTACATGTTTTACGTATATGATGTCGTATTTTACATCTTGTTATTTTGTGGATCCCCTAACACATAATTGGCTTACTACTTTTGCTTTTAACCATCATACTAGCTTTATAAGTGATTGACCTACTAACTTTACTATGTTTGCTTTCTTTAAAAAAAATTTTTTTAATGTTTGATTTATTTTTGAGACAGAGAGAGACAGAGCGTGAGCAGGGGAGGGGCAGAGAGAGAGTGAGACACAGAATCCCAAGCAGGCTCCAGGCTCCGAGCTGTCAGCACAGAGCCCAACACGGGGCTCGAACCCACAAACCACGAGATCATGACCTGAGCCGAAGTCGGACGCTTAACCGACTGAGCTACCCAGGTGCCCCACTACATGTTTGCTTTTTACCTGTGAAATTTCTTCCTTTTATAATTTTCTTCTAGCTGTGGCCTTTTCTTTTCCATTTAAAGAAGTCCCTTTAACATTTCATGTATGGTCAGTTTAGTGGTGATGAACTCCTTTAAATTTTTGTTTGGGAAACTTTTTATCTCTCCTTCAATTCTGAATGATAATCTTGCCAGGCAGAGTATTCTTGGTTGTTGATTTTTTCCTTTCCGCAAAATTTTTATAGGCCAGAGGGAGCAGGATAATATATTCAAAGTTTTTGCTGAAAACTGAACTTATAGCCTTATGGGGGCTTCCCTATTTGTAACTGGCTGCTTTTTTCTTGCTGCTTTTAAGATTCTCTCCTTATCTTGAACCTTTGACATTTTATTTTTTTTAATGTTTCATTTTTTGAAAGACAGAGCTTGAGTGGGGGAGAGGCAGAGAGAGAGGGAGACAGAGGATCCGAAGCAGGCTCCAGGCTCTGAGCTGTCAGCACAGAGCCTGACATGGGGCTTGAACCCACAAACTGTGAGATCATGACCTAAGCTAAAGTTGGATGCTCAACGGACTGAGCCACCCAGGTGCCCCTAATCTTTGACATTTTAATTATTATGTATCTTGATATTGACCTCCTTAGGTTCTTGTCTGAGGCTACCTGTACTTCCTGGATCTGGATGTCTGTTTTCTCCCCAAATTAGGGAAATTGTCAGCTATTAATTCTTCAAATAAGTTTTCTGCTCCCTACCTCCCCCCGCCCCCCCCCCCAATCCTGGATCCCTATAGTGTGAATGTTAGTGTGCTTGATGTACTAGAGGTCCCTTTAAACTATGCTCAGTCTTTTTTTTTTTTAATGTTTGTTTATTTTTGAGAGAGAGACAGAGCACAAGCAGTAGAGGGGCAGAGACAGAGAGGGAGACACAGAATCCGAAGCAGGCTCCAGGCTCTGAGCTGTCAGCACAGAGCCCGAGGTGGGGCTTGAACCCACAACCCACGAGATCATGACCTGAACCAAAGTCAGATGCTTAACCGACTGAGCCACCCAGGTGCCCCCACCTATGCTCAGTTTTTAAATTTAAAATTCTTTTTCTTTTTTGCTGTTCAGCTTGGGTGTTTTCTATTACTCTGTGTTCCAGATCACTGACCCATTCTTCTGCATTCTCTAATCTACTACTGACTTCTTGTAGTGTATTTTTTCATTTCAGTTATTATATTCTTAAACCCTGATGCTTCTTTTTCATATTTTCCATCTATTTTTTGAAGTTCTCACTGGGTTCTTCCCCTCCTCTCTCGAGTCCAGTGAGCGTCTTTACTTTGAACTCTTTATCAAGTTACTTTGAACTCTTTATCAAGTACATTGCTTATCTCTATTTCATTTGGTTCATCTTCTGGAGTTTTGTCTTATTTCCTTTGGGGCATTTTCCTCTGTCTCCTCATTTTGTTTGACTTTCTGTGTTTGTTTCCGTGAATCGGGCAAAATAACTACCCCTTCCAGTCTTGAAGGAGTGGCCTTGTATAGAAATAGTCCCTGTGTAGACTGCATGTGCCCGCTGGCTTTGCCTGGCTGTCTACATGAGCCGGGAGTCCTGGGGCACTCCACACTGGGGCCACTGTGGTGACATGGCTGAAGCTGAAGCAGGTGTGGACCAGAGTGTCCCCAGGTAGGCACTGGGGGGTGGTGTTCCAGAGTGTACCATGCTGGGGCTGCACTGGTGGGATGGCTAGAGCTCAGGCAGGTACAGGTCGGTGGGGGGGGGGGGGGGGGGGCGGCTAGGGGATTAGCTGGAGCTGGTGTGGACCAGGGGCCTGGGTCTCACTGAAGCAACAGGCTGACTAAGGTGCCCAGACCCTGCTGCTGTCTGTGCTATGGAGGTGGAGGGGGAATGTAAACAGTCCAGCCGTCCCCCACTTGGTGGACACCCTAGAGTTAGTGAATGGGTTTCCTTCCCTTCTAGTCTCATTGCCCCTTAAGCTGCCACTATTTTGCTGTGTCTCAGGGCGGGCGAATCTGCAGGCAGGGCCTTTAGGGCCGTCCCTCCCCACTGTAGCTTTCAGAGTAGAGGCGGGGGTTCCCATTGTTCCCGTTCTCCGTCTCTCCTGCCGTTCTGTGTGGTCCCTCTGTCCTCCGTTGTGCAGAAGCTGTTCAGTCAGCCCTCAGTTTTTCTTCAGGAGGAATTGCTCTATAGGTCGGTGTGGATTCAGTGCGTCTATGGGAGGAGGTGAGTTCAGGGTCTTCCTATGTCGCCATCTTGGATACTCCCTAAGTCTTAGACTTTCTCTCAGTGGTTCCAAATTTAAAAGCAAAACACTGACACTCGCTGTACTTCTGTATAGCGCCTACTATACAGAAAGCTCTTCAGTGTCTCATTCCACCCTCACAGACCTGAGGAGATAGGAGCTACCCGTGCTCTTACCTTTCCCAAGAGAAGTCTAAGGCACAGGGAGGCCACGTAATATTTCCAAGGCCACAGCTGCTCAGTGGTGGGGCCATGACTCCAGTCCAGCTCTCTGGGCCCAGGGCTGCCCCTTTCTGACAATGGAAGCCCAGAAGGTCCATCACAGCAGCTGGGAGTGGGCTCTTTGGCCAAACCAGGCAGGAGAGTGGTGAGCTCAGTCTTCCCCTTGACGTCCACTGCATTCAGTGCCTTCCCCGGAACATTCTGGGCTCCACAGGGCTCACCCCAGGTCCTCCACTGGGACACTGCACAAGTTGTAAGTTCTGATGGAGACCCGTGAAGAAGGGCCAATCCTAAGTCCTCCAGCATCACAGAGCTGAGCCCTGAACACAGACCAAAAGGGAATGTCCAGGGAAACCAACAGTGTTTGGGAACGACTCAACCAAGGCTCTGTTTTCGGTGAGCTCATTTAGTTAAGTAAGACAGGACAACCCCACATTGCATCAGAAAATAAAACCGGTTGCACAATTCCCCACCCTGCTGAGAAGAGACACACGAGAAACCAACCAGAAGACAAAGGTGAATGCCGCGTGGTGACGAGGACACGTGAGAGCACCCACCCCGCCAAGCCCTCGCTCAGCTTCCCCTAGGACACTCAGCTCGGTCTTGCATTTTGCACGGGCCTCTGGATGCCTAGATCATGTTTCTTCCAGCTGCTTCATCGGCCAGGGAACAGGAGCTCTCCAGGCGCAGTGCTGCCCTTGAAATAAGGATAGCCAGGGACTCACAGCTGGAGGCGATACCAGACAGACTCGGCTTTGTCACGCGGGCCAGGCTGCTCTACGAAGAAGCCGTCTTCGCCTCTGCTGCCCAAGCGGCTTCTCCCTCCCAACAGGGGCAGTCGGGGGAGGGGGTGGCAACTTACAGGTTAGGAGGTCCCGCTGTTCACGAAGTGTGTGTAGCCTGGAAAAGAAGGCCCCAAAGGGGGAGGTGGACAGTTTGAAATCACCTGAAATTCTGGAAAGAGGGAACGGGCTGCTCTGTGGCTCACAGAACGGAACCCGAGCTGGGTTTGAGGCCGTAGACGGGAGAATGATCTACCTTGGCTGAGTGGAAACGGAGCAGGCTTCCTCACAAAGGGGTGAGCTCTCCATCACTGGAAGGGTTCCAGGGGAGGCTGAGACGAAGCAGCGATCCGGGATATCCCTGCTTTAGGAAGAGGGTGGATTATATAAGCAGAACTGGGAGGGGGGTTGGGGCGGCCGGGGGGGAAAGAGCCTGGATCTGGTGCTTTGTTTTCCCGGAAGCAACTTTGGCATCTATAAGTCGTACAGCCCAGCATGGGCACCCACCCTCCCCAGGCCTCAGGCCCTCCCTCTGTAAGAAAGGTAATGGGAAATTAGGCAGATATGAGCAATCCTACCAGACTGGCTGCTTCTAGCTCTGAAATCCAAAGCCCTGAGGCTCTTCCCAACAATGGAGTTCTAGAATTTCTACCATCGATAGCTATAGTAACCAGAGATGAGTCAATGCAGTTTCCCCTCCGTTTTGTTGAGCTAGAACCGACCTCTAGCATTGGATTACTTCCAGGTGCACAACATAAGGATCTGATATACGTGTATATCATGGAAGGGTTTCCACAGTGGATTCTGCTAACGCGCATCATCACACACAGTTGCAAATATTGCTCTCTTGGGATGAGAATTTCTAAGATCCGCTCTCTTAGCCACTTTGAAGTAGACAACCCAATGTCGTGAACTGTAGTCCCCATGCTGCACATTACATCCCCGGGACTGAATCTAACAACTAGAAGTATTTTCCCATTGACCTCCTTGCTTTATCTCCAGGATGCTCAAGTGGGCCTGCCCCTCGGCTCCCCCTGTGTCAGCGTTCTGGTCCAGGCCCACCACCCCTGCCTGGACTATTGCAGTAGCCTCCTGACCGCAGTTCCCGCCACAATCCATTCTCTACGCAGTGTGCAGAGGGCTTTCTAGAACGCAGGGGAATCAGGTCACTGTAAAGCACCCCATTTGCACTATGAATGCATCCAGACTCCTTTCCATGGTCCTCATCACATACTATCTACCCATTGGTCCACAAAGCTCCAGCCACATGGGTGTCTGTCAAGACGCAGGCCCCTCCCCCCAAAAGCACCCCAAGTCCCAGACCCCTCCCTTACAACACCCCAGGGCTCAGCCCCACCCCCACAGCACCCCAGGGCCAAGCCTCCAGCCCCACAGCACCCCAGGACCCGGCCCCCAGCCCCACAGCACCCCAAGTCCCAGACCCCTTCCCTCTAGTGCCCCAAGTCCCGGAGCCCTTCCCTACAGCGCCCCAGGGCCTAGCCTGTCCTTCATGGCAGGTGCTCCTTTCTCGGTGACCAGTTCAAATCTCTTCATCCCAGAAAGAGGAACCCCTCCCCAGTGTAGTGTGAGTTCTATTGACACCTGCTTCTCATGGCAAAGCACCCCATTGGCAAGAGAGACGTTTGAGATGATAATTTTATAGCTTCTGCCATCTCGAAGGTGAACGAGGACGCACAATGTGAGTTGGGGTCCTAAAGCTTTGGTTTCAGACCCAAACTGCTGTAGCACATTCACCCACAGAGAAGCGGTCTTGTTCAGAGGCGAGGGGGATGGAGGTCTAGAAAGGAATAATAACGGCTGATAGGTTTTTGAGGCTCACTATGGGGACATCGTACCCTCCACCCATGGCTTCCCAGTTAATCGACACTCAAGTCCATCAGGCATCTCCTTTGACAGGTGAGAAGGACAAGGCTCAGAGAGGTGAAGCGATCAATCCTTGGCCACACAGTGAGTGGAAGAGCCAGGATTCAAGCAGGCTGGCCGGCCCCAGAACCTGCGACCTTCAAACCCTGTGATTGCTGAGAACCCGTGTTCTGCTGGGTTCAGCGGCAACAAGTTAACTCACAGGCGACCGGTTATCCCTGCTCCAAGGAACAGCCCTTCAATGCTGCTTCAGTAATTCCTGAATTGCTCTGTTAGAGTCCTCAGATCATCGTGTGTCCTCATTTTGTAGATTAGGACGTTCAGATGGAGGGGGTCATCCTACTAAACGGCCAGGAGAGCAAATTCGCCACGGAGCGGGGATGCAGACTCCGCACCGGAGATGGTCAGTTTGCCAGGCCACATGCGTTCTCAAGTCCCCAAGGTTGGCTTGAGGTGGTGGTTGTGTTGGTTAACTTTACGTGTCAATCTGTAGTGTGGTTTTCGACGAGAGTAACACCTAACTCTGAACTGTCAGTGAACAGATTGTCCCCCGTAATGTGGGTGGGCCTCGCCCAATCAGTTGAAGGCCCGGTTAGAACAAAAAGAACAGTCTCCCCGAGCACAAAGCAATTTTTTTTTTATTTTTATTTTTTTATTTTTTAATATATGAAATTTACTGTCAAATTGGTTTCCATACAACACCCAGTGCTCATCCCAAAAGGTGCCCTCCTCAATACCCATCACCCACCCTGCCCTCCCTCCCACCCTGCCCTCCCTCCCACCCCCCATCAACCCTCAGTTTGTTCTCAGTTTTTAACAGTCTCTAATGCTTAGCACAAAGCAATTCTGCAGCAACCCGCCTTCAGACCTCATCTGCGCTGTCAGCTCTCCTGGGTCTCCACCCGAGGGCCTTGGGAATGGAACTGTAGCCGTCAGCTTTCCCGGCTCTCCAGGCTGCCAGCCCGAGAGCCCACCCTGTGGATTTCGGACTTGCCAGCCTCCATAATTGCGTGAGCCAATTGCTTTATAATAAAACATGTATATGTATGTATGTGTGTGTGTGTGTGTGTATATATATATATATATATATATATATATATATATATATATATATTTGTATGTATGCATATGTGTGTATGCGTGTATATGTATATATAATATATACTCTTGGTTCTGTGTCGCTGGAGAACCCTGAACCCTGATTAAATACCTCCCGAGGAATCACTAAATTTCTCCCGTGAATAAGGGGAATTCTCAGCTGAAGAAGAAGGTCTGTATCTCACTCCGTCCTTTCAACCACCAAATGAGGCAAGTGCTGGCCCCTTATTTTACAGACGGGGAGCCTGAGGCCTAGGGAGGGGATGCAAAATGTGCAAAGTCACACAGCGATGTAGCAGTAGCGGCAGAATTAAAATCTCTTTCTGGTTCCAAAGTCCGTGCCCTTCCCGCCTCCCGATGACCTAAGTTCTTCCCCTGCCACCGTCAGGGACAAACGTCTTTCCTGGTTTTCCGCGCACCAGCAGGTGGCAAACGTTAATATGTGCTGATCTGAGCTCTAAAACCGGAAGGGCCTCGACTGCCCCAACCACAGGCACCGCCCCAACCCCACTCGGCTCCCGAGGCTCAGGTCCGGGAGCCAGACCGCCCTCCTATCGCGGCACCGCGCCTGCGCACGCCTGCGGCGCACATTCCAGTTCCGTCAGCTCCCGGGGAGGAAGAGGATGCGCGCGCCAGGCTCCCCCTGCTGTTCTTCCCCTTGGTTTTGCGCTTGAACCTTTTCCACAGCAATACACGCAACTCCAGCTAAGAGTGCGAAACCTTCTACCCTATGGCTGCGTTGCAATTTAATGGCTGTCCCGTCGGTAGACACTTAGATGATTTCCAATTTGTTTTCGTTTCAAAATACTGCAACAACTCTGTACATATATCTTTGTATGGTTATAAGGCACAGTGGATATTACATTTGTTGCTAATGTAGAAAAATGTCACCAAGACACCACACACACACGTGTGTGTATGTATATGTGTGTGTGTATGTATTTCTGGTTTAAAAAGTTTAGAAAGAAACCTTTTTAAGGTTAGCTTCTTCAAACTCATTATACCTTTGGCTACATTTAACATAAAACACCTTTTAAATCTAGATATTCGTACGTGCGGTTCTTGCGGAGGGCTCTGATTCAGTATGTGCCGTGGATCTGTAGAAGTCTTTGGAACGACAAAATAGCATGTAATTATATAGAAAGTAATAAACATGAAAATGTATTGCAATAGATAATATGCCACTTCCATAACAATGGGATTAAAAATCCTCTCATTAAAAATACATTAGTTCATAAATTGGACAGTGGAGTCACGGACTGGCAATATCGCCCCCCAGTGGTTTATTGGAGTACTCATTCGTTAGGAACCCAAATTCACGGAATCCCTGTTCCAAACGAGGCGGAGGGGGGGGGGGGGTGACCCCTGTGGGTGGCTAGCTTGGAGGTGGCTACCCTAACATAGTGTCTCCTCGTTCCTATGACTTTTTTAAGTAGAAGCAGAGTGACACTAGAGCCGGGTGGCAAAGTCTTCAAGATCCAGCCTCCTCTTGAGTAGTTGAATACGTATTTCTTTATAAAATCAGTGAGTTCAAAGAACTTTGTCCTTCGCTGTTATCTTTCAGAGTTCACACACCTCCACCTGGTGGTTCTCATGCCGACTGCTCATGGAATCTCTCCGAGCGTTTTTGAAATGCATGTGCCTGGCTTCCCACCGACAGAAGCTGATTCCAGGGTCTAGACAAAGCCTAGACTTGAGTTGGTTTTCTTTTGTTTGTAAAGCCCCACAGATGACATGTGCAATGGCCGGAAAGCCTCGTGCTGCCAGCTCCTTGTACTTGGCAGGTAGTTCGCCATGGGGACAGAAGAGGGACCTCTGGGGAAAGGAGGTCTGGAGGGGCCGGGGACAGCACTGACTTCCTCCCAGGCACACATTTTTCCTGAGAGCCGCCAGGGGCGCTCACTGAGGGCAGGGATGCGGAATTATTTTCAAAGTCTTGTTATTACACTTGAGACACCTTTCCCAGGTAACGTGCTATGACAGGAGGCATCAGTCATCTGGGGTATTAAGAAACGAGGCCAGGGACACCTGGGTGGCTCAGTCGGTTGAGCGCCTGACTTGATTTCGGCTCAGGTCATGATCTCACTGTTCGTGGGATCAAGCCCCATATCCAACTCTGTGCTGACAGAGTGGGGCCTGCTTGGGATTCTCGCTCTTCTTCTTTGCCCCTCTCCTGCTTGCACACGCTCTCTCTCTCACTCAAAATAAATAAACTTAAAAAAAAAAAAAAAAAAGGCTGATGTCCTGACCCCACAGGATCATTACCAGCATCTGTTACTACCTCTTTATTGTTTTTCTAATGTTTGTTTATTTTTGAGAGAGACAGAGACAGAGTGTTAGCAGGGGACGGGCAGAGAGAGAGGGAGACACAGAATCCCAAGCAGGATCTAGGCTCCAAGCTGTCGGCATAGAGCCCGACACGGGGCTCGAACTCACGAGCCGTGAGATCATGACCTGAGCTGAAGTCGGACGCTTGACCGACTGAGCCACCCGGGCGCCCCAGTTACTACCCCTTTAAAAGGAGCAACACTTACTGCTTCACAGCATCTCTAAGCTCAAATTTAAGGAAACCTAGGGCTTCTGTAGGGGATCTGAGTGGGAGTGTGTTGCTCCCCATTTGCCCTTGTCTGTGCTGAGGAAGGAAGAACTTCAGGTGCAGAGGCCACAATGAAGGACGCGCCTTCCACAGCCACCACTTCTGACAACTTAGCTGTTAAAACCGCTGCAGAATTTGCTTAAAAGCAGGAAGCACACGACAACGGCGTGCGACGCGTGGCTCTTTGATCTGGGGCGAGAGCTGGACCGGATGTACGATTCAGGAAGCTTCCACTGCCAGCGGAGCGTGGCAGCCACCTTCCCTGTCCCAATGACAACGGTGCAGTGGTCACCCTAGGCCCGGGCCCGGTCTCCCGAGTGCGAGCACCCCCATCGGTCAGGAGGAGCCTGGGTGTAGGGGACCCCAAAACACCCAGCCTGGACACTGAGCCCATCAGTCCCTGAGCTGTGACCTCGTTCCTGGAAGAGCTGGGGCCCCTGCTCTGCTTGTTTCTCCGCCCCCTCAGCTGTCGCCACCCTCTCAGGGGAGCTGTTCCTCTTGGAGCCGTAACCCTCTCCCCCCGCCTCTGACGCCCATCTTTCCCTTTTCCCGTGGTCCTCTTCCAGCGCAGATTTACTTGTTTATTGCTCGTCTCCCCCAGCCAGGACGTAAGCTCTGGGAGTTTGCTCTTGTTCCCTGATGTATCCTCTGGTACCTGGGTGTTTGATAAGCATTTTTTAAGTGTATCTATTAGCAGGGGAGGGGCAGAGAGAGAGGGAGAGGGAAGGAGAATCACAAGCAGACTCTGGACGGCCTGTGCAGAGCCCAAAGTGGGTCTCAAACTCACAAACTGAGATGGTGACCTGAGCCGAAATCCAGAGTCGGATGCTTGACCGACCGACCAGCCACCCAGATGCCCCCATATACATTTCTTGAATGAATGAGTGAATGAGTGAGTGAATGAATGGAGGTGGATACTCACATGTTACTTTCTTAACCCCCCTCCCACCCCAATTTAAGCCCTGCTCCTCTAGGACCGGCCACCAGGGACTGAAGCCGCGTCCGGGGCCACTGTGGCCAAGTTGATTCCCAGCCTGGCAGGGCTGTGGCCTACATGGAAGGGGGCGGGGCTGTGTCGCCAGGAGCCCTACCTCTGGACGGATCCAGGGGGGACAGCGACCTCCAGTGGCCATGAGAGCTCACCTGAGAATACAGGTACCTGTTACTTCGACGGGGGAAGGTCGACCTGGTTTACCTCCAGCCCCTGTTTTTCTCACCTCCGTCCCACCTTTCCTCTTCACCGTCTGCCCTGCCAAGGTGGGCACAGTTAGTCGAGCTGTAAAGAAACTTCTTTTGGCGAAGTAACCTGTCCGAGGTCTGTCCCTCCCTCAGAGACACGCACACAACAGGTGTGAGGGAGCCGACTGGACTACAGCAGAACAAAGGGAACGTGCGGGTGGGAAGGGCTGGGCCACCCGTCCTCTACCCTCCGTCCTCCACCGTCCATGCCTCCCTACTTGAAGTTTGCAGAGCCCGGGACTTGGAACCTACTTGTTGAAACGGACGCTGACAACTGTTTTGCTAAGAAGGGTGGACAGTACCATTGACGAGCAGATGTGAGCGCTCCCCCAAGGACAGCGGAAGTGGCCGCAGGGGCAGAAATGAGTAAGAGGACCGGCCGTGACGGACGCGCCTGCCCCCGGCGGCACACGCTCGCTCTCTGCCCAAGCGCCCTTGCCCCGGTGGGCACCCCGCCCGGAGGCCGCTGGCACAGTGGCTCGGGCCCGGTCACCCACTGTGGTGTGAGGAGGCACCAGGAATGGCCGGCAACACTGAGGAGCAAACACCCCGCCCGACGGCAGATCCCGGGTGGTGAGTCGGTTCTTACCGCCCGCCCTTCAGGCCGGGCTCCTTTTGCAGCAGGCTTCCCCGGGGAACTATCCGGATGGAAGCGGTTTTAGATCAGGACGCAGGGTTACACGGCTTGGGCTTTGACGGCTGATTCTGCAACTTACATCCAGTGGCGGCTGACAACTGAGTCGTACCTCGAAACACTACCTCAGGCTAAAGGTGCTCCTGGTCTGCCCCCCACCACCTTGTTGCTGCACAAGAGACAGATGTGTAGACAAATACGGAGTCAGGCCAGGAAAGCAGGCTCCCTCACCGAGAACACAGGACCCGTCATCGCACCTCCTTGCACAGGAATGGATGACCACGAAATATCCCTCACTCTAGCCTCAGGGGAAACAAAACTTCAAGTTTATTTTGAGAGCGAGCGGCAGACAGGGAGAGAGGATCCCAAGCAGGCTCCACACTGTCCGCGCAGAGCCTGACCCCTAACCGCCTGAGCCGCCAGCTCCCACCCCCCGCCCCGGGCGCCCCAGCCTCGGGAAATTTAAACTGATCTTTTGTCTCTGAGGAGCCGATGGCGTCTCACTGGTTCTTTTCAAACACACAGCAGAGCTGCTGCACTAGGGGTGCCAGTGAGGACAGAGAGTAAGCCAGAAAAAGCTTTCCGTGGAAATGTATTTAAATAACCGGAAGACCGCTGCCGCAGGACCAGCGGCCACCGCGAGCACGTTTCCCAGGGACTGCCTCCTGTGGCCAGCACCTCGTGCGCGCCCAGCCCCCAGGCCTGGTTCCCTCCCCGCAGGAGAGAACACACCCTCACCCGGAGATGGGGAAAGCAAAGGCAGAGGCAAAAACTGCTCAGGAAAAGTTCTTTTATTCTGAAAAATCGATCTGAAAAGTTAACCTATTTGGATACCAAACTCTAAAGGGAAATCTCCACTCTCTCCCTGGGGGGGGAAAAAAAAAAAAGGAAATAAATATGCCAACATAGCAACACGGTTCCTTCCAGCAGGAAGAGGGGGGCAGAGTCCCATCTTGGACCTGTTTTTCCTACTTTATTCTCGCTAGCTTTCCAGCACGAGCATTTTTATTACCTTTACAGTCGGAAAGGAAACTAACTCCTAAAAACCAACTATTCAGAAGGGAACATCAGCAGAAGAAACCTTCTCAAATAACTTTCTCCTCTCTCATGCCAGCTTTGGGAAGGGTCTGCTCGCAAAGCGTCTGCACTTTCCCTGTAAGTGTTTCAAGGACGGACTCCCTGTTCCACACTAGACAAGGCTGAACCGCTCCAGTTTCAGAAACTCAAAAGAAGATCCGGTCTATGAGAACGTTCACTGCTCCGAGGTAAGCATGTGTCTTGAATACAAGTGCAAACACAGTTCTGGAGAAAAACCGGTCCGTGTGTATCTTCTGTTACAGTAAACAATTCACGAGTATCCATCGGGCTCTGCCTATTGCCACTGGTCTCCGGTGTCCCCGGCCTGGCCCCCGCTCTCTGTGCACGGGGGTCCCCAGACCTGGCAGCCTTCGAGCAGCAGACAGATCTCCTCAAGGCTCCAGACCTTGGGAACTTCCTTTGTGTTCACCAAGCCGAGGCCGCTTGGGCTCCAGAGGACTGTCCTGAGGGTCCCCGGGCGTCCCTAGAACATTAACAAGCGCAGGTTGGCAAGTAAGCGAACACTTGTTTAAAATTAAGAGCTGATATTCACAAAATAAATGTTGTGCCCAGACAAGATACCAAGGGTCCTATCTGAACATAAGGGAAAGGATCCGGTGGTTTTCAACTGGGGGCGATCTCACCTGGGCAATGTCTGGGGACACTGGAAAATGTCACAAGTTGGGGCGGGGGTGGGGGGACAAATGGGTATCAGCATTCAGAGGTGCTAAGCACCCCACCCTTGCAGGACAGCCCCCACACACAGAATCATCTGACCCAGACTGTCAATGGTGCCCAGGTGGAGAACCCTGACCCTACAGCACTCCGGAACCTGCCACCTACTCAGCTCCCTGAATGCCTGCGCGGAAAGGTGCTCTCCCTGCCGAGAATAGGCAGCCAGTGAATCTGAATGACGGTCTAATAAGATACATCCCTGCTTTCTCAGAACTGACTTAAAATTAGGTGGTTAATTTCCAAAAGAACAAAGAAGAATGTCTTGAATTCTATTAAAATAACAGTATCACTTACCTGGTTCAGTTTCTTCTGTGGAAGGGGTGGAGATTATACTAATTGGTACAGAATTCGGTGGAGTCTCTGTCTTTAAGGGTAGTAAATTTATCCTCCTTGATTAAAAAAAAAAAGTAGGAAAGAGGTACATGGTTCATTAGTATCCTAAGAATCGTTTATGATGATGCCAAATTTCAAAACTACCCAAAAGAAACATGAAAAATTTTCAGCTAATCATACCATGTAGACATTAAATGTCGATGTGCCCACTTAGTAACTAAGGATTATGTTCATGTACTAAGTTCAATCATTAGGCTTACGATAGTCAATCGCTAGTCACCTAAAAGTTTCAAAACCTGTGTTTTGTTGATCTGCAGTGGTACGCTGAACACATCGCTGGACACCGCATATACAAGGCTAGCCGACAACGGTTTCTACTACGGAAAGCTCTGAAACACAGTTCTTGTTTAAAATCCAATCTTCTTTTTCAACAACTATTTTTTTTTAAGTTACAACAGAAGACGACCCCAAGAAATTAAGAGGGGAAAGGTTTCATAAGAGTATTTGAAAGAACACCTTCCCACTCCCTTCCTCCACCAAAAAACACAGAAAAACAAAAAAAAAGGTTGCTAGTCTGCAGAACTCAGACACCCGAGAAGAGCCGAACGCTACATGTAATCCAGATTACAGACTGGCGAGTGAAGTCCCGGGCAGGGCCGAGGAAGCGAGAGACACGTGGTGCTTGTCATCTGCTCCCTCCCCAGGACTCCCCCAGGGTCAGACGGGGGACTTCCAGTCCTAGGAAGACCCCTGGACACCAGCTGCCGTGCACAACAGAAGGGCTCTGTCTGCAGCACCGGCGGGGAACTCAGGCGGGCTCAGGAGCCAGAGTGACGTGAACAGGGACAGAGACACCTGCAGCATCACCTGGGGACACTATCACTGCAGAGACACTGCTTACCACGAGCCAGTCCACAGATGCAGTAAAAACTGCCTACTAAGGATGTTCCTTTGATTTTCCCGCCTGCTGCTCAGTGCCCATGACTGTTCTGGGCAGGAGAAAACAGGTGATGACTGGGGAACCGCTTCCTGCCTTAAGGGGCTGATAACCTGACAGGGAAAACAGAAGCCTAACCAAACTCCTGCTACCGAATGTGATACGTTATGGCAGAGGAAGGGCTGCAGGGACATCCAGGGAGACTCCAGTGTCACCAGGGACACAGATGGCTGGGGCTCCCGGAGGAAGGTAAGGGCAGAGAGGCCCCTAGGGCAGAGTGTGCTCGGGGCCCTGGCCTCCGGGGGCAGGCTAGACATTCCGGGACAAAGGGTGAGGCAGGGTCTGGAGCCGGCCTGAGAGGCAGAAGCGGGGACGCAGCGGAGGTCACGGTTAGCGAGGTCTCCGGCAGCAGTGTGACGTACTTCTGGCATTTCCCCCATTAAAGGTTGGTGGCTTCCTGTTGGCCAACCGCAGTGACGACTTCTTCTTCCATCAGAGGTTCTTACCGGGGTGTTGTCTTGCTCCGGGCCTGCAGCGTGTTCAGAGTGACCCTCCGGGATGGGGGTGCTTTGGGATTCTGCGTGCTGGGCTGCAGGGCCTTCTTCTCCTCAGAAGGCGCTGCTGGGGCTGGAGATGGTCTTGCCTGAGGCGGGGGGGTGCAGGGGCTGCTGGGGGTCCCCTCTACCAGCCTGGGGCCTGGCGAAGACCCCTGGTGTGGCTGACTCTTCGTTTTCTTTGCTGTATCGGGAGTTCCCACGCTTAAAACCGGCTTCTCTTTCAAAGGTGTTCCAAGTTCATCCTTCTCGAATGTCACAAACGAACAGTAGCCATCCGTGGAAGAAATGGCCAGGAAGGCCCCATCGCTGGACCTTTGTTCCCCAAACAGGACAAAAGGTTAGAAACCGAACCCAAGTCTATGGGCCCCTCGTCAGGCTCTCATGACTAGTGACACCATGGCAGTTCAAGCAAAATCATAGGCTTTGGGTGGGCTCCCCACTCCCGCCCTTGGTTTCCCAACCCCATCGCGTTTCTCGGGCACCGCGGTATCTCAGGACTGTCATCGAATTCACCTGGATGAAAGTGTGAGGGCCTTTCCTTTTTTTGGTTTTTCTCCCCCCAAGATAAAACGAAAAGGAGAAAAAAGGCTGTAAAGAGCAAGGAAGAGACGGTAGGGGAGCAGGCCCAGGCAGAGCTGGGCGCAAATCAGGAACCCAGGGGCTCAGAGGACCCCACCGGCAGGAGGCGGAGCGCAGGGTGACTCCCCGGGTGCAGCTCTGGGTGCCAGGAGCTCGTGGGTGCGGGCTTCCTGCAAGCCCAGAGGGCCTGGCAAGCCCCCAACAAGCAGGGAGCCCAAAGGGTACCCCCTCCCTCAGTCTGAGAATCAGAGGAACCCCTGGGGCAACTGAATGGCATCATTCAGATGTTTCTGTTACAAAAGGAAGCAGTATTATTGCAAATTAGAAACGGCTTTCCTTTAAAAAGAATTGGTAAGAGGTGCCGGGGTGGCTCAGTCTGTCAAGCATCTGACTTCAGCTCAGGTCACGATCTTGAGGTTCATGAGTTTGAGCCCTGCTCACATCAGGGCTCTGCTGCAGCCTGCTTGGGATTCTCTGTCTCCTGCCCCCGTTTGCATGGGCATGCGTGCGTGCTCGCTCTCCCTCGCTCAAAATAAACTTAGAAAAAAAGTTTAAAAAAAAAAACAAAAAACTTTTTTTTTTAGTGTTTATTTTTGAGAGAGACTGAGAGCGAGCAGGGGAGGGTGCAGAGAGAGAGAGGGAGACACAGAATCTGAAGCAGGCTCCAGGCTCTGAGCCGTCAGCACGGAGCCCGATGCGGGGCTCCAACTCACGGACCACGAGATCAGGACCTGAGCCAAAGTCAGATTCTTAACTAACTGAGCCACCCAGGCACCCCAGAAAAAAAAAATTGTTTTAAATAAACTTAAAAAAAAAAAGTTAAAAAAAAATAATTAAAAAAAATAAAAGAGGGGCGCCTGGGTGGCTCAGTCGGTTAAGCGTCCGACTTCAGCTCGGGTCACGATCTCGCGGTCCGTGGGTTCGGGCCCCGCGTCGGGCTCTGGGCTGATGGCTCGGAGCCTGGAGCCTGCTTCCGATTCTGTGTCTCCCTCTCTCTCTGCCCCTCCCCCATTCATGCTCTGTCTCTGTCTCAAAAATAAATAAACTTAAAAAAAAAAATTAAAAAAAATAAAAAGAATTGGTAAACACCGGCCAAAAAAGCCACCTGTAGCGCTGGAATGCTCCCTGCCCCAAGGCTCTACTCCAGGCACCCCTCCCCTGCACACTGTGGCCTCCGCCCACCCTCCCTCACCACCGGCCACTCACCAGGAGACATCACTCAGGGTGTGGTAATGTATGTTAGACACGTAGCCAAAAGGGAACGGCTGCTGGGTGTCGTACAAGAGCACAGAGTCTTCAGAAGCCACAGCAAACACCAGGCGGTAGGGCAGGTGCACCAACTCCGTGCCCGGCTCCTGTGATGCTCTGTCTGCTCGGGTGAAAACAGGGACAAAGGGCGGAAAACAGAAGCCAGAGGAAACAAATTCCCAAAAGCCCTCTCTCAGGAGACGGAAATGACATCATTTTACTGAAGGCTAGTTTGCTATGTGCTTTACAAAAAAAAAAATCAGTCCTTTAGTTTATATGGGAATAAAGGACAACCACACATGACCTGATGAAGACACCGTGTCCTGATTCAAGACTCAGGGGCACCCAAGGTCCAAAAAGGTGGGGGTAAAAACAAAAAAACCTGTGAATAGAACAAGTCCTTTCTGATACGAAAAATAAGGGTAACCTAGAAACATTTTATTAAGGTGATTTCAAGCTTCCAGTTAATTACATTCATTCACATAAAAGGATTAAAAAGCTTAAAACAGCTGCTTCCAGCCTTGGAGGAAGAGGGACCTGACTTACCCTCCCACCCGAAGCAACTGAAATACCAGGCAAAATCTACAAAATGTTTTCCAAGACTTCTGACCATCAGGCACTGAGGACAGTGATCTCTGAGGGATGGGAAGTCAAGGAGGAAATCCTACATCCAGCTTGCTGCCTGGAGCTGCCAGGCCCGGGAGAGGGAGAGGTAGAGGATGAAGCAGGGAGGCCCGGGCAGCTGGAGTTCACAGGCACAGACCTACAGGCCCTCTCAGGTCTCCAGCTGAGCACTGATCAGCACTTGCAAGTGAGGAAACCACCCGAGGCCAGAGCAAGAACTACAGGAAAGAGTCATTCCCGAAGCTCCCGCAAGGCCAGACAGAGCGTGTTCCTCCACCCAGAGTGGGAAACCTATTTCACGGGGCACCGATTACTCAGGCGGCTCTGCTTCTGCAGTGGGGAAATTAGCTGTGGACCACATGCTGCCGTGGTCCCACCGAACGAGGATAAGCGGCACGGTGTCTCCGAGTAACTTCACTGCCTCCCAGAACAAAGCTCAAGAATATTTATAAAAATAAACCCAGCATCCACGGAGGTAAAATTCACAATGTCCGGCATCTAATGAAAAATTACTAGACGTGCAAAGAAAATATGACCCACAATGAAGGAAAAAAAAAATCAAAACGAATCCTTTGTACACAAAGTCATTAAAAGTTATTACAAAAACTATCCTACATGTTCAAGAGGAGGAAGGATGGAGTGTGTTAAGTAGAGACATGGGACACAGAGTACAGAAAACGGAAGTACTGAGAAGGGAAAAAGCAAGCAGATAGTCAGTAAACCCGGGACTAACCTCAAATGGCCTAACGCACGTGTAAGCGGAGCCCCTTGTGGGCAAGAAGGGGGATGACAGAAAAGACATTTGACACTGTAACGGCTGAAATTCCCCAAAGGTGATGAAAACTATAAACCCATAGATCTAAGAGCTCAATGAACCCCAAGCACAAGAAGCCTGAGAAAATTACACCAAGGCCCATCAGAATCCGACTAAAGCCCCTGATAATGAGAAAAACCTTGAGGGAAAAAAAAACTAAAAAAAACATTTTACTGCATAGGAAACGGATACTGAACGACATTCAATCTGCTCTGGATTAAAAAAAATTACTTTCATTCCTTTAAAGGTGAAGCGAAGACAGCATATTCTAGACAAGATGAACACTGGACAATTTTGATAACCTCGGGCTTTGCTCCTGCTCCTCACGGTAACTCAACCGCACCAAACCCACAGAGCCGTGCCCCCCACGGGAGAAAGCCCGCATCACAACCCCCGCAGCCTGGTGACCTGCCTCAGCGAAGACCTAACACAACCACCATGGCTCTAACGTACCTGTTTCCACCACCGGCCTCAACTCAAAGTAGACGGGACAGCAGCGAACTGCAAGCGTCGCTTTGCCAGGACAGGGAAGGTGAGCGATGGGCCTAAAAGATCGGTCATGGCCTTCTTAGAAGAGGGCACCGTTACTCACCAAAAACAAAAAGAAAGGGTAAACATTTCAACGATTTCTTCCACTGCATACCTTTTAAGATTCTTCCTGGAGAAAACATAGGTGGTATTTGTTACATTTTCTCCAGACTCCACACATCCAGCTGGGGAAGCAGGAAGAGAGAGAGAGAGGTGAGGTTTTACTAGATGAAAGAAGACACACTCAAGAGCATCCAACCCTGGCCTGTAAAACATTTCTCCCCATAGCCACGTGCCCTGGACAGTGTTTCTGTGACTGAGGACAAATACACACGGTCCCAGGCTGGGCTCAGCTCTTATTCCAGCTCTACTGACCTGTCACCTCCCCCTGAGCAGCCCACCTGCTCGGGGGGGCTTCAGGCCTGGGCAGGAGGAACCGGGCAGGCCTCCGTCTGGGAGGCCAGTCACTTCCTGCTGGAGAAGCGCTCTCACTGTATCACCCCACTGTGTCCGCTGGATTTGAGCTTGGCTGCCAGCCAGCCAGGGCCTGCCACTAGCCTTTCCCACCTGCCTGGTGCGGCCAGGAGGCTGCCGGGAGACCCAGGCCTCCACTGCACCCCCAACCCATGAAGCAGCTGACCTTGCTCTGGGGGGAGCCCATGTTTGAGCTCTTCTACACACTCACCCTGGGATGACCTTACAACCAGGCCAGACCCGGCCACAGAATGACTGTCAACCATACAGCAGTATCTTTCCTGATACACACACACACACACACGTCATTTCACATGTGACCGTTTCGTCTCCGCTGTGGGGAGGGGAAGGGTGGGCAGAGACCCCGTCAAGTAGTCTCTTCGACTCAGCCCACCCTTCCAGCCCCACATCCGCCATCTGAACAAACCACTGTGTCCTCTTTCCTCTTTGCTCGCACAACCAACAACCAGTTACAACTCCATCGCGTATATATTCAGAGGGTGGGGCTTTTAGCCTAGTTCACAAAAACAGGATCTCGTTTATTCCTTCGCTTCTGTTGCTCTGTTCAGTCAACCACCCTCGAAAGCTAACCTGGATGATGTATCTTCACTAGCTGCCCCACGTTCACTGGTATGAAAATGCCGTAATTCATCCACCCATCTTGTTCATCGGTATTATTCTTCACGACTACAAGCCATACTTGCAATAAATATCGTGGAAGATATATCTTTATGTACTAGGTTTTCATTTCTTAAAGACAGAGTTTAAGATGGTGGGGGGTGGGGACAGATGGGCTGAAAGGTACATGCATTTAACGGTTTCCAAACTGTTTTCTAAACTGGCTGTAACAATTCACGTTCCTGCAGCAATACCCACATTCTGCATGGCCATCAGCCAGGGAGATCTGCACTTTTGTCTAGTCTGAAAAGAATAAAGAAATCCCTAATCGTAGGTCACTTTATTTTGTATTTCTCTATCACTGAGGGTCCAAACCTTTCCCTGTGGGTGCTGAACACGTGAATTTGCTCCTCTACAAACTGCCTTCTTGTTTCTTTCACTCATCTTTTTCTTCTGGGTTTTTCTTTTTCTCTCATCGATTTGGAAGAGCCGCTGAACGTGACATACGTAAGCTCTCTCTTTCCTGTCTCGTAAACGGCGTTTTCCAGTTCCATCACTTGCCAACTGATTTCGCTTACTGGGCCTCCACCGTACAAAAGTTCCCCGTCAAACGCAAACAGGCCCATCGTTCCAGAGCTTCCAGGATTCCTGTCTCCGTCTGTCTTCCCTGGCCCTAGGATGTCCTCCTACGTTTTCACCTTTTAGATTTAAGTATTGACTTCACCTGGAATTTATTTTCATATGTAAGTTAAGAGTCCAATAGAATTTCCTTCCAGACAGCTGGGTCCTCTAGCACCATTCGCTCAATAATTCATTCTTCCCACTCTATCAGATTTCCTTATCTCGGGATCTATTTCGGGATTTTCTGTTCCGGTTCACTAATCTGTTTATTCCTATGCCAATAACCATATTGATTTGATAACAGTGGCACCATAGTATCTGCTGACATTTAGGAAAGTGCCTGCTCAAGTATTATTCCTATTTTTCATACTTTTAAATCTATTCTTGGGGCGCCTGGGTGGTTCAGTTGGTTAAGCGTCTCTTAGTTTTGGCTCAGTTCACAATCTCTCAGTTTCTAAGTTCAAGTCCCTCATCAGGCTCCATGCTGTGTGGCGTCACCTGGGGACTCTCTCTCTCCCTTGCTCTCTGCCCCTCCCCTGCTCATGCTCTCTCTCTCTCAAAAATAATAAACTTAAAAAAAATTAAATCTATTCTTCAGCATTTATTCTCCTAACGGAGCTGGCAGGCTGTCCAACTAAAAGTAAACCAAAAGCCTCTAATAGGATCCTAATTGGAAATCAATGCGTATGTTAATTTTTAGAACTTGAGATCTCTATTCGTTCAGAACTTGTTTTACAATCTTCAACAAGATCTTCTAGTCTTCATAAAGTCTTTGTGCCTTTATTAAATTTTTTTCCCATGTTTTGTGGGGTTTGCATTATGAGTGGAATAATTTTCCTTTTTATATTTCTAAGTGCATATTCCAGTATAGAAGATTTTTAAGTATTTCATAGATAGTATCCAGCCACCTTATCAGATTTTTTTATTCTGATATTTTTAAATCTCTTGGATTTTCTAGAAACATAATCTTAACACCAAGGTTTCTTCTTTCCAATCTTTATAATTTCATTCTCTCCTCTTCCTGCACGTATTAACACCACAAAGAATAATAATGGCAAAAGCAGACATCCGATACCTGATTCTAACACAATGTTTTTAGAGTGGTCATTTAGTAAAGATTTGTCACTGAGTTTAGTAAGCAACTTTTAATATACTTACCAACCACCTGTTGCTGATCCTGAGACACCCCCTCCCCAGGTCAATGTCACTCCCACATGATCCCCGATGTCCGAAGGCATCACAAGTATGCATGTACAATTCACACCCTCTCAGGCCTCCTCTGCCCAACCGGGCTGGAATACTTAGTGGCCAACCTGACCTGTGCCCTCCTGTTTGGCCCAGCCCTGCGTTAGGTGATCGCCTTCATACAAAAGATGGGACCCGAGCCACGGAGAGCAGAAGACATTCTTCTAAGAACACCCTGGCAGTCAGTGCCCCGGCTGACGCTGCTGGGCTTAACATCATGCCTTCCTGTAGACAATGAACCTGTCTTGTCCTTGCTGATTCTGTGGTTTCGTCATACTCAAGTTATTCCAACCAAACTTGTCCCTGCCACAACAGACTGCTTCATTCAGAATAGAAACAAGAAACCTCTTTTAGCTTTGGCGCTATGACCTCTACATACATGCCTAGTGAAAAGACATTAACATTTTTTTAAGTTAAATCTAAGAGCAAAATGTCTGTCACACTAGCCTAGTGGCTCCCCAACTTCTCTGCACATCAGAACTACTTGGAAATTTTTTAAATTCCAAAACCTAGACCACACACACCCCGGACCAATCAGACCGTCTCTGGGGGTGGAACCCGGGGACCAGTGCTCCCGGAAGCTCCCCTGGAGGTTTCAATGTCTGAACAAGCTGGGGGGGTCGCTATTTTCATCAGGATTCACTGAGCTGACAAGCGGCAACTGGAATCACCCACCGCTGCCATCACGCCTCAAATCGAAAGCTTGTCAAACCCACCTGGTGTGAGGAGCAAAGATCCATCAGGGGTAAAACTGAGTCTACGGAAGAATGACTTCATGCTGTCGTCGTGAAACATCCGGTAACTTCGGACCTGTGGCACACAAGTTTAAACATTAATCCAAATCTTTTTTTTCTTTTAATCCAAATCTTTACATTCACAATAAAGGTTTACCAGTTTTTTGTTTTTTGTCTTTATATAGTGTCATTTATTACACTCACATAACAGGGGAAATATAGTACAAATGAAATCACTCCAGACCGCAAGAGTGATCGCTCACAAAGATTCACTGCCCACCTGCGTTACAGAAAGTCGTACGTGCGTACAGGTCTATGTGCATGTTTGTGGTCGTACAGTTATCTTTTTAAAAAGCCTCCGTGAGAACACCGTGCACTGTCAAGAGCGGTGTGTCTGGACAATGAGACCGGGGAGAAAAGCAGGATGATGTGTGCGTCCACTTAGAATTTCCAACTTAATGAACACCTCTTATAAACTAGTCCGCTCTTAAACTGGTAATCCCATCTTTTCAAACCTTTCTTGAACACCTGCGTGGAACGGTTTTTGCTCCCACTCACTGCCACTGGATAAACATGAAGCATTTAAGTCTCAAGGACCCAAAGACCCGGCAGTACCCTCCTTACCGTACATGAGCTCCCCATTTTGTCAGCTCGTGGCCCGCCTGGCCCCGCCAGCTGCTTGAGGCCCAGGTTTGCACCACATCCCTTTTTGGTTCCAGTGACCAACCTGCTCCCTTTTGTCTAAGTGCCTGCCTCCGTGGTCTTGATTCCTCTGGGACCGCTGGCCGGGTGCCCACGGTCCTGCAGGCAGCATTCGCTCTAAACCTGCCAAGACGGCCTACTGCCCGCTGCCGCCTTCCTGCGGCATAGTGCCGGGTCCCCCTCGGTCAGACGCTCGCGACTCTCCCTACACCTCAGAATCCCAGAGGCCCTGCCTACCTCAAGCCAAGCGAATCACACACGCCTGGGGGGTGGGGGGCAGGCACACATGTCTCTTAATGCTTCCGGGCGACTCCACAGTGAGCTGGGGTTGGACACCTCTACCCACCATCGGCAGCTCTCCCCTGGCCCCCGGATGTCCGCATTTCCATGCAGACCAGCCCAACACGCTAACTGAGCCTTGGCTGGACCTGAGGAAGCACACGGTAGTGCAAGTGTCAGGTGCCTGAGACCAGGGACTTAGCTGTAGGACACGGAGGAGCTCGTGACTTCCTGAAGCACTGCTAACACAGAAAGTCAACACTTCATACCTCTCCTTCGGCCCCTGTTCCAGACAGCATCTTTGAGACATTAAAAGCCACACGTTTCTTCTGGGTGCTGTACACCCTGAGGATCCTAAAGAAAGAAAAACATTCTGACTCATCTCTTCTAGTGAACGAAGTGTTCCACACAGAAACAATCTAGCATCAAAACTGCAGGCCGGTTAGACCAGGTCAGCCTCCAAGACCATTTATGACTGTCCCACTTAACTCATTATGACAGAAGCAAGCCACCCAAAGGAGGTCACTAATGAAGTGAGGAAACGGGCCAGAACTTCACTTTTTATCGAGTGTTTCAACTTGTCAAGTAAGATGCTCGTCAGGCCTCGCCTTTTCGGGCCTTGACACTTGGCCCAGGGGCAGTTTGTAGGACTGCAGTGACATTTCTCTTGTATTGAACGGTCTCACCCTCAGGGATTTGCAAGTCAGGAAAACACCAACAGATAAATTTGCTTCTTGCTAATTCGTATTATTCCCACTAGCTAATCAGGTCATTTCACTCCCAACTGCCCGAATAAAACATACAGATCAGAAAATAAATGTACGTGGAACGTCACGGGAGATGCTTTGATTCATAAACACTAACTCGTCCACACTGCTGGGCCGTCTGAAATCAAACATGTTATGATTAAAAGAAGTTGGAAAAATACTCAAAAGGATGATCTTGACTGATGAGTAGCACACCCACCACCTCTGATTCTTAGTTCTTTGTTCCAAGAATACGATTAAATGAGTGAGGCCAGTAAACACCGCAACAAACCTTCTTTCGGGAAAGACAAAATATTCTATTTTTACATTAACTTAAATGGAGTCATTGAAATGACTGCAGTAGTAAACTATAATCAAAAAATGAAAGAAAGATGCCTGGCTGGCTCAGTCGGTGGGGCAGGAGACTCTTGATCTCAGGGTTGTGAGTTCAAGCCCTGCGGTGGGTGTAGAGATTACTTATAAATAAAATCTTTAAACAAAAAAACAAAAAAACACGAAACACCCAGGGGCACCTGGATGGCTCAGTCAGTTAAGCGTCCCACTCTCGATTTCGGCTCAGGTCATGATCTCATGGTTGTGAGTTTGAGCCTCACATTAGCGCAGAACCTGCTTGAGATTCCCCCTCTTTCTCTCTCAAAATAAACAAACTTAAAAAAAAAATAAATAAACAGGGGCGCCTGGGTGGCTCAGTCGGTTACGCGTCCAACTTTGGCTCAAGTCACAATGTCGCAGTTCATGGGTTTCAGCCCCGTGTCGGGCTCTGTGCTGACAGCTCAGAGCCTGGAGCCTGTTTCAGATTCTGTGTTTCTCTCGCTCTCTGACCCTCCCCGGCTCATGCTCTGCCTCTCAAAAATAAATGTTAAGTTTTTTTCTTTTTTAAAGAAAGAAAGAAGGAGGGAAGGGAAGGGGAAGGGAAAATTCCAACCCAACCACTAGCAACCCCTTCTTGCAGAAGTCGTATTTATAAAAGACTTTTTTTAAACGTTGCCTATGAACGAGCCCCGCTTCTCTCTCTCTCTGCCTCTCACAAGATTCTCTCTCTGCCGCTCACAAGATTCTCTCTCTCCCTCTTTCCTTGCCTCTTGCTCACTTATGCCCTCTGTCTCAAAAAAAAAAAAAAAAAAAAAAAAAAAGAAAAGAAAAACAATAAACAAATGTTGTCCGTGAAATTCAAATGCAATTCAAAACTCCCTCTACATTCATTCACCCATTCAATAAAGATTTGCTAAGTACTACATATAAGGCACTTGCCCTAATTAGTTTCCACTTTCATGTTACGGTGGGAGAGGAACAATAAAACCAAATGCTTGACATGAAACCAAGAACAAGAAGCAAAGCTAGACCGGGCTTCAGATTTTGGTAAATGGTGACGAAAATCCCTCTGCAGGAAATTTCAAGCCAGCAGAGAAGACAACTTGCCAAATCCTGACGTACCTGTCACAGCTCAGGGTGGCAACATACTGACCCAAGGGGTCCCAGGTTACTCCTTGGACATAACTTTTATGTTCATTAAAGATAGAGATCTTCTGTCCTGCGAATAAAGCACATGACAGCTTTACTAAAGCCTACTCGAGCACAAGCAGAATAAAGTACAGTTTAAGTATTGCGCCCTTCATACCCTCCTGTCATTTAGCAGGCGCCGTGTCAGGCTCTTGGGGGACAAAGGGGACTTTACATGGCCCACACTCCCCAGGAGCCTGCTGCTTTGGGGGAGGGACACACCATCAAAAGGCAAGCCAGCTGAGCATGGTATAGACGGGGCAGCTAAGAGGCCACGGTGAGGGTCGGCAAGGCACGAGCTGAGGTCAGCTCTCCCTACAGGGCAGGGTGAGGGGGGCTATGAAGGAGGTTTTGTAAGCCGATCCTCGGCACACGGAACAATGGGTCACTGAGAAGTCTACAGGGTGAGGTCCAATGCCAAAACGGCAAGACGAGGACAAGAGATATGTGACAGCGACCCTCGTGTATCAGGAAAAGGTTCTGGGAATTCGAGGTGCGGCCGAGAGGAACACTCGGCTGGGAAGTGACCTGCATCGTGAAGACAAGACTGAGGGTCACAGAGGACATAGGAAGCACCACTAGTTAGGAGGGGACAGCAGGCCAGGCGGGAGGCAAGGGCCGGGCAAAGCCAGCAGTGATGGAAAAGGGACTCTGTGGAAAGAGAGAAAACCAGCAGCAAAGATTACCCAGATAAAAAGCAGAGGCAGTTATGGAACCCTGGCCATTCTTAAAAACCAAACAAACAAAAACAACTCAAATGGCTCTTCTCTGCAGAGGGGTCTACACTCCTGTGACCCTGGGACCCGCCCTCCATGTGAAATGCAGCGAGGGTGCTTCAGGCTAACTTTCCTTCCCCCTCGCCTTCTTGCCAGTGTTTTTGGGGGTCTGTGAGAGTAAGGTGGCCTGCAGCCGGGTGACAGCATCTTCTCAAACGACCCTGAGTTTTACAACAGAGGCTTTTTTTCTTTTTTAATTTTTTTAATGTTTATTTATTTTTGAGAGAGCGAGCGAGCGAGAGCATGAGAGGCGGAGAGGCAGAGAGAAAGAGACACAGAATCCAAAGCAGGCTCCAAGCTCTGAGCTGTCAGCACAGAGCCCGATGTGGGGCTCAAACTTACAGAGTGCAAGATCATGACCCGAGCCAAAGTCAGAGGCCCAACTGACTGAGCCACCCAGGCGCCCCTCTTTTTAAAGTTTATTTATTTTGAGGGAGAGAGAGCATGAGCAGGGGAGGAGCAGCGAGAGAGGGAGAAAGTCCCAAGCAGGCTCTGCCCTGTGAACGCAGAGCCCGACACGGGACTCGATCTCATGAACCATGAGATCATGACCTGAGCTGATCAAGAGTTGGGGACACTTAACCGACTGAGCCACCCAAGTGTCCCACAAGAGGCTTTTTAACCCACAACTGCTATCATTAGGTCAGTGTGTGAGTAGGGTTTTCTGAAGAGGGATTTTCTGCGGGACCTGTCCTGCCTCACAAGCAGCTCCCCGCAGGGCCTCTGCACTGGCTGCTCCCACAGGCTGGAGCCTCTTCCCTCCCGCATTCAAGTCTTGGAGCAACCTTCTCCGATCGGCCTTTCACTCTGCGGCCCCTTCCCAGCGCCATCACTAACACCCCGCTAGATGGCAGCCACGATCATGTAGGATATCAAGACCTGGCAACGTTCAAGGTCATTACAACTGGCTTCAGGGGGCTGCTGGGTGGACTGTCCACGCACACGGTGAAATTATCCAGGGCAATGGCCAGATGTGGGGAAGAGAAGAAGACAGGGACACCGGCCCTCCATTCTGCCCAAGTCAGGGACTGGGTAGCATGACAGAGGTGAGGTGAGACAGAGGGGGTCTGATTGGATGGCAGGTGGCAGGGACCTAAAGCGGACAGAGACTGTCACTGAGTGGATAAACCAGATGTGCAGGCAGCATGGTGGGATGCCCGCTCCGCCCTGACTCCCCCCCAGGGCCCTCGGGCTGGGGGAGAATCCGCAGCCTGCAAAAAGGGCAGGCAAAGCATTTCACGGCAATTTCTATAACTTCTCACGTGTCTCCTGTCTCCCCAAACAGAAAACAGGTCCTGTAAAAGCAGTGAGGTGTCCTCGGCTGTCCTCTGTCTCCTCAAACGGATGCCAGCTCCTACCTCTCCCAACACTGACCATTCAATGCCCCATCATGACGACGTGCTAAACTTCCTGAGATCCTAAGTTCTGCAAAGGCAGGCATTAGCCCTGTCCCCAACGTGTCTACACCCCCAAGCATATGGGATGGACCTTGCTTTGGCACCAGTGACTCAGAAAACCTCATACACGTGACCACTCTGAGTTGGATCCATGATACAGGAGGCTAATCCCTACCCTACTGAGCCAAATACCTATTTTAGTTCACTAAAGAAACTCTTATGCCATTAAAGGTCAAGTAGGTTAGCTTTTTAGACACTTAGAAAATCCTTCCCCCTGACAAGAACAGAAACGTATCGGCTACCTTTACTGACATCCCATATGATGGCCGTGTTATCCACAGAGGCAGAAGCCATTAGATTCCCGTCAGTTGCCCAGCAAATATCATACACATCTTCCAAGTGGCCTCTACAATCCAAAGAAGAAAAAGAAAAAAACATCAAAAACTTGTAAGCAAACTCAGAGACCATACACGAGAATAGGATTTTAGGGGGGGCTCCTGGGTGGCTCAACTGACTCTTGGTTTCAGCTCAGGTCATGGTCTCACGGTTTCGTGGGTTTGAGCCCCATGTTGGGCTCTGCACTGGCAGCGTGGAGCCTCCTTGGGATTTCCTCTCTCTCTCTCTCTCTCTCTCTCTCTCTCTCTCTCTCTGCCCCTCCCCTGCTCGTACTCTGTCTCTCAAAGTTTAAAAAAATATTTAAAAAAATAGGATTTTAGAAATTTCCACTGGAACTCTATTAGCTGCAGCTATAATCTACCACCTTCAGAGGTACTTGTATCTTTGTAATTGATTCAATCTGACTAAAGAAAATTTTACAGCAGAAATAAAATCCATTTTAATCATGTTTCTAGCTTTTAAAATGATTCTCTTATCTCTGTCTTGTGTAAGTAAAAGATTTAAGTACGATATAAGTGGGGCGCCTGGGTGGCTCAGTCGGTTAAGCGTCCGACTTCAGCTCAGGTCATGATCTTGCGGTCCGCGAGTTCGAGCCCTGCGTCGGGCTCTGTGCTGACGGCTCAGAGCCTGGAGCCTGTTTCGGATTCTGTGTCTCCCTCTCTCTGACCCTCCCCCATTCATGCTCTGTCTCTCTCTGTCTCAAAAATAAATAAATGTTAAAAAAAATTTTTTTTAAGTACGATATAAGTCAAAATGCAGGGCGCCTGGATTGGCTCAGTCAGTAAAGCATAGGACTCTTGATCTCAGGGCTGTGAGTTCAAGCCCCATGTTGGGCATAGAGCTTATTCAAAAGAACATTCTTTTTTTTTTAAATAAAAAAATGCATGTGAGTTTAACGCTCTCAGAGCAGTTAGATAAGGCACTCCCATGGTCCCTGTCCAAGTTACCTCAGGGTTTTTACGACAGTCCAATTCTCCTTGTTCAGCTGGGCCTCATCATCATCCTGAAAAGCAATCTGTTCTGGCTCCTTATTATCATTCACCTTCCACAACAGGATGACGGCATCTGTGGAGTGATTCAGTGAAAGATAAGCCACACATTTTGCATGCTCCTTCATTTCTGGGCTTTTAGGGCTTGAAGTCCTATTTATGTTGTTCAATAGACAGTATGGTCACAATGACGGACTTCTAAGAATTTTGACAGGAAAAACAGGTTTGCCTTCTGATCTAAAACTCCAGAATCTGGGGCGCCTGGGTGGCTCAGTGGGTTAAGTGTCCGACTCTTGGTTTCAGCTCAGGTCGTGATCTCACGGTTCATGAGTTGGAGCCCCTCATCGGGCTCTGCACTGACAGTGCACAGCCAGCTTGGGATTCTCTCTCTCCCTTACTCTCTGCCCCTTCCCTGCTCGTGCACACTGTCCCTCTCTCTCAAATAAGATAAACCTTAAAAAAAAAAAAAAAAAAAAAAAACAACCTCTAAAATCAAACTCACACCAGATTAAGTGTTATACAAGGTCAAATTAAACAGAAGGGTCCCCAGGCCAGCAAAACACCACTGCAAAGTGGCTGACTACCTTCACAAATCCTAAGGCATAACCTATGAATAGCTGAATAGGAAAAAACAAAGAGCCACAAAGAGCCACTGGCAAGGACTGGCAAATGGTTCCTGTGTAACCTTCAGCAGGACTTAGCATCTCGACTCCTCAGTCACTTGACCTGTAAAATGGGGGTAACCGCATACCTACCTCATAGGGCTGTCTCAAGGATTAAATGAGTTAATATGCATAAAGCACTTATAACACAATGCCTTGCACAAAGTAAGCCACGGACACATTAGCTACACATACGGATGCAGCAGGTACCTTGGCCTGACGTCATCAATTGTCTGAGTGCTATAAGCCCTTGTGCTCTGACTCCAAACTCACCACCTAAGCCTGAGCACCTCTTGGCCTCCCTCTGAATGCCAGTAGGACAATGAGCGCACCAGCTGTGTGGGCACACGTGTTCTCACTCCAAGTGCACTGGAATCCCAGGAGCTTGGTGGAAAGGAGATCAGCCTTGACACTGACAAGTGGACACTCTCCACCGTTAACAGGTTTCTGGGCCCCCAAAGCCAAAGGGCTTTGCCCACCAAGTGCTGCCCTGTACACCCTCTCAGAAGACAGCCTGTCAGCCTCCCCCGGGGACAGTCCCCACTTCCCACCTTTCCCTCTGTGCACAAACACCCTGGACACCGTGGCACTGAACCAGGTGTCTTTCCTCCTCCTGCAAAGTCTGTGATTTCTGTTTTATTTTGTACTAACTTGTAGACTGTTCTGGTGTCAAAGCGTGGGAAAACGATTTACTTTTTAGTAAATCCTTAAGGAAAAAGGAAGAACGAGTTAGTAAATTGCTTAGGAAAAAGTCCCAGTTTTATGGGTTTAACATTTAATGTTGTGAAGATGGCAACGTATCCCAAATAAATCTACAAATTCAAGGCAATCTTTATGCCACGTAAACACAAGCAGAAAATAGGAGTCAATATATTCCCAGGAAACAAACATAATTTAGAGGATCATTCAGACAATACTCCCCCAGCGAATCAATTAATTACAAAGAGATGTGGGAAAGGCTGTGATCACTTAGATACTAAACTAGCAATGAAAGCCAGGACAGTTGTGTTGGGACTCTGACAAAATGGTGGGCACCTTCCTACTGGTCTCCACCAGGCAGCGGATCCTGGTGAAAGCTGGGGAGGGGCCATTGTCAAACAGGTCTTTTCGGGTTAAGCTTACTGTCTTCCACCCCCTCATGCTCCCCAGAACGCTATTTTACTGAGCTATCTAAATGACACACTGAGGTCAAATGACCCCTAAAATGAAAAAGTGGTACAGGAGCACCTGGGTGGCTCAGGCGGTTAAGCGTCCAACTTTGGCTCAGGTCATGACCTCACCGTTTGTGAGTTTGAGCCGTGCGTCGGGTCGGGCTCTATGCTGACAGCTCAGAGCCTGGAGCCCACTTCAGATCCTGTGTCTCCCTCTCTCTCTGCCCCTCCTCCGCTCGCACTCTCTCTCTTTCAAAAATAAATGAACATTAAAAGAAAAATTTTTCTTTAATCACACCTAGCTCAAATCTCAATTTAACATGAGACACACAGGTATCTGGTTTCTAAGGAATTTTGAAGGATAATACTAGTACTCACCATCTCCTCCTGATGCTAAAATTTCCCCATTCGGAGAAAAACGCACGACATTGACAGCTTTGGTATGGCGGGCAAGATTGGACAAAAATTCAACAATGGCCTTTCCATCGGGTCCTTTTTCCACCTTCCAGATCTGTTGATACCAAAACATTCATTCAGGGAAACATACAGTGAGCACTTACCAATCTGTGCTTACTAAAACAACACTGTGCTTAGTTTCAGTAAGAAAATAGTTTTTCTTTTGAAACGTAAAATGGAACTTTGTTCTGAAACATAAACCAGCAACTCCATGGCTTGCTGCCCTCCCTCCTTCCTCTTTCTCCTGCAAACCGTTCCCCAACAGGAACTGGCTCAGGATTCTTAAAAATAATGAGCCTCCCGTTTACCAATCTGGGAAACATTACTCAAGGAACAAAGCTTTCTTTTGCTTTCATGGTTCACTCAAGGCCCTGAGAATTCATCCCTCTGGGCTAGATGACGGATTGGTTTGAGTTTGTTGACTTTTGTTTCAAAGAAAAGAATGGACAATGCACCCTCCGTAGTGCTTCCCAGGGCCTTTCTCTCTCCGCCCCACTTACCCTAACCGCCCCACTTACCCTAACCGCCGTGTCTACACCGGCCGACGCCAGTCTGTGGATCCTCCCGGCGGTGCCATGCTGGAAGTCCAGGCTATACACCGGCTCCTTGTTGTGCCAGGCTATTTCGCAGGTAATGACTTTCATCCTCCCGAGTCTTGATGGAGCAACACAAATCCGTCGGGCACCGTTCTTTACCCAAAGACAGAGGAAAGCTGAAAATCGTCGGTAATGAACTGAATATTATAGCAGGAAAGGTGTACTGAACACTTATTATGAGCCAGGAGCCCTGCTAACCATTAAAAATGCACGCTGTAGTGGGAAAGGATGTTAGTGTTGACCTCTAATGTAACACCTTGCAGGTTCACCTAAAATGCTTCGCTGAGCCGCGGCTGTTGGAAGTTTATTCTACTGCTAGGTCCGGAAAGAGCAAAATGGAACACCCAGGCAGAGGAAATCGAGGGGCCCACCCTACGGCGCGACCGCCCCCGCTTAGTGGGGGTTGGAGGGCGTTCGGGGAGAGTCAGGGGCCGGGTCGCGCGGCGGAAGGGGCTGCCCAGGGCTAGCGGCCTCCCGGGAGAAGCTGCCGGGACAAGTGGACAGCTTGGGGGGGGGGGGGTCAGGGGGCTTCGAGAGACACCCACTTCCCAGGCGGCTGGGGCCGCCAGGAGGAGAGGGTCGCCCAGGGTAGAAAACCGAGGCGAGGGAACCAGAGGGGACATCCCCCCACCCCCAGCCCCGTTCCCAGGCCGCACGGGACCAAGCGCTCGGCCGGAAAGCCGAAAGCGGGCCTGGCGGGGAGGAGGCCGCACGGAGCCGGGGCGGGGAGCCGCAGGGCGCGCAAACGCACGCCGTCCGGAGCTGTGCCGGGACCCCGCGGCCCGCCCTCAGCGAGACCCTCTCGCTCTCGCTCGGCCCCCCGGGGAGACCGTGGGGACGCCGGAGCCGGCGCCAGGGAAGCAATACCTGCAGGGACGCGGTCAGTCGGCTGCACAGCCAGCTCCCGCCGCCGCTTACGCTTCTTCCCGCGCGCCACAGGCCCCGCCTCAGGGAGGGCGGGATTCCAGGTACGACCCGCCTCTTTGTAGGCGGGATTCTCGGGGAGCCCCCGCCTTCGCATGGGCGGGATTACCTGGCGCCCCGCCCTTGCTCTGGCTGCAGAGGGTGGTCCAGAGCTGCGGAGTCCTCGGAATCCCGTTGGGCCGCTGCTAATTCAGTTAATTACCTGTCCGACCGACGCATTGGTGGAAGAATAGGTGAGTTATCGACTCATTCATTCAATCATTTATTCCCTTTTTGATTAATTCTTTTAACATTTACTGAGCATCTGCTAGACTCTGCACCCTGTGCCGGAGCTGGATAAGCAGTGGAGAGCGAAACTGACTCAGACTTACTCTCAGGGAGTTTACAGTCCAGTTAAAGGAAAAGAACGGCCCTGTACGACTGGTGGACAGGCTATAACTCTGAGACCCGCCCAAGACCACCCCGTCTGTCACTGGTATTCTTTCACAGCGAATATTTGAGAGCTGTAACCTGCATCAGGCCCTGTCTCCATCTCTGGAGTTTCAAGCAGACGGTCTTCTGGCTTCCTGCACACAAATAATTATTTTAAAAAGATAAAGTGAAAAGTGGTGTATAACGAACAATGAATGTGCTCTTAACAGTTCTGAGGACGCGGTTATTTCGGATTTAAGGGCTCAAAGGAAATTTGAAGAGGGCATTTAAAATGGACTTCAGGTAATAGTTTTGGATGCGCAGCTCTGGGAAATGGGAATTCAAGCTAAAGAAACTCACAGTTGACAACAGAGGCATAAAGGGGGAGCAGTGGGATCTGCGATGGGAAAGCATGGATGGAGCAAAAACCCGGAAGCATTTAGACATGAATGAGCAGGTCATATGGGCTCATGTGTCTCAAAGGCAATTTTCTCATTACAAATTAACTGGAATTCTGTGTATATTTGTCGGGGAGCTTGGTTGGGACGAGATGACAAATGGACACTCTCATGCTGGTTTCTGAGTCTTCAAGACCAAAGGACTTTCCAAAACGAGTGCTGCCCTGTGCAACCTTGCATAAGACAAGGCTGCCAGCCTCCCCCAGATGACTCTCCCACTCCCCACCCTTCCCGTCTCCGTCTCTCCCTCTCCCTTCACCCCCTCCCTGGATATCAGTGCACTAAACTTAAACAGGTTTCTAATTCCTTTAGCAAACAAAAATTGAGAATTTTGTTTTTCATATATGTTGGCTTTTAGAACGTTTTGGAGAATTCAAAGCTATCGGATCGTCCCATGCCTGGATTGCTTACGTTACACTGCAATAAGCAGATGTGGTTATAAACACTTGTTAAAAACATAATTTAACATTTTCAAATAAGGTTGTAAATCAGAAGGCAGAAATAGAGGCAGCAGGCCTTTTGAAATGGGACAATTTTCCAAATGGGACAATTTATCTGTGAGCTTCTGAGGCGGCCAGGAAACAAATACCTTGGGATGCATAGCTCTTACTTGATAAAAGGAACACACAGGTTCATCTGAGGAGCCAATGCTTCTGTTTTCAGGAAAAAGAATAATGTGGATTCTTATATAAATGCTGGTTGATGCTTTTAGCCAATTTTATGAAAGGTATAGAAATTGTCACGATGTCTCATGTTGACAGGAATGACTGGAGGCTCCTTAAGCCTGATTTCTATGAGAAGCTAGGATAATGTAACCCAGATATGTAGTTTTAGATCCTGTCTCCTAAATCATTGCTGGGATTCAGAGAACTTGGACTGGGAATGGCTAATATGTACTTTAGCTTTTCTGGCTGTTTCAAAAGTACAGATTCCTGGCCCTACCTAAGCCCACTGATTCAGAGTATCCAGCAGAGGGGCACCCTGGGGAGTTGGGGGTGCTGCATTTTCTCAAGATCCCAGGTGAGTCTGATAATCAGTCTGGTTTGGACATCAGTGGTTCAGTGTCTCTCATAACCATCAGGTTTCTCCACATTTCTGACAAATGTTTTTGATTCACAAAGGAATCCCCTGATTATCTCCTAACATGCCAGGCTTCTAGACTACAGAGTAAACACACACACACACATACACACACACACACACACACACACACACACACACACACGTTTAGGTACTAAATATACCTCAAAGAGTTGGTTTTCTTGGTGGAAATTTTTGGGGCTTGACATTGTTGCCTGCCAGAGTGGGGATCTGAGATGTGTCAAATGTTTTCAAAAAAGAAAGGAAAGAAGGAGGGGAGAAAGGAGTGAGAGAGGGAGGGAG
Source organism: Panthera leo (assembly GCF_018350215.1). Lineage (NCBI taxonomy): Eukaryota > Metazoa > Chordata > Mammalia > Carnivora > Felidae > Panthera > Panthera leo. Next base: position 9,056,589 of record NC_056687.1, read on the forward strand.
GGAGGGAGGAAGCAAGGAAGGTGTTTGATGGAGGCCTCAGTGTTTTGCACCAAGTTGGACTGCAGGTGATTCCAACTAGATGCTTCAACAACTAGATACTGAACTTCACTTTGGGCCCTAAGTGTTGATTTTAGCACAACTGCATCACTCTTAAGGGGACCACAGTTATTTGGTCTCCCAAGAACTTTATATAGCGAAAATTTATATAAAGGGAATAAATCTTTTTTTTTTTTTTTAATTTGTTTATTTATTTTGCAAGAGCAGGACGGGGAGGAAGGGGGCGGAGAGAGAATCCCAAGCAGGCTCCACACTGTTGGCGCACAGCCAGACTCAGGGCTCGATCCCAAAAACTTGTTAGATCATGACCTGAGCCAAAATCAAGAGTCAAACGCTTAACTGACGGAGCCACCCAGGCAACCCTAAAGGGAGTAAATCTTAATCTGCCCTCAAAAACAAAGACTTCTCTGAATGTACTTTACTATCATTCCCTTTTCTAAATATGAATACTCTGGAATAAAAATCTAAAGTCAGAGGATGTTCTAATAAAACATTAAATGATAGGAAATAGAAGTGCACTAAAATTTAACATCAGAAATTGAAAGTTCAGTGCAGGGTTAGGAAAAGATATTAAGCATATTTTATCAGAATAAAAAGAGGAAAACTAGAAAAGGAGAGAGAAATTGAATGCACAGAACCTCTAGCACACTGCTAGTGAAGTGTAAAATGATACAAAGGGCTGTAGAATGAACGTGTACCCCCGCCCCCTGCCAAAATTCGTATGTTGCAGCCTTAATCCCCAATGTGGTGTCTACATTTGGGGGTTTAAGGAGGTAAGAAGGTTTAGATGAGGTCATGGGGGTGGAGCCCCCATCATGGGATTGGTGAGAGCTCAGGCATGCCCACTCCTACTCTCTCCCCTCCCCACCCCCACCCTATCCCAGGTCTCCATCACAGAGGACACAGCCAACTGCAGACTGGGAAGAGTGCCCTCACAATACACCAGATCTGCTGGTGCCTTGATTTTAGAATTCCTCCCCTCCAGAACTGTGAGAAATAAATGTTTGTTATTTAAGCCACCCAGTCCATGGTATCTTTGTTATATTAGCCTGAACCAAGATACAAATACTTTAGGACACTGTTCAGTAATTTAACTCAAAGATACGTCTTGGGTGCCTGGGTGGCTCAGCTGGTTAAGTGTCCAACTTTGGCTCAGGTCATGATCTCACCGCTAGTGGGTTAGAGCCCCATGTTGGGCTCTGTGCTGACAGCTCAGAGCCTGGAGCCTGCTTCAGATTCTCTCTGTCCTCTCTCTCTCTCCCTGCCCTTCCCCCACTCATGCTCTGTCTCTCAAAAATGAATAAATGTTAAAAAAAAAAATAAAGGGGTGACTGGGGGACTCGGTCAGTTAAGCGGCCAACTTTGGCTCAGGTTGTGATCTCACAGTTCATGGATTTGTGCCCTGTGTCGGGCTCTGTGTTGACAGCTCAGCCTGGAGCCTGCTTCAGATTTTCTCTCTTTCTCTCTCTCTCTCTCCCTCTCTCTGCTCCTCCCCTACTAGCGCTCTGTCTCTCAAAAATAAATATTTTTAAAAATTAATTTAAAAAAAAAGTCAAAGACAGGTCTACCCTGTGGCCCAGCAATTCCACTCTTGGTGTATATGTAAGAAAAAAATGAAAGCAGACTTGCAGGAGAATGTTTATAGCAGCTTTGTTCATAATGGCCCAAACTGGAAAGATACCAAATATCCATCAATTGAAAAAAAAGGTAAACAAACTATGTGATATTCACACAATAGAATTCTATTCAGAGACCAAAAGGAAATACTGCAGCATCATGGATGAAGAAGCATTATGATGAGCACAAGAAGGAATTACTTCAACTGATTGGCAAACACAGAAATGTGATACTATCCCAAAGAAAGCTTAAACTTAATTATGTTATGTGGTTAGGAACTGAGATTTCCAGCAAGAGAGAAAAGACTAGAAATCTAGACATATAAAATCTAAGAAGACAGATTCTTTAAATTGGCAGTATTGGTATATATTCAATATATATTTTGTCTTTAAAAAAAAAAAGAAGAAAGAAAGAAAAAGGATTTCCTAGCTCAGTCCACTAAAAAGACCTAGAAGAAATATCCAAACAAGAAGCAATGAGTAGGTCTGTGCCTCGATTATGGTCTCTAAATAGCATTCCCTATGAAAAGAACCACAGTTCCCTGAAGGAATGGCTGTTTCCAGGTCTAGAACAGAAAATGTATTAGATGAGCCTGAAATACTTTATTATACCAGAAAACAAGAAAATCATCAAACACTCCTAGGATTGTGTAATAAGGACATGGGGGCCAATATGAAGACCTCTAGCCGAAGTCAGACAATTTAACACTGGAAAATTGTCACAGTGGATAGAAACACATTGAACGCTAAAGTTTACAAGCTTATAATATTAACAACAACAAAAAGCCTCATTGGTTACCTTTGGGAAACAAGGCATAAGCCAAACATCTATCCTGCCTGTTCTATATGAGCTATATGCCTCAGGATTAACTAAATGGGTTTCTTTTTAGATGTCCCACAATTCAGAAGTAATGATAAAATCTGAGTATCACCTTTTCACAACTCCTAATAAAATAATGGTGTGATTATTACAGGATGGTAAAATTATTAGGTGAAGATTGATAGGAAACTTTATAAAGGATGGTTTAAGAGGACAACACCTAAACTCAACTAATTAATCTTAATATATTAAAAAGGGATGGATAGAAGAATGTACCTCCTGATGTGATGCAGCACAAAGAAAGTAGTACCACCTAAGGATTCTTCCAAACAAAGCGAAACAAAACCAAAGAACTTGAATCTAATTAACTTTACAGATCTAACTACCAGCTTATAGGAATACAAGAGAAAGATTTTTCTAAGAATTAAATGATACCAAAAATGAGGGAAATTCTCAAAGAAAACTGTTCTGGTTTTTTCAACAACTAAAAAGTAAGAAAACAGAGGAAGAACCTGCGCACTTAAAGAAACCTCAGAGACATTTGAACCAAATGCAACTTGTAGATTTTGTTCAGATTCCAATTTGAACAACCACCTGGAAAAGTAATTAGAAAACGATTAAAGACATTTGAACACTGGACTAGATTTGATATTAAAGAATTTTTAAATTTTAAGGTGTAACAATACTTTGTGGTTTAAAATCCTCATATTTAAAATCTAAAATGAGGGGCACCTGGGTTCAGTTGGTTAAGTGTCCCACTTAAGCTCATGTCATGATCTTGCAGTTCCTAAGTTCAAGCCCCCTAAGTTGGGATCTGTGCTGACAGCTCAGAGCCTGGGGCCTGCTTGGGATTCTGTGACTCCCTCCCTCTCTGCCCTTCTCCTGCTCGCCTCTCTCAAAAAACTTCTCAAAAAAAATTATTTTTAAATAAGTATTTTAAAAAATAAAAAAAAATTTTAATCTAAAATGAGGGGTGCCGGGGTGACTCTGTCGGTTAAGCATCCAACTTTGGCTCAGGTCATGATCTCACCGTTAGTGGGTTCAAGCCTTGCATACAGCTGGCTCTGTGCTGACAGCTCAGAGCCTGGAGCCTGCTTCAGATTCTGTGCCTCCCTCTCTCTCTGCCCCTCCCCTGCTCACACTTTCTTTCTCTCTCAAAAATAAACATTAAAGAAATTAGAATATTCTTTACAAAAATAATAAGATCTAAATGAAACATTTTCATTAAAATGAGATAATTTTAGAGATAATTAGAGATAAAATTAGAGATAGAGATAAAATTAGAGATAATACTAAATTATTTACAGATAATATTATATGTTTAGAATTTGCTTTAAATTTGGGAGGGGTGGGGCACTTAGGTAGCTCAGTGGGTTAAGTGTCTGACTTTGGCACAGGTCATGATCTCACAGTTCGTGAGTCTGAGCCCTGCGTCAGGCTCTGTGCTGACAGCCCGGAGCCTAGAGCCTGCTTCGGTTTCCGTGTCTCCCTCTCTCTCCGCTCCTCCCCCACTCGCGCTCTTTCTCTCAAAAATAAATCAACATTAAAAAAAAAAAAAAAAAACCTTGGGAAGGACAATAAAAAAACAGGAAAACAATAAAGAGAAAGTAAAAACCAAAAGTTGGTCCTTTAAAAAGATCAACAAAACTGACAAACTTTTAGCTAGATTGACCAAGAAAATAAAGAATACTGAAATTACTAAACTCAGAAAAGAAAGGGGCATTACTACTGAAAATAAAAAGGATTATTTTATGGAATAAAAAGAGAATACGATGGACAACTGCATGCCAGCAAACTGGATAGATAACCTGTATTAATGGTCAAATTCCTAGAAACATACAACTTATTAAAATTTAATCATGAAGAAATAGAAAATATGAATACTTAAAACTACTAAGAAAATTGACTCAATAATCAAAAACCTCCCAACAAAGAAAAGCCCTGGATAGATAGATTCACTAATGAATTCTACCAAAGATTTACTGAAAAATTAACACCAATCCTTCTCAAACTCTTCCAAAAAAGTAAAGAGAAGGAAACACTTCCTAACTCATTCATTACCCTGATACCAAAGCCAGACAATCTGTACAAGAAAAATACAGGCCAGATGAATTTTGATGCAAAAACAAGAACACCTCAACAAAATACTACCAACAACTAATTCAGCAACATATTGAAAGGATTATACACCATGAACAAACGGTATTCCTGGATTGCTAGAATGGGTCAACATGCAAAAATCAACTTAATCCACATTAATAGAATGAAAGGGGACAAAACCACATGATCATCTCGGTTGCTGCAGAAAAAGCATTTGACAAAACTCAACACACTTTCATGATTAAAAATAAAAAACAACAATAAGCTAGGAATAGAAGAAAACTTTCTCAATGATAGCCATAATATATGAAAAGCCATAGCTAAAGAATGCCATTCTTTTTAAAAAAAATTTTTTTTAACGTTTATTTATTTTTGAGACAGAGAGAGACAGAGCATGAACGGGGGAGGGTCACAGAGAGAGGGAGACACAGCATGTGAAACAGGCTCCAGGCTCTGAGCAGTCAGCACAGAGCCCGACGTGGGGCTGGAACTCACGGACCGCGAGATCGTGACCTAAGCCGAAGCCGGACGCTCAACCGACTGAGCCACCCAGGCGCCCCAAGAATGCCATTCTTAGTGGTGAAAGCTTTCCCCCGAAGGTCAGGAATAAGACAAGGATGTCTAATTTTACCACTTCTGTTCAACACAGTATTGGCAGTTCTAGCCAGATCAATTGAGCAAGAAAAAGAAATAAAAGACATCTAAATTAGAAAGAAATCAAGTTATCTTTGTGCAGATGACATGATTTTATATGCAGAATATCCTAAAGAGTTCCCCTGTCCCCCAAACCTGTTCAGGCTAACAAATGAATTCAGCAAAGTTGCTGGTTACAAAAAAAAAACACATAAAAATCAGCTGCATTTCTAAACGCTAACAGTGAACTTTTGGAGAGGAAATTGAGAAAACAATTCCATTTATAATAGCATCAGAAAGAAAAAAAATGCTTAGCAATAAACTTAAGGAAATGAAAGACTTGTACAAAAAAAAATATATTGCTGAAATTAAAGAAGACAAATAAATGGCAAGACATCCCATGTTCATGGATTGGAAGATTTGATATTGTTAAGATGTCAATGCCACCCCAAATAACCCACAGATTTAATGCAATTCCTATCAGAATTCCAATGGCGTTTTTTGCAGAAATAGAAAACTCTGTCCTAAAATTCATGTGGTATCTCAAGAGACCCTGAATTGCTAAAACAATCTTGAGTAAGGACAAAGTTGGAGAACTCACACCTCCTGACTTCAGACCTTACTGGAAAGTTACAGTAATTAAAATACTGTGGTTCTGGCATAAGGACATACAAACCAATGGAATACAGAGCCCAGAAATAAACCCTCACTTATGTGGTCAATCGATTTTTGACAAAGATGAGAAGACTATTCAATGGGGAAAAGATAGTCTTCTTCAAAAAATGTTACTGGAAAAACTGGATGCCCACATGCACAAGAACGAAGTTGGAATCTTACACCATATGCAAAAACTAATTCAAAATGGATTAGAGACTTCAATGTAAGAACTAAAACTATAAAACTCTCAGAAGAAAATCTTCATGACATTGGATTAGTCAAGGGTTTCTTGGGTATGATGCCAAAAGCACAGGCAAGAAAATAAATTCAACTTCACCAAAATTAAAAACTCAAGAGTGGAAAGACAACCCATAGAATGGGAGAAAATACTGGCAAATCATATATCTGATAAGGAGTGATATCCAGAATTTTTTAAAAAATCATATCCTGCAAATCAATATCAAAATATAAACAACCCAAAGTAAAAATGGGCAAAAGATGTGAACAGGTATTTCTCCAAAAATATACAAATTGGCCAGTAAACACATGAAAAGAAGCTTAACATCACTAGCCATTAGAGAAATGCAAATCAAAACCACAATAACCCCTCACCCTCATTAGATGGCTAATTAAAAAAACAAAAAACTCAGAAAACTACAGTGTTGTAGAGGATGTGAAAAAATTGGAACACTTCTGCACTGCTGGCTATTATGTGAAACGGTGTGTCTTTGTGAAGATAGTTTGGCAATTCCTCAAACACCTGCATAATTACCACATAATTCGTCAATTCCACTCTTAGGTATGTTATCCCAAAGAACTGAAAGCAAGGACTCAAGTAGATACTTAGGAAACAATGTCCAGAGCAGCATTATTCTTCATAGTAAGAAGGTGAAAGAAACCACCACAAATATCCATAGACAGATAAATGGGTATCAAAATGTGGTACACACATACAATGGACTATTCAGCCTTAAAAAGGAATGAAATTGATATATGCGGGGCGCCTGGGTGGCTCAGTCGGTTAAGCGGCCAACTTCGGCTCAGGTCATGATCTCACGGTCTGTGATTTCGAGCCCCGCGTCGGGCTCTGTGCTGACAGCTCAGAGCCTGGAGCCTGTTTCAGATTCTGTGTCTCCCTCTCTCTGACCCTCCCCCGCTCATGCTCTGTCTCTCTCGGTCTCAAAAATAAGTAAACGTTAAAAAAAAATTAAAAAAAAAAAAAGATATATGCAACAAGGATGAACCTTTAAAAGGTTATGCAAAGTGAAATAAGCCAGACACAAAAAGACAAATTTTTGATTCCACTGATATGAGATACCTAGAATAAGCAAATTCAGAGGTAGAAAATAGGTGTTACCGGGGGTGGGAGTACAGTGAATGTACTTAATGCAACTCATACACTTAACAAATTGTTACATGACAAATTGTATGTGTATTTTTCTGCAGGAAAAAAAACAAAAAACCAAAAAAACCTTAACGAGTTAGTATTTTTGATCCACATTCCAGTTTTAGAACCGCTCATTCATCCTCTGTGACTGGGCTCATTTAATACCTTCACCTTATCTGAATGGCTTGATTTACCAATACTCTGTCTCCTTTGGTCTTGACTTTCTCCCTACAGGCCAGAATATGGAAATTAACTTTGTGATCACGAAATTTAATTCTAAACACCACACACATAGATGTCTTTCTTTACACCAAGTGGGTATTAATGGCATTCTTTTTGAGCTGTGGCCATCCAGTGTGTCTGTCACTCCCCCCAGTGAGGGTTTAGGAGACCCTGTACAAAATAAGATTTAGCCTACTGTGGATTTTCCAAAAGTTAGCTGTCTGGGTGGTGTCTGTGGCCACATTATCCAGGCTTTTAGCTTTTGTAAAAACTACTTCTTTAACCCTCTCTCTCTGCCCCCCACCTCCATGCATGTGTGCAGTCTCTCTCTCAAAAATAAACCAACACTGAAAAAAAAAGTTTTAAAAGCGGTAAAACAAAGAGCCCAACAGAAAAGAATGGTCAAACAATATGCCGTAGTACGCAGGAAAAGAAATTACAATGGTCAGTAAAACATACGAGAGCATGTTCAACCTGAGACAATGCAAGCGTCATTTTTTCACAGACCAGATTTAAGTTTGATGAGGAAAGAGAGGGAAAAAAACACACTTATACATTTATTTTTCATAGGAGTTTAAATTCCTTTTTGGATGGTAACATTTATTAAAAGTTACATAGCATACACTCTTTGACCTATCAATATTCACTGAAAAGAATTCACACTCTGGGTATACTTATAAAAGTGTGTGTGGTGTGTATTAACTTCCACAGTATATTCTGTAATGTCAAAACATGAGAAATAAATGAGCATTAGGAGCATATGCAGATCACAGGATGTTACCAAACCCGTTCAAAAAAGTAACATGGAAATGTTAAGATACCAATTATCTGGTGTACCATCTTTGTGTAAACTTGAGATACAAATATATAATCAAATATAAAGATATAAAAATTTAATATAAACTGAATGCATATATATGAATGTGTATATGTATGCAGCTAATATTTTCTGGAAGGACCTACCAAAAGCAACCGTGGTTAACTTTGGGGAAGCAGTGGGCAGAAGCCTTTCCACTTGATCCCATTCTGTTCCATTTGCATTTCTAACTGGGGCGCCATCTCTGCTTCTTTTTCTCCCTCCTGGCTCGCCCCAGTGAGAAAGTAGCCCTGCCAATCCTGAGTCTGTTGCAGGAACGAACTGAGTTCAACACCTGTAAACACTCGCCACAGGAAGGTATAGATCAATGGTTCTCAGTTCTGACGGCACACAGAGAGGCCTTAAAAAAACAAAAAACACAAAAAACAAACCTGATATCTGGGCCCAAACCCAGACTCTGAATTAGTATGGGGTGCATCCTTGCACTGGGATTTCTAAAAACTCCCCAGGTGATTCTAATATGCAGCCGGGGGGGGGTGGGGGGGTGAGAACCACCAGATGTATTTAATTATTCTTCAGTGACAAATAATGACCTAATGAGCTGCTGATTACAAGATTAAGTGTCTTGAGACCATGGGCAGAGTCACCAGCAGTACCGCCCACATTAGGAATTTGAGGCCCAAATAAAAAATACATTGATATGCCACACACCAGTCCTGCTGCGTGAACACTTAGCTAATTAAAGCGGGTCCTGTTTATAGGGATTGTGGACTGTGCTGGTTTACTTCCTCATACTGTTTTTGTTTTACAGTAGTAACTAGTTTAAACACCACTGTCCTCCCACATTAACCTTTTGCAAATTTAACTTAACAACAGAAGACAGATACCTCTACCTAAATATGATATATACATGAAAACCCATGTTGTTGTTCTGTTAAATTTTGTTAGCTACATTGTCAAAGAATTGTATCCTGGCAATATTTGCTTAAAGGGTGAAATATATGTAAGTACTTCCAAAGAACCAATTTAGCAAGCAAATTTACTAATCCTATGCCTAACTTTCCCATTAAGCAAGATAACAGCCATATAAAATATATATTTTTGCAAGAATATAGCTGACCCAAAGAAGGGGAAAATAGCAAATTCCAGAAAGAACTGCTACATAAATATTCACAAACTTAGACATGCTCTACATTGCTATCACTTAAGCAAGATTTCTTTAGCCTAAATGATTTACAGAGGAAAAAGTCTCTTCTCGAGTGTAAAATACACATACACACGCACGCACTCACGCATTCTCTCAAGATGAGCTCAGTCTTTAGAGTCTTAATGGAAACAGTCTTAGTCTCCTAAACAGAACTTGTAATTAATATAGTAAAATGAGCTCAACTTGAGGGTCTTCAATGAGCAGTTTTAGTTTCCAAAATATAATTTGAATATAGAATTCTTTAAAAGTAGTATCTGAAGAGTTAGCTATCATATATATATATATTTACTTTATTACAAGATATTTTAAAATTTGGGCAGATACAATTAGGACAGAAAACCAGCTTCATACCAAAAATACACTTTCAATTACTTTATCAAGCAAATAAAAACAACTTTCATTTATTTGCTTTTTTTAGAAGTTAATGTACAGTAAAAATACTGTATATGAAAGACATGTAATTAAGCATACATACAAAAGAAACATGTATTGAATGTTCAGAAACAAAAGTAAAAATAAATAGCAATGATAAAACTTTGAAAAAAAATAATGCACATTTCCGTTGTGGAAAATACGATTCTTAATATATACATAGTTATACTTAATAGAAAGCCATCTCTTTAAAATTGCACAAACATGGGACCAATAAAGCATTAATTTTTATAGCATGTAATACTATAATCCTAGGGCAGTTTTCTGCTTACCTCCAAGACATATAAAACACCTAGGTCTGTAATATAATGAAAGGTATGCTGTTCTGTTTGAGAAAGATTGTCTTCCTCAACTCTCATTAACCTGTAGTAATCCTACATAAGGCTGTACAGGAAATTTCACAAAAAGAAATATTCAACAATTATTGTGCCCACTCCATGCTGACTAGGCAGCCAAAAATGGGCTTCAAAGTAAATGTGGTGGGACATTTAATATTTTTGATACTTTTTTATACTAAAGATCGTTTCTTTGTTCTATAAAAACACTGCATTTAACCATGATTGGCAGTCCTGACACAAGGAAAATCCTGGCAAAATGGATGGAGAGTTTCTGCTTACCTTATTTCCATGAATAAAATATTTCAGAAGATAAGAATTTATAGAAAAGAAATATTACGGGTCAATTCACTTACAACTTCTCTTATCAGGAGTATAATTCCATTTTTTAAAAATCCTGTTTAAACTTCTCTGTAAGAAAACCAAAGGTAACATTTCCATCTGTAGTATGGCACAGCCCTCGCTTCAGAGAAAAATACTTTGGGAACGAGAAAAGATTGCACAAAGGCTGGGGCAACCTGAAGAGCTCTTGGCGAAAAACACTGAAGTCCTCTAGGGGAATAAAAAAATATGTGCAGACTTAATTACAAATATTTACATTTCAAAACCGAATCTTGAGTTAGCTATTCAGCTGCTCAGTACCAATGATTCACAGGCATTTCAAAAGGTGTGATAATGTGTCCACAGTATTTGTGACCACACTTGAATGCATAGAATACAGTAAAGATTATGGTTCTTCAGTCTGTTACCTATCATATCTATAAAACAAAATTGTTTACATTTTGAAAGCTGTACAACCAAAAAGATTAAGCAAATATTTTTATTATCTCACATAAGATATACCTTAGGTGCTACTGATTTCACTCATTTGTTCGACAACTTGCCCTAAAATTTCGTCAACCACATCAACATCGTAATTCACTTGCTGAAGATCGAGATCAGGTACAATCATGGCCAACAGCTGTCCTACGTTAACTCGAAGAGATCGAAGTTTGAGGCTGCAAACAGAAATATTACATCTGTTAGATGAACGTCCTGCCACAGTTTAATATTCACATGGAGCCTAAAATTTAAGTGATACATGAAGTTGCTTAACTTAATAATTTAATACGTAGTATTCATCTCTTGGTAAGTAGAGTGTTTCAAAAAACTAGTGGCTCTGGTTCCAACTAATACGATTTTAATTTGCAACTGAAGAAAACATGGACTGGTGAAATACATTTAATTGCAAGATGTTATTTATAATATAAAATATTATCACCTGGAAAACAGTAGGGGTATACTAGTGAGAACGCTGGTCTAAGAATAAGAATGCATCTCTTTGGGGGCACCTGGGTGGCTCAGTCGGTTAAGCAACTGACTCTCGATTTCAGCTCAGGTCATGATCTCAGGGCTGGTGAGATCCAGCCCCTCGTCAAGGGGCTCTCTGCTTGGGATTCTCCCTGCCCTTCCCCAGCTCGTGCCCTCCCTCCCTCTCTCTCTCTCTCTCTCTCTCTCTCTCTCTCTCAAAAATAAATAAATAAACTTAAAAAAAAGAATGCATCTCTGAATTTCAGCTTGTGAGGAAAATAAAAACGGATTTGTTCTCTAAAACATTTCTATGAGATACCGTCCTTGTGTAAGAGGAAAAGGAAATGGTTCAAGGGGTCATAAGCTCACAAAACTTTGGGCTAACTAATGTTAAACAAGTTTTTTTAGATGCAGGACCTCCCTGGACCTTTCATACGCTAAAATTCACAGGCTGCCCATTTTACTATGCATTTATAGGGAATGGTGTTTTGCTAAAAATACTGGGAATCTCTGGATTAGATGATCATTATCATTCCTTCCAAATGAAATACACATATCTGAATATCAACATCCTAGACTTTAAATACCTACAATTATTCAGCAGCCTTTGCTTCAAAGACTGAGTGAAACCAAGGGCCCTGAATGTTACAGTTGCTCTTATTCTGTCCCCCCCCCCCCCAAATGAAGGCAGCCCACATTTACTTTAGATACTGATCTAAGGTGGAAATCTCTGAAGAGTCAAGATACTCATCCTTGGGTTGACAATGCACAGAAATGTGATTTTAAGCATGTTTTGTGAGCTTACAGGGTAAGGTTCTGTTGGTCCTTAGACAAAATTTTACATCATTCCCACGCCAGCCATTTTTTGTCCAAGCTTCCCCACTCATCTTCCATCAGAGGCCCATGGTTCAAACGCGTTTCTGCTTTGCTTTTCAGAAGTTATTAACCATTCTATATCCTTACCAAGAATATCCTCTTTATCATAATCACAACCTTTTATCTACATGAAAAGTTGGCAAAAGACTAGTAGGACCCAGTGACCTCTTACATGTCCTTTTCTTTAAGTCTTTTGATTGTCCCTGGCTGATTCCTCCTGTCCACCGGACATGCCACAGATTCTTATTTTTAGTGTACAGAACAGCACTGTCCAAGAGAAAGATTCTGAACTCCATACGCAACTTAAAATGTTCAAATAGCCAAAGTAAAAAGTAAAATGCAACTGTAAACTTAACTGTAGTTATACATGTAACCCAATGTAACTAAAATATTATTTCATCACATAATCAAAGTACATTATTTTTTTTTTGATGTTTATTTTATTTTGGGGACAGTGAGCGTGAGCAGGGGGTGGGGGAGTGGGGCAGAGAGAGAGGAGGGACAGAAGATCTGAAGCAGGCTCCACAATGACAGCAGCGAGCCCAACACGGGGCTCGAACTCATGAACGGTGAGATCACACCCTGAGCTGAAGTTGGACACACAACCAACTGAGCCGCCCAGGCACCCCTCAAAATATGTTATTAATGAGATATTTTACATCCTTTTTCCTTTTTCATACTAAAACTTCAAAATTTTATTTTTTTTATTTATGTTTATTTATTTCTGAGACAGAGAGAGACAGAGCATGAGTGGGGGAGGGGCAGAGAGAGAGGGAGACACAGAATCAGAAGCAGGCTCCAGACTCTGAGCTGTCAGCACAGAGTCCAACACGGGGCTCGAATTCACAAACCGTGAGATCATGACCTGAGCCGAAGTCAGTCGCTCAACCGACTGAGCCACCCAGGCACCCCAAAATTTTATTTTTTATTCTATACTTAAAGCACATCTCAATTCAGACTAGCTAAATTTCAAGTGGTATATACCTATACTATTTTGGAAAGCACAGGTTTAAAAGATCAGTTAAAAAAAAAGTAAAAAATGAAAGATCAAAGATCATCAGTTACTCAAAGATCAGTGTGCAAGAGAACCATCTTAGAGATTGTTTAAAAATTTCTAAAAAAGTTTCCAAAAGTTTAGGGGCGCCTGGATGGCTCAGTAAGCGTCCGACTCTTTGATTTCGGTTCAGGTCATGATCTCACGGTTCATGAGTTCGAGTCCCGCATCAGGCTCTGTGCTAACAGCACGAAGCCTAATTGGGATTCTCTTTCTCTCTCTCTCTCTGGAAAATAAATAAACATTAAGAAAAAAAGTTTCCATGTGCTAACAGCACGAAGCCTAATTGGGATTCTCTTTCTCTCTCTCTCTCTGGAAAATAAATAAACATTAAGAAAAAAAGTTTCCAATTAAATAAAGTACACTGCAGTCCAAGGATCTGCATTTCTACAAGCACCACAGATGCCTGAGGTTCCCAGAAACATCGCTTCTGAGCCTTAGCCCTCCAGGCTTTTCTGTACTGCTCTGCTCCATGTGTATGAACAGATTTACTGAAATCCTTCAAAAACTTAAGTTAAAAAACAAGATAATAATATAACTGATGTCAAGAGACGATGGCGGGAGATCATTTCTCAACAGTGCCTTTTCAGTCTGCAGTCATCCTGTATTAGCAGGAAGAGTTGCCCAGTTTGGGCCCTTAATGGCTACTTTCAGATGGTAAGACATCAACACATCAGCAGCACCATCACCCTCGCCCACCCGAACGTCTGCCTCCCCTACTCTCAGCACTGAAACAAAACCCCAAGCCCATAGGGTAACCGTTCATTTACTATTTTCTTATTTTCACAGAAGACGTCTTCCTACTAACCACCCGAACTATGGCAATTTTTAGTAACTTTGTGATTACCTACAAGTTAAGATTGGGAGGTCACAGAGTAAAATGAGGACAGCAAACCATAAAGAAATGGGGCCAAGAACAAAAGTAAAAGAAATCCAGGTGAAAAAGTAAGTTTCACGAAATAGTCCCTTGTCTTTTAGTCATGGCCAAATCCACCCTCTTCCGTGATAGCTAACTCAATTTCCACTTTTCCCCAAACAGCATTCCAAACCACTCTAACCAACCACCCGCGCTTTATTTACTCCTTCCAAATTCCTGTGTCTCTTAAGCTGAACTTCCACTGTTCTTTCCCAGAAGGGAAGGATGAGGATGTGTACTTCTTTTGATTGAACAGTATCTGTCTGATGTGTGCTTGCAAATAAATATCACGCTAACCACGCGGGCCGCCCCGGAGGAATGCCTGGGGTACTATTACCTTTCCCCGTCAGTATAATTTACAGACTCCTCAATGTTACTTGAAGTTGAAACATCTGCTCCTAACTGGTGATTTGTGGATTTTAATTGTTCAATTTCAGTTTTCAGTTCTTCACATTGTGAACGCATTTGTGATTTTTCCATTTCCAATAATTCAACCTGACAAAAAAAAAATTTATTGAGTGTAAAATTTAGAACTAATGCCAAAGTGCAAATTTAAGCTAAGACATGTAGAAAACCTGAGTGATGAACATTACCATCAAAAAAGGGCAAAAAACCCACAGGAAAAAAAAAAAAGCTTCCTCTGTTTGGTGTCACCTCGACATTTCGTCACACTGGAAACAATACCAAAGTGGCTCTCATTTCTTGGACACACTCACCAGCTGGAAGCTACAACAGAAAGCTTATATTGATTTTTATATATTTTGTCATCTGGCTCCAAGCCAATACATCAAGATGAATGTTCAGATGAGCTGTTACGTCCGCATTATTTCCAGCAAGAGGGGGCAGGAGAGCAGCACACTGCTGTTTCCGAAATCTCAGCAGAAAAAGCCTTCTTTCAAACGCCACATTAACAGGATACGTAAAATACTTGTTTTTAGAAGGAGCGACCCAAATCTGAATGGAGAGTACACAGAGGCCACTACTTGACGCCCGACACCTACCATTTTTCTCCTTCTCCTTCAGTAAAGGAACCCCTGATAAAGACTACAGTTCCAAGGCGCCCATTAGCCAGGTGGCTAAGTTCTGACAGATGGAACATAAGCGACTTTCAGGGACCACACCCCTCCTCTGTCCTGCTGCTTGGAATGTAGATATACGAGGACTGGACCCGCAGGGCCACCTCCGACCATAACTGCATGCGGAGAAGCGAAGCAACAACGTAGGAGCCTGCTGTCTCAGGCCTGCGGAACCACCAGTTGGATGTTCGTCTCCGTCTCCTGCCGGCAGACCCGATCGTAACTAATACAGGCTGTCTCTATAAAATGAGGACAGCATCCACCTTGTGTGGTTTTTCTCAAGGCCTGTTAATAATGGATGTGAAGTTCCCTATATTTAGTAACTGAGTGCCTCAATGGGAAGAACGGTATTCTGAGCAGGACAATCCTTCATTATCTAGAAATTTCCAGTACCCTATAGTAAATTTACCATACCTGTCACTACGTTAAAATTCCCGTAATGCTCATCTCCTCAACACACGTGTCCATATGTCCCCCAGGACCGCCTCCCCAGCTGAGAAGCAGTGGGGTAGCAGAGTCAATAAACAGGTTGTTACGTAATCTATCCTAATCTAGCAACTGGCAGCTCTTTACGCTTTAGATGCCCGGGGACTCCCATGACTCTTATCACGCTGGCTGACACACTCACCTCACTTTTATACTGGTCCCTCTCCGCAGTGCACTTGTCCAGCTGTCTAAACACGTCATCCAGCTGCACAACCATTTCGTCCACTTCACTTTTGCTCTCACTGTTGGAACACTGACTGCACTCGGCCTTTACGTGCTGCAGAGCACTACACTGTTTCTTCAGCCTTTCTATTTCTTCCAAAGCTTGCCGATACTGAGACACCACGTGGTCCGGACTTTCAGATTTGCCATTAATACTCTCAAGTAAAAACACAGCATCAGTTTCGGTAGACTGATGGCACGTCTCCTTCTTCACGTATCTGTCGTTCAGTTCCAGTATCCTCTGTTGTAACCCTTTGATTTGGTCAGTGAACGCATTACACTGTCTCTTATAATTTTCTTTTTCTTGGGTCACTAGAAGCAGCTCATTTCTCAGTTCGTTGAACTGGCAACCAGCATCAGCCGCAGATTTATCAAAGGCTTCCTGGGTGTCCTGTGTTTTGCCTTCAGCTTCCACACAGGAGGGCAGCGCAGCCGTGTCATTTCTGGCATCTATGTCATCTTCAAGGGTTTCCTCCTTTTTAACAACTACACCCGGGACTTCAGTCTGGGTGGCCGCGGTAGTTCCCTGATCACATCGGGATGACGAGGCGCCTGATGAGCTAGTCTGGCCACAAGGCTCCTTCTCGGCCACAGGCTCCACCTGCAGGCCACTGTGCTCCATGTGACTCTGTTCTGATTTCACTTCAATATCATGATCTACTGCAGGTTTGGGAGTACTGTTTTCTTCCAAGATGATGACATCTTCATCGTCATCATCTTTATAAGCTGAATTTTCAAATGCCTGATTACTCAATCTCCGAGTCTTGGAGTTCAGAATTGACGAACGAGTAGAAAGTCTCCGTTTCAGGCTGGAAAACATTGTATATAGAAAATATAAGACTATACAATATAGAAATGAACAAAACAGATGACCTTGAAGCAATCTAATGATCTTAAAATTCTAAGAAATGTCCGTGCTCGTTTAAAAAAATGACACAGGGGCGCCTGGGTGGCTGTCGGTTAAGCGTGCGACTTCGGCTCAGGTCACGATCTCGCGGTATGTGACTTCGAGCCCCGCGTCGGGCTCTGTGCTGACTGCTCAGAGCCTGGAGCCTGTCTCAGATTCTGTGTCTCCCTCTCTCTCTGACCCTCCCCCATCCATGCTTTGTCTCTCTCTGTCTCAAAAATAAATAAACGTTAAAAAAAAAAATTTTTTTTTTAAATATAAAAAAATAAAATAAAATAAAAAATAAAAAAATGACACAGTACTCCTCGATGATTTGATGAAGTAAAGAGGATTTTCTCCTTATACAGTGGAGGAAACAATTAGACTACTGAGGCTGCTTTAAAGTACCAGCTCTGCATACTGCCAAACATCCCTTCGTTTGATGTCTCTGGGCATTTCAACGTATCCACGCCCAAAACGGAGCTCCGCAACCCAGCCAGGTCTATTCTTTGTATCCGAGCGAGCTCTTGGCTCTGCACCATTCCCGTTCGCTCACTGTAATTTTGACCAGTGTTCAGTGATCAGAGAGGAGCCACACCAACTAAACCAGCATACCCTATCCTTCCATTTTCCCTGCAGTAAAAATCACCTCATTTTGCTCATCAGCTTGGTTTTCTTTGAATTTACCTCCAACTGATTGTCTTTTTCCCCCCTTAGAGTGATATCTGTCCTGGTTTGCTGTTTGGGTCCTATGTGTTAGCCCTCATATCTCTCCATCTCAAGAAAGGTTCTTCTTCTGCTTGGCTTTACTCTCTCATAGCAAGGGGGCACAATCTCCAATCAAATCTTGAGAAAGGGTACACAGGACATAAAAAATATAAAACTTGACATCCTGAAAAGTATCTTTATTCACTTCTCAATTTTATGGCCTGCTTGGTTTTTATAAAGCATCATTCCAGGATCATGTACCATTCAGTGTTCCTGCCATTCTAATTCCTGATCTTTTAGCAGGTAACTTGTGTTTTCCCCTCCTGAAAAAAATTATTTTCCCTCGTGTTCTAAAATTTCATGATGTTTCTTAGAATAGATCTTTCTCTTTTTTTTCTTTTACGTTTATTCATTTTTGAAAGAGAGAGAGAGAGACAGTATGGGCAGGAGAGAGGTAGAGAGAGAGGGAGACACAACTCGAAGCAAGCTCTAGGCGCCACACTGTCAGGACAGAGCCCAACGTGGGGCTCGAACTCACCAATTGTGAGATCATGACCTGAACCAAAGTCGGACGCTTAACCGACAGAACCACTCAGATGCCCCAGAATGGATCTTCCCCCAGACATTTTTGCGGAGTATTTGGTGGAAGTTAAGTCTCCTGCTACTTCCTCCCCTTTGTTTTCTCCGATTTCCCAATCTGAAATTCCTTTATTGAGACATTGGCCCTCCTGTATCTTGTCTTTTCCTTTTTCTACCCTCCACCTGCTTATCTTTCTAAGTGTGTCTGTTCAACACCTACCCACCTCCCAGTAAATTCCAAAGGTTTCTGCTACTCCCTTTGTTTCAGTTGGTACATGTGGTAATCCCTGCCTATCTCTGTTTCAGAGTGAGGCTGAATGGAAGCAGTGAGGGCTGGCCCTGTGATTCCAAGCGTGCTCCAACTCTCAGCACCGTCTAGGGCTTTTCTCTTGGGAGCCTGAAGAGGGGAAGAAGGAAGGGGGATTTCTTACCATTTAGTATTCAAAAGTTCCCTTACCCCTCCTGTTTCAGAAGAGTGGTTCCCCCACACCGTCAGCAGTGAAACTGGCCCAGAAAGAAAATGTCTTGCCTTCTGACAGAGAAGTCACGTCAACACACTTGGCAGGTGGTGAAGAGGTCTAGAGAACGACTCTTCCTTAAACTCTCAAATAAGCCTCCTGTACTCACCCATTTTCTACCTTAACAAGTACTCTGTACTCACCCATTTTCTACCTTAACAAGTACTCGATGCTTCCGAGTTTAGAGCATGCCTGGGCTTCCATGGAGTTAATCATTTAACTGGGAGCTGTCCTATTTTTCTTACCAGGCTAATTGCCATTTATCTTTCTTAAGATTCAGTTTCGGTACCACCTTTCCACAGTCTTTGGCTTTATTCTTAAAGCTTCTGTTTTTCTCAAACTCAAATTTCAAATTCTTCAGGCTTTAAAAATTAATGAAAAATGTCTATTCTCTTCTTCTACTTGGATGGAATAAATCACTTTAAAGAATAAATTCCATTGTCTTTTGTCTGGAAGCTTTACAGATTTTGTTTTTTCTTACTTTGTTTGGAACCATCTTTAAGAAGAAAAGCCAAAAATTTTAAGGAGACTAGTTACAAAAAAAAATTCACACAAGTTCTTAGTTAAGTAGCAACCCAGCCCCCAAATACGCCTCTAAAATGCAGGCTACAAACAGCAAACTATTTTAGAACATGCCCCCCTGATGTATATACGCATAAAAGCAATACTTTCTAATCTTTTTGGAGGTCAAACATCCCTGAGGATTTAATGAAGGCAATAAAACCTCTCAGAAAATCCCGTCCCGCTATCTCAGAGAACCTCCTTTCAAGGTTGGTCTTCCAACAAAAAGACCAAGTATAATACAGTCAGTCTGATGCCCTAGTTTGTTGGTATCCTGTTTTCTTCTTCACCTGTGTTCATTCTATTCCCTCTGAGTGGGCCACCTGCACAGAGAACTGCTTTTAGAATCTCAGGAACCAAGTACTGTATCTCATTACAAAGCCTTTCCTGACCAGTCAAGAGCCCTAACTGTTCAATTTACATATCACTCATACATTTCTTTCTCCTTCCCTCTCCATCCACTCATCCAACATACACAGCTTGCCACGAGCTAAGAACTTACAGGTCACACCTGACATTATAGTGTCATATACTATTAACTACTGCATGTTTTTCTTAAATACTGGTAATTCTAAAAGCAGGAACTTCCATACTATATAGAATTTGAAAGGGGTGAAAATTCAATCAAATCCACAACGAATACAACTGATATTTTAAAAATTATTTTAAACAGGTGGCCTAAGTGGGGTGCGGGTTTTGTTTAGACAAAAAAGCAAGTTAACTTATCCCTAAGACTTCTTACATGCACGGAACTACAGCTTCTCAGAAGGGCATTATTGCCACACAATGTCAAGTGAAGGCTCTGTTTAGTATTCATTCCCCGAATGGAAAAGCGCATTTTAGCCACTGACTTGTTGCTCTCGGGTTCCGACTGGGGTGAACCTCGATGGTTGTTTAGAAGTCTTGTTGCGTATGTATTTGCCACTTCTGAAAGATGTCCTCTTGGAACACTTTCCTTCACGGGAGAAAAGCTCTGACTTGACACGGTGGGTGTCCGAAACAAGAGTTCAGCATTAATCTGTTGGAAGGAAAAAGTGTGATCTTAAAAGGGCTTTCTTAACATGCCAAGCCCAAAACATGAGATATTATTTTCCCTTCTCCCCTTATCCCAGGAAACACTAAGAACCATCCTAACCATGTAAATTCTTTATGCCACACCAGGGAACAACAAACAGGCCAATAAGCCAAATCCAGCCAAAGAACGGTTTTGCATTTTTAAAGGTGTGAACAAAACAGAGAATACATAACAGAGACTACATGTGGCCCACAAAGCCTAACATACTTACTATCTGGTCTTTTACAGCAAGATTGGCTGACCTTGTACTAATAATACAGGACTTGTCAAGACACAAGTAGAAATTCAGTTTTCTAAGAGAAATAAACTGAAGATAAAGTCAAAGATACTGCCTTTAGAATAAGTAAGCCCACTATTCTTTTCACCCAGTTCTGTTGTCACCTCCAAACCCTCATCCTTTACATAAGAAAATATTTCAATGCAATCAAACGCAAACATACAATTCTGCAGCAGACCAAAGCCTCTTACACAAGAAGCACAGCGCCCTACCCACATACTCCGAAAACGCTCCTTAACCACCATTAAGCACGGAGAAAGAGATGGAAGGGCCAGGAAGAGTGGTCAACAAAGAGAAAGAAACACTGTAGCGCTCCAGGCTGGTACTAGAACATGGCTCCCCACGGCTTCCTGGGAAGTTTCCCTGACTGCCTATGGAACAGTAAGATTCTTAACCACTTGCCTTTCCTCAGAAGATGCCCCACGAAATAACAAAACTGAACAGTTTGAATCAAGTTGTTGGGTTAGGAAGGAGGGGTGTAATAAAAGGAGTTCTGTGAAATGAATGAATGAACACAACCACTTCAATTTGTTGTGTGACAGCTTTAATAGCAAGCTTTCAAACTCAATGTTTGCTAAACTAACCACTACCCGACATAAGACACAGCTATAAAATGGAAGGCTGAATTCATTACCCGAGGGATCATTTCTGGTTGTCGGATCCGGAATTTGTCCTTGTCTCTTAAAAAAAGAAAAAAAAAAAAAAAAGATGAAAATGTACGTAAATTTATTTATTATTTTTCAATTGCTTCCCATTGACATACTTGCCATTTCACTGAGTCACTCAAATAGGTACACTGAACTTTGCTTCAATTTCATTATCATCAGTGGTAAGCCTCAGGCAGGAAATACTTTCCACCTCTTATCTCAGTAACGCCCTGATGTCTGCCTCAAGTTCTCCATCCTGACCAGCATTATTCTGACCTTTGAGTGGGAACACCACAACTGGCTTCTAACTGGTTTCTTTGCTCCCAATTCTGCTGCTGGATTTACCCTCAAAAACAGTGCACTCTATATCAAAACCTGGAAGTTCTGCATGAACTCAGCCCCTGCGTGTGGTACACTAGCCGGAAGTTCATCAGGGCTATCGTTCATTACCCAGCTTCTCCCTCCCACCTCTATTTTCCATCGTGTCCATTCACATATTTACTCTAGTTAAAGCCGAACGAATCACTGTTTCCTATACATTCTCATCCTACCCGTCCTTCAAGGCATATTATACAGATGTCCTCCTTGAATTTTCCTCATCTGGGTTTCCCTTCCCATCCCCAGCGAGAGGTCATCTCTCCTTATGGGCTTCCCAACAGGACTGGATCGTGCCTTTTATGATACTCGTCAACTTGTCGTCAGTAATACGTACATGCCTCACCTTCCCTATTAAGGCTTAAGCTCATACTGGGCAGTACTCTATGATTCATCTGTGTGTGGCCCCTAAAAGACAAACTATTCTGTATGCAGACTATCTTGTAGACAGGACAGCAATAAACAGCAGGTAAAAAAGAGTGGATATCCACACTATACTGTTAAAAAAACAAACCAAAAAAGCACCCGATATTATGCGTCCACAACAAAGTCTTTTGGGGGGTCATAGTCTTCTTCGGGTTGTACGAGCATGATCTTGGAGAAACATCAACGAATGCTGCAGACCCATCGCTGCTGCTAACCTGTGCATTATTTCCCTACCGTACGTTAGTTCGACACTCACTTCTTTTTGTAGGTTTTTTCATAAGTAGGATGCACCACATCTTCATCTTCGGGTTCTTCTGGAACATCACAATTTCTAGTCAGAAAAATCACATGGGAATAACACGTCACCAGCGCCTCTTCATACATCTTGAACAGTACTTTCTGCCTTTCCAAAAAGGGTACTACCAACTGTATGGTACCTGAACTGTGGGTCAGGGTTATTGGAGCAATACCATTTTTCTGGAAGTTGATCTATTCCATCGGGTAATTTTCGCCACTTTAGACAGGAATCACATTGAACCCATGTCTGATCAGGACGTTTCCTGTAACAAAACATAATATTAGCATGAAAATATGGATGCTAAGTATACTTCATTAGGTCTTCTACATCATTTCCACAGCAAAATGCCTCGATTATTTACTTTGTCCCCGAAATGTCCATGACACAATTATTGTCATACAGCAAATTAAAATTTTTAAGCCAACAATTTTGGTTACCTTCAAAAGATTAAAGCTAACAGGTCAATTTCAACAGACTGGGGCACCTGCATGGCTCAGTCAGTTGAGCGCTCAACTTTGGCGCAGGTCATGACTTCACGGCTCGTGAGTTTGAGCCCTGCACCAGGCTCTCTGCTGTCAGCGTACAGCCTGCTTTGGATCGCTTTGGATCCTTTGTCTCCCCCTCTCTCTTTGCCCCTCCTCCGCTAGCCAGCACACAAGGTGCACGCGCACACACATACATATACGCTCTCTCTCTTAAAAATAAACGAACATTAAAAAAAAAGAGAGACTTAAATGTCCTACTTAAGAGCATACTATTCAATTTGTTCTCTGATAATAAAAACTCAAAATATTGCAAACACCTTGTTTTGAAATTTATATTAAGTTAGCAATTGCAATGTCCAATCTAGTATATTAATTAGCACAATAAAACACTCAAGTACAGAAAACAGACAAGCTATTACTATAACTTAAGCAATTTTTAATAACTGTATTACTGTTATAACTGTATTTTTAGCCTCTACTATAGCATATCTCTGAATATCTACGTGCATATTCTTTTACTTTATAAAGTGCTTCATAGTTTTATCATTTGAAAATTACAATGATCCTATGAATAATGTAGGTATTCATTTAACATTTAACAATTATTTATTAACAATTCATTTAATCTATGAAGACTGGGGCACCTGGGTGGCTCAGTCTGGTTAAACATCTGACTCTTGATTTTGGCTCGGGACGTGATCTCATGATTTATGGGTTCAAGCCCCAACTCAGACTCTGTGCTATCAGCAGGGAGCCTGCTTGGGATCCTCTGTCTCCTCTGCTCCTCTCCCACTTGTACTCTCTCTCAAATAAATAAACATCTAAAAAATAGTATTTTTTAAATAAAAAAAAATGAAGACTTCACCTTAATGCCAATAACTTTTTATTTTTATTTTAAGTATTCTTTACTTAAGTAATCTCTATACCCCACGTGGGGCTTGAACTCACAACCCCGAGACCAAGAGTTGCATACCCTTCTGACTGAGTCAGCCAGGTGCCCCTCTAACCAACACTTTTGAAATCTAGTTTTTTAAAAATGCATTTATAGTTAGATAAACTTCAAATAATCTAGAAGTTTATAAAGTAAATACAAGTCTCTTATTTTAGGAACCTACCATTGTTCGTTTTTTTAAACCCTGGCACAATTTTCTATGCTTAAAAAACTAAAAAAAATAAAATGGGAAATTAATACACTGAACTGCATCTTTTTGTTCTTCATTACACATCTTGGTCATCTTTCCATCAGTACACAGCTATTAGTCATAAATAGAGCTGGTACTGTGTGCTACCAGCTTGTCTGGCATATTTTTAAGTCTTACAACTCTAGGAGGTGAGTGTTACTAAAATGTTCCCATTTTACAAGTGAAAAAGTAAACCTGTAAGAGGCCAAGTAATATGTTCAATGTTGCATCATTATTTAAGCAGAATTACAATCGAAATTCAGGTCTGCTTTAGACTCATGATCCTATTACACAAGACAAAGGTTTTTCAAACAATGAGTACAACCCATTAGTGGATCATGAAATCAATATAATGGGGCAAGACTTGCATTTTTAAAATAAGTATCAGCATGTAACACTTGGGTAAACACTATTTCATGCATCTTTTGCGTGCATGATGTATAAATGTATATATTCATTGGTTCATTTCATGGTGTGCTGACTGGAGCTGTAGCACTTACATCTGACTATGGGTTGGTCAAAAGTTTGTGAACACTGTACAATCACTATACCCCCCCCATATCACATCTTGATATTAGAATGGTTGACGTTTTTTCATGTACGTACTGAATATCTTCAACTGGCAAATTTAGAGGATATTCTGAATTTTTCTTGACTTTCATTTCATTCCAGTAATCATTCAGCTTTTCTCCTAGTGCTGCTATTGTCAGCCTTAAGAAAGAAAATCATAAAATCAATTTAAGAAAAAAAAAAAGATTACATCTATGTCAAACACAGAGAAAGCACAAACAACCTAGTAATGATTGTGTGGACATTATGGGGGAGAAGGGATGATGACTCCCAAAGGTACAGTGAATAAAGAAGGCTCTTGTGGCAACTTTCTTTAAGGACATTAAGAAGTTCCTAGAGGGGCACCTGGGTGGCTCAGTCGGTTAAGCGTCCGACTTCGGCTCAGGTCATGATCCCGCGGTTCGTGATTTTGAGCCCCACATCCGGCTCTGTGCTGACAGCTCAGAGCCCGGAGCCTGCTTTAAATTCTGTGTCTCCCTCTCTCGGCCCCTCTCCCGCTCACACTCTCTCTCTCAAAAATAAACAAACATTAAAAAAAAAAAAAAAAAAAAAAAAAAGTTCCTAGAGCAGAGCCAGAGCCAGGACCATCTTTGAAGACACAAACAGTAATATTTTGTGTCCTCTGTTGGGAAAATCTGCTGCAGGCCACTTAGTGGGAGAATCGCAGGCTCTGAATTCCAACCCCAACCAATACAAGCTTCAAGTCAGAATAAATGTAGGCAATCGTTACCAGCAAGTATACTTCAAAATAGTTTCTGTCCCACAATTAAGACTGTCCGTTCTTCCCCAGTAAGACGTTAATAAAAAGCAAATCAATGGGATCTACTGAGATAAAGAAGGCTAAGGCCATCCTTAAGCAATCACCTGAGTTCAGCACCTACTCACACACAAGGTACAGTCAGTGTAACATTCTAAATTTAAAATAAAGCTTTCAAACTCGGTATTTGAAATTTCATATTCTACACTGGCAGGCTGAATCAGACACTTCTATACCCAACCATTATCTCTCACTAAATTTTCCTCCATGATCACATAACACATAAGCATTCAAAGGAAAATGAATCTTCTCTCCCAGATATATCCCCTCCCTGCATCTCATGTTTTCAATCCCTCTTCGTCCCTTTTTCTCATCACCTCTATTCCTTAGTCCAGAAGACTGCACCCATTTCTGCTGAGAATACACCGAGGAGTGGAGCTGTGGGGTCATAGGGGTGTGCATTGACGTTTGGCTCTACGTGATAATCTAACAGTTTTCAAAACTGATCAATTCTCATACCCACTAGCAATGACGAGAGTGCCAACTGCCCTACATGCTCTTACTCATTTTAAATAACTTTTCCATTTCTGCCCATTATGATCAATACTTTTTGCATCTTGTTTTAAAAACCCGCTTACTACTGGTTCTGAAAATTTTCTTGTTTCCATTTTCTGTTTTTGTCTTTCTCATTTAGGTCTAAAGTCCATCTGGTATCAATTTATTGCTACATCTGAGGCAGGAGCTATATTATCCATACAAACTGCCAATTGACCCAGCATTGTTGGAAAGATGATCATTTTCCCACTACACTATGATGTAATCTTTGTCATAAATCAGGTCATCGAATGTATAAAAAATGGGGGGTTATTTTGGGCTTCTCCATTTCACTAGACTGTTTATCCTTTCATTAATACCACACTTGGTGAATGGCAGCTTTGTAAGTGTTGGTATTTAATAGTATTAAGTTTTCTTGCTTTGTCGTTCTTTAATGATTGTCTTTAAGTATCTTGGCTCTTCTGACTTTCCACATAAAGTTTAGAATAAGCCTATTAATATCAACAGCAACACACACTGGCAGGGATTTTTTTTAAAAACTGGAATTATATTTAATTATTTTGGAGAAAAACTGACATTTTATAATATTCAGCCTTCCAACTCTTAAACTTGGTATATCTACTCATTGAGGGCTTTAATTTTACTCCACAATATTTCATAGTTTTCAACGTGTATATTGCATATTTTATTTATCCCAAAATCAAGTACTTGATTTTTTTGATACTTAGTAGGACTTTTTAAAAATCTCATGTTCTGGTTTTTAGTCATTGGTAAACAAATACACTCATTTCTGAATACTTCTTATCCAGCAACCCTAGACTACATAGTACTTAACTTGTTACTTTATTAATTCTAAATCTGTGGATTATTTTGGACTTTCTATATACTTAATACTGTCTTGTACAGGAAAGTTTTATTTCTTCCTTTCCCACCCTTGTAACTTTCACTTCTTTTTCTTCCCTTATTATTCAAGAATGGTGGATAGCAGATATCCTTGTCTCATCTTCACCCTTAAGGGTAAAGCTATCAATAATTCACCAGTAGGAATGACGCTTGGTGTTCTGTGTACATGCTCCTAATTGCTACTATGCCCTTCCATTAATCGTTTTGTAAGTGTCCCTTTTTTTTTCCTAAATTACAAATTTGTGTTGTGATTTATCAAGTACTTTTTCTTAGCTATGAAAATAACCTCTGAGAGTTTTCTTTTCTCACATCAATGTGATGAACTGCATTGATTTTGGAATATTAAAACTACCCATGTCATCTTGGAATATACTCCAACTGGTTTTAATGTATTAATTTTTCTTTTTATATATATCACTGGATGGTATTTGCTATTATTTTAATTAAGATTTTTATATCTTGATAATGAGAGGAATCAACATAAATTTCCCTTCTTGTAATATATTCATGAGTTGACTAACAAAGTTATGTGTCCTCATAGTATGTTGTAAGTTTTCTAAAAATTGATTCAATTTCAAAGGAATGTACCCGATTCATCTAAGACGGCGAGTAATTGTTCATATTATTCTTCTGATGTTTTTGTGTCCATAGATCTGTAGTCATGTCCTCCTTTTCATTTCTGATAGTAATGATTGCTATTTTCTCTTTTTTTCCCTTTTATTGCCAGATGCTTATAGATTTTACTACTCTTATCAAAGAACAAACTTTGAGCTTTTTGATTTTTTCTGTTATGAACTTGTCTCTCAGCTTCAAATCCAGTCTTCTTTGCTCAGATTTCTGATTCTAAAACTTGATGGTATAAATATTTATCCTTCGGCAGCCCGAAAAATGTTAAACTGGATTAACAGGGCAATGAACTTGCTAGGTGATGATAGCAGGACACATGTCCTTCATGTTCTGGTATGCGGTGTTATTGTTTGCCTAGAGTCCAGTGGCCCCCCAGAGGGGCTCTAAGCTGTGTTCTCTAGCTATGCTCTGCCCCCAGCAGCCCACGACCTCCAGCAACAAAGACCAGTTCCAGTGTGCCCACATCCTTGGGCAAAGACAGGTCTCCTCTACAGAACAGCTCCAGCACACCCACACCCTCTGGCAACAGTGGACCACATCTACAGACCAGCGCTGGCCAGGCCTTCTATCAAGTTTCTTACCATGGCAGGTAGCTTGTTCCTGTGTTTGTCTGAATCTCTTTTGGCGGGGGGGGGGTCCTGTCCTAGTTCCTTTATTGTCTATTCTTTTCTAATCACGAGGTAATCGTCTTTCATATCTGCTAGTTCTGGATACCTGTTGTCCTCTTTTACCCCTTCTGGTAATCACCCTCTACTATCTTAGTTAATAATCCTTAGATTAAATTATCCTCATTAAAAAAAACAGGAGTAGGATCTGCCTCAGGAGTGAACTCTGAATGTGTATTGATTTTCTATATGTGTGTTTCCTAATTCACTGATTTTGCTCTCACCTTTATTATTTTCTTCCTTCCACTTTCTGTGTTGTTTTATTTCTGTTGTATTTATTTGAATAAAGGGCCTGCTGCATTATCTTTATCACAAATGTTCCTATGTTTACATTCTATTCGTTATATATGCTCAATAGGAAAACTGTGCTTCCTAAAGTTATAAGTCACATTGATGGTCATATTCATCCTATGGCTTCTAACCATTCTTAAAAGATAAGAGTATTTCTGTCTAAGGCTCATAGGACAAAATTACCTTAAAGTTCCCAACTAATAAGCACAAAGTGTCAGGACATTACATAATAAATGCTGACACCAAGAAAGCAAGCACACCCTCTATATTTTCCACAAAGCTCAGAAATACTTCATCAATAAAGATAGGAGAGAATGTATTCCTACTTGTGATGGAGTAGAATACAATTCCTAGGATGGGAGAAGATGGTTAAATGTGTTTTCCATCCATGCCTCTCACCTACCAATTTTCTTAAAGTTCTATGCTATAAAAACATCCACAAGACAGAAAAAAAAAAATTTCAGCTAAGGAAAAGTTATGACAGTATTTCTAAAACTGTAAAAAACCGGTAACTTAAATAGGTAACATACCTGTACTCATTAGTATAGTCAAAATCTTGTTTATTATGAGTTGGCTTTAGGAAATTACACTCTATAATTCCCACCACTCCAACACCCATGTTGTTTGCCTGAAAAAGAAAATAAAATCAGTGTTGTAAGCATAAGACATGATACTCAACATGATTACCCTTCCACAAGGATTTACAATTTGTACGAAACATTTTTCTACATTTTATGTCATGATTCGTAGAAAATTTCAATTGAAAAGTAGTGTCTCGTAGATAATTTTACTTTTCTAGAAGTTAATTCCCAAATATATTAGAGCCTTCCTCCAAAACACTTTCACTGTTGTCAAATATCCATTTAGACAAGTATTACCCCCAATTTTATCCAAGAGAAACAGACCACCTCTACTGGGATGTATTTCTTACATAGCAGAAACCACAACTAACTCCTTTCTATATCCACAAAGACTAGCCAAGACTCTAGCAATAATACGCCAAAAGTTTGCTAGATAAAAATTAAAATCATTTATCCAAAGTTACACATCTGGTCGTTAATGGTGATGGAATAAAAACCTAGGTCAGTTGAAGTCAAGTTATTTTAAAAATGCTACTAGCTAAAATATTGAACTCAGAGTATATGAGTCACATATTCTGATTACCTATGTGTGATCAGCAAGTGTATTTTACTCACAATCGTAGCAGAGTCGACAAAAGGAAAAAGTGGAAGAATATATAACTTACGTAGCGAAAATGTTCATAAACAGAGCAACTATAGAAGAAACCATGCAAAACTAACCATAATCCCACTCTACCAAAACCATCAGTGGTTTGTCTCATTCGATCAGTAAACCACAATAGCCTTCAATGTGTGGGTCCTGTTTGCCTCCTTTCGAGCCTCATCTTCTTGCCTCTCTCCCGTTACTCTCGCGACCTAACATCTGCCCCCAGGCAGAGCAAACTACTCCCTTAATGAGGTCATGTTCTCAGAAGCCTCTTTCCCTTCCTGGGCAGATATTTTTCTCTGCCTGGGAAACCCTTGCCAGACTTTCAACACAATAACATCAACTAAGACTCCATCACCATGCTCTCCAGAAAGCTTCTTCTGGGGGCGCCTCGGTGGCGCAGTCGGTTAAGCGTCCGATTTCAGCCAGGTCACGATCTCGCGGTCCGTGAGTTCGAGCCCCGCGTCGGGCTCTGGGCTGATGGCTCGGAGCCTGGAGCCTGTTTCCGATTCTGTGTCTCCCTCTCTCTCTGCCCCTCCCCCGTTCATGCTCTGTCTCTCTCTGTCCCAAAAATAAATAAAAAATGTTGGAAAAAAAAATTAAAAAAAA
The DNA here is from genome assembly GCF_018350215.1 of Panthera leo. Classification (NCBI taxonomy): domain Eukaryota; kingdom Metazoa; phylum Chordata; class Mammalia; order Carnivora; family Felidae; genus Panthera; species Panthera leo. The sequence continues at coordinate 9,087,012 of NC_056687.1, forward strand.
AAAAAAAAAAAAAAAAAAGCTTCTTCTGATGCTTCCGACTTGTACTACAGTCCCCTCACCAGAAAGAGCTCTGAGAGCATGCTCTGTACCTTATCTTTTTATTCTGATCATCTAGCATGGCAAATCCTATCAAATATCTGACACCTTTTTAAAAACTGTTTATTGAGTTCAAAGAATGCAAATACTATAGGCAAATCCATCACCTGGTAGAGAAAAATAAAAGTTGGCTGTAAAAGCCTACTTTTTACCAGGTCAAGCCTAACCAGAAATTATACACAATGCAAACATAATTGGGTTGGAAAAATGGGCTGTGTACCTTACTTTGGTCATTTCATCAATGACAAAAGAAAAAAATAATTAATATTCTGTCACAGATACACGGTTTGTTTTGAAAACCAAAGCACCTGAGAAATAAGGCTTATTACCAAAAATGAATTTCCAATTACCAGTGAAATTTAGTGACTTTAATTATAGAATACTTCTGTTGAAAATTACTAGTTGGATTATAAATGAAAATTAGTTTTTTAAATGTGATTGATACTGCATATCATGGTTGCCATATTTCTGTATTTATTTATTTTTTAATGTTTTATTTCTTTGAAAATGAGAGAGCATGAGCTGGGGGAGGGGCAGAGAGAGGGAGGGGGGAGAGAGAGAAAATTCCAAGCAGGCTCCAACACAGAGCCCAACAAGGGGCTCAATCCCATGAACCATGAGATCATGACCTGAGCCAAAACCAAGAGTTGGATGCTTAACTGACTGAGCCACCCAGGCGCCCCTCTACATTTATTTTTTGACCGAAATTAGTGGTTACCAAGAAGAGCCCAACAAAGTTTATTTACTTTTGCAAAAATGCTATATTCGGGACTTGTGTCGATGTAAAACATGTAACAGAGTTACAACCCTTACTACATAATATTGAAGATAAACCCACACTATTATACTGTGTAGAGCTCACATCATTCTACAAAGAATTTAGAATGAAATAAGATGAACGGAAAATGAAAACCATAGAACTGGAAAACAAAATATGCCTAGACATAAAACCTTTAACAAACTTGATTTTCAGAACTTATCACTCAATTCTTAACACATATACCCCCAAAAAACCTTTCTGTGAAAACATGTTTAAGGATAAACAAACAAGCATAGTGTGGGTAATGTTCATCAACCTAAATTGAATTCTACAACAACGGAAGTGGTTTAGGAGGAAGGCCTAATATATTTAGGAATTAACTCCAGAGAAGTACTCACCTATATGATCCTGTTTTTCTGGCTATTGAGTCAGGACTAAATAAAACCAATTTCATCCCAGAAATAATCACGGATCCATATCCAGATGCAGTCAAAAGATCTGCATCCGGGCCTAAGATCCATACTCATTTTAGGTCTGGGCAAGTTACCTAACTTATTGGCTCCAATTTCCTCAACTGTAAAACAGAGATAAAATATTCTGTCCCCCTCGTAAGATTATTTGGACCAAATGGGAAATGCAAAAGTATTTTAAGTTCAAGTGCCATACCAACATCATTAAACACATTGACACTTAAAAGTTATTACACAAAGCATGTTATTTCACATTTGACCCAGTAACATGGTATTTTAACTTTATAAAAGATATTTTCAGATCTACAGCTTACCCTTAACTGACATCCAACTTTTTCATAAGCTTTGATGAGTCTATTTCTGTGATACATCATTATCCCATAATGGTCTTTATTTCTGCAGTTGAATCCAAATGTAATTCTCACTGTTTTAGTCTTAAATGTTAAGGAAAATTCTGAACATGCCACCTCGCTTCCTTCAAATCATCCTTTCTAAGTCATTTTTTAATGAATCCCAAAGTGCATAAAAAAGGGCAAAGTTGGAGAGGACTCCATACCAGAATAAAAGGAGAAAGGGGGAAGAGGAATACACTTTATTAATGTGTCTTTATATGGCGTCATAAAAAGGAAGATAAAGGATACTAAAAACTTGGGTCGATAAACATCACGTTCAATGTAGGCAAGACTCTTTGAAACCAGCTGTGTCTTCACCTTCTGTCCACGTAATATTATCTGCATTCTTGGCTTTAGATACAATATACTGCAGTAAGCCTGAAAAGACACACAATAATATCTGTCTTTTCCAAATAATTACCCACAAATGTGTTCAACTTTACTGATATATGTATTTAGAAAGAAAGCTACGACCTCGCTTTGATAAAGGACCCATGAACTCTTCAACAATACAGACTATAAAGCTGTTATTGGTTAACATTTGATTGCTCTTCTTTAAAAATGAAACTCAATATACTAAAGCCAGAGAAATGGTGTGCAGAAAACAATCTATTGACCTATACAAATGCCATATTAAATTGCAAATAAACTTTTCAAAAAGTTACAAAACGGCGTATGTGGTATGATCTCATTTTAATTTTTTTTAATGCACATATGTACAAAAAAAGGGACTATATTTTCTGACTCTTCTGTCAAATATATATATTGCTATACATTTTAATTTTTGTTAATGTTTATTTTTGAGAAAGAAAGAAAGCGAACAAGTGCGGGGCAGAGAAAGGGAGACACAAAATCCAAAGTAGGCTGAGCTGTCAGCACCGAGCCGGACATGGGACTCAAACCCACCAATCGTGAGACCATGACCTGAGCCAAAGTCAGTTGCTTAACTGACTGAGCTACCAAGGCACCCCTATTGCTATTATATTTTATTTACTATTTTTTAAATTTTCTTTCTTAATGTTTATTTATTTTTGAGAAAGAGACAGAGAGCGAGTGAGCGCACAAGCAAGAGAGGGGCAGAGAAAGGGAGACACAGAAGCCTAAGCAGGCTCCAGGCTCTGAGGTGTCAGCACAGAGCCCGACACAGGGCTCAAACCCACAAAGTGTGAGATCATGACCTGAGTGGAAGTCGGACACTCAACCAACTGAGACACCCAGGTGCCCTGATTGCTATTATATTTTAAAAGTAGCAATAAATTTTATTTAGGCAAAAATGACAAAAAATCTAATACAGACAAAAGGGTCTATTATATACTTCAAAAGGAAAATATCATAAATAATATACCAACACTTATGCTGAGTAAATAAGCTTGGTATTTTTTTCAAAATTGAGTTGTAACAATCAGCAGGAATCTAAATGTGTTTTCAATTTTTTTTTTGAAGTTAGTTTGTCTATCTATCTATCTAATCGCTATACCCAATGTGGGGCTTGAACTCACGACCCTTGAGATCAAGAGTTGCATGCTCTTCCAACTGAACCAGGCCAGGCACCCATTTTCAATTCTTTTTTTTTTTAAGAGAGAGAGAACTCGCAAGTGGGAGAGGGAAGAAAGGGAGAGGGAGAAGGAAAGGGAGAGGGAGAAGAAGAAAGAGAATCCCAAGCAGGCTCTGTGCCAACACAGGGCTTAGATCCCATGACCTTGAGATCATGACCTGAGCCACACCATCTACTCTGACTGCCTCTGGACCTGTTTCCTAAGTGAGCAAGATTTTCATACTTCAATAATGTTTTGGGGTATATCAAGGAATACTTAAATATCTTCCATTGTAACTGTTAAGATCTCCAAAAGTTACATGGTAAACCTGTAAATGTCAAATGTATCCTCAGCTTGGGGTTACGGAATAATCTCAGCACAAAAGGTCAAGGGAAAAGTCAGTATTATATGTCTTATCACGACAGCGAATAAAAAAAAAATTCTTTTTATATCCTACTGTTATTTGATTATTAATTTCTTCAATCTTAAAAACATATTCATTTCTAGGTCTAATGTCAAAGGTATTTATCACAAAACCGTATTAATACATAGGATCTGTAGTCTATAAATAATTTACTGCTTTTGGATGTAAATTAAGCTGTGTGTATGTGTGTTCTAGGACGTTTTAAATTTAAAAAACAATCGGTATCTTTGCTGGAATCAATCACTATGGCTATCATAGGACATACTGATTCTAGGATTCCTAATTCAAGTAATGTAACCACACAGTGAAAGAACTGCAAGTGCTATTAGACCCGATGACTTTGCAATTAAAAAACCATTTTCTGAGCAAAATACAAGCACCAATGCGCTCATGAAAAGTTAAATAAATTGGTTCTGAGATACTTTCACTGACAGCATTTATAACATAAGCAGAAAATAGAATTTCCATCATTTGCTGATTCTCCCATGTCCAGAAAGAGGTGAATACATACCCTCAGGGAATAGTCACTCTCAGGGGCAATTTGGTCCATCCTTTCTTGTTTCTTGTACCCCTTCTTCCCTGTTGTCTCATCCAAATCTTCAGGAATTCGGATGTCATATTTATCCTTATCAAAATCAAACTCTGTTGCGCTTTTGTAGCTATAAAAACAATTTTTTGAAGGAGGTAAATTTTACCTTCACGGCAAGATAAGCAAATACACTGCTAACAAAACAAAACGCCTACCCACGGTAGATGTCCTGGTTGGGGGGTGGGGGGGGGGAGGGAGACAAAAGCAAGGGAAAAATGAAAGAACAGGAATCCAGAAAGATGCAGAAAAACTGTATTCACTCTCACACTGCTGGTGGGAATGTCAAATGGTAGAGCCACTCCAAAAACATTCTGGCAGTTTCTTAAAAAACTAAATAGGCAACTACCATATGAGCCAGCAATTACACTCCTGAGCATTTACCCTGGAAAAAGGAAGATTACATTCCATGAAAACCTGTGCATAAATGTTTACAGCTGTATTTGTAATAACCCAAAATGGTAAAAATCCAGATGTGCTTTAACTAGTGAATGGTTAAACACAGTGGTCCACGTACACAGTACAACACTACTCAGCAAGGAAAAGGGAGCAAATTACTGACACACACAAGAACCCAGATGCATCTCCAGAGTAATAGGATGAATGAAAAAAGCCAATCCCAAAAGGTTTCACACTGTAGGATTCTATTCATAGGACATTCTCGAAATGACAAAGTTACAGAAATGGAAGACGTGTTAGAGGTTGTCAGGGATTAAGGAGGGAGTGGGTGTGGATACAAAAGGCCAACATGAGAGATCACTGTGGTGATGAAAATGTCCCGTATCTTGACTCTACCAATGTCATTATCAACACTACTGCACTACAGTTTTGCAAGATGCTGCCACTGGGGGAAACTGGATGAAGGGTACATGAGGTCCATTATTTATGCACAGGAATGTACAAGTATCTCAAAATAAAAAGTGTAAATTAAAAAAAAAGAGGGGAGTGAGGATGGGAGGGGCATGAAAGAAAAAGCAAGAAAAAGGGGAATACGGGAGATCAGAAAAGATTTAGAGTGAAAGTATTTTAGGCTTACCACTCAATTTGTACTTTATTCATATCATTCTATGTGTCTAGGTATCAACATTAACACATTCATCCAAAGTTTTAAAAAAATCTTATTTGCAAATGATTTTATCCTCACAAGGATACAAAACCTTAACAATCCAGAGGCCTCATCCACATTACTTTTGTCACCAGCTGTTAAGTCATGATTAGCTTTAAGTCACAGACAAAGACTTCTCTACCTAACTTACACAGGTCGGGGCTCGTCAGGTGAGATATTATCTTCCCATTTCTTTTGTTTGTTTCTTTTTGAGGAGAGGGACAGAATAACAGAAAGTGAGAATTGGCCTCTCTGGATACTGAATATGCAGGGCTAGGAAATCTAGTTTTAATAATATGAAATTACCTCGAGTTGAAGCCAAAGTGGCCTCAATAAAACACCCATGGAAAAGACAAATCATGACCTATGCCAAAAAATGAGTACCTTCCCAAGTATTTCTATTCTGTACGACCATGGATCAATAGAACACAACTATTTTTGCACAAACAGTTCACCTCCCACACACGTAATCACTGGTTCAGGTCGATATTTACCTTCTAAGGTTCCAAATGATGATCCTTGTCCCCTTCTTACCCATAATAGCATCAAGTTCTGCCAGTAATTTCTGTTCCGTAGAAAACAGAGAATGTTCCAGAATTGCTGCAAGGCTTGCTTTGGATTCTGCTAAATTTATCATCTGTCGTATATCCTAAGTTAAAGACTTAGAACAACAACATATTTTTCACAATTGAAGTATGCGAACTCAAATTTCGGTAACGACAACAACAAAAAACTATTTCCTAAATTAATATCTAAGTTTTGAAACTACAGTCTGATTTCAGATGAACCCCAAGAAAGATGAAGTAGAAGCAAGTTTATTATGATTCCTAATTTCATAGTTCCTAATATCTGAATGTGTTTTATAAAGACACAGAGGACATTTTCCTACAGATATCTTGCTTCTCATGGTCATTAGGGGAAATTTCAAGGCAGACCACACATCTTATTAGACATGATACAACTGAAATACAGAGGAGAGCTACAGGAAGCTGCACACAGAACACAGCCACCTTGCGTTAGGGGTTTCTAAGGCACAATTCCAACGGAAGAGAGAAAGGGACAAAGGGCTGCCTCAGATGTTAAGAGGCTGGAACAAGAGCTACAATGCACACTGTGATTGAAAATGAGAATCGAGAGGAGGGCAAAAGGAGGGAATGGTTCACAATATTTCTTCAGAGTTTCTCCACAGTTTCTATTTCAAAATCAAAAGGATATGGTGTTTGTTGAATGCCACAATTGGGACAACAACATGTTCTGCTTTTATGACTTCCAAGTAGGTCTGAGACAAGAAGCCCACACTCATGCTTTCTCCGTTTTTGGTAAATACAATTGCATCTTTACCCAAACGCATAGAACCTGACTTGAAGCCATTCCCATACAAGCCAACTGGGACGTGACCATTCATGGTGACTTTGTCACTGAAGCCAAAGCTAAAAAGAAAACAAAAAGGATTTTTAAAATAAGTACGTATAATCTTCATTTTCTTAATTCAAAACCTGTAACATCAAGTAAAAAACCTGGGTATAAATGTCAGACTCAGCCTTTCTAGTTGCATTTTGAGGTGTTTCCCCATCTTTGAAAAGAAGAAAACTAAACCCACGCTGCAGGGCATAAGGGTGACACACGCTGAACCAGGAGGAGCTCCTTGCCTGGCACACCCTGTCCCAACGGCTGAGTTCTCAGGTGGGCTCCTGGGACCCTTGAGATTTCACCCCACGATATTTTAGATATGTCTAAATGTGAACGATTTTCTGAATCTGAGCAAGCCCACTGCGGTATGATTACTAACGGTGCCAAGTGGAGTTTCTGGCAACGCAACACGTATCTGAGAGACAGCGGAAAGGGCTTGGCTGCCACATTTCTCTACTCTGTATACCTGGACTACATACCTCAGTTTCCCTTTCAGGCACATTTGGCTGCATACTGACATCCTAGTCTACGACCCTAGAGCCCAAGGCTTTGTGACTATTTTATCTTGCTTCCTTACACTCTGAATCCCTTTAAAATTACTCCCCACCAAAAGTGGCATTTTATTGGCAATACTGGCTAAAACTAATTAACGCTAGACTGTAAATAACTGCCATCAGTGTTACCACTCTAAAGGAATGGTGGAATTTTAGGTAAGTCAGACGTGGTGGGGGAGGGGGAGGATGGTAGGGCTTGTCTAATAATCAGCAGAAGATGATGGGAAGACTTGAGAGCACACAGGGCACTGTGGGTACCACGTGTGTTTAAAAAACAAAAACTACAGGCGATTAAGTATGACACCGGAAACCCCTGGGTAAAAGCAAGGTTTTCAAGAAATGTGACACTTTGACATACCTTAGCATTTTGTGTAATTTATCTGAAGTCATACCATTCCCATTATCAGTGAATGTCAAGCATATATGGTCATTTATCACCGTTTTGTCAATCCATATCTGTTTAGCGTTCACATCGGGATCGTAAGCATTATCTGAGAAACAAAAGTTTTGAGAAACTCTAACTTTGCATTTTGAAAGAACAATCAGTTCAGTAAAAGCCTTTAACAGGCAATCTATTTTTCAAAATTTTTAAAAACCGCAATGCTTAGGGAACTCCTAAGACTCGAAAACACGACCCTAAACCGTACCTTGCTGTACGTGACTCATTCACCGATCAATACAGAGTTAACTCTCTCCAAAGCCCTCCATTTGTTACACAGAGAACAAAGATTGGTACCGACTGTACCGAAAAAGTACAAACAGGAAGAATCACCGCGCCAAATCGATGATCAAGACAGGGAGGTCTTCTTCTGTCCGAAGAACCAGCCCGGCTATCGAGTGAGAAGCTGAGAGCTGAGCGTCAACCAGCACTACACGTTGAGGCGGAGGGGATGCCACGAGTTACTGAATAAATTGGAAAGCAGTGATGTTTTCTGCTAAACTGGGCACATAGATGAAGGTTCGCCTTCGACACCGTTGTTCAAATTGTGGCCCTCTCAATCTAACCAAAGTTTCTGGTGGCTTTTATATTTCTATGATCTCTGTACAGATCTTCACTTAACACTCTTGTTTAGCAAACACTCTTGTTTGTCTCAGAATAGGGAAGGAGGAAGGAATATGAAAGAAAGAAAGAAAGAAAGAAAGAAAGAAAGAAAGAAAGAAAGAAAGGGAGAGAGAGAGAAAGAGAGAAAGAAAGAAAGAAAGAAAGAAAGAAAGAAAGAAAGAAAGAAAGAAAAAAGGAAAGGAAAGAAAGGTGAAAAAAAATGTCAACAGAAGCAGTAATAACGTCAGCTTTCAAACTAAGTTCCACCGGAATATCCCTGACTAAAATTACTTTCTGAGGTATATTTTGAAATCTTTAGGACTAAACACAAATAATGGTTCTCAAACTATCCTTCCATAAGGGAGCCTACAATTAAAATAAAATAATCTTTTTAATCAGCCACTTCAGGAAAAACACTCTCCTGCATGAATCTTCCAGAGGAAAAAATCATGACCCATCATGCAAATGTGATCCCAGTCGTGCCTCTTTTCTCCTGCTCATTAAAACACTATTAAAATACAATTCTATACCCAATCGTTCTATTGGAGGAAACAATAACTTATTATCACAAATCAAGCGTAACATTAATCCCCCTACTTGCTAACATCAGAAAAACCCTTGTTACACATATTTCCAACTATTAAAAACCACCATTCCCATTTTTGCAATAGATCAATTTCTTTTATAATCATAATTATACTACTTTCAACATGTTTTATGAATTTGGCAAAATATTTTAATACTAATACAGGGAAAGTTGAGGAACAATTAATTTGACATTGATTTGAATAGCTGTTATACTAGATAACCTTTACCAATGGTTATCATTCAAGATCCACCTGTTTTATTAAACAGCACATTTCCATATTATTTTGCAATGAAAAGTTTTTTAAAACTTCACTTACAAGCAACAGATTATACATGAAATGTCAATTTTACATACCTATTAATTCAGCAACTGCACTGAATGGCCAAGTGTGACTAGTAGAATTTGTATGTAAAAACTTCGGGCAAAGCTGAAACAAACCAATGATTCATGTAAATTAATTCAAGTCTTACTTTTGAGACAGAAACCAATATAATTTCCTGTCCCTGTATTAAACAATTCTGGGACCAAGTAAAACTTATAGCTGCTTGCTTCAGGATATACGTGGAAGATGTAACCGAGAAATAAGATTCTTGGAAGGCTGTGTGAAACTACTAAATAGTTCACTCATCAAGACTTGCCTCAAAACTCTTGCCTCCTCGGGTCCACCGTTCCAAAGCTATGATATCATAAACTGCCCAATCAGAAAGTTACCCCCCTTACAAGACTTACCTCAAAATTACTGTGAAAACACAACTAAGATCTTGCCAATGGGGTGTTTTCTCCTGAGTGCGTTAGGCTTAATAAACTTAACTTCACAGGGGCACCTGGGTGGCTCAGTCGGTTAAGTGTCTGACTTCGGCTCAAGTCACGATCCCACGGTTCGTGGGTTCGAGCCCTGCGTCCACCTCTGCGCTTGAACGCTTGCTCAGAGCCTGGAGCCTGCTTTGGATTCTGTGTTTCCTTCTCTCTCTGCCCCTACCTCACTTGTGCTCTGTCTCACTCTGTCTCTCAAAAATAAATAAATGTAATAAAATTTTTTTAAAAAATAAACGTCACACATTAATCAACAGGCTTTTCTAGTGGTCTTTTGGAAAATCAATATTTGATACCTTAATATTTACTCCAAGTTCATTACAGTTAAAACTGCAGGAGTGGAGTAATATACATTTATCAACCATTTTTACAGAATGTCAAAAGAAGTTCAAGTGAAACAAACGTTACTGATTTCCAAGGATTTTAGGTCTGATTTTATTCACAGTAATACAGTAGAGAAGACTACACCAATCAACCTCATGCTATAGAGGATTCTCCAAAATTCCTTAGAAATACAGATATCAAATGTATAAAAATGTACAAGCGGCTTTGAAAGGCCGAGGCTGGAAAATTTCAACATGCAGAGAATTTCCATGCAATGGGTATTTTATGTTCCTTTTAAACAGATCAGCTCACATTTAAAGGAAAAAAAGAGAGTGGACACTTTATTTAAGATGAAGAGCTCTGGAAATGGGATGAGATTATACTTCAAACCAGCTGTGTTTGCAGTGTTCAGCTGCTGCCACAAGGTGTCAGAAAGAGGTCGACTTTTTCTCTGTCTGCACTAGACTTTAAACAATCCCCAAGCATTCATTCACCATCAGCCTGAAGTACACATGTGAGAAATGAAATTCTGTAGAAGAGCAGTCTTCAGACGGGAGCAGGGCACACATTCATGTAATGTGGAATGCAAGTAACTCAGACCTTCTACAGCATACGTTACAACGAGTTTTTAATAAAAATCAATTTCCAGATCTTCACCCTGCACAAGAGACCTTTTCTCAAATTAATCTACCTGAGGACCGTGCCAGGACCAGCCATCAGGAGGCTCTTCACATCCCAGCCCCTCCCCCTGAGCAATTACCAGGCTACCAGTTACACAAGAACGGTACAGTCCTCACCTGTTCTAATTTTATAAAGGGGCAGGGCTTTAGAGTGTGAAACCACTACCAAAGGAGAGGATTAATTAACCACCAAAATCCCTTAGAGCATTTATCTTTGCTCTATTTTATACATTCTGTTAGACGTGAAGTCTGGAGTTAGAAATGGTACATTTTGAATTTTAGATGTATGAACAGAATGTGATAGTGGTAATGTCAATTTTCATGTAATGTCTTCAGCCTACACATCAGTTCCAAACTGACACAGCACACATCGTTCTTGAGCAAGAATCCCAGGAGAGCAAAGCAAAGGCGGCATCAGTAAGAAATAATGAATAGCAAACAGTGGCTTTCTGGATCTCTAAACATAAGCAATTATTTTCAGCTATTCTTTAAAAAAATTTTTTTAATGTCTATTTATTTATTTTGAGAGAGAGGGAGCGAGACAGCAAATATGCAGGTGGGGGAAGGGAAGGAGAGATAGGGAGAGAGAATCCCAAGCAGGCTCTGCACTGTCAGCACACAGCCCAACGCGAAGCTCAAACTATGAGATCGTGACCTGAGCCGAAATGAAGAGTCAGATGCTTAACCAACTGAGCCAGCTAGGCGCCCCTCACCTATTCTTAATTCTCAACTCTATGTTGAGAACATGTCATTAGCTAGGAGGGGGAAAAAACACCCTGGGGCAGCCAAAGCAGTAATAGATAGACGCGCACACGCACACGCACACGCACACACACACACACACACACACACACGCACACGCACACGCACACGCGCGCTGACACGTAGAACAGAGTATGCTTAACTAGGTGTGTGATCTTGGGCAAGAAGCTTAACCTCTGTGCCTCAAGTTCTGTCATCTACAATAACGAGGATGACAATCATATCAGCTTACCAGGCTGTTAAGAATATTAAGAAACTTAATATTTGTAAAATGCTCAGGAGACCAACAGAAACATAGTAAGCACTGTGTGAGTTCTTTAAAAAAAAGTTAAGTATTCCTTAACGACACAACTGAGCTCATATAAAAATAAAAATGAGGAAAATCCTTAATGGCTTCAAGTAAAGAAGGAATTAAAAATAAGATTTGATAATGAGGATGCAATGAGTGACTGGAATACAAAGGTTTTGGTTTTAATTGTGACTCAGAGATAGATTTGGAAGTAAATGCCCCTCTCCCCACTCCTCTTCCCCTCCATTAGCAGAGGAGGGGTGGGAATCTGCTTAATGGGAAGCTTGTCTGTTTGGATCTGGATGCTTAAAAAAAAAAAAAGTGTAACACGAAGTTCTGTAAAAAGAGGCATGCCTTCCCTTGGGTTAAGTGTTTCAATTTATATAACCTGCAGAACCACTACGGAGACACAGCCTCAATCTGACAGCACACGATTCCCTACGTCATTATTTAGGGGAGTATTTTGAGTACACAATCTAAAATAACATTTAAGGGAACAACCCACCAGGAGAAAATGTTAGCAGGCAAGATATACTAGTACTAGACATCACCCCCACCCCCAAACAGTAGGAAACACGCACAAAAAACCAAGATGCTCTGAAGACCACCCAGATTTTTTAAAGAATCAATATAACTTTTAGAATCAGGGCGCCTGGGTGGCTCAGTCCTTAAGTGTCAGTCTTTGGCTCAAGTCATAATCTCGCGTTTTGTGAGTTCAAGCCCCTCGTCGGGTTCTGTGCTGACAGCTCAGAGACTAGAGCCTGCTTCGGATTCTGTCTCCCTGTCTCTCTGCCCTCCCCCCACTCGCACTCTGTCTGTCTGTCTCTCTCTCTCTCTCTCAAAAATAAATAAACGTTAAAAAAAATTAGCATCAACAAATAGTCACAAATTTAAAAAATCAGTTAAATATATAAAACATTTTGGAAGCCTGAACACATAGAGTGTTCACTTACGCTCCCAACTGAAATTGCTGTCATGAAGGGAGGAAAAAAGGGAATAAACCCAGAAGAACAGAAACAATCAGAGAAATGATGGATAATAGTACATAGAATAGTCCGTGGTTTGGATAATGACACTGATTTAATAGCCTGTAAAGAGCGAAGTCTGAAACCTGTAGGATAGGGGAAACAAAACAAGAAGCAGACCAGGAAGGAACCTTGGCAGAACTCCAGAAAGCCTCAGGAATTAGACTTTTGTGGCTCTGAAGTCAAAGGTACCAGAGGCTGTATGAAAACAAGACAGGTTTGGGGCGCCTGGGTGGCTCAGTCAGTTAACCGTCTGACTTTGGCTCAAGTCATGATCTCACGGTTCGTGGGTTGGAGCCTGATAGTGGGCTGGCTCTGCGCTGACAGTGCGGAGCCTGCTTGGGATTCTCTCTCTCTGCCCCTCCCCTGCTTGTGCACGGCCTCTCTCTCTCTCTCTCTCAAAATAAACAAACATAGAAGAAAAAGAAAGAGAAGGAGAATAAGAAACAGCAAAGACTCCCCCCACCCCCCACCCCCGTTCTTTCTTTCATCCTGCAACTACTCTAAGCAACCCAGCAGAAAGCGGGCAGTCTGTTTTCTGGAGCAAGTGATGATGGCAGCTCAGAGACAACGAACATAGGTGGGTTAAAGGCAAGTCAGCAGACAGCCCAGAAAAAAACCCCTCACATCTATGGCCAAATGATCTTCCACAAGCGTATAAAGACCACTCAATGGGGAAGGGACAGTCTTTTCAATAAACAGTGCTGGGAAAGCTAGATATCTACACACAAAAGAATCAAGTTGCACGTTACCTCACATCATACAGGGGGGGAAATTAAAATGGATCAAAGATCTAACATAAAGAGTTAAAACTATAAAATTCTTAGAAGAAAGCACAGGGGAAGAGTTTCAGGACACTGGATTTGGATCTTGGATAGGACACCAAAAGCACAGGAAACAAAAAAATCAATTGTACTGTATCAGAATTTAAAACTTCTGCACATTAAAGGATACAACCGACAAAATGAAAAATCTATGGAATGGGAAAAAATCTGCAAGTATGTGGTACAAGGTTAACATCCAGAACACATAAAGAATTCCTACACAAATCAACACCAAAAGGACTAAAATCCTAAATAGTTGACAAAGGACCTGGATATTTCTCCATGAATGGTACACAAATGGCCACTAAATACAAGAAAAGATGCTCAACATCACTAATCATTAGGGAAATACAAATCAAAAGCACCATGAGATACCACCTCACACTCATTAGGACGGTATTATAAAAAAAATTTTTAATGTTTATTTATTTTTGAGAGAGACAGAGAGAGAGAGAGAGAGAGAGAGAGAGAGAGACAGAGCATGAGCAGGGAAAGGACAGAGAGAGAGGGGGACAGAGAGAGAGAGAGAGGGAGACAGAGAGAGAATGCGAAGCAAGCTCCAGGCTCTGAGCGGTCAGCACAGATGCACTAGATGCAAAATTCCTCTCTAGAAAATAGAATAATTTCTAAAAGCTCCATTTGGTTCTTTTACAAGTTGTGCATGGGGCTCGACCTCATGCACCGTGAGATCATGACCTGAGCCGAAGTTGGACACTCAACTGACTGAGCCCCCCAGGTGCCCCAGGATCGTATTATAAAAGTAAACATAGAATTGTCATGATCCAGCAATTCCACCGCTGGGTATATACTGAAAATAAATGAAAGCAGGATCTTGAAGAGATTATTTGTACACCCGTGTTTATAGCAGCATTATTCACAACAGCCAAAAGGTGGAAGCAACATAAATATCCATCAACGAATGGATAAACAAAATGTGGTATATTCATACAAGGGAGTATTTTTCAGCCTCAAAAAGATACCTTGACACATGCTACAGCTAACCACCTTGAGGACATTATGCTAAGTGAAATAAACCGGTCACAAAAAGGCAAATAATTCATGACTATACTTATATGAGATACCTACAGGAGTCAAATTCACAGATAGTAGAACGGTGGTTGCTAGGGGCTATGGGAAGGGAAATGGAGAATTATTTTTTAATGGGTACAGAGTTTAAGTTTTGCAAGATAAAAAGAGTTCTGGAGACTGTACAACAAAGTGAATGTATCTGAAGATTTTTTTTTTAATGTTTATTTTTGAGAGAGAGCGAGCGAGCGCATACGCACCTGCACATGCATGTGGTGGGGAGGGGCAGAGAGAAAGGGAGACTGAGGATCCAAAGCGGGCTCTGCGCTGACAGCAGAAAGCCCGATGCGGGGCTGGAACTGACGAGCCCTGAGATCACGATCTGAGCCGAAGTCGGAGGCTGAACCGACTGAGCCACCCAGGTGCCCCACGATGTGAATGTATGTAACACTACTAACTTGTACACTTAAAAATGATTAGGATGGTAAATTTTATGTGAAGCGTATTTTGCCACAATAATAAACAAAGAGATAAATACCAAGTCAGCACACTGAACAATGTGACACTCCTCCTTTCCCTAGCTGAGCTTTCAGATGAGCTACCAACCAGAATTATATATGCCATGGCAAGAGACTAGATGCAAAATTCCTCTCTAGAAAACAGAATAATGTCTAAAAGCTCCATTTGGTTCTTTTACAAGTTGTGCCAAGCCCTTCTGGATAGCATCTTATTTTTGTTGTTCCCACTTTTTAAAAACTTTTAATAATGTTTATTTTATATTTTGTTAAGTTTTTATTTAAATTCCAGTTAATGTACAGCGTTAATATAAGTTTCAGATGCGCAATATAGTTGATTCAACACTCCCATAGAACGCCTAGTGCTCATCACAAATGTTTAAGTTATTTTTAACAAACGTATTTTCGAACACTTGCACTCTCTACGGTCTTACAAATACTGACATAGGGTGCCCCCAACAAAATATAACCGATTCCTTCCTGCCTGATCACCCAACACTGAAGCCCACCAAAGGGGCTCTACTCGTGTACGAACATCTTCCAGTCAGCTTTTAGTGTCTCACTTGGAAATGTAAGCAGGTTAACCACCTCCGGACACTTGAGAATGTGTAAAATTAGAAATCAAAAACACGCAGAAAAAGGAACAAAGTAGCAGCAATGCAGTGAGCAAAACAAAACAAAAACTTCACAAAAATACTATGATCAATATGCCCAGCAACAGCAAATACTCTGACCAGGGAGACTTTAAAAAGACATTCAGAGAGTAAGATAGTGTTTATAATAATTAAACACATGGTAAGAGAAAGGTAAAAGAACAAATGGAGAAAATCTCACAGAAAAGAAAGAAAAAACAGTGAGAAGGAAAACAAGAGACAACAGAGAACAGAAAACCAGAGGGATGAAATTTGTCAAATAAATGAGAAAACTTTCCTGATTATGAAGGACTTGAGTTTCTAGCCTGAGTGCCCAATACAATGCACAGAACTCTATCACAATAAAGCATGCCTTTAAAATTCTAAGAGAATCATTTGTAACTTAGAATTACAAACCCAGCTAAATGATATGTAAAGAGAAAGCAATGTATTTCCAAGAAATGACATAAAATTTCTTCTCGTGTACTCTGTTTTCAAGAAGGTATACCTGTTTTTGGAAGGATGGATGGGCTCCGCCACTACCAGGAACAAAAATAGCAAGTATTTACGGAGTGCTTACTACATGCACAGGCCTTTTATATGTATTTACTCCTCTACTGTTTAAAACCACCCTTTGAAGTGGATAAATTATGCCCATCCTTCAGACTGGAAACTCAGGCGTAGAGAGTAAGTAACTTGCCAAGGTTACACATCCAGGTGTCAGGATTTGAACCCAGGCAAGTGGGCTCCAGGGCCCATGCTCTCAGTCACTGACCTGTTGTCCCTGCCAAGGGAGTAAACCCTGAAAGAGGAATATGTGGAATGGGGACCCAACAAAATGGGGAAGGAAATTTCCAGAAAAATGATAAAGGGAAGTCCCCAAAACACAAGTGAGCCAACAAAACTGACAAAATATTGGGTGTGCTTGAGCACATCTGGAAAAGATTTTCTAGGTCTGTGAAAGTTTGGATGAAAGAGTGATCAGTACAGACCAAATCTAAGCAAACAAAATACAATTATTAACTTCAGAAAAACAAAAAGCTGTACAGCAAAGGAAATGCAATCATAGTTCTGTTTGGCTCACTTGTGAATTGTGGTAAGAGTGATAAATCAGACAGTAATTCAACAAAAATGAGAGATACATGCATGGGAAGGATGGGAGGAGGTGAAGAGTGTGCACATGTCAGTTAAATCCATAGCAGACTACTGGAAAATAACAAAATGGTACCAGCGTTTTTACTTAGAAATATGGAAGCAAAAAGCAACAATTTAAGTGTTTTTGTCACTCTGCAGTCCATTCTAAGATCTCTCACCCTCCAAAATTAAAAAAAAAAAAAAAAACAAAAAAAAAAACTGCATAATTATGGTTCACCTCTGTGCCTTAGGGTCTATGATTTTGACAAATGCATAAACTCATTAATTCCTAGACTCCCCTAATGAAAACATTTGAGAGCTATATGCAAACAATGAGCAGGGCTATATTCCAATGAAACTTTATGGAAACTGAAATGTCTACGTCACATAATTTTTCTATGTCACAAAATATTCTTTGATTTTTTCCCAACTGTTTAAGGATCATGCTTAGCTTGTGGGTCACACAAAAACAGGTGGCAGGCTGGATTTGGCCCATGAGCTATAGTTTGCCAATTCCTGTCCTAAAGCAAGAAGATGGGTGGAGATACAGTCCAGAAGCTGCAGATGGGAGACTTCTGTCAATGGGGTTCCAAACAGCCCATATTACCCACAAAAGAAAGATTTAGCACAGGGACAGCTGTTTCACCCAGACAGCCAGCTAACAACACTACCGGTCTCTTAACCCTGTTTTGACCTTTGTCTTTGCTCCCTTTATCACCTCAATCTTGAAGAGCCTGAGACATTGCAGGGGCCAGGGAAGGAAAAGAGAATCCAAGTGTAGAAATAGGACCCAACCAGTTCACTCCCTTTCCCCTCTACACGATTCTGGTCCAGAATGTGGCCCAACCTGGGAAGGGGAAGGGCCAGCCATTAAACTGAATAAGAGATTTTAAATTAGATGAGGTCACACTTTACAATACCTGAGGCTAATTGGAGTGTGTTATTATATCTGCCCAGATCCACTCGGGCATGGAAAAGAACCATTAGCAAGTAATATTTAAAGCCAGACGTAAGAAGAATAAAGTTTTCTCCATATTCAAACTACTAAATACTATCTCATTCAATAAGCCAGTTATGTAACCAAAGGACCTTTATTCAGCATGGGTAAAGAATGCTTATAGATCAATAAAAATTTCTCTAAAAGAGAACAGAAAAATGGACAAAGGATACGAATAGGTTATTTTTTGTAATGTTTCCTTCATTTTTGAGAGAGAGAGAGACACCCCAGCGCGCTTGAGTGCGGGGGGTGGGGGACAGAGAGAGACCAGAATCCGAAGCAGGCTCCAGGCTCTGAGCTGTCAGCATAGAGCCCAAGGCGGGGCTGTAACTCACAAACCGCGAGATCGACCTGAGCTGAAGTCAGACACTTAACCAACTGAGCCACACAGGCGTCCCACAAACAGGTTTTTTTTCTTTTTAAGGAGTAAAATGTTAATAACTTTTAACTTCACAGTCAAAGAAATGTAAAGTAAACCCACGTACATTTCACACTCGTCACACAGGAAAAATTTGTTAAAGTCCAACAATACCAGGTGTGGGTAAGAATCTGGATAAATCTAAAAAAGTCACAGGGCAATGCACCATTTTTAAAGCAATGGTATTACCACCCGATTGTTCAATTTAACGAGACTAAGGTAGACATTCTCTGGCAAGAGTCACCAACCTCAAAAGAGGAGGTACACTTCCGCATATCAACACCAACTTTTTAAGGATAATCAGGCAGCGAAGCCACGCCCACATTTTAGGAGGCGAAATGTTAATTCTAGTGTGCGACCGCTCCCTACGACTTAGGACTAGTAGATACGAGAATTACTGGAGGATTTCCAAGAACGCCCCGAAACAGACACGACCGAGAGGCTACAGGAAACGGGAGAGCCCAGTGACCTGGGGATTTGGGCCCGAGGGCTTAACTGGAGGGAAGCGGCAGGAATGTGAACGAATCAGGAAGACTCGTTCCGGCTCGCTTCACCCCATCCCACTGCCTAGAGGTCAAGGCCGCCTGGCATTTCGGGCCGCGATCTGCCGCTGCCGCTCCCCCCCGCCCCCGCTCCGGGGCGCCCCGCGGGTCCTCAAGCCAGGAGGGGTCAGGGGCCCCACTGTCCGAGGGGCGGGCGACCCGACCACCGAGGCCTCGCCCTCGGACGACAGCTGCGAGGCAGCCAGGAGGGAGCCGGGAGGAGGGGCCGCGGCCCCGGCCCGCCCCGAAGCCGCGAAGGCAAAACAGAAACCTATCGCGGGGGAAACGGAACGCAGCCCGGCCCGCGCCGCCCGACCCTGCCCGCCGCCGAGCGGCTCCGCCGACGGGAGCGAGATGGCCGCCCCCTCCCCCGGCCCCGCCGCGGCCCCAACCGCCGCGCCGACAAGTCGCCACCGCCCACTGCCTGCCCCCCCTCGCTTGCCCGCCTGCCCGCCCTCCTGGGACACGGCCCGCTCCACCCCTCGCGGCTGCTCACCGCGCTGAGGCGGATCCCGCTGGGTGGCTGCGTCGCCATCTTGAGCGAGCTACAAAGCCAGGACCGGCCTCGGCCGCAACCCGACTGGGAGGCGGTCGGGAAGACTGCACGGCCTGCTGGGCCCACCCACTTCCGGGGCGGGGCGCGCGGCCGCCCCGCCCACCCACTTCCGCCTCGGGCACTGTGGTACGGAGAGCTGTGGGGAAGGTAAATTGAGGCTGGTTTAAACCAAGAACTGGGCTCACAGCGCCCGGCCCTGCAGGGGTAGGGCGCATGCGTGAGACGGGCGGGCGCGAACGGGTCGCCGCATTAACCGGACCTGGAGACTTGAGGGTCTGGAATTCGAAGCCTATAGCGACGTGTGCCGGGGCCCGGAGAAGCGCGCTCCAGGCGCCTGACCTGGCTGGAAGTGAATTGCGCCAAAAAAGCCATCCCGTGCCCACCTGTGTCCGTGGGATTTGAAACCTTGCTAACGAAATGTAGATTTTGTGCATACTGGAGTTGTCCTGGAAATTATCATCCTTCATCCTTATGAAAAGAGTCCTTTCTCGCATGCACATTTATTCGGTGTCGGCTTGGAGCCCAGCACCGGGCTGAGTGACGAAGATAGAGAAATGAAGAAGTATAGGGTTGTTACATATTGCAGGTAAAGAGAGGATGGAAACGGTTTTGTTTTGTTTTGTTTTGTTTCTAATATCCATTTAGGTTTTTTGCTTTTTGTTTTTCCTTTTATGTCTTTGTGCTGATTTGGGGTAAGTTTAAGCACCTGTCAGGTCTCCAACACTTGTTTTTGTTTCGCTGAATTTTTTCAGATTTTTTTCAAAAAATTGTTTAATGTTTATTTGAGGGAGAGACAGAGCGTTGAGTGGGGAGGGACAGAGAGGGAGACACAGAATACGAAGCAGGCTCCAGGCTCCAAGCTGTCAGCGCAGAGCCTGATGGCAAAGCTCACAAGCTGTGAGATCCTGACCTCAGCCAAAGTCTGATGCTCAACCGACTGAGCCACCCAGGCACCCCTAATTTTTTTTTCAACTAAAAAAAAAAAAAGGTTATCCCATTTCTCCCACCTGCTTCCCACCTATTGCGTTTTTAAATTTTTTTTTTAACGTTTATTTATTTTTGAGACAGAGAGAGACAGAGCATGAATGGGGGAGGGGCAGAGAGAGAGGGAGACACAGAATGGGAAGCAGGCTCCAGGCTCCAAGCTGTCAGCACAGAGCCCGACGTGGGGCTCAGACTCACAGACCGTGAGATCATGACCTGAGCCGAAGTCGGACGCTTAACCGACTGAGCCACCCAGGCGCCCCTAGACCCATAGTATTTTAAAATGTATTTCCTTTCCCATTGGTTTAAAGGTGGACTTACTTGATTTCGATGGAGAACCGCTTGGAAGGAGCTACCTATATAGGATGAGAAGTAACCAAACAAGTTCAGCCTTGCTGGCTTCCTCCTGGTTTCCACGTCATACTTACGAAGAAATTGCTCTGAAAACTAGCGCGTCTCCAAGAATGACCCAGGAAGCACCGGTGACAAAAATAACTTGTTACACATGCAGATTCCTGAATGTCACCCTTTCTACTGACTCAGACTCTGTGGGGAGGAGGCTAGGCATCCTGCAAGTTTGCAAGCTCTCCGGGTGGTCCTCGTGCACATGCAGGTGGGAGGACCCGCGCTAAGCATAGTTCCTCTGCTGGATTCTAACCGTAACTGACAGATTTCTACCCTCAGGATACCCCTATCCAGCCTGCAAAATGCTTGCAGGGGTCCTCTTCACTCTGAACTTCCGAGACAGCACCGAGTCCGCTTGGAGAGGATGCAATGGCGTGGAATGATTACTGCGCGACGTAACAAAACACATACACATGATCACACACACAGGGTACTAACTCGACCCTCACGAGCCCAGTTGCTCCTTCAGGTAGAACGGGGAGACTCCTCAGCGTGCCCTTGGCTCATCCGCGTTTGGCTCCTAATCGTATTCTCTTTGAAGGTGTTGACTTTGCACGTTCATTGGTTTATGTGTCTCACCGAACTGCAAGTAATACCCGCTATCAGGCATTGTCTTAACACCAAAGCATTTTATTCCAATGACGCAGAACCTGTCTGGGTAGTTCAAAACTTTTAAGTTCCACCTTCCTTAACTACTTTGGCAAACCTAGCCATTTCTCCTAATGTAACTGCGCATAATGTACAAATACTGGAAAACAAGGCATGTTCTCCTCTAAAAACAGATCTCGCCACACTTTCAAAGCTAGGCGCTACTTTCTCTGTGCTGCGGCCCTAGCACGAGCTGGTTTTGCAGGAAGTCATACATGGGCGGGGTAGTTTCAGAAACTTGTCTTCCACACATTACGGAACAACAGTAGCCACCATGGGGATTTCCTGTCTAATTTTCTCAGCACTGGGGTGGAGAAAAGGGCTCTAAGAGGGAGACAGATCTAGGTTCCGTTTCCTAGCTCTGCTGGCCTTGTAGAATGGGGTAAGCCTCTACTTCCCAAGGGGGTGGGAAGAGAGAATGTGATGCCCGGGAGGCGCCTGGCACCGTGCCTGGCCCCTGGAAAGCACTCTGGTTACAGGGATCGTTTCATCCGCACGCATGGGCCACCCTCCCACCCACACTGCCCGCGGCTGTGTGTGTTCAAACCCGCTCTGTTAGAGCACCAGTCTGTTCTCCTTGGCTACGGCCGCTCCTGGCAAGTCCCACCTCTCCCAGCACACTCCCTGCCCTCAGTGCAGTGGCTGAGGGCTGGACGCGGAGCATTTCCACCGGGAGGAATGGAGGCAGAGCAGTTGGCTCCACAGTGTGGTGAAGGGCCTCGGTTCCAAAGTAAGAAGAAAATACGGAACCGCTAACCTTGCTTCTGCTCATCTTACCGATATTGGGGTGGGCACAGGCTTCCTTTTCACTGAGGGGTGCAAATCTGTTCACAGATCACAGAAATGGTTAGTTGCCGGAACCCTAAGATGCAGTTGCATTCGATATTCCCATTTTATAGATGAGAAAACCGAGGCACAAGTTTTGCTCACGCTAGTATGTGGGGAAGCTGAACACCACACCCAGGCGAGCCGACCTCACAGCTTATAACCCCAACTACTACGGTATTCACGAACTAAAGATTTAATTTTTTTTTTTAAGTTTTACTTATTTTTGAGACAGAGAGAGACAGAGTATGAATGGGGGAGGGTCAGAGAGAGAGGGAGACACAGAATCGGAAGCAGGCTCCAGGCTCTGAGCCATCAGCCCAGAGCCCGACGCGGGGCTCGAACTCGCGGACCGCGAGATCGTGACCCGAGCTGAAGTCGGACGCTTAACCGACTGCGCCACCCAGGTGCCCCACGAACTAAAGATTTAAACGTGCATCACGTTGATAAGACTTCCTTAGTGTTCCATGATGTACTATGGAATTCCTTTTAAGATTTCCATTTAATAAATAAGGATTCACTCACACACACATGTTCAGAGACCATTAAGCTGTTTTAGATACTAGAGAGAAAAACAATCAACAAAATTTGTAAATCTAAGCACAGATGGCATAATAGCTCCCGATGATGTAAGTTACTAGTTTTGTAAATTCTGAGGTATGAACATGTGCATGCCCTTGAGGTTAACTATTGATCGGCCTACAGTTATCGCCTCACAGTCTGAATTACAGCAAACTCACAGAACTTACATAGAAATTATAGCTCTACACTTCGGTATTTAAAGCTTTAGTCACCAAGCTTGCAGACGTTCTTAGAGATACCCCTTACACGCACAAACCCATCATTTTCATGTAATTCTTAACACATATTTGTATGACTACTCCTATTTCTAGTGGTGAGCTTGAATTCTTATTTTGAGCCCTTATGTAGGTAATCGGGTGGTTCTGTCCTCCCCAAATCCCGTACTGGGGCTCTTGACACAAATTGCTTCTACACTGCACACATGCTAGGAACTAGTAGGATGTTACGGGAAACTTAACCGACGATGTTGGTTAATTCCAAACCGATCCCTGGCGTGCAGAAAGGATGGGCAGGAGAGCACGCATTAGGCCAGTGTGCATCATCTGGCCTGGAAGCCGACTTCATGCGATGCTCTGGAGGCTGAAAAGGGGACATGAGGTAGGCAAGTCTGGAAGGCAAACCATGCTCCCTGGCAGAGAGTTCAGGCTCCCGCGGCAGAGCCAGGATTCTAAATAGGGTAGCTGGCTTAAGACAGAGAGGCTCGGCAGGAGTGGGGTGACCCCCTGCCAGGAGAGAGGAGTCTGTGCTTAGGAAGGGATTATTTTAATGAACAGTGAGGTCTACAAAGTGGTAAAGAGATCCCAGAAAGGACAAAGGAAAAGGGAAGAGTCGAGAGTCCGTTTCTCTGACAGAAGCTTCAGGCATTAAAGGCTCCATGACTACATCGACGGATTTATGTTAAATGGAAAGTGCTGGCAAGGCACATCATGGTACATAACTAAGGTTACAGCTGTCAGAGTTCTGAAAACTATGTATTTCTTTCAAAGCTGGATGCACTGTGATTTTAATGCGTGATTTATTTTAAAGTTTATTTATTTATAAACTTTACAACCAACACGGGGCTCAAACTCACAACCCCAAGATCAAGAGTCGCACATTCTTCTGATTGAGACAGCCAGGCATCCCCCCCTTTTAAAAAAATGTTTATTTTTTGAGAGCGAGAGAGAAACAGCGAGTGAGCGAGCGTGTGCATGCGAGCAGGGATAGGGGCAGAGAGAGAAAGAGAGAGGGACAGAATCTGAAGCAGGCTCCAGGTTCTGAGCTGTCAGCACACAGCCCGATGCCAGGCTCGAACTCACGGACCTCACCATCACGATCTGAGCTGAAGTCGGTGGCTCAGCCGACTGAGCCACCCAAGCGCCCCAGCCGGGTGTCCCTTAATATGTGATTTTAACGAGCAAGAGTTAAATACGTTGAGATATCTTCAAGCCCTCACCACTGCTGAACAGTCAATGTAATGGGCAATTATTATTTTCAGAAAACAATGTATTTTTTTTTTTTTTTAACATTTTTTATTTATTTTTGGGACAGAGAGAGACAGAGCATGAACGGGGGAGGGGCAGAGAGAGAGGGAGACACAGAATCGGAAACAGGCTCCAGGCTCCGAGCCATCAGCCCAGAGCCTGACGCGGGGCTCGAACTCACGGACCGCGATATCGTGACCTGGCTGAAGTCGGACGCTTAACCGACTGCGCCACCCAGGCGCCCCAGAAAACAATGTATTTTGGCTTTAAAATGTGGTACCAAAATAAACATTTTAAAGGACATATGTGTGAGGGATTAAGAGTAATACGCCACAAGTGTAAACTTTGAGAGAAATATACCGAGACAGCCCAAATAGCTGCATCAACAAAGAAAACAACTCTTCATTGCCTTCATGCTTCATATTATGAATTTTGTGCTTGCATTAGATGATACATTAACTTTATTTTCTTTACATAAATTGCAGACGAAACATACAATCAGATCCAAATATATTACAAGGCATTTAGGGAGGTGTGTTTTGTTGCCCAACAGAAAATTATCTGAAATCTACCTTCAAAATCGAAATTGGCTTGTTTAAAAAGCACTATCCTTGGCTCCTTTCTCGTTTAGAACGCACGTATCCTGGTTGTCACTGACGTATCGGTAAATGGATTAAACAAATCCTGTCTGATGGGGCTAACATTCCAGATGTTCCAAAAAATCATACTCAACACATTCTTCTAGCTGTTGCAAGACCCTCGGGCTATCTGTGACCGGGAACTCTAAGACTGGAGGTCCTTGGGTGTCGGCAGACAGCTTACTCTGGGTTTTAAAAGCACGATTTAGAGTCTGGAAGAATGGCATCAATTGCCTAATGCTGGAAACAGAATGTTGGCGCAGCAGAGGGAACTCATTCTTTGCGCTGATCTCATCAGAGCTGCCAATGTCCTGCAAAAACAAAAACACCGCATAAGGATGATAAGGCTTTGTTAAGGGTCAGAGGTGCGGGCCAAGGACATGTGGGCGGCAAATCTAAGCGATGGGTTCTCTGGGGACCACTCATCGTCAGCACTGGTGGCAGTTTCCCAAAAAATTCAAACGCAAGGTCTTCAACCGACGTTTCCCGCCGGGATTTCACCCCAGCCCCTCCGCTCTCCCCGAGACCCCTATTCTTCCTGCAGGGCCTTCCTCGCCTAATAAACCGACTCGGTGCGAAACCTCTTCCCCGTGATTGTGGTTCTCCGGGAGGCGCACCTCAGCATGTGGGCAGAGAAAGTGACGTGCCAATGAGGAAATAAAGATGGGATTTTGACCACCTCCGAGTTTTAACACTCAGACCAAAGCACTTCTGAAAACTATTCGGTCATTAAAATCAAGTGGCACGTGACGGGCTTCTCTCGCGGCCCTCGCTGCCTAGCCTTTCTCCCCTCCGCCACAAACACTGACTGTGAAAAGGAAGACGTTTACCCCGTATTTTGACTTTAGAAGTTCTAGAATCCTAACAGTGTGGGGTTTGCATTCTTGGTGATTCTCCTCTAGGTCTGACAGGAAGGCAGGGACCTCCGTGTCCACTTCTGGGACAAATGCCCACCTGTAACTGGATGAAAACAATCCGAGGTCAGGCGTGCTGGCTCAGAGCTCACTTCGAAAAAGATTTTTCAACAGGTTTATGGAGAAATAATTCACATACCATATAGTACGCCCATCTGAAGTACATAATTGAATTAGCTTTTAGTTTATTCACAGAATTGTTTATCCACCACCATAATCAATTTTAGGATATTTTTTTCATCACCCCAAAAAGAATACCCGCTCCCTCTAGCTATCGCCCCTCAACCCCTTACATCCCCTCAATCTATTTTCTGCCTCTACATATTTTCTTATTTGAAAATATATTTGGCATTTCATAGAAACAGAATCATGCAATATGTGGTGCTTTGTGACTGGCTCCTTTCGCTTAACATAACACGGTCAAGGTTCATCCATGTTGGAGGACACGTCAGTATTTTTTCTTTTTTTTTTTTTTTTTTTTTTTTTGCTGAATGTTTCATCGTATGGATGTACCAATGTTATTTACCCTCTCGTACATTCGTGGACTTTAGATTTCCTCCACCTTTCATGAGTAACGCAGCTATGCATAATCACATACATCAGAACCCACTTTTAAAAAAACTTTCCTTTTTGGAGCAGTTTTAGGTTTGCAACACAGTTGAGCAGGAAGTACGTACAGAGGCTTCCCGTGTGCCCCCAGCCTCCTCTCCACGCAATGCCTTCCCCGCTATCAATACCCCACCGGAGCGGTACGTTTGTTATAATCAGTGAAATGACATGAATTTGTGTTATCATCCAAGGCCAGAGTTCACTTCAGGGTGCACTCTTGGTGGTGTGCATTCTATGGCTTTGAATAAATGTATAATGACATGTATCCGTCATCAAGGTACCAAATAAAGTAGTTTCAGTGTTCTAAAAATCCTCTGTGCTCTGACTCCCTGTCTTGCAATCCCTGACAATCTTTTTTGACTGTCTCCATAGTTTTGCCTTTTCCAGAGTATCACAGAGTTGGAATCATACTATTTCAAGCCATTTCAGGTTGGCTTCTTTCACTTTGTAATATGCTGTTAAAAAGAACCCACATTTTAACCACAAACATTTCTACGTGATAACTCTTTCTTTAGAGGGGGCAGGACAGAGAGAAGTGGCATCTGGGGCCAGGCATGAAATTAAATGTATGAGCAGCTGTGTTAAGCCTACAGGAAATGTAAGCCAATAGGGGCAAAGTGAAGTGGAGACTGCGTGTTCCACTTATTAAAAACAAACAGATGAAGAAATCTACGCAAATGCAGTGAGGACCACCAGTCCGGGACTCTCGTTTTACGAGCATTCGGTAGCAAAACTACCTAAACGCGTATACACCGCAGAAACCCAGCCATCAACACTACTGTGAGGCAAATCCAGAAAACCACAGGTGTTGTAAGCACTCTGACATCTGGTATTCTGAGGAGGCTCGTGGGCCACCAGAAACCCCTACGGCGGCTTCTCCCACCCTGTACAGAACAAGGGAAAGTGCTCACGAGGAAAGCCACCAATTCAAGGAGGGCACACGGGCTTATCTGACTTACATTTGAAACAACGGCATCTTGTCAGGCGGAAAAGAAAGTGCTGTGTCCAAGAATTTGCAAGCTGACAAATATAAGATGAGCTCACTCTGGGCTATCTCCCCCAGGGAGGGCCCGTTGCCATCAGCAACTGAAACTTTTGTTCTGTTGATTTTGTTGCTGTTTCTAAAAATTTGCAAAGAAACTCTTGTTACAAATTCATTCACGTATGCTGTAGCCCATTTACCTATGCAATGTCCCTAAGAAGGGTTTTTCCGTTTTTCCGTTTAAGAACAGTTGAGGGTTGGCTCAGCTGGTTAAGCGTCTGACTCTGGCTCAACTCAGGTCATGATCTCACAGTTCGTGAGTTCAAGCTTCATATCGGGCTCTGTGCTGACAGCTCAGAGCCTGGAGCCTGCTTTGGATTCTGTGTCTCCCTCTCTCTTTGTCCCTCTCCTGCTTATGTTCTGTCTCTGTTAATAAAACATTAAAAAGAAAAAAAAAAGAATGGTCAAATGGCTGGTCTCTTCACAAGTATTTCAAGAAAATAATATTGAGTATTTGGGGGTGCCTGGGTGGCTCAGTTGAGTGCTGACTCCGGCTCAGGTCACGATCTCGTGGTTTGTGGGTTCAAGCCCCACGATGGGCTCTGGGCTGACAGCTCGCAGCCTGGAGCCTGCTTCAGATTCTGTGTCTCCCTCTCTCTCTGCCCCTCCCCTGCTCATTCTCTCTCTCGCTCTCGCAACATAAACATGAAAAAATTTTTTTAAATGATAATATTGAGTGTTACATAATCCTACATCACAAAGTGATGTCCGCTCACATGTGTGCATAGAACTCATACAGCTTACCTCAATAATTCGTCATCCTCTTTCAGATCTTCTTCAAGCTGTATGAATGTCTGAATCTTAAAAAGAAAACATAATTCAATTTACTATTGGAGAGGGGTTAAACCTAGCTTAATGTTTAAGATTTATATGTCCATAAAAAAGAGCAAATAAAGCAAGAGACTCGGCAAAAAGAACCTGAAGAATAGGAAAAACTACTTGCTAACCAAGTATCTGATAAAGGGTTAATATCCAAGATGTATTTAAAAAAACTCATACAACTCAATAACAAAAAAGCCAGTAACTTAAAAATGGGCCAAGGACCTGAATAGGTATTTTCCCAAAGGGGATACCATGGCCGACAGGTGCAGATGCAAAGATGCTCAACGTCACTAACCATCAGGGAAATGCAAAGTAAAACCCCAGTGAGGAACCACCTTACACCTGTTAGAAGGGCAAGCGGCAGAAAGACAAGAGACAACAAGTGCTGGTGAGGCTGCGGGGCAAATGGAACCCTCGGCCACCGCCGGTGGGCATGTACATTGGGACAGCCACTCCGGAACGCAGTAGGGAGGTTCTCCAAATAATTAAAACTAGAACTACTATACGATCCAGCAATTCCACTTCTGGGAATATACCAGAAGGAACGCAAATGCTAGGTTCAGGAGATACACGTCCACCCACGTCCACTGCAGCACTATTGACAACAGCCAAGACAAGGAAACGTCCTAAATGTCTACTGATGGACAAATGGATAGAGAAAATGTTGTATATGTGCATACAGTAAAATACGATTCGGCTATAAAAAAGGAAGGAAATCCGGCCGTTTGGAGCAACGTGGAAGACCTTGGCAGTATTATGATAAGTGAAGTCAGTCAGACAAATATTGTATAATCTAGTTTATACGTGGAATCGTAAAAAATCAAAACGAAACCAAATTCACAGAAAAAGAAATCAGATTTGCGGTTACCACAGACAGGAGATGTGGGGGAGGGGAAATTGGATGAAGGCGGTCAAAAAGTACGAACTTCCATTACAAGATAAAGAAGTATTAGGGATGTCACATACAACATGACGACAGTTAACACTGCTGGAGGGCATATATGAAGTAGTTAAGGCAAATCTTAAGAGTCCTTATCACAAGTTCTTATCACATTTTTTCTTTCTCGATTTTCTTTTTCTGTCTATAGGAGATGATGGATGTTAGCTGAACTCACGGTGGTCCTCATCTCCCAATGTTAGTCAGATCACTTTGTACACCTAAGGTTATATTATACTGTATGCCAGTTATGTCTCAGTAGAACTAGAATAAAAGTTTAAAAAGCAGATAGTATCAAACAATACAAATGAGTGTGAACAAGCTGACAGTTAAAAAAAGGTCAAATATAATTACAGAAGATAACATATTCTCTATTTGGCCAAGAGCCATGTGCTATCAACTTGAAAATTTTCAGATGAAATTAGATATAGATGAAATAGTATATTAGTCCTGAAAAGGGAATTTTGAAAACATTCCTAAATATCTATTCAGAATCTTATGACATATCCTCATGAGTAATTTATAACTAAATGTGGGTAAGGAAAAAGAATTAAATGCGTGGAGTATTTCGGAAATGCTGCTCTTAAAAGCCTATCCACAAACTTCTAGTGCTTTCCGAGATTAATGTTGTTAATAGCCCTCTAAACAGCATTCAGCTTTCCACTTTAAATATTTCTATATGAGGCACGGCTTCAAAGAAACCCACAACATAAGTACAGGGGGCCTATTATGGAAATCTAGTATCAGTGAACGTGAACATCTGGCTAGTAAGTTCTTCAGCTGAAATTTGAAGGATTTAGGACAGATAATTTTTCATTAGGAAGCTTCGGTTACATGGATTCATGGAATGGTAGGTCATGGTATGTGATGGATGTGATGGTAATGTTTTCAGGGATGGGTGTAAACTCTGTAATTTAGAATTTAAAGGATTAATCTTCAGATTAGGTAATTCATGTCACCATAAAGTATAGCCTGCCAGTAGCTCTGAAACATGATAACCTGACCTCTTCCCTCTAATTTGATTTTGACTTCACATGAGATAGCATCTCCAACTCATATATTTGGTTATCCACTTATCTAAACAGGATCTGAATCTTTTCTCCCTAGAGGCTCTCGATCTAACGGAGCTTACCTAGAAACTTTTCTGACTGCAGGTGAAGGCAGAGAATAACTCAGAGGTTTTATGTTTTTTATTTTTATTTATTTTTTTATTTTAGAGAGAGAGGGAGAGTGTGCGAGTTGGGGAGAGAAGCAGAGGGAGAGAGAATCTCAAGCAGGCTCCACGCTCAGTGTGGAGCTAGACACGGGGCTCAATCCCACAACCCCGGGATCATGACCTGAGCCAAAATCAAGAGTTGGAGACTCAACTGAGCGTCCCAGGCGCCCCACGTGTTCCTTGAATTTTACCTTCTTGTCCAACAGTGGCCAGTTTGTAATGTGTAGTTATTCACTGTGCCTTAAAGTTTTATACTTTGTTTATTCAAACTATAAAATTTCCCAGAGCTACATTAAATGGTTCTATCTTTAAAAATTCTGTATTTAACCAAGAGCTGACTACATGCTACCAACCTGATTGAAAATTTTGTAGATAAAATAAAAAGGAAATTTTGCAGATAAAATTAAGATATATTTGGAATAGTTGCAGCGCCTGGGTGGCTCAGTCAGTTGAACGTCTGACTTTGGCTCAGGTCATGATCTCGCGGTTCACAAGTTCGAGCCCCTTGTCAGGCTCAGTGCTGACAGCTCAGAGCCTGGAGCCTACTTTGAATCTAGTCTCCCTCTCTCTCTGCCCTTCCCCTGCGCTCGCTCGCTCTCTCTTTCTCAAAACCAAATAAACATTTAAAAAAATTAAGATATATATGAAATATTATTCCTGAAAAAGCATTTTAAAAAGCATCAACTCCGCTTTCAAGAGTTAAGATATTTGTACTTACTAATTCAGAGACCATTATTGGCCACAATGAAGTCAAATGTTGGGGAGATATTCTTAGCAGCAAAACTCTGAAAAAAAGAAACATCTGAGCAGCAACTGTGGATGTCTGTCCAACTCTGAGATTGTCTGTCAGGCGTTCTAAGGAAAGAAGATTTTAAAGACGTCACACAAATATGCAGTTTGGGGTTTCTCATTAGACAAAGAAAAAGCACAAAGCTGTAATTGCTTTGGCATTTAACGACAACGCAGCCTCAGTGATGCGTGTTGGGAGTCTGTTTCTGCCCCTCTCGCTGACCTCCAGCCCTCTTCTCTGTGAAGTGAAGCAGGCCGTGGCCTTCGTTGAAGGAAGTGAACCAAGCAGCCCTTTACTGCCCTGTCACAGCTGACCAGAGGGACACCAACTTCTGGCTGAAACCAGAAATCCGTCAGATGGCCAGTGGCCACGGCATTTTCTTCAGAGAATACGAAATACAAGACACAAGAACCACAGACGGTCCTCGGGGAGTGACGGAGCTACACGATCACAGAGGTTAGCCGGCAGCTGACGCCACATTCTGGGAGTGAAGGGTGAGAAGTGCAGGGGGTGAACAAAAGAGCTGTTTTCGGTGAACTTTTTCGTGGCCATGATACAAACGTTAATTCCTGCAGGAACAAAAGGTGTGAGTTCCTCCAGCCCCTCACAGTCTTCCCCACTTCTCCACTGAAATAACTGTAGAATATGATTCCCCTGCCCCCCCCCCCCATTTAAGGTTTCTTAGAAACGTAACAAATTGTTACAGCAAACAGCCAGATAATGGTTCATGCCAGTTAAGATTTATTTGTAGTATCTCAGTAATAAACTCTTGATGTGAGCTACCTTAAGTGGGTTTTTATTTCTTGCTTTTAAAAGTACTCTTGGGAGGGGCGCCTGGGTGGTTCAGCTGGTAGAGGTTGAGACTCTTGGTTTTGGCTCAGGTCATGATCTCGAGGTTGTAAGATCGGGCTCTGTGCTGAGCCTGGAGCCTGCGTAGGATTCCCTCTCTCTGTCTCTGCCCTCCCCTGCTCATGCCGTCTCTGTCTCTCTTAGAATAAATAAAATTGAGAGAGACAGGGGAGGGGCAGAGAGAGAGGGAGACCCAGAATCCAAAGCAGGCTCCAGGTTCCCAGCTGTCAGCACAGAGCCTGATGTGGGGCTCGAACCCACGAGCAGTGAGATCGTGACCGGAGCCGAAATCGGGTGCTTAACCAACTGAGCCACCCAGGTACCCCTCAAAATAAACAAATAAACTTAAAAAAAAAACTTTTAACCAGGGGTGCCTGCCTGGCTCAGTCAATAGGGCATGTGACTCTTGATCTTGGGGTTGTGAGTTTCAGCCCCAAATTGGGTATAGAGATTACTTAAATAAATAAAACCATAAAAAAAAAAAAAAAAACTTTAGACCAAATGAAGGATCAAGCATAGCTCAGACACTTGACAGATAGACTAGCATTAAAAAAAAAATTTTTTTTTTTAAGTAACCTCTACACACAACATGGGGCTTGAACTCACAACCCTGATGTTAAGAGTAGCACGCTCTACCGACTGAGCCAGCCAGGTGCCCCAGGTTAGCATTTTTTGAAGAGGGCTTTGTTTCTGGTTCTGGATGAGATGGAGTAAATATATTACATCCTATTTTTCTAACTGCAGTTAAAAAAACAAAACAAAACAACTAAAACCTTGAGTAAAAATACATTGACTATCAGAAAACTGGAACATGAAGGAAAGGCAGCAGGATGGGCTAGGATCCTTTGGACTTAAGCAATGACCTGAAGGTGAATTTGCTAGGGTTTTTAAATCTTTTATTTAAATTTATTTTATTCTGGCCTGGACACCTGAGGAGAACATAAGCTGGAATGCCAAAGTTTCAACCTGAACGAGAAAAGATAAGAAAAGACACCAGTGCAGAGAGGATATGGAGGTTGGGATTATCAGGAAAGGATTTTAAAGATGTGGTCTAAAAATATCCCAATGATCAATTATGGACATTCGAAACACATGAAAAATAGAAACTGTCACCAAAGAAATAAGAGATACAAAGAAGAGACAAATGGAAATTTGAGAACTAAAAAATAAATCCGTAAAATCGAAAAGCTCACTGATGGGCTCAATAGCAGAACGGAATGGACAAAAGAAAGAGGGAAGTTGAAGACAGAATTCATGGGAATTATTGGAACTGAACAAAAGAAAGAAAAAAGGTCTGGGGGTGGGGGGAAGCAAGCAGTCTCAGGGACCAGAGGGACAACAAAACGTCGAGCATTTGTGTCACTGGAGTCTCCCCCCAAAAAAGGAAAAAGAGTATGGGTTGGAAAAATAATTGAAGAAATAATGACTGACAACTTTCCAAATTTGGTGAAAGACGTAGAAGTCTACAGACAAGAAGCCGAGTGAGCTCTGAGAGGCATAAAACCAAGGAAATCCAGTTCAGTCACATAATGAAACTTCTGAAAACTGAAGCTACAGAAAAAACCTTGACAGTGGTCAGAAGGGAAAGCTACATGACAGCGGCCCCCCAGCTTCTCCACGTTCTGCTTCCCGAGGCCTCACTCAGCCGCGGTCCAGAAGCACACGATCCTTCTGACACGCAGTCAGAAGGTCAACAGCAGCCTCACGTTACACGTCACAGTGCCTGCGTCTCTCACCTCGCTTCAGCTCACTATGGAGGCACTTTACCACCTCCCATCATCACAAGGGTGAGGACAGAACAGCAAGATATTCTGAGAGAGAGAGAGAGAGAGAGAGAGAGAGACCACATTCATGCAAATTTCACTAGGTATACTGTTACAACTGTTGCATTTTCTTGTTGTTGCTAATCTCTCGTTGTGCCTAATTTACGAATTAAGCTTTATCTTAGGTACCTACATAAGGACAAAAACCACAGTACAAGTAGTATTTGGAACTATCCATGGTTTCAGGAGTCCACCGGGGGTCTTAGAATGTATCCCCTGTGGAAAAGGGAGACCACTGTACCGAAAAAGGAACAATAATTTGAAGGAGAGCAGATTTCCCTCAGAAACCACGGAGTCACAAAGAAGCGGCACATTTTCCAAGCGCGGAAAGAAAAGAACTTCACCCCAGAACTCCATTTCCAGTGAAAACGTCCTTCTGGAATGAAGGTGGAAGGAAAAAACCCAACCCAGACCAAGAAGAAGGAAGACAGTCTCTGTGGAAAACGGAGAAAACTTGCAGCCAGCAGATCTGCGCTCCAAGAATGTCTAACAGATGTTCTTCAGACAGAAAAGGAACGGTAACGGCAGGAAGCGTGGAACAGCAAGACAAAGAAGCGACAGAAAGGGTAAATCCGTGAGTAAAAATGATGTTATCTTTTGAAATCACGCGGGACAGTGGAAGTGGCTTCGGAGGTGGACTATGCCATGTGAGACGCCACCACAGGGGAAGCTGGACGTACGGTACACAGGACACTCGCTGTTTGTGCGGCTGCCTCTGAGTCTTAACCCATTTCAAGACAGAAAGTATTACGGAAAAAGTGGTTTGCACACACAGGGCCCGTTTCCTGTTGGTGCTCCGAATGAAAGCTAAACTCATGAGATTCTTCTTTAGCCACGATGATCTGTTGCAGAATCACTAACATTCTTCAATTCTAACATTCCTTCCTCAGCTGAGTGATAAAACCTTAGAAATCTAAGGAGCTTCTGCGAGCAGAGAGCGGGAGGGCCCGAGACAGTCCCCGCCCCACCGTTCCAGGTCGTGGGACCCTGTGCAGGCCGGCCACCTAATCTAGCCGCGCTCTGTCTCCCATCTGTGAAACCGGAGCAGTCCCCTACTCCACCCCCCTCCCAGGGCACCTACTCAAGACCACAGCCTATCGCCGGGAACCAAAGGGCTCAGGTTTCAGGCCTGGTTTTGCCGGTCATGGCAACACAACTTTAGGCAGGTGCTACTCTCTCTGAGCAGCAGTATCCTGATGTAAAAATAGAGCTAATACATACAGGACAAGGAGGGAGACTTAAAAGGTGGGACAGCCTCCAACGGACCTGGGAAGGGCCAAAGTCACCCAGCCTGAAGGGTACAGAGTGTTGCCACTAGATCCTTCTGATGCCCCTAGTCAGGGCCTTTGTCGGGGGTGGTCTCCTCTCACCTGAGACAAACAGCTTTTTGCCCTTAAAAAAAAAAAAAAAATCCTTCATTTGGGCTTATCTACAGCTTCTTTTGTGATCAATGTAAAATTTATGTCCCTCTGCGCCAAGCTGTACAGAGCCACTCAGTTCTACACCCTGTGCACACCGACCTCCTCCAGGGCTCCTTGATGGTGCCATCAGTCAGGGGAAAGGGACTCCAGGCTGTATCCCAGGGGAGAAATGTTAGAAATTCCTGACTAATTTTAGATTAGGCCTGAACTATTTACCATGGCATGCAAGTTAGAAGCTTCTGGATGTATCTCTTCTCCTGACTTGGGCATCATTGCTCCTTGGGGGCCAGTCAAGTGTCCCAAGACTATCAGAGAATGCTCTGAATTCTATCACCCCTGCCTCACAGAGGCTGCGTCTATCAACAGTCTTGGGGACAATGACAGTAAAGTGGAAAATGCTTTGTAAACTGTCAGTTAACAAAATATGAAATGGGGTAAAAATGCCCATGTTTAAAAACATGGATCATTATTTAAAATGCAGCATTTGAGCTATGCAAAATGGAGGGTATATGGGGAAATGCTTGCTTCTCTAAGGGCCCCCAAACCACCTCCAGATTAAAGTCAGCACACATGCACATTTCACGTGCTTTTATATAATACGTACAGTATTATATTGCCTCTCCTCAGAGGTATGATTGCTTAGAACTGCTGGATGCTTCAATCCTGCCATGGTCAAACCACACCACTGTTTGAAAAAGGCTGTCGTCTATACTTTTCCTGTCCTACACATGTAATACTGTCTTTCTAGCTCTCTGGGCCTCACCCTAAACTTTAAAGGCGTGTGTGATGGGAGACGGGAGAGAACGAGCAGGTGTTTGCTCTCAGACTGGAAAGGCACGGGGAGGACTGCAAGGTGCTCTGGCCAACAAGTTCTCCCTTCCAGTTTCCCCCTCTTGCCGCCAATGAAAGTGGACTTTCAGATGCTGCTGAACAGCCGGGTGCGTAAAGCACCTGCTCGCACGCTGCACAGGCACGAGGGGCGGTGCTCCCTGCGGTCCTCTCTCCCTCCAGATCTTGTGGGGGTGCAACAGAGCTCGGCTTGGACTCTGCATTCAGCCAAAGTCTTTGGAGGTCTGCCGTTACCCTTACTGGCACTCCTGGGTGCCACCTGACCAAGTCAGCCTCCCGTCAGCAGTTCCAGAAAGGATCTGTCAGTATTTTGAACATTCGCTTTCACGTATTTCAAGTGTTCAGGGCGTTAGGACGTGAAAAATCCAATGTGCCTCACGTGTTGAAGTTATGTCAGTTTTGCTGTAAAGATATTTTATTATTGCAAATATATAGTTATAATTAGTAACTGTAAAAGCTATTAGTGTTCTGAATTAAGGCAATTAGGAGCTTTCAAATAGTCAAGTTTGGATGTGGGCCGACACTTACTACTAATGTCAAGATGGGATGCGGGCCGACACTTACCACTAATGTTAAGAGTAATCAGGATAACTTTGGGAAGAGGACTGCTTTGTGAGCTGACAGGTATTTACAAACATTTTTTTAAACGTTTATTTTATTTATTTTTGAGAGAGAGAGCGTGTGAGCAGGGGAGGGACAGAGAGAGAGGGAGAGAGAGAATTCCAAGCGGGCTCCTCACTGTCAGCACAGAGCCCGATACGGGGACCGATTTCAGGAACTGTGAGATCACGACCTGAGCCGAAATCAAGAGTCGGACGCTTAACCGACTGAGCCACCCAGGCGCCCCTATAAAACATTTTTTTTTAAAGGATAGAGTACGAGATTTATGTCATAATTCCACCTGAAAACAACCCGAACGTCCTTCAAGTCACAGACTGGAATACTGTTCAGCAATAAAAAGGAGTATGCTGTTGATAAATGCAATGGAACAGATGACTCTCAAACAGATGACACAAGTCAAAAAAGCCAGACTCGAAGGCTGCACCCTAGCTAATTACATTTCGGGCACTGTGGAAAAGACGAACCCGTATGAACAGAAGGCAGAGTAGCACTTGCCAGGGGCTGGGGAAGGGGAGGGGATGATTCCAAGGAGCAAAGGGAACTCTCCGGGGTGATGAAAATGTTCTGTGCGTTGACTGTGGTGGTGGTTACGTGACTATACGTGTTAACCCAATTCATAGAGCTGTACACCCAAAAGGGTGACTTTTACTTTATGTAAATTATAGCCTAGTAAACCCGACCCTCAAAAGAGGATTCACACCATAATTCTGATATTTGTAAAATTATGTTACACTAGTCTTTGTAGTATTAATTAAAAAATCTGTCAAGAATTGTATTAATTTTATTTGATTCCAATCAGGCTGTGAGTCTTAAGGAGAACATATTTCTTTTTGAGAATTCTTTCATATCGTGGAGAAGGGTGAACTTAGAATGCCCACTTCACCATCTCCACATTTTATGAGGAGAAAAACCCTTCAAAATCATGTATAATAGCTGCAATAATTCATGGAAATGCAAGCTGTTGCAGCCACTCTGGAAAACAGTATGGACGTTCCTCAAAAAACTAAAAATAGAACTACCCTATGCCCCAGCAATTGCACCACTAGGCATTTATCCAAGGGATACAGGTGTGCGGTTTCGAAGGGACACATGCACCCCCATGTTTATAGCAGCACTACCCACAATAGCCAAAGTATGGCAAGAGCCCAAATGTCCATCGATGGATGAATGGATAAAGAAGATGTGGTATATATATACAGTGGAGTATTACTCGGCAATCAAAAAGAATGAAATCTGGCCATTTGCAACTACGTGGATGGAACTGGAGGGCATCATGCTAAGTGAAACTAGTCAGTCAGAGAAAGACAAATATCATATGACTTCACTCATATGAGGACTTTAAGAGACAAAACAGATGAACATAAGGGAAGGGAAACAAAAATAATATAAAAACAGGGAGGGAGACAAAGCAGAAGAGAGTCATAAATACGGAGAACAATCAGAGGGTTACTGGAGGGGTTGTGGGAGGGGGGATGGGCTAAATGGGGAAGGGGCACTAAGGAATCTCCTCCTGAAATCACTGTTGCACTAGATGCTGACTAATTTGGACATAAATTAAAAAAAATAAAACAAAAGAAATAGCTGCAATAATTCATTTTTGAAGCAAAGAACAGACTGAGTATGAAGTACTGTTAAGGAAAGGCCAGGCACTTCCCCCAAATCCTGCTCCTTCACTAGCCTCGGTCGGTGCTGTGACCTCACAATATCTTGACTACAGGAGGGATCCGGCAGGGACAGTGCCGAGAAAGTACTGTCAGACTTTTAGAGACCACCTAGCGGAATCTAATAGCATTATAATAATTGAGTTTTAAAATAAAGCTTCAGATTCACCAATACATTTCTGGATTGTTCTTCTACGATAACCCCTGCCAAGTGCCTATCTCAACACTCAACCATCCTGCCAGAATGTGCCCTGGGCCGCTCTGGTAGCCGGCCCGAGTCAGCCAGTCGGGGGGTCTGCCATCCGGCAGAGGGGTGTGCTCAGGGCGAGGGAGGGTGGCCTTCTTACCTTGTATCAGAGGAAGGTACAGGTGGTATTGATCAAGTTCTCCACTGAAGACAGCAAAAGCCTGACGCTTGAGCAGCATCGCTTTCTGCTCGAAACTTGAGAACAGTTTTAAAGAACTGCTCTGCATGTCTATGATAAATACAGTCAGGAAGTTCCGTTTAGTGAGAAAACCGTAGTCAGAGGGAAGCGACAGGAAATTCACACTAGTGCAATTTCTATCCTTCCTGGTGAAAAAGTCGTGATCTTGACTAAGTAATTATGATCTTGTGGTTATTACTCACATATTTATTTGTAAACAGAAACATTTCTCTAATGATCATTAATGACAGGGAGTTGGAAGAGAGGATGAAGGACGGACAAGTACTCCTAATAAATTATGGTGAATGAACCGATCCTTACTCTCTAAAAAGTATCCCTCCGCTGAAAAGCTGCCAAAAAGGTTGTCAGGGCCTTCTGGTCAACAGACTGGAACTGGGAAGGCTCATTCATTAGTCCTGACATGTTATGCACATTACATTATGGTCTGCAGCTTAGATGGCACCAGAAAAGATCCTAGTGGGGTTCTGAAATACGTGATAAAAGCTGATTATGATGTATTGGTTCTTTAAAAGTGACTTATGTGCACGTAACATACAACTTACTCATTAGATCTTTAAACATGGTTTTCTCGTGAGTCAGGAGATGGTCAATAATGGACTTCCAACTGGATATTGAAAAAAGCAAAATTAGATATGTCAAGAATGACAGTCTGATTAAAGGCATTAAGAACACGCCCCCTCTTAGATATATTAAAGACTTTTCTGAAAAGTTACTGAAATGAATAGTTTTTATACAAGGGAAAGGTGAGCAAAAGCTCTTCATTTACACACTAAACACAGGCAATGAACAACACGGGAAAGAATGAATAATTCCCAGCTTATGGTAAACAAAGAATGGTTTTTTTCAAGAGTTGCCCTTGACTATGTTCACACGCTTGTGCTGATGGACACAAGCGGGGAGTAGTGGCAATAAACACCACCAGTTTTCAAATGGGGTCCCCAGGAGGGGTAACAGGAGCTCGAGATGGAAGCCACAGGACTCTGGGGGGAGGCAGGGCAAACTGTCAAGCTTTATGGACCGCTGACCAGTGTCCGCTCTCTATCCCTGCCGTTAATGAGGACATGTTGGGCCACACCAGGGGGAGAGGCACTGAGTGTTTTTGTTGACCTTCCGGCAAAAGGCACTGGGAGTTCACGTTGTGTGTGTACCTCAATGGATCTCTGCCAGCAAGGCATCTGGCCGGCTGCACGGTCTCTCTGAGAACCTGTGTAAGCTGAGACATGGGATAAGGACACCACGGCGTCACCAGTGGGCTCTGTCATCTTAGTGCCAGTGGAATATTGTGTGACTCCCAGATGAAGCAGTACCAGACCAGGGGCCACGGGAACCCTGTGTTGTGTGTTCTGGGGATAATACGCTCCCTTAATTGAGATTCTCCTGAGAAAAAAATGCACCTCTGTATTTTTAAAACGCCTGATCTCTCTTCCACGAACACAGTTAGCCTGCAAGCTTGTGACAATGACGTCCCGGGATCTGGGCTGATGCTGACCGCTCCCATTTCAAGTATGAGAATTAATTATGTAAACCGAAACCCTTTTTCCACCCGAGCATTTGCAGCACCCTTTGGTCAGGGCGGCGTTTCTTACTGTGCACAGCAAGTGTCCATCTGAAAGAAAGCAGGGTCCAAGAATAACTCCAGGACTTCTTTTTTCCAGGCTCGCTTGGTATAGGCGTAGCCACTCAGGGAGCTCAGCAGCTGAGCGCCGGCTCGGAAGCTGGGGGTGTTGTAGGCACTGAACAGGGGCAGGGAGGGAAGAGGGTCGAGGTCAAAGACTGTGCCAAGAAAGCCACTTGATGCATTTCCCATAAGCTAGTGTGCTACCTACGGGCAGGATACCTGTGATTGCGCAGGTACGGAAACACATAATAGAGCAAGCGGGAGATGAGCGGCACCGCCTTCTCCTTCTCGTCACTTCGATAAACCATGTCCAGGAGAGAGGCCAGGACCTACCGGAGCAGGACCACAAGAAGACAGAAACCTGCTGAAGCCAGCGACAGTGAGAGTCGGTCCTCAGGGTGGACGTCACCTCCCAAGAAAAGTCTGGGGTGCAGCTTGGAGCCAAGAGCGACTCCCGAGCTCCCCTGCGAGGGGCGGCCTGCCTGCACAGAGCATGGAGCCGGCCGTCGGGCCCGCGAGGGAGGACCGGTAGGGGGCGCACTTACATCTGCCAGGAGAGACAGGGCCTGCACGCTGTATACCGACGGGGCGGACGCGGACACCATTGCTGCAGCCGTGGCGGTGGCATCTGCTGACAGAAAGAGGCAGCTGTGTTTCAGTCTCGAAGGCTGGGCCCCCATTCACGCCTCGAAAGCATCGCATGTACGTGTGACGAGTCCCTCTTCTCACGTGGAGTATGCAATGTCCTCCGTTAGCGTGCTCGACTCCACAGTAAGCATCTGGGCACTGTGATCAAGGGCGTCAGTGCCGACTCACTGTCTTCCTCCCCAGCTCTCTGCTCTGAATCGTTCTCGGGGCATCAACGGCCCCTTAGGTGATCCATCTGACAGCTCGGCCTCTGCGCCCCCTGACCCTCTTCTCTCTTCTGACAATCTTACTCTGCACCAGCTCTGTCGTCTGTCACCATCACACCCTTGATGTCATCAATTTCTCAACTCTCCACTTCCAGCCTCCTTCTCTGACTATATCTTATCTTTCCCGGGTCCTCGCACAGGCCACCAAATCCTTCATCAACTCCTCCAGGTCTGCCCTTCTCTGCCTCCCCATCTGCACCCACGGTCTGCCTTCTACCTGGGAAACATCCCGACTTTTGCTGTTCTCTCCCTCTGAGGCACTCACCTGGAAAAATGCAAACCTGGAGAAACCCAAAGTTCGGCCTATGCAGTTCTGTGTAGGTAAGTGCTCTGGAGAAAACCAAACCACGAGACAGACCTCACTTTCCCCCGTGACCATGAACCTCAAAAAGAACCTGATGGCTACCAGATGTCCCACCCATGGACCTTGGTGGTATGCTGGCTTCCCTTCTCTCCAACATAATTCAGATCCTCCTTCGATAACTATCAATACTCTCCCCTTGTCAGCTGGTAACCTCATTCATATTTCATGGAGAAAATTAATGGAAACAAACAGGACTCTGTCAGTTTGGCCACGACGAGTTCTTAATCTACAACATATATATCTGTGTTCTCTGCCTGGTCTCCTGTGTTGATAAACATGCCCCTAGCTCCTATGGGAAGACCATAATTCCATTTATGACACCAACCCTGGCCCCATGGCCATCAAGGGTTTTGCTTTCTAACTATCCTTTCTCTCTGTGGTATTTATTTCTTCTCTGCTGCACTGTTGTTTTTCTGTTTTTTTAGTTTGTTTATTTTGAGAGAGACTGAGAGAGAGAGAGACTGAGAGAGAGAGAGAGAGAGAGAGAATCCCAAGCAGGTTCCATATTGTCAGTGCAGAGCCTGACACAGGGCTTGAACCCACGAATAGTGAGATCACGACCTGAGCCGAAACCAAGAGTCGGATGCTTAACCAACTGAGCCACCCAGGCACACCTCTGCCGCACTGTTCGGTCACCACACAAATATGTGTTGGCATACTCCAATTTATTTATTTTTTCTTTTTTTTAATGTTTATTTATTTTGAGATTGAAAGAGAGAGAGAAAGCAAGCCGAGGGACAGAGAGAGAGAGAGAGATGGAGGGAGAGAATCCCAAGCAGGACCCGTGCTGTCAGCACAGAGCCTGACATGGGGCTCGAACTCACAAACTGTGAGATCATGACCTGAGCCGAAATCAAGAGTCAGAAACTCAACTGACTGAGCCACCCAGGCGCCCCTGGCATACTCCAATTTAAAAACAAATCAAGTAAGAGATATTCT
This sequence comes from Panthera leo, assembly GCF_018350215.1. NCBI lineage: Eukaryota > Metazoa > Chordata > Mammalia > Carnivora > Felidae > Panthera > Panthera leo. Next base: position 9,129,892 of record NC_056687.1, read on the forward strand.
TTGGTCTTTGGTTCTACTTGGTTACTGTCCTATTGACAAGTGAGCTTCAGGGAGTTCTCTGCATTCATGCCGTCACTGCTGTCTCCTCCCCCTCCTTTTCTCCCCAGCCTCTTCTCTACCTACTCTGGTGTTCCCAGCCCAAAGGCTTCCATGTTGTTGAGCCCAGTGGGTCTCTGTCCGACTTGCCTCCATTTCTTGGCAGTCTTCCACTGTGTTATTCCTCCCTTCCTCTGGAAGCACTCTTATGTTTCTGTGACCCTATGCTCTCTTGGTTTTTGTCCAATCCCAGTGACCACCTAAGTGTCTTTTCTGGCTCTTTCTCTGACATCTCAAATTTAATACTTGCAAAACCAAGCTCAATTTCCTGTTCCGGAATGTTATTTCAGTCTTTTCCACCTCAATAAATTGTGTAAGCTAAAAACCAAAGTCATCCTTGATTGCCTTTTTTGTTAACCACCACATCCAGCCCATGAGCAAGTTCTGTGGACTCTGCATCTAAATCAGTCCACCTTTTTGTATCGCCCTTGCCTCTAAGCCAACACTGTCTCTTGCCCACACCACTGTGAAATCCTTTTAGTTTTTAATTTTAATTAACTAATTAATTTGAGGGGGGGGGGAGAGAGCATGAGTGGGGGAGAGGGGAAGAAGGAGAGAGAGAGAGAATCTGAAGCAGGCTCTACACAGCACAGAGCCTGATGCAGGGCTCGATCCCACGACCCTTGGATCATGACCTGAGGCAAAATCAAGAGTTGGACGCTCAGCGGACTGAGCCACCCAGGCACCCCAGCAGGTATCATTTTCTGACCCCGTGTACCTACCACACAAATCTTCCTCAGCATCAGATTCTTCTAGAGAGATCTGAGGCTGGGCCTTCACTTCCAGGTTTCTACTTAGCCAGCTGGTTTGTTCCAAGGAAGAGCCAGCAATGTTCCCTACAGCTTCTAGGATTTTTTGAGTGACTTCCTGAAAAGAAGAAAGGAAGTTAGCTCAGGAAAAGACGCTGAAATGCCTAAAACCACACCATTCGGTAGAAACGTTAACATAGGTCACAACTATGAACCACACAGGTAACGTGAAGTTTTCCAGGAACCATATTAGAGGGTCAGAGGAAACAAGTTCACAATTTCTAACCTCATATACCCAAAACATGATCGACACGTAATCAATATAGAAATTATTAATGAGATTTCACACTCTTTTTTTGCACTAGACCTTTGAAGTCTGATGTGCACATTCAATTCAGACCAACCACATTTCAAGTGCTCACCAGCCACAGGCGGCTAACGGCTACCATACTGGCCATCATGGGCATGCCACAGAGAAACAGGAAGTTATAGCTGCACACTGCCATCTAGCAGATTTGTTTCCGGTGTCTTTGGGGCCATGGGTCCTTGCTAGAATGGCATCCTTCGATAATTTAACAAGAAATAAAATTAACTGAATTAAGTTGACTCGATGAGGGTGAAGTGAGGAACGATTCATATCAGGAGTATAATCAGTAAAGAATCTGGCCAAGTAGCTGGGATGGAGGCAGAAATGCTGAGCCCCTTTCTCAAGCCAGCACCATCAAGTCTCACCAGCAAAGACTGGCTGCACATCCTTGCCGTCTGAGAACGGAACAATCCTGACATAGACCGTAAGCCCAACTGGTGGGCTGGGGTGGTCAGGCACAGAGCGAGAGCACTGCCAGTGGGAAGAGGGGCACACGTGAGGGAGCTACCTTCAGCGAACCCGGGCAGGGGTGCGGTGTGGCCGACGGTGGCAAGAAAGAGCAAGAAAAGAGACTGAGGGCTCGGAGGGTATCCCACTTCCCACGCAGCGAGTGGGCAGGGAAAAGGTGTAGGTGTGCCTTGAAGCAGGGGTGAGGAGTTGGGGTGTCAGGGAGGCTGGGCATCATGAGATGGGAGCAACCAAAGGGAGCAGGGGTGAGGCACACCAGCTGCCATGACCCCCGAGGCCAACGCTACTGCCAGAACAGACAGAAGGCAGGGGCGCGCTGTAGGTAATAGGCCACGAGGCAGGTGGCCTTGAGAGGCTAGTCTGGGAAGTGCTGTCCAAGTACTGGTCGTGCAGCGTCAGCTTTCTTCCCCACAAGTGGAGGCCACGCGGGTCCCTGGGTTGTCTAACTAAGCCTGACTGTGCTTTAAACCGTGCTCCAGTGGATCAGCACTGGAACCGGAGAGACCTTTCACAAAAGCCAGGGATAATGGTCAGCAGTAACATCCCCAGGGCTGTAAAACTGATACACTAATCTTTCGGTTTAACTCGAAGCCATGGCTCCAAAAGCCCCTCAACCAACGATTCTAATGGTTGCAAAATCGTGATTTCCTGACCCCGCCATTCCGTTTGTAGTTGGCATTTTACTCTAAGGCTTCCCTTCTCCTGGGGTGAGTTTCACCTTTACTTTTCTTAGGTTTTTGGAAACTTCCTGTGAGCAAATACTGCTTAAGCAAGGAGGGGCCAGAATGGTTTCAAGGACAGAAATCCATGTGTACGGAGTTGCTGTCCTAACGCTGTGCAGGAGGCGTCTCCACCTCTATCTGTGTGCGGTTGGGGGGAGGGGGCATCGTGTCAATCCCTAGCGGACTGCTCAGGCCGGACGCAAGAACTTCAGCAGGAGACCCTGGCCCGGGTCCCTCGAGCCTCCGAAAGACAGTAACGAGGGAAGTGAGACGTGACGACAAAGATCTAAGAGCCGATTCTGCCCAGTGCTGATTATCCACGAGCACGTCCTCTAAAGGCGGCCACTACTCCTGGAACGGTGGCATCGCCACCCTTTTCACACACAGACCTGCAGGTCTCTTTGGTCCTTCTTGCTTTCCAGGTTGGGAGTTCTCGTCACAAAGTCGTTCAGCATGCTGTTGAGAGACAAGCAGCTTCAGACTAAGAATGTTGTAGGAACAAGATGTATTCCGGCAGGAAAACACGGTGACGTGACTGCTGGGGCACGGTACCTGAGAAGCAGAAAGTATCCAGGCGGAGCTAGATTCAACTGTACGGATTCCTTCAGCACGCCCAACAACGAAGGAAAGTTCTCTTGCAAGGCCGTGACTGGGAGCCTATGTTTAAAGAACCAGGAAAAAATAACCCGACGGTGAACAAGTCAAAACATACATTATAAGCACATTTTAGGTCCAGGCAGTTGGAAAGCAGAGGGCATATGGCCTATCTGACTGACCTCTTTGTTCTTGTTCAAATTAAAATACGCACGGGCTACATTTTTGTATTCTGGCAAGAACCTGGGGAGTCTGGAGACCAGAAATCCTGCTGCTGACAAGTCAGATGCTCCCAGTTTCCTGTGTATCAAATAAAGGCCTTGAACCAGAGGACTATCTGACCCCTTGGGCCAGTCTAGCTCTAATATCTGGTCTTTCCAGTGTCGCAGCCATCAGCCCACAAGGTCACCCGCCAGGAGCTGATCTTCAGTAGTTTTCATGGTGAGGCCACATAGCGCGACAGGCCGCAGCCCAAGGGCCCCAGGTTCAAGTCCTGAGCCACCTCAGCAGTGCCTCCCCTGCAAGAGGAGGAGGATGGAAATCTGCAGCTGCTGACGGCTCATGGGTCACTGAGACCACCGTAATGCTGAGACCCGCCAGCATTACAAAGCACAGCAGTGACCACCAGGACGGACGTGACCAGCTCCTCTTTAACCCCTGGAAGAAGGAACTGGAAAATCGCTTGTGGGCGAAGTATCGACAGCGGGTTCGAACTTAACCCCAGACCCAGGGACTCCTGGGACTATGACGCTCGGATCTACCCGCCTGTAGCCGTGGGGGTGGCAAGCTGCAAGAAGCATGGCCCGAGAGCCTTGTTAACCAAGGAGCTGGGACCTGGTTGTCAGACTGCCTGACCGTGCAATTCCCGCCACACGAGAAGGGGGCTATGTCCCCCACTTCGCCTTTGTGACTGCGACAGAGGCAGCCCCGCACGGTGGGTCCGGTAAGGCTTCCCTTCCACCTGGGGAACCTGCTTCAACCTCCCCTGTAGCAGAGGCTGAAAACAGACACGAAGCTCACAGGCAGAAACCACAGGAAAGCACCGAGGACTCAAAACAATCACTTCTCCTTTTTCTAAGTCTTTAACACTTTGACGCCGAATGTGAAGTGTTCAAGGGACAGCACATGGATTTTACAAAGTCCGATTAGATCTCTGGAGAAGAAGGAAGAGCCTCAGGGCATTCATTCTCACACCTTGGGAAGAAACCAGGCAGGACACCTTCAAGATGCTTTCTGAACTAAGGCTCTCCAGTTGGCAAGAAATGCAATTGGGAGTCATGTTTACAATCAGCGCAACTGCATCTGTGCAGTGATTACTGCGATTGAGCGAAGTTTGTGAAGGGTTGCCTTACCTTTGGATGAAAGCATAGCAAAACTGCAACACAGGGATATCCACGAGCGGCGCTTTCTGAAAATGAAAGTGAAACCAATTACTCCAAGTTGGTTAGGAAATAAGGTTAAAAAAAGAATTAGAATACAAAACCAAAGAGAGTCTATATCCTCACAAAGAAAGGATTTTAGCCAGAGTCTCTCAGATGGGATAGCACACGTGAAAGCAGCCCCCAAGTGTGACAAAACGCATGCACACTGTGAGGTCCCAAATCATCACCGCCCTTCTTACCAGACTTCAGGGCGAGTCCCCTCCAGGCTTGTAACAAGTATTTGGGGGAAGCTGTGGTGTAATAAAACTCTGGTGGCCCAAGTGGACCCTCATGAGTGCATGTGACTCACTACCGACAAGAGACAATAAAAAGTTCTAATTCTTAGCTCAAGGAATTCCCTCAAACCCAGCCCAGACAACTTCCCTACATCCCAAGGGGTTGGAGCCACTTAGAAACTGGTTTTGAAAACATATTTTTTTTCTCTTCTTGCTTATAAAAAGCTATTTGTGGAAGTTATGGAAGTTGAACTGATTAACTAATCAATAAAATGTAATTTTGTTGTTTGAACAGTCAAAAACCAGCCAGCCAGACGAGATCTAATGGGTTTTTTTAATGTTTATTTATATATTTTGAGAGAGAGCAGGCACACGCATGAGTGAGGAAGGAAGAGAGAGAGAGAGAGAGAGGGAGAGAGGGTCACAAGCAGCTCGACACTGACACAGGGCTCAATCTCACAAACCTGGAGATCATGACCTGAGCCAAAATCAAGCCCGACACTCAACTGACAGAGCCACCCAGGCGCCCCCTCATGGTTTATTTCTAGCCCACGAGTTGCAGATACTTGTAGAATTTCAAGCCACATGAAGGAACAAAACTACAAGGGCCTGCCTGGTCCACAAAAGCCGTCACAGAGCCTCCTTCCGGAGGACAGCTCCCTCTGGTTCTGCAGCTGTAATGCTGAGGGTCAGTTTCCTGACACCTGAGACTGGCTCAGAGTTATAGATGCAAAGTCACCGAGGATCTGACAGTTTCTCCAACCCTGCTCCTCTCTTCAGGGTTGATTACTTTAATATTTATGTACCAGAACGAAAGACGACAAGTCTCCCGGGCATTCGAGGGAGGCCCCGGGGGCAGACGTCCAACACAAGCCGTGGACGTCTCCCATGACATTTCACAGCTGATCCCTTAAGGGCTTCAACAGCTCCATCATCCGGGCCTCGTGGCGCTCATGTTTAGGCTGGCTCGTCTTCTTTTCCCAACTAGAACACAGCTGACTGAGGGCAGACACGGTTTCACTATTGAGGATTCCCTACCCCCGAAGCACAGTTATCTTCAGTTTTGGAACGAAGGAAGGGCACAGCTGACTGGCTGGAGGACCTCGCAGGCCTGTGCCACGTGCCACTGGCTGGAAGACCACTACCCTGTGCCACGTGCAAGGGGGGCCCTTCTGGAGGAAGACGTGACCAGAGGCAGAGTTGTGCTCCAAGACAAGCAGAGCTATGAACATGGCCTAAGACCTTCTTGGCCAGTTTTCTCACATACAGGGTGACAAATGGCTGAGAACAGTGCTTATTCCAGGGTTCAGCTTTTGTTTGCCATCCTGGGTGAGAACTTTAAAATTCAAAGCTATATTCCTTTGTTATAAAACTTTTTATTGTAATAAAGTATACATAAAATTTACCATTTTAACCATTTCTTTTTTTTTAATTTTTAAAACCCATTTATTTAGCTTTTGAGAGAGAGAGAGAGAGGGTGGGCAAGGGAGGGGCAGACACACACACACACACACACACACACACACACACACACACACACACACAGAATCCAAAGCAGACTCCAGGCTCTGAGCTGTCAGCACAGAGCTGGATGCAGGGCTCGAACCCACAAGCTATGAGATCATGACCTGAGCCAAAGTCAGACACAACTGACTGAGCCACCCAGGCGCCCCTCATTATAACCATTTCTACGTGTCCAGTTCCGTGGCGTTAAGTTCCTTCACAATGTTGTGCAGCCATCTTCACCAGCCGTCTCCAGGACTTTTTTATCTTCCCAAACTGAAACTCTGTCCCCGTTCAACAGTAACTCCTGTCCTCTCTCCTCCCACTTCTGGCAACACTACTCTGCTTTCTGTCTACACAACTGAATATTCTAGAGACGTCCTATCAGTGGAATCCTTTCACTTTGGTCCTTCTGGGACTGGCTTCGCTTGACATGTCCTCAACGTTCATCCGTGTTGCAGCAGGTGCCAGAATTAACTTCCTTTCTAAGGCTGAGGAATACCCCGTTGCATGGATGCACCTGCTTTGGTTTATGTAATCATTCGTCGATGGATACCTGGGGTGCTTCTCCCCTTTCACTTCTGTGAGCAACGCCACTACAAACACTGGTATACAACAAATACCTGTTTGAGTGAAACTGTAATTTTATTTATTTTATTTTATATATTTTTAATGTTTACTTTGGAAAGCGAGAGCGTGCGCGTGAGCGTGGGGGAGGGGCAGAGAGAGAGAGAGAGAGAGAGGGAGACACAGAATCTGGAGCAGGCTGACAGCTCAGAGCCTGACACAGGGCTTGAACTCATGGACCACGAGATCTTGACCTGAACCGAAAGCAGATGCTTCACTGACTGCCCTACCCAGCTGCCAAAAAAAAATTTTTTTTTTTTTTCAGTAAAACTGCATTTTTAAATAATCACTTTGTCCGTTCCACTAGTTTCCATTTAGGTAATTATTCTTATACTTTTCCTAACAATTTTAAATCACTTCATAGAATGCAATTATTTCAAGGCTGAAATAAATGCCTGCTTTCTATCAAATTAATGAATTAAGAACAAAAACAGCTCCTACGCTTTCAATGAGGCTCCCCGCTTTGGTAAAAACAAAAACCTCTGGGAAGCCTGGCAGGCTCGGTCAATGGAGCATGTGACTCCTGTTCTTGGGGTTGGGAGTTCAAGCCCCATGTTGGATGTAGAGTTTACTTAAAAATAAAATCTTACCAAAAAAAAAAAAAAACAAACCCCAAGTGGTTTTGTTTCAAAACCACTGTATGTGACTGCACGAGGCCTTGGGCAGCAAGGACTCCACACCCGCTATGCAGAAACGGCCTGCAAAACCATAGGAGCCTCATGGTCCCATCCTAGCTCTCTACACACCACGGCTTCTGCTGCAGCCAGATGAAATCTCTTCCTTCTCAGAATGCCTCACATGAGTCCTGTCCTCTGACCCATTTTTTTTTTCTTTTATGTAAAAATTACCAAAGTTTGAATTCTGGTCAGAGCTCTCTTCTCCACCAGGCCTCCACTTTGGCCCACGAGGACTGACTTTCAGCAGAAATGATCCCGTCCATCCCCCACGCTAACCTGAACAAACACCACCAGGGTTTCTAGCAGCTCAAGGTGGTGTCCCTCAGGTGATGACCCCAGCCCCCTTAAAATGCCTGCCCAAGAGAGTTCAAGGCTGCCAGAACAATCGACCATGTGCTCAATCGGCACCCAACAGGCTCCTGGCCTTCCTTCTCAGAGCATTTATTAAGGAAAGTGTAGTTATAAATCCTTCCTCTGTCCTTTGAGATGCACATACATTTCTTACAGCAGGACTGTCTTCCTCAAGGAGCTGGGAGCCGTCCTCTGGAGTACCATCATTGGGAAAGACAGGCCCTTGTCTCCCAGTCTCCGGGAGGATAGGAGCCTACCTTCCATGAGCACCGGTCAGCAAACCCAACAGCCTACTCACAATGACCGATCCCCTTCCCCACTTTTTTGTAATTTTCTACTTCCCTGGCTTTGCTGGAGCCCCTGCTCCTTCACGCTTCCTACTCCTCCATTTCTCAAAGAACTCTGTTACCTCTGCACAGATCAGAACTGGGGTCCGTGCTCTCCCCTAACACGGTAGCTACGGAATGTAAGTTGGCCTTTACCACCTTCAACTAGTGTCTGGCTTTGCTTCTCTTTGATGCCTCTTAGGCTGCTAGTTCCTCGAGGCAGGTGTCATTTCCTCTTTCTAAAGGTTTTGTTCAACTTGGCATACTGCAGGCACTTGGTAAGAACCCACTCCCAGGCAATGCGTGCCGCAGCAAGGAGGGAACGATGAGAGATGGCCGCTGACCTCCGGTGGTTCCCACCTTCAAACAGGTGCACCAAAGCCCTTTGGGCACACTTCACGTGGCCTCCTCCAAGCCCAGCAAAATACCTCCATGCCACCCCCCAGGGAATCCTAGCTGCTCCTGAGACTTCTGCTTCCCTTCCAAACACAATTTATAAGACACAGAGACAGGTGGGCGCCACGCATTCATCTGGAAGATCCCCAGGCTCCTGACCTCGTCCCCTCGGATTTGCGGCGGCCTCTTCACCACCTCCTTTGCCAGGTGAAGCACCGTGTCTGTCTGCAGGGTGCTGAGCGCACAAATCAAGTCGACAAGGGTCAGCTGGGATGTGCTTGCCGCCGGGACAATCTGCCAAGGAAAAAAATAGTTCCCTTAAGGCTCACAGAGAGAAAACAAACATAAGAACAATGCACAGAAAGTCTTCTATAAGAGCTGCCCCCAGAGAAAGAACTTTGATATTTTAAATAAATATTTAAACAAAAACTGGGTAAAGGACTCTCTTGGTGGGGACAAAGAGTGAGCTAAGCATTTAATCACTGTGACAGAATTAGCATCTGACATACATTAGGAATAACAGGTGCAGTTGATGATGGGGCAGTGACACTGGTACGTTCAAGCTCAGAAAGCATTTATTTATTTATCAAAAACAATTTTTTTCAACATTTATTTATTTTTGAGAGAAACAGACAGAGTGTGAGTGGGAAAGGGGCAGAGAGAGAGAAGGAGACAGAATCTGAAGCAGGCTCCAGGCTCTGAGCTGTCAGCACAGAGCCTGACACGGGGCTTGAACTCATGAGCCATGAGATCGTGACCTGAGCTGAAGTTGGACACCTAACTGACTGAGCCACCCAGGTGCCCCAGAAAGGATTTATTTTTTAAAGTAATCTCTACACCCATCATGGGGCCTGAACTCACAACCCCAAGATCAACAGTTGCATGCTCCACCAACTGAGTCAGCCAGGCACCCCTCAGAGAGCATTTTAGAAACAGATACACGTAATTTGAAGGAAGCAGGCTGACATTGAAAGGGAGCCCTAGAAGTATGAGGATGGTAACAGAGAAAACAGATAAATCAGATTCTTGATGGTTGGCCTTGGCAGGAAATCCCAGGGATGGGAGACACATCTTTTTTTTTTTTTTTTTTTTTAATGTAGGGCTTGAACACAGGGCTTGAACTCACGCCCCTGAGATCAAGACCTGAGCTGAGAATCAAGAGTCAGATGCCCAACTGACTGAGAGCCACCCAGGTGCCCCCGGAGACACATTTTTGATGTCAAGTCTCTATAATGTGGCTACATGCACTTGGAAGGATCAGACTTACCACCAGTGAATACCCGACAGGTGCTAAGCTGGGTGGCCTGGGCCACCAACCTTTCATGCCTCCTCAGGGAATAGGAGCCTATGTTGGACACTGAGATAGTGTCCAGGGGGTGGGAAAGACCCTCTGAGGGAGGTGTGACGTAGGAACCTAGATGGTCAAGAGAGAAAAAAGGAAGAGGCTTGTGTTGGTTTTGCAGAAATAAACCAAGTCCCTTGAGGACTGAGTGATGGACCACAGTGAGTGGATAAAGAATGGATGAAATGCGAAACGAAGTTATCTTTGGGAACAGGAACGTGAGGATTTGAATCAGGTATAAATTTTTGTAAGTACTATTTTTACAAATTAAAAAGCCTATGGGTCCTGGGTGATAATGATGTGTCAAAAAGTAGGTTCCTGACTGTAACAAACACACCACTTTGTGGGGAGGTGTTGATAATGGGGGACACCATGCGTGTGTAGGGTAGGGGATACTGGGGAAATCTCTGTACTTTCCCCTCAATTTTGCTGTGAACCTAAGACTTCTCTTAAAACAAAAAGTAAAGTATCTTATGGTTTAAAAACATCTATAAGAGGGGCACCTGGGTGGCTCAGCTGGTTAAGTGTCCAACCCTTGATCTCGGCTCAGGTCATGCATGATCTCTGGGTTCATGAGTTCAAGCTCCGTGTCAGGCTCTGTGCCAACAGCGTGGAGCCTGCTTGGGATTCTCTGTCTCCCTTTTTGTCCCTCCCCTGCTTGCGTATACACATTCTCTCTTTCTCTCAAAATAATCTCAAAAAGATAATAATAGAAAAAAGTATTCTATATTCCTCACAGAGAGATCCGAAAGCAGAAGCCAGGGGTAGCTCCCCACCCGCCCGCCTGCCCGCCCGCAGTCCCAGCTGGAGTGAGACACGCCTGTGTCATCTACGCATTTAAAGCAGTGAAAGCACTTCAGCAGTTTCCCGAGCCGGCCTTTAACACCACCATCACTTGCATGTGACTCTGGTGATCCTGGCAGAGCAAGTTTAAATACAACTTTGATTTTTAAACTCTACCTTCATCTTACTGAGGCGTTTAACCTTCTTCCTGCTCCATACTGCTGCAACAGCGGCTGTTAACTGAACTCCCAGATGCGCCGTCAAGGGGTTCAAGAAGTCTAAAATTTTTTGTCGTATGGTCTAGAACACGGGAAAAAGAAGAGTTATGGCAGAGTGGGGCCAGGGCCACTACGCAGTGCCTGTAACGCAAGGAGTAGAAGCCTGCTAGCTGGCCTCCGGAAGGCTGCCCCGCAAGCCCAGCCCCAGTCCGGTTCCCTGGTCACATGCCATCAGAATGTCCTGCGTTTCCTCTCACTGTTTCTCGTCATTACTTTTAAACTGGAGGGTAACGGCTGTGTCTGCCGTGAGCACAGGGACTTCTTCCATCTTGCTCACCGGGTATAAACAAGGCCCAGCACACAGCCGCAGGCACGCAAATATTTGTTCGAATGAATTTACTGAGCACGTACTATGCCCCTATGCCTATATTTAATATCATTTACTTACTTATTTATTTATTTATTTATTTATTTATCTATCACTTTATATACAACGAGCACATGAGCGAGATATCCTCCTTCCTGGGTCCTGGGTCCAGCCTCAGGGCTGCCTTATCAGATGTATAACTGACTGCAAAGCACTCACTCCCTCTAGGCCCCAGTGTTCTTGTTCCTAACTTGGGACTAATAAGAGCACTTACCTCCTATGTGAGGGCTAGATATGCTAATAAATGTACAGCACTTTGGACGGTGTGTGCTTTCAACCAAAGAAACTCCAGCACAGAGAGCCTAGTGAACTTTCCCAAGGTCCCAGGGAGCTGAACCCAGGCTCCCCAGCTCCCCATGCTCTGAACCAGTCCACCCAGCCTGGGCTGCTGGATGCCTGAGTGAGCCCAGAGGTCACACCTGGCACTGGGTGGTCAGCAGACACAAGACATGGCCAGATAATTCCAAGCCGCCATACCTGGCAAACAGAGACTGAGCCATGTGCCCGGATGCTTCTAAGGCAGAGACCGTTAGAATTGGGGGAGAGCTCAGTAAACCAGAAATATTCTGGGCTTTGCATTTCCCGTTTAGTAAAAAAACTCAGCGACACCCTAAATTCTGCCTTGACGTGCCCATGTGTCCAAGGCAATATTAAAAGCTGGACATAAGAGACAAGCTGTGTTACAGAAATGCTTGAGAGCAATAGGAAAGATCTTTAAACCCCCAGAAACTTCTAGTTTAAAAGAAAAGGGCGAAAGGAAAAAAACAGGTTAAAAACTCACAAAGCCTTTTAGTCAGGAATAGGAAAGTTACTCTAACAAACTAACTGGAGGTTTCTATCTCCGACTTATGCCTAACTTGGGTTTCACTGAGCACACACTGATTATTTATGTACACATTCCTGTACGTACTTATTTTTGGTGGGACAACACAAGACAAAAGAAATAATCAAACCACAGAGGAAGTTCTCTCACTTTGGTGGTTTTAAAGTAAACGGAAGAGGATCCCTTCGTGGCTCCAAGGAGATCGACGGGTCTCTTGTGAGTCTCCTCCTTTCTGAGAACATTCCAGAGAAGGGCCATGGTGTTAACGATTCGAGGCAACTCTTCCAGAATGGCATTCTTGGCATTTTTCAAATTGGTCGGATCGCTTACAGCAGTGGTCTAAGAATTGGAAATGAACATGAGTCTCGGCTGCGTGTGTGGCAGAACTAGATAACCAGAATCCGGTGATCGCCAGGGCACCGGTGGGATGGGAGTCTGGGCCGTAGCACTCACACCTCTGACAAATCCCACAGGCAGGGATCTGGAAGCAAAATGCTTCCCTGTGCATTTCAACCCATAGCCTTCTTTCTAAGAGGCGCCCCTGGGAGTCCGAGGCCCCACGTCACAGACTCCTTTGGTCATCCGGCCAAAGCAGCAGCTGCATTCTAAAATTTTAATCCCCAACAGGTCAGAGCAACTAACAGCTAAAATGGCTTCAGACTGCAGATTTCACAAACGCCATGAGGTCAAGTAAAAAATATGTCCGAGAAAGAGGACATTTTATCCCATTTGGTTATTGATCTAACACTGGGCACTGGGAAGGAGCCCCAGGGAACGCCAGAAGAACAAACTACACTTGTTTACTTTCACACAGCCTTGTGCATGCATATTTGCATATGCACTTCATTTGCAAGCATACATTTGCATACATATTTTCATTACTCACATGTGCTGCACATTTCTTATTTGAACCGGTCATAACCCAACGAAGACAAAACAATACAAGAAAATTTCCTCAAACTCGGAAAAAAAATTTTACCTTCTTGTTTTGGTTGGGTTGTTCCAAAAGACAAAAGTGAGTAATGGTTGTCAGACCTTCCAAAAGAGTGAGTGGATAATCCGGAGAGATGTTTTCCCTCTTGGCGGTTATGCTTTGGTGAAGAAATGAGAAACTTGTTTTGAGAATTTTTAAAAACAAGGCTGTAAAGTATTTAATCCTACCTAGAAACACAGAAACCAGAGAGACAGCGGTATCTTAAATAAACAGGGGCCCTCATACTGAAATAGTTATAATAACGACGGGCATCCTTTGTGCAATTTTACGTAAAGTTCATATGGTCATTCTAGAAAAATGTTTTCAGATGTTTTAGAATTTCTGTGAAGGTGATGCATGTTTTTAGTTTTGTTTTGCAAAAACAACGGAGAGCGACGGCAATACTCAGCTGGGCTGGGTATCTGTGTAGAATAAAAAGTAAAGGATGGGAGCATTTCGTTCCTAGATACCCCTCCTGACGACGCTAGACAGGCGGCTGATCAGGCTGAAATTATTCTCCAAGTGGCTTCTATGGCAAATTAGTCATTCCTTGCAAAAAACTGTCACTAAGGCAAGAATAGCGTATCAAAGGGTTGGCCGTACCTGATAGAGAGCTTCACAGATTCACTTTCATACTGCTTGACTAGCTCGTCCAAATTTTTGCAAATCTGGACAATGAAAGGTGTCACCGTCCAGCCCAGGGACTTTCCGAAGTACGGCAAGGAGTGCGTGACCAAGCTCACCCAGGCCGGGTGCATGCCGTAGCCGTAGGCCGGCTGCAGCCCTCGCACCACGGCGGACACCAGCAGCCCCTGGGAGGTGAGCGGGTGGGGCTGCACGTACTGCAGGGCACTGATGGCCTGCTGGAAGTTCAGGGCTTTCCGCCACTCCCGGGACAGTTCTGGCTGATGTTCAGCCTCCTCTTGGACCTGGCCCAGGTGATGTTCCAAGACGATCAGCACCTGCAGGAGCTTCAGCAACTCGATCTGCAGCGGGTGCTCGCTCCAGATCTGATCCTGGCCCAGGTTGATGAGACTCTCCTCGAAGAGGCTCTCCTCCTGCAGGGCCCGGCCTCGCTCGGCGGTGGCCAGGCCGTAGCGCTTCTGGCTGGTGTACATGGACGCCGACAGCGAAAGCAGGACAAACTCCTGAACTTTGCACCTCTGCAGCAAGCTGTGAATGAACTCCACATTCTTCCCCTCGGCGGACTTGGCCACGGAGACCAGCTGGGTCATTATTCGAATCAAAACCTCCACGCTCTTGACCTGCACGTCCCGGTTGCCGAGTACGTCTCGGTGGGAGACCTTCAGGTAACAAGGGTAATAGCTGCGCAGGAAACTCAGGCACAGGTAGGTGAGGAGCTCGATCAGCAGCGAGTGGGGACACACGCTGGGAGACTGGGTCTGGAGCTTCCCGTAGAAACTCTGGCCGATGAGGGCCTCCTGGTGGCGAGCGAGCAGGTTGGAGATGAGGTTGAGGTGCGCGGTGGAGCTGGTGTCCATGCTGGTCCTGGACACCGCCTCGATGAACTCCTTGGGGTTGGTCTTGAGCACGGCCTCTAACACGGAGAAGGCGTACAGAACCCTCCGGGAGTCGTAGGGCTGCAGGTAGAGCAGAATGTGCTTGAACAAGGCCTCGATGGTCTCCTGCCTTTCCCGCTGCTGCTTCAGCAGCCGGGACGCACTGAGGGCCTGGAGCTCCAGGTCGGCCTCCTCGTCGCTGGACAACGACTCGGACGCCCGGGTCCTGTCTGAGTCCACGCGCGCCAGGCTCAACTTGGCAGTGGGCTTGAAGCTTTCGGCCTGGAAGGCCGCCAGCAAGGCCGAGCGCTCGGGGTAGGCCCTGCCAGCCGTGGGGATGGGTGCGCAGCAGTTCTCCTCGTTGCTCAGCTCCTGCGGGTCGTGGGAAGGAGAAGAAAAGGAGGACGTGTTCTCACTGTCCGTGTGGGCAGAGCTCGTGTCCGCAGACTCCGTGTGCTCGCTGCTGTCCACGGCGCTGCAGGCGGGCCCGTCGGGAAGGTCCACGTAGTAGGGCAGGTCGTCCTCACTCGGCTCGCTTCCTGGGGGGCACTTCTCTGGTTCCTTCTCCACCTCGGCCCAGATGGCCTCACGGTCGACGGTGGTGAACTGGCTCAGAGACGCACCTTCCTCCGAGCCGCCTTCCTGGAGCTCAGACGCGCCACCCGCCTCTTTGAAAGGAGTCTTCTGCCGGTGAAACCAACGGTGCAAGTCTTCTGGAAATTACAAAACGACAAATGACTTCAGAACAGGAGGGTCAGCCACGATAAGTCAGTTCTAGAACGATCTTTATCTTAAAAAGCCAGACAGAAAGATCAATGTTGACAAAACTCCCCCAAAAAACTATAACAACTGGAGCCCACACTGTATTACGGACAAAAGGCAGACAAGTAAACCAACTTTTACGGGGAGGGTGATTTTTAAAAATGTGTATTATTTTGTTCGGCAGTTTCCTTTCAAGAAACGTATCCCACAGAAACGAAAGCAGAAAGTTTTCAAAGCTGTAAGGGTATTCATTGGACGGTCACGTGTGAGGATAAACCGGGAAGTGAACAAAACATGTAGACTGGAAAAAACCTCAGCTCACGCATGCAATGAAGTGCTACTCGGGTTTTTAAAAGATATGTGTCCTGATACGGAGCAGTGTGTGGGATATATTACATGAAAAAAGGAAAATCAAGGGGCGCCTGGATGGCTCAGTTAGTTAAGCGACCATTCGACTCTTAGTTGTGGCTCAGGTTATAACCTTGTGGCTTCCTGGTAGCGTGGGACCTGCTTGGGATTCGTGCCCTCCCTCTCTCCCTCTCTCTCCCTCTCTGCTCCTCCTCCACTTGCCCTGTCTCTCACTCAAAATAAATAAATAAATTTAAAAAAAAAGGGGGGGAAGAAAAATCAAGCTGCAGAATCAGGCTGTGGTGAATGAGCTCATTTACATGAGAGCATCTGAAATACACAGCTATGAAAAAAATCTAGAAGACTATCAAACTATTATCCGTACCTAGCTCTAATCGCATTTCAAGGGACTTTCATGTATGTTTTTACTTCAGTTTTTTTCTTTAACGTTTATTTATTTTTGAGACCGAGAGAGACAGAGCACAAACAGGGGAGGGTAAGAGAGAGAGGGAGACACAGCATCTGAAACAGGCTCCAGGCTCCGAGTTGTCAGCACAGAGCCCGATGCGGGGCTCGAACTCATGGACCACGAGATCATGACCTGAGCCAAAGTCGACACTTAACCGACTGAGCCACCCAGGTGCCCCGTTCAATTTTAAAATAAGCATGTTAGTACTTGTATAATCAGAAAATATGCAATACTTTAAGATATTTAGGTCTTAGGGCACCTGGGTGGGTCAGTCCATCAAGCGTTCGACTCTTGATTTCGGCTCAGGTCATGATCTCATGGTTCATGAGATGGAGCCCTGTGTCAGGCTCTGTGCTGACAGTGCAGAGCCTGCTTGGGATTCTCTGTGTCCCTTTCTCTGTACCCCTCCCCTATTTGTGCATATGCACACTCTCTCTCAAAACAAAGTAATAAGATAAAAAAATAACATGTTTTATAAAAAATAAAACACATGATTACTTATTAAATACAATTATATATATTATATTATATTATATTATATTATATTATATTATATTATATTATATTATATTATATTATATTTCAGGTCTCTGTAAACAGGAACAACAACCAGAAAGAAGACTTTGGTATGTATCACCAAACCATCTTAATACACAGCTCTCAGCAAATCTATTCCATGAACATTAAATAAGATTAGGGAAGGAGGAAAAATAAGACAGAAATAGACGAGCTGCCTGACGCTCGTAGTAATATCTTCAGTATAGATTTCTACACTATTACACAGATAGTGTGAGTAAGGCACTACACTTCTAGTTCCTTCCAGGGGAAGGGCAAGGCAGGGAAAAAACATTTTCTCTTACTGGGAAGGGTGCAGGGAACATGGGCTACAGGAAGCAGCAGGAAGTGCTGTGTGACTTTTAAAACCAGCACACGTGGTATTAAAACTTCCTTTTTCATTTTTTTTTAAAATTTCACTCCAAGTTAGTTAACATATAGTGTAATAATGATTTCAGGAATTGATTTTAGTGATTCACCACTTACACACAACAGCCAGTGTTCATCCCAACAAGTGCCCTCCCTAATGCCCATCACCCCCGTAGCCCTTCCCTCCACCCAACACTCCACCAGCAACCTTCAGTTTGTTCTCTGTATTTAAGAGTCTCCTGGGGCGCCTGGGTGGCTCAGTCGGTTAAGCATCCGACTTCGGCTCAGGTCATGATCTCATGGCTTCTGAGTTCAGCTCAGAGCCTGGAGCCTGTTCTGGATTCTGTGTCTCCCTCTCTCTGCCCCTCCCCTGTTCACACTCTGTCTCTGTCTCTCTCAAAAATAAACATTAAAAAAAAAAATTAAAAAAAAGAGTCTCTTATGGTTTGTCTCTATTTTTATCTTATTTCTGCTTCGCTTCCCTTACAGAGCTTCCTTCGTAACACAAAGGAACACTAAAAAATTTAGCTGCCATAAATGATGGCCAAACTTTCGAGAAGGTGCTTTAGTTTACATTTCTTTGGACTTTACTTTCTCATAATATGGAATAATAAAAGGCCTTGTCTTTGAGGAGGCAGCCAGCTTTCTTTCCTAGAGGAAAACGGGAGATTACGGTTTTAGGCAGCATCTCCAAAATTGCTGCTTATGCAGGTTAGGCTGCTTTTCTCTGTAAGACAAGACTGGCGCAAACAGTATTTACAGCCCAGTGAGCTAACTCAAAGCCCGTAAACAAGCTAACTCAAAGCCTGTTAACCCACTGCTTAGAAAACTGCAGGAAGTCATAAAACACACCTATTGTGGGAAGTCATGTTAGTTCATAAACTGTGCCAGGAGCTAATCACCCAAATGGAACGCACTCATCAGGTTTATTTTAGCCTTTCTTTTCTTCTTCCTATTTACTGTTACTTGTGCTAAAGATGCCTCTGGAAGTTTTTTGGAACTCAAAGGCTTATTTCTTCTGCATTTCTGATTGTATGTTCACAGAATTTACAGCTGGAAAGAACCTTAGAGAGCAGACAGAAAAATGGATAAACAGAAACCACTGTGGTTTCTGTGGTTTCTTACCATGTGTTTGAAGGCTCACAAGTCATTTTTCATAGATACAATTGACCAGATTACATGCAAATTTCAACTTCTCGGCCATTCCTAGCTGGAGGCCACCTAAACTATCCCTAGCTCTGAGCAGGGATCTGGAGAGAAGTGCCAGCCTAGCCTCCTCAAACTTAACTTCCCGCTGGACACCAAACTATGACTTCTAAGTGAAGGCATCGGCTTGGGAAGACTGGTGTGGATGGTCTGTTATTCTTTCCTCCTATCTTAGGTGCACTTGAATTTTTCATTAGCAAAAGAATAAAAAAAAATCAGCTATTTTTTTAATGTTTATTTTTTGGGGGGAGAGGCGGAAGGGCAGAGAGAGAGGGAGACACAGAATCCGAAGCAGGCTCCAGGCTCCGAGCTGTCAGCACAGAGCCCGACGCGGGGCTCAAACTCCCAAACCGTGAGATCGTGACCTGAGCCGAAGTGGGACGCTTAACCGACTGAGCCACCCAGGCGCCCCCTCAGCTATTTCTTATTGGAGCATAGGTTACTAAACATTTCCTTTTTTATTAAAAAAAAAATCTGATTTTTCAGTGAAAACGACAAGCACACTCCGTAGCATTTCTAAGTGCTGGTTCATCTGCTCCTTAACCTTCAAAAGTCTTCACAACATTACAAAGTACTCTCACACCATTTGAACCTGACAAAACCACCGAGTGGGGCTAAGGAACTTGACTGTCACCACGGGCAGCTGGGGTCGGGGCTGCTCCTCCCTCCCTCCCTCCTTCCCAGGTCCAGGGACCCCGGGGTTGCCCTCCGTGGCGGGCTCACCTGCTGAGTTCTCCCGCTTGAGGCAGTGGATGGAGGTCCTCTGGGTCTTGGGCTGCAGCAGGAGCAGGAGCATGGGCTCCAGGATGCGTGCCACATCACCGAGGGAGAGCGCCCGCACCAGCCAGCCCTGTGCCGCCGCACTGATGGCACCGTCCGTGCAGGCCAGACTGTCCAGCACGACGAACAGGGACCTGTGGGTGGGAAGGGCACCACTGAGTCAGCGTTCGGTGACCCCGTGCACCAGGACACCCCCAGGCGGCTCCACGCAAACCGGGCTTAAAGACCCACGCAGACAAAGGCCAGGGGATTTCCACCTTGGTTTCACACTAGCATCGCCGGGGGAGCTTTCCAAGTCCCGATGCCCGGGCTTCACCCCACATTGGTTCAATCGACTGTGGGACTAAGCCGCCAGCATCAGAATCAGCTGGCATCTCTCTAAAGCTGGGCACCTGGTACCACACCCAGGTTTGGAAACAAGGAAGGGGCTTTAAATAATTTTTTTTTAAGTTTATTTATTCACTCTGAGAGAGGGGGAGAGAGAGAGAGAGAGAGAGAACACAAGCAGGGCAGGGGCAGAGAGAGAGAGGGAGAGAGAATCCCAAGCAGGCTCTGCATGGTCAGCGCAAAGCTGGACACGGGGCTTGAACTCATGAAGCGTGAGATCGTGACCTGAGCAGATACTTAACCGACTGAGCCACCCAGGCGCCCCAAGGAAGGGGATTTAAAAAAAAAAAGTGCACTAGATTGTAGTGCAGTGAAGTTCACATCTCACGAACACGGTGGACACTGCGAGTGTACGTACCCAGCGTAGCCAACCGGCCCGTTCCAGACCCAGACCACCGTCCCCTACAGAGGTCCCCTCGTGAGGCATGTTCTCCTCCGGTGATTCTGATACATGCTGGGCTTCCTGCCCCCAGGATCAAATTGAGAACATTCCTACCACGTATTCACATGTGTCTGGCCTCAATTCACTTGGGGGATCGTGGGAACCGTTTGCTGTACATCCAGAACATGGGGTCACATTTTCCATTTCACACGCTCCCCTCCCCAGCTGGACACACTGACCAGGAACCTCGGCAGAGCGTCCTGTGCGTTCAGGGTGAGTGCCCACAAGGACCACCTTACCTGTCTAAGGAGCGGTTGTGAGATGTCACGCGACTGCCTGGGGTCTCTCTCGTCAGGTGCCAGATGACGGAGAACCTAAACAGAGCTTCTAGTCTTGTCCCCTTGATGAGGAAACAAACGGCAGTGAGGCACTAGTTTCCTAACAGCATGTTGTCCGCAGTCAGCAAACCCCACCGCGTAACAAACAGGAGCTCAGCAGGGCGGCAGCAACGTCAGCAGAGGTGCTGGGCTCTGACCGGCCTGCAGGAGGAAGACCTACGTCCTCCTCTCTTCCTTGCTCACTTTACCACAATAACGCACATGGTCAGATGCCACGTTAGCCTACATCCAGGGGCACACCTGGGCCTGTGATCAAAGATCACAAGACAGCGTGGCGTTCTCACACCTCTTGAAGGTGTCAGGCACAAGTGGCTTAGAGAACCAGGATACAACTTGACTGCAAAGGACGGCCAGGGCCTAAAAGGACGATGCATTCTCTATGACTGCCTACTTCACCTGCGAGAGCTCTCGGTTCCTGCAAACATCACAGGAGTTGGGGTAGACTTCCCTGGTGAGCCTTAATTCGGACACAACCCATGTTCTCAGGACTCTGAAAAGGATGGCTAGAGCTTCTGAAGGCCTCCCGACCCCAAGATTCTGTAACACCTGTTGATTGATCAGGATGCCCGCTGAGCCCTGGCATGACTGTACGTGTGTAAGTCTGTCCCGGGCACAGGCAGTGATGGGTGGCCTGGCAGTTGGGATCATAGGACAGAGAAGACAGGCTGCTAAGACTGACCTTGTCAGGGTCCAGGAGGGCGTGGCAGATGATGTCCTCACAGACGTTGGCCGTCGGGGCCAGGCAGTGCAGCCGGTAGAACAACTCTACACAGGTGACGTGATGCTCCCGGGTCTCCTTGTTCAGCTGATTCCAAAGCACACGAGCCACCCTCTGTGACAGAAGGGAGACCGTGAGAACACAGGCAGCCCCCGCATTTCTTCCTTGTGCCAGTCCAGTCCCAGCCCCGAGGAACTGGCTTCTATCTACACTTGCTACGTGAGAATCCTTA
Source organism: Panthera leo (assembly GCF_018350215.1). NCBI lineage: Eukaryota > Metazoa > Chordata > Mammalia > Carnivora > Felidae > Panthera > Panthera leo. The sequence goes on from NC_056687.1 coordinate 9,151,117, forward strand.
ATATACAGAGAAGTACCATCGACAAACAAAACAAGGCAAACCAAACTCCAAACCAAACTAAAACCCCAGCAGGTAACGTGATAGGTTAAACTCGGAGGTTTCTCTACATCCAATGAGGGGCTCAAACTCATGACCCTGTGATCAGGAGTCGCAGGCTCTACTGACTAAGCCAGCCAGGCGCCCCAAAACAACGCTTCTCATTTAATTTTTAAAAATGTGTTTGTTTAACACTTTTATTTTTGAAAGAGAGAGAGAGAGAGAGAGAGAGTGAGTGAGTGAGTGCATGAGTGTGGGGGAGAGAGGGAGACACAGAATCGGAAGCAGGCTCCAGGCTCTGAGCTGTCAGCACAGAGCCCGACGCGGGGCTCGAACCCATGAACCGTGAGATCATGACCTGAGGCAAAGTGGGACGCTTAACTGACTGAGCCATCCCGGCACCCCACTCTTCATTTTTTAAGTAAGCTCTATGCCCATTGTGGGGCTTGAACTCATGGCCCTGGCATCAGGAGTTGCAGGCTCAATCGACTGGGCCGGCCAGGCATCCCTTGAAACTCGGAGGTTTCTGACCAGCTAAGAACACTGCAGCTCTTGCCCAAACCTTGACGTTACTTTCCAAGAGAAATCAATTGGAAGCAAGAACCTATTGGCTAACGTATCCGTCCGACCAGCACACTTGACCCAGTCTTACTATGTGCTGGCAGTGTGGTAGATTTGCAGTGGTCACCAGTCTCGAGGTGACACTTGCAGCACCTTCCCTACCACCTGTGGTTGGTTCAAACTGGTCACCACACGGCAGCGGTGAAGACTCGTGTCTTTCGAGGTGTTAACTCCATAAACCTGCCTGTTCCCATTTCCACGCACAGTGCCGTGGCGGATGCCCAGCTCACTTTCAGGACACAAATCACACCTCAAATCAAGTCTTCTGTCTCCTCAGCCCTGATCTTAGCTCTTTAAACATGCAGGGTCTGCACCTGGCTGTAGCCCTTCCCTAAATTCCAGGGAGCCCCAGTGAGGGTTGGGGGTGCCTGCCCCACTGGGTGAGACTCAAAGGGAGGGTCAACCCCATTTCCTGGAAGGAATCTCTGAAGGCATTCTTCTAGGTCATGTTAAAAGACTATGCCTCCCCATATTTAAGAGTCTCTTATGTTTTAACAGAGGGTTACCCGAGAAGTTGTGGGGGGAGGATGGGCTAAATGGGTAAGGGGCATTAAGGAAGCTACTCCTGAAATCATAGTTGCACCATATGCTAACTAACTTGGATGTAAATTAAAAAACAAAACAAAACAAAAACCAAAAACCAAAAAAAAAAGACTACGCCTTATAGACTGTAATACTTTATAAGTACATCTTAGACCAAATGACTCCTTTTTTGGCCCCTTTATTTCTATTCGACAAAACTACCTTCTCTGCATAGATCAGATTAACCACCGACTGCCTCGAGCCCCTAACCATGATGTCCATTATTTTTTTTAATCTAAAGGAATGTGATTTCCAATTATCAAATTGCAATTAAACCTCTGATACAAAACTTTTGACCAAGCAGAGTAGTCCCTTTACTTGTGGTCCCCATGGGCACGTTTACAGGTAAGAGACTCCTCCTGGAATTGAAGGGTTGGAGAGTGGATGTTGATCACAAAACACACACCTGCTCCTTCATCTATGTTGGACTTCTTGATCCCTATGTTCTGGACACTTCATTAGTGAACTGAATTCTGCCTTTACCACCTGATCAGAAAGGTCAGGGGATTCATGGGATTGCACACCTTATTCTGTACATCACGGGCAACAGGAATACTGGGACATGGACTGTTCCGTGGGAATGAGAAAAGTCTAGAAGATCTGGAAGCAGCCCTCTTCCTAGAGCCCGAGAACTGGGGGGCGGCCTGGATGTTGGTGCGGGCTGCTTTACTGGCTCCTGTCCAGCACCTGGACATGGTCAGGCACCGGCCCCTGCCGCCCCAGCCCTTGAGAGTTGTATACTTTAATAAAGGATGCTACAGTGCATGATGAGTGGTAAGTACTGAGATATGTACTAAATCTGATTCAAAACAAAATTCAAGACTTCAGACAGAACTCGAAAAAGCGTCCTTTTCAAAAATATCACTAAGCGTGTATCATCGCAAGAGTAATTAATGCGGTCAAAGATTCATGGGCTAAGTTCTCTCCTGCTTTCCTCTCTGTGCCTATATTACAATGATGCCAAGCTTCTCAGATATATGCAGGACCAAGGAAGGAAGGACTTGCCCAATCACTGCTGCTGTATTACGGTGACACTGTTTCCAGTTGCAAGATCCACACGGGCTCAATTTTGGCAGGAAGGGGAGGGGAACAAGGGGCCCAAGCCGAATAGCAATTAAATAAAACTCCACCAGGACCTAATACTGTAAACGGGATCTGAGTATGCAAGTTAGTACGGCTGTGTGAGGAGCTCTGTGGACTATCAGAGAAAAATAAAAATAAAAATAAAAAAATTATAAAAAAATTATAAAATTATAAAAATATAAATTACAACATTTTAAAAAATTACAGAAAGTTATAAAAAAATAAAACATAATTTAGGGTCTTTGGAAATTATCCTAAGGGCATTCAGGAAATAAAGAAACATTTATTCAAGAATATCTACTAAATTACAATTAAAGCAACAAGTCTGCGGCAGTTGAACTACAACCCTGCCCACCGCCTCGGCTCAGTGAGGCTCGAGGAACGAGGTGACTACCCACTCCAGGTAGAGTCCCCTCCCCACCAGCTCCTAGTCCAAGGCTCTGCGAAAGGGAAGGCAGCGGCATTTCACTCCTCATCCCTCCTCTCGGGTGGAGGCTATAACTGGGCTGCAGGCCAACAGTGCTGGGGTTCTGGTCACTTACCCTACTTTGCTTACATGGGGGAGGTTATATGCTGGGAGAAGCCAGCTCACAAGACTGGAGGTTCCCCCCCTGCAAGTAACCTGTGGAGCTTTCGCTCCAAAAGAAGCAGGTCACTATTTGGGTCCCAGCTCTTCCTGAGCAATGGGACATAGAGACTTGGCCCAGAGGGAGAGGCAGGCCACAAAACAGAGAGCTCCATCAAGGGAAAAGAGTTTACTTGGAAGAGGGTGAGGAAGTTCAAGCCTAGGGTACTCTTAAAAACAATGGAATTTTTGTAGTAAGTAATTAAGAGGAGGCTGGAAGCTCCAGCACAGCAACAAATTAAACCACAGGCCAGCTTGTTTATCAGAAATAACCAGGAAAAGAGGGAGCTAGGAAGAACTCTACTGGCAAAAAAAAAAAAAAAAAACAAAAGCCAAAAAACCCCTCAAAGACTAGTGTCAAAAAATTATCAGGCTGTGATGTAATTTACGCCTTTGGGCCCCGCTGGAAACAAGAGAGCAATCGGTCAGCAGTTAGTGGAGCCTAACAGCTGGGTGTGAGACCAAAAGACACAGCTTCAGAGAGACCAGGGAGAGATATAGTCAACGAGAACCCAGCTAAGACCACCGTCATCTCAGGGGCCTGCACATTCCTCCAGGGAGTAGCACCACGGGGCTCACACCTCCGGGGAAACAGACTTCACTGAAACGGTCTAGGCAAGTCACTAAGCAATAAACAAGAAATGAAGACAACAAAAAGACTTGGGGGGAGGGGTCAGAAAAGTTGCTATGATACATTATCTAAAATGCCCAGTCTTCAAGAAAAACTATAGGATGGGGCGCCTGGGTGGTGCAGTCGGTTAAGCGTCCGACTTCAGCCAGGTCACGATCTCGCGGTCCGTGAGTTCGAGCCCCGCGTCAGGCTCTGGGCTGATGGCTCGGAGCCTGGAGCCTGTTTCCGATTCTGTGTCTCCCTCTCTCTCTGCCCCTCCCCCGTTCATGCTCTGTCTCTCTCTGTCCCAAAAATAAATAAAAAACGTTGAAGAAAAACTATAGGACATGCAAAGGAACAAAAGAATACAATACATACACAAGGGGAAAAAAGCAGGCAACAGAAGGTGTCTGTGAGGGCAACCCAGGTGTCAGATTTATTCAACAAAGACATCAAAGTAGCCACTATAAATGTGTTCAAAAAACTAAAGGAAACCATGTTTTAAAAAGTAAAGGAAGGGCACCAGGGTGGCTCAGACGTTAAGCATCTGACTTTGGCTCTGGTCATGATCTCTCCGTCTGTGAGCTTGAGCCCTGCCTCGAGTGTGCCCCAGCTCTCTCTCTCTCTCTGCCCTTCACTCACTTGTGCCCTCTCTCGGGGGAAAAGAAAAAAAAGTAAAGAAAGGTACAATAACTTCTCATCAAGTAGATAATATCAACAAGTAGAAAGCATAAAAAAAAAAAAAAAAAAAGAACCCAATGGAAATCTAGAATTGAAAGTACAATAACTGAAATAAAACTTTCACCCCTGAGGAGGCTCAGCAGTTCACATCAAAGACGAGGAAGAACCAGTGAAGAAAACCGGTCGACAGAAATTATGAAATCTGAAGAACAGAGAGAAGAAAGAATGAAGAAAAATGATCAGGGCCTTAGAGAAATGTGGGACGCCATCAAGTGCAGCAGATTCCCACAAATGGAGTGCAAGGTGAGGAGAAGAGAAAGCAGCAGGAAAAATATGTGCAGAAATAATGGCTAAAAAAACTTCCCACATTTGATGAAAAAACATTAATGTACACATCCAAGAAGCTTAAAGAATTCCAAGTAGGATAAACTCCAAGCCATCCACATTGGACACATCACAATGAGATGCCAATGGACAAAGGAGGGAAAATCTTGAAAGCACCAAGAGAAAACTCACTCATCATTTATAAGGGAAACCCAGTAAGATTAAGAGTTGCCTTTTTATAGGAAAGGCTGGAGACAAGAAGACAGTGGGATCACGTATCCAAATGGTGAATTCAAATGGTAAGTAAGTTCATTTGAACATTCACATGAGCATTTGTTACAGATTATTTAAAAAGTGCTGCTTTCCTGGGGCCACCTGGGTGGCTCAGTCGGTTAAGCATCCGACTCTTGGTTTCGGCTCAAGTCGCAATCTTGTGGTTGGGGAGTTCGAGCCCCACGTTGCACTCTGTGCTGACAGCTCAGAGGCTGGAGCCTGCTTCCGATTCTGTGTCTCCCTCTCTCTCTCTCTCTGCCCCTCCCCCACTCGCACTCTGTCTCTCTCAAAGATAAATAAAAATGTTAAAAAATAAAATAAAAATAAAAAGTGCTGCTTTCCTTAAATATTGCATATTCAGGCATACCCAGGGCTGATTAAAGTAGATTTGTTCTTATATTCAAAGTGTTGAAAGGAAAAAAAAAAAAGCCCAACGAAGAGCATGCTATCTAGTAAAACTATCTTTTATAATAGAAGGTGAAATGAAGACATTCCCAGATAAACAAAAACTGAGCGAATTTGTTGCCAGCAGACCTGTCTTATAAGAAACATGTAAGGAAGTTCTTCAAGGTGAAAGCAATCGACCCCAGTGAATCAAATCCATAGAAAAGGCAAAAAGCACCAGTAAAGGTAATTACATGGTTCTACAAAGACAACCTAAGTGTGTATCTCCTTTTTTCTTTCCACTGATTCTCTTCAAAAGGTTGTGTGAACGACAGGCACACAGGTACTGCTCAAGTGCACTGGCGGGACACAGCATCAGTGGCACGGGGGAGGGGGTGGCAGCGCAGGTGCAGAGGAGGAAGGAAATGGCCCAGGTACGGACTGAAATCCACAAGAGAAGAGCCAGAAATGGTAAAAAAAAAAAAAAAAAAAGGAGGTTAAGTAACACACTCTGTCTCGCAAAAAAAAAAAGGAGGTTAAGTAACACACTCTGTCTCGCTGTGTGTTTTCCTTTCTTCTCCCAGCTTCCTGATAAGGACATAAAATTACGTAACGACTATAACACCACATCGCTGGGTTCGTGATGTGCATGGATGTCACGTGCACACCAACAGCACAAGAAGGGGAAGAGGAGAAGCCCACACTGCAGGAGGCCTCTGGGTTTCACTGGAATTTAGTCTGGAAGTGAGTCGATTCTGGTAAGTTAGGATGTACCTGCTACGCCCTAGACCGACCACTAATAGCTCCAAAAATATACTGAGGAAAATCATTAAAGCGATTAAAATACTGAACTGGAAAGCATTCATTTGCTCAAAAAGAAAATTGCAAAGGAGAAATTAAAAAAAGAGAAAATAGGTAAAATGGTACAATTCGGTGAATATGGTAAAAACTGCTGAACTGCACGTTTCACGTGGGTGATTTATGTGGTATGTGAATTCTATCTAAATAAAGCTGTCACTAACAACAACAAAAAACAATAAAGTCGAGAGGTGGCCTCAGTTACGTGACTTGCTTGAGAAGCGCTCATCCCAAACAGGAGAAGGGTGGCCTATCTCAAAGGCTTTCAGAGCACAGGCTGTTAGGACCTAAAGGGACTGGACGGTTTCAATATCTCATTCACCCATAAAATATCAGAAAGCTCTCTTCCTCAGTGTCAAAACTTTTCAGGGTGTCTGCTGCCCCATCACTGCAGGGAAAAGGTCCTGGTGAGCGGGCACATCCCTTTCTGCACCCCTGGGCCCCCATCGCTGCTGGGCGGGCCGGAGAAGCCGAGGGCCCTGACCCACAGGTGCCTCACTGACAGACTGTTTAGTAACACTGGCCAGTTCACAACTGTGGGAAAGACAGACAAACATCATTGGCTAGAGGAACTTGAGGGTCACATGGCAGACCAAAGGTCAAGTGGCAACCGAGTTAGTCAGGTGACCCCCGAACGGTCGAGCGACGTGGGAAGGAGCAGCCTCAGGATCTAACAGCCGCCCAGCGGAGAGCCCAGGAGACCCGGCTGCAGTCTACGCTTGCCCTTTGGCATCCACGGGCACCACCTTTATAATAAATTTCACTTTTCCTCATGACCTGGTTGGAACTGTTTTTTTAACATTTTTTAATTTTTGAGAAAGAGAGCGCGCGTGCGCATGTGCTCGAGTGGGGGAGGGGCAGAGAGAGAAGACGGAGACACAGAATCCGAAACAGGCTCCAGGTTCTGAGCCAGCAGCACAGAGCCCGACACGGGGCTCGAACTCACGAACTGTGAGATCATGAGCTGAGCCACCCGGGGCCCCAGCTGGAACTGTTTCTAACTTCTTGCAGTTAAAAGAGCCCTATCATATGTAGCTTTAAACTATTTTACACTGTCCCCACAAAGAGGAACAACAGCTGCTCACCATCTTCAGCGAGCTTTCCTAAATTTGACAAGTAACTAAGTTTTCCTTGAAGGCTAAATAGCTTCGGAGCCTTTAACCTTATAAATTAGGGCCCAGTCTCTTCTTGCATATGTTCAGAGAATCTAACAGTCCTTATGTACGAAGTCCAGTCAGCCCAAAACTGAACACAAATACTTTACTGCCCTCTTGCCACAGAGCCAGAAACTGTACCAGGAGCCTGGGACAGAGAGACAGGCAAGGCAGGCACAGGGTTCGAGCAACCCTCTCCAGCTGTCACCAGAGCCGCCACATCCCTCTTATCACAGTGACTGGGACCTTGGGGACAGCTTTAGATAGCTGGCTGGGAAGAGGGCGTCACCCCCCTCCTCCCAGTGGGACGTACCTGATAGAAATCTGTTTTCTCTGCAATGACTTTCAATATTCCTGGAGCAACGGGAGGGACGGTCACCATCTGCAGCTTGCCGAAAAACGGGTTGTGTCCAGAGCTTTTATAGCGTTTCATCTTGTCTTCGATGACCAGGGCGAGGGACTGGGAGTGGTTGATCACCTCCAGCAGAGTGGAGATGGCTACGTTCTGGAGGAAGCAGTCAGACACACAGCAGCAAACGGTCATGAGGGATCTCAGCCACGACGGGAAAGTGCAGTCGCCGCCTCCTGGGAGGAAGCCAGTCAGAGAGGATGGAGATAAAGAAAATCGCATGAAAATGGTTCACAATTCGCAGATCCTAAGACACCCTGAGGTCCAGAAGTCACACGGCCAGCAGGTGCGATAATCTCTCATGGGGACGTGCTATCAGTCATCGCTCAGGGCCAGAGGACAAAGGGGACTGGGTCTGCCTTCAAAAGCTTGTCAGATTACCTGAATTTTGAAAATGTGTCAGGGCTCTGGGATGATTCAAAGCGTCTTTTATTTTAAAAGTTTACATCCAGTAAAACTCTCATTAAAAATTTCTTTTAAATTTACATATAGTATATCCACATTTTTTTGGTGTAGATTTCAAAATGTTTTTTCAAGGCTGCTCTCTCGATAGTGGGACTCATGGCATTAGCTTTAAGAGAGGCCCAAAATATACTGTGGACTTGAATTCCAAGTGCAGTGCCTCCAAGTACGGTGTCGTTTGCAGCTAATGATTTGAGAGACAGACCGCACAGGAAATTTACCGTGATGGCTACAAGAGGGGACAGCTTTGTCCTGTGTTCCTGTGTTCCCTTCAATTTGATCCCTTCTTTCTTGTTTTCCATGTTCCTCTCTTTTTCTTAAAGTGTTCAATGCCTGCTAAGGACTGAATTGTGTCTGCCCCAAATTCAGATGTTGAAGCCCCAACCCCTAATGTGCTGGTATTCAGAGGTGGGGCCTTCATGACGGGATTAGTGCCCTTATAAGACACATTAGAGAGATCCACCCCCGCCCACGTCCCCAGGATGTGAGCATCCTGCAAAAAGGTGGCCGTTTATAACCGAGGGGAGAGCCCTCCTCAGGAACGGACTATGCCAGCATCCTGATCTCCAACTTCCAGCCTCCAGAACTCTGAGAAAGAAATTTCTGTTGTTTAAGCCACTTGACCTATGGGATTTTGTTATGGCGGCCTGAGCTTCTAAGAAGCTGCCTGTTATGGGCTGAACTGTGTACCCCCCACCCCCCAACTCTCCCAGATTCTTATGTTGCAGTCATAAGGTCCTTTAGGACCTCAGAATGTGACCTTATTCAGAAACAGGGTTGATGCAGATGTAATTAGTTAAAACAAGGTCACATTAGAATGGGCCCCGATCCACCACAACTGGTGTCCTTATAAGAAGGAAATCTGAATGCAGGACACATACACGCACATGGAGGAATGCCATGCAGACTGGAGTTATAACGCCACGGTCCCAGGAACTACCGGAAGCTAAGGGGGAGGGCTGGAACACATCCCTACCCAGAGCCTTCAAACGGAGAACGGCTCTGCCAACAGGCTGATCTCAGACTTCTGCCTCCAGGGCCGGAGACAATACCTTTCTGTTTTTTTAAGCCACTCAGTTGGGAGGACTTTGTCACAGCAACCTTAGCAAACTAACACAAATCTTTAACAACAGGCCTCATGAAACAGCCTACTTCTTGATTATCATTAAGCACCTTTTATGTTCCAGATCCTTTAATGGGATCTGCTGCACGGGACACCTAAAGGTCAAAACTACAGCCCCAGCCTCACCAATCTGCCATCGGTAAGACACGAGTCAAATGCACACACAGCTTGTGACAAAATAAGGAGGAGACGAGTGTGGGGAAGAGTCCCCTCCCGGCAGACGCGGTTTCAGCCTGTCTGCAAACATCAGCTAGGTGTCGGGACTCCTCGGGGTGGCTCCGTGGGGCAGGGTGCTCACCCGGGAGCCGGAAGAGCGTTTCGCAAAGGCGCTCCGTCTCTTCCGCGGACAGGTACACAGGGAAGGTAGCGCAGTCCAGCAGCAGATGGCATGCGGCAGCGAAGGCCTCCCGGCAGGCCTCCCGTGAGCTCCCCAGGTCCACGACCCCCTGCTCCACGGCCCAGTCCCCCTCCTTCTTCCGGCCAGGGCTCCGGGGCACAGGTGACGGTGACTCCACGCTTTTTGTCTTAAATGGAGACCCTCGAGCCATGAAGAGGTCAGAAAGCATCTGCTTAAACTGGGGCACGCTGATGGGCTTGGCATCCCAGGAGTTCTTCCCGCCGGGGTCGCTGACCGCCGTGCCTGGTGGCCCGCCCTCGTCTCTGCGGCCTGCGGGCTCTTCGCACTTGGTTTCTTCTCCAGACGCCGTCGGCTGCACCCCAAAGATGTTCTTGTGGGCGAAGGTGGCAATCAGCTCCTGGATGCACAGAAACGTCCTCTGCATGCTCCCACCCTTCTTCCAAACGTCATCCTTGTCGGGAGACACCCTGGGGACCCGCAGGTGCTCCGACAGCTCCGGGGATGAGGCGCTGAGCCCGATCCCGCTGTCTTCAGATTTAAGGGGAGGAAACGAAGCTTCTTCATCACCCGGAATCACCGCCTTTGTGTCTATAATTACTTCACTGTTTTCACCTTTTACTGGACTCTGCAAAAAATGGAGATTTGTAACTACACCATCTCGTGGGGCCAAGGGATTCAAGAATCAGCCGAATCCAGCAAACCAAAGCTTGCACCTCCCGTTTTCCAAAATCCTAATTCTCTACCCCAAGACAACCCCCGTGCAAAAGTGTCTAATAAAATGAAGAAGGTCCATCAGGGGGATGGAGATGGGTGCAAGCCCAGAGAGAGGCCGCTGTGTCTCCAGCGCTTTGCGCAGGCTGGCGTTGAGCCCACTTTGTACATTCATTTAAGCCTTTGAGGTTCAAAAACCTGTTGCAAAAACAGTTTCTGATCTATTTAAATTTCAAACGTGAATGAGGACATTGGAGTGGGGGTAAAATAAAGGCATGAAGAAATAAAATGAGAGCAGAGAACTAGAATGAAGGGTTTGCCCCTGTAATATATAGCACCTTATCCGTGTGTGTGTGTGTGTGTGTGTGTGTGTGTACGTGTGTGTCTACACTTTGTGGCTTTTTCAAAGGGATGCCACTGCAACCTTTGATCACCAGCCTCTCCTCTTACACTGTTAACTTACATAATATTACATTAAATTTAAAACACTTGACCATTTACGCCACTGTGCTCTCTAGGGAAGAATGAAACAGTATGCACTTCTAAAAACACGGTTCGTTATGTTTATAGACAAACGCTTAAACTTTGTACCTTAAATCATTTACAGGATTTTTTTCCGATTAGCTATAACAGCTAGAAAAAGAAAAGGACTCACTGTGGAAAGGAAACGTCTGTGAGTGAGTCTGCACCCGAGGGGCAGGCCCAGCGCCTCCAGGAGTGCCTGGCTACCAGCCTGTCCACTCTCCTGCCCTTGGCTACACTGAATGGGTGTCAAGGCCAGAATTTTCAAAACATTTTTTTTTTTTGAGTGAGAGTGAGAGTGAGAGTGAGAGAGAGAGAGAGAGAGAGAGCGAGAGAGAGAGAGCGAGCATGTGGGGGAGAGGAGCAGAGGGAGAGGGAGAATCCCAAGTAGGCACCATGCTCAGTGTGGAGCCTGACACGGGGCTCGGGGCTCGATCCCACGACCCCGGGATCATGAACGGAGCTGAAATCAAGAGTCAGACACTCAAGGAACTATGCCATGCAGGCAGGCACCCCGGAATTTTCAAATCTTGAAGCGAAGTGGAAAATTAAAAAAAAAAATCGAACTGCTTGGGGAACTGTGACACAGTCTTCTGGGGACCCGGTCTGGCAGCGCCCACATCAAGTCAGAAGGGGCAAGCGTACCTCTCTCCCAGTTTAAAAAGAAATGGGTTTCATTACAACCCATTTCAAGGCATTGATCCTTCAGAGAAACCCGCAGCCACGAACAAGCTGCACTAGGACGCAGTGCGGTAACAGTGAAACCCAGAAACCGCCTAAATAACCCCAATGGGGCAAGACTGGAAGACACTGTAAAGCCCACAGCTAGGCTGTCATGGAGACTTCTGGCTTCCAGAACCGTGAGACAATAACTTCCTCTCACGTAAGTCACTCGGTCGTTGGTACTTTGTTATTGCAGACCAGGTAAACCAGTATCTCACTTAGGTGGTGGTGGTGTCGTTTTTTAATGTTTATTTTTGAGGAAAAGAGAAAGAGCACGAGCAGAGGAGAGGCAGAGAGAGAGAGGGAGACACAGTCTGAAGCAGGCACAGGGCTGTCAGCACAGAGCCCGACACAGGGCCCGAACCCACAAACTGCGAGATCATGACCTGAGCCAAAGTCGAACGCTTAACCAGCTGAGCCACCCAGCGCCCCTCACGTACGCGTTTAGAGAGATACCACCAACACACAAAAACATACACATGACGAGATCTGGAAGGTGAGTGGAAGCTAACCGAGAGCTGTAGGAGGAAGGGGGGGGCGGGTGGGTAGGCAAAGTGAAGGGTGATCAGCTTCCATGCTAAAAGATTTGGAAAGTGTCTGAGGATTTTAGAAGCGTAACTTAGATATTACCACTACATCCTCTGACCTTTACTCCTCCCCTAACCAACCCTAATTCTTTCCTGCTCCCAGGAGGGCATAAGCCTCACCTGGAGAACCACGTCAGCTCCTCGAGGCACGTACCGTGCTTCCACTCGTGGGCTCCATGTCCAGGTAGGAAGGTGGCATCTGGACCTTGCTCAGCACTTTGAAACATGTCTTCAAGGCATGCGTGAGCTCAGGTAAGCTTAGAGTCTCCATTTCCTCGGCCAGAGGCTGCACCAGGCAGCCCAGCACCTGCGGGAGGTACTGGGTTTGTACCTCAGAGTAAAGTTCCTGTGGAAAAAAGACCCGGGTTTAATGGGCTTTCAATTTTTGATCAGAAAAAAGCAAATGCACCTCAAAATGGCACCTTAGAAAAGTCCATTTTTTTTTTAATTTTTTTTTTTTAACGTTTATTTATTTTTGAGACAGAGAGAGACACAGCATGAACGGGGGAGGGGCAGAGAGAGAGGGAGACACAGAATCGGAAGCAGGCTCCAGGCTCTGAGCCATCAGCCCAGAGCCCGACGCGGGGCTCGAACTCGCGGACCGCGAGATCGTGACCTGAGCTGAAGTCGGACGCTTAACCGACTGAGCCACCCAGGTGCCCCGAAAAGTCCATTTTTTAAGAGCATAAGTTTTATGTTCGTTCCCAAATCAGAAAACAAAGTATTTTCTTTTTGATCTAGACAAATCAATGGACATTCTTCCTCTTTTTTTCAACTGTCTTTACCTTTTCTAGTAGAAAACTATTGCCACATTTGTTTCTATATTAAGTAAATTAGCTTCCTTTGAGAAAATTAGTCAACTGCACAATTTTACCTAGAGGTACATTTACTCTCACTACTAAACAACATTGTGTAGCAGCGACATTCTCTGCGCTAAAACAAACATTAAAAGTGTCGTGCATTGGGGGCGCCTGGGTGGCTCGGTCAGTTAACTTCAGCTCAGGTCATGATCTCGCGGTTCGTGGGTTCGAGCCCCGCGTTGGGCTCTGTGCTGACAGCTTGGAGCCTGGAGCCTGCTTCAGATTCTGTGTCTCTCTCTCTGTCACTCCTCCACTCATGCTCTGTCTCTGTCTCTGTCTCTCTCTCTCAAAAATAAACATTAAAGGGGCACCTGGCTGGCTCTGTCGGTTGAGCGTCCGACTTCAGCTCAGGTCATGGTCTTGCAGTTCGTGAGTTCAAGCGCTGCATCGGGCTCTGTGCTAACAAACAGCTCAGAACCTGGAGTCTGCTTCAGATTCTGTATCTCTCTCTCCCCCTCCCCTGCTCACGCTCTGCCTCTCTGTCTCTCAAAAACAAATAAATGTTAAAAAAAAATAAAATAAAATACATAAACGTAAAAAAAAGTGTTGTGTGTTTACGTAAAACCACTTTTCAGTATGGCAAGGTTTATCAGGCCAACGACACTAATGAAAAGCGTAAATATCAGCCAAGCATGGAGACTCCTCCTCACAGCAAGGGGCCTCACCAGGGGAATAACATCCAGAAGGAACACCAGAAGGGTACAGAGCTCCGAGACCGTCGGAGGAGGGCTGATGCTGTTCCCAACAGTGTAACTCTGCTTCGCTGGTCTACAGAAGTCACAGGAAAGAAAAACAAATCAGTTCTTTCTCCCATGGTAACTTCAAGCATTCATGATGTCCAATAAAGTTCCTCTATTTCAAACATAATGAAAGATAGCTTCTGTAATTCTCATAATTAAGCTTTGTAAAACTAACACAGAGAAGTGTCAGTGTCTTGAATCTGCTTATCTCCAAAACGGGTTTGGTCAGATCTGAACTTCATCAGTTCAGATGAGGGTGGTCCCACGCCCGGGTGGGATTCCACGGCCAGCGGATCCGGAGCTCTGCTACGGGTGCAACACTAGGTCCCCAGCCCCAAACCAAAGGCATGTTCCGAGGGAAGGCGCCTGGCTAGAGAAGGGCAGGCTGAGCAGTCGTTCTACTTTCCTGAAAGCAACCTGTCACAGCGCCTCCCCATAACCCCCACGAGCTCGGCACGGGAGCGGCTTAGAGTCTCCGGCATCCACACCGCTCCGCTCTGTCGGTGGCTGCTTATGCTATAAAACTCAACGCTTCTTTTTAAAGAAGCAGGTGACTGGTTAAATAGGTAAGTTACAAAATAGATACGTATCGGTGCTCAAAACAGAGTAACTTTGGATTCATCTAGCTCTCATGGGACAACTCGACCTGAGTTCACTGTCTTCACCGCAAATTACCATGTAGTTATCTTGGCATTTATCTGAGCACTGTGAAGAAGTACACACACTCTAGCCTAGGCAACTGTTCTCCGTGTCTCCTCTAAAGAAACTTGCGCATGTGTGTGCGAAGAGGACAAAGTACTATTTGCAACAATGGAAAAATTGAAACTAGTGTTTTAACCAGGTGTACAGACTGCTCTCCAAAGGACTGTTAACCCACCACCAAAACAGCACACTGTAAAAAGTTATATACAACCTGATACCGCTTATGTAAAGCCTGAACAGACACACGAGACTGTATCATTTCTGGATACGCACTTGTTATAAATGCACAGACAACATCACGGCTAGGACGGACACTAATAATCCCAGTAAGAAGGGGGAAGGTGCTGGGAAGGTAGGAGTTAGTTCTATCTGGGTAGCAACATTTTATTCCTTAAAAAAAAAAAATCTGAAAAAAAAAAAATGGCCAAGGGTTCACTATAATTTCAGTAATGGGTGCATGTGTATCTGACATTACTTCTTGGTTTTCCTTACACTTGATATGTTTCGTAGTTGATTTTTTTAAAAAAAGAAAGCACACCTTCTAACTCTGAAGTGGAAACACGCTGACCAAAATACAGTCCAGCTTCAGAATAACGTGGCCTTGGGTTGCCCGTGGGTCCAGCTATAATTCATTCATCACAGGTTTGAACGCCTGCCGGGACCTGGCTCTAGGGGACACAGAGCTGCACTGTGGGAGCAGCCGGGAAGTGAGGCGCTCCCGGGTTCCCATCTCGGCTGCTGCTAACTTGCCGCGCAGCCACACAAGGGCTGCGTGTCACTGGGCCCCGGCTTTCTTACGTGATACAAGGGCCTACTTCTCCTTGGGCTGTCCCGAGGCGTTAATGAGTGCGTGTAGGGCTCTGAGGCCAGAGAAGGGCCCACAGGAAGCGACAAGTCAAGCTTCTGCTAAGCTGCTGGGTAGTGGAGGACAGTGACAGCACAGAGCATCGCACTCAAGGGTGACAGGAAGGAAGGCTGACAGGGGGACTCAGGACAAGACGGGCTCTGAGAAATGACGCTATTCCCCTGCTGTAGGGAGAGGGACTGGGGAAAGGCTCGCAGGGAGGCACGTGGATCCCCACAGCGGGGCCACCATCCACGATGTCAAGGTGGTACAAGTCATCAGACCGAAGGTGA
The DNA here is from genome assembly GCF_018350215.1 of Panthera leo. Lineage (NCBI taxonomy): Eukaryota > Metazoa > Chordata > Mammalia > Carnivora > Felidae > Panthera > Panthera leo. The sequence continues at coordinate 9,166,682 of NC_056687.1, forward strand.
CTTGAAGCTGATTGTGGCAGCTGAGACATTATGCTTTTATCGGACCTGTTATGGAACAATTTCAGTAAGAATTTAAGGAGACTGGTGATTTCAAAACCACTCACTCTAGACACAGAGCCACAAAACTAAGCCTCCTTAAAGACATCAGCCTCCAGGAGAACTGTGCAAAGAGTCTATTTAGTCAACGTAACTTGAAAATGCACAGGATTTTCATCTCAGTTAATTAATTGATTAATCAATCAATTAATCAATCAATTAATTAGAATTAATAAATAAAAAAGCTTCAGAATTATGTGGCGGAGATTACCTGAACCTTCTTAATGGCAATATTTTTTATTCCGCTAAGATTTGAATTCTTTCCTGTCGTGTGCTCAGCAGAGATCACCCACCCTGAGCCACAAAAAGCAGCTATGAAACCACAAGAGCTTCCAGTCCTTCCTGAACATTCTATAATCTGGAACTGGACACTTACCTAAAGCAGTTCTCAAAGCACCTTGTCATATAATCCCAGAGAAAGTCTGTGCTTAGGGAAGTGATCAGCAAATTCACCGTTTTAACAATCTCCGAGGCATTTCTGTTTTCTTTTATTGCACTGTAAGGGAAGGTGGAGACTCTTAACTATATCCATGAGAAACCCTTCACTACAAGAACACTGTTCCTGAAAACCTGTAATTCATTTACTTGTTTCTGGAGAGATGGACAAATCCCAAGAAAGATAAAAATGTTACTGTCCTGTTACTGGAAAGAGTTTGCATGCCATCCTAAACAGGATTTATATTGACACATTCTCTTAGAAAGAAGTGTCAGAGGAGCGCCTGGGTGGCTCAGTTGGTTAGACGTACGACTTCGGCTCAGGTCATGATTTTGTGGTCTGTGAGTTCGAGCCCCGTGTCAGGCTCTGTTCTGAGAGCTCAGAGCCTGGAGCCGGCTTGGGATTCTGTGTCTCCGTCTCTCTCTGCCCCTTCCCTATTCATGCTCTCTCTCTCTCTCTCAAAAATAAACATTTAAAAAAGAAATAAAAAGAAACAAGTGTCAGAGCTGTTGTGAAAAGAATCTGGTATAGAAAACCAGTTTGAGTCCAGCTGTGGGTAATGAGATAGTCTGTTGGTAAAATAATATGGTATACCCATTTGGGTGGGAAATTTGGCTAAAATTTAAATGTATATCTTCTATGACTCAGGAAATTTATTCTATGGATTTACCCTACAGAAATCCTTGCATGGTCACCCAAAGATATATGCATGAGGATACCGTTGCAAGGCCATTTAAAAACACTGAAAAATTGGAAGCCACCTACAAGTCGGTCAGCAGGAGATTGACCAATCGGTCAGGATTCATTTAAACAGATGATCAATCCTTACTGAGGAACCTAAGACAACCATTATATTCCATTGTAGAAGAGAGCAGAGCTACTCACAACTTGCATTTAAAAGAAAAAACAGGCAATTAAATAGCTCATAATACCATCTTTAAAATAAAAGACAGGCATCTGTATATTTACATATGCATTCAAAGTTTGGAAAGAAATGAAAACGTTTTATGTTTTTCTCTCAAGGGTGGTGGAGCATGGGTGGTATCTTTTTTCTTGACATTTTCAAATACTGGTATGTTCCACAAAGAGCATGGTTACTTTCATATTTAGAAAAACAGTAATTCTGGGAGAAAAGAGGAAAAAAGGGGAGGAAAAGAGGAAAAATTCTGGGAGGAAAAAAGCAAACACTCAGAACTCTTGGTACATTTACAATTAAGAAGCCAGATAAATCCTCAAATAGCTTTAAATTTTCAATATATCCAATGCTAATTCAGGCAGAAGGAAACTACATCAAGAATAAAGTAAGGGGCACCAGGGTGACTCAGTCAGTTAAGCATCCGACTCTTGGTTTCGGCTCAGGTCATGATCTCATGGATCGAGCCCTGCATTCGGGTCTGGAGCCTGCTTGGGATTCTCTCTGCCCCTCCCTGGCTTGCTTGTGCACACTCTCTCTCTCCCTCAAAAATAAATAAAAGCATTAAAAAAATAATAAAGTCAAAAGGAAGACACTGCACTATCTTAAAAGGAACAAAAACAAAACCCAGGGTCGAGAGAGAACTACATACTCCAAGGCACCATGTCTGCCACGTCCTGAACCTCACCTGCTCTGCCTTCAGGGTCCTGTGGCACCTGCCCTCAGCGTGCCCTTGCCTGGCTCTCCCCTCTGCCACGGGCTCCACTTCCCAACCTTACCCTCCTCCTGCCATCCTCCCTGTAAGTCACCACGTGGACACACACCAGATCCAGGTTTCCTACTCGCTCAGTAAATACATTTTGTACATCCCAGGCTGGGTGGAGACCGGCTTCAACGCCTTTTAAACCCTTCACGGTATTCAACAGGGAACTGTCCTTTCACGTCGACTGACTCAAGCGCACAGGTTTTATCTTCACACGGGTCGCGATCCCTCGCGTGTCCGCTTTCTCCAGCCCCGCCCACTTTATACCACACGGCAGGGGAAGTGAGACGAGCAGCATCGGGGAGGGAGGAAGAAGTGCGAAGCTGGAGGCCAAACCCGTACCTTGTGAGCGAGTTTCCACTCTGGGTGTAACTAAGTTTAAGGTCAGAGCCGAGAGCGTCTCTGCAGTAAGAATAAAAGGCCCGGATGACTTCAAGGAACAAATTCCCAACCACTCGAGGCCCTGTGACGAAAAAGAAAACAGAGAGAGGTTAATAATCCGTATTTAAATAAGTAAATAAATGGCGTACGCATGAAAGAGAGAGGAACCGTACACACAATCTTAGGGTCTAAAATGCTCAGAAACTTTAGTTTGATAATGACAACTTTATTAAGTTGGAGGAACAACATTCACGTAAACGGCCAGCATTTCTGTCACACACACTACGGGCTGGAGACGCGCCCTAAGCGCGTTGGATCTATGAACTTATTCCATCCTCACAACAGCCGCGCGACCAGGTACCGACTGCTGTACGGACCACAGATAGGGGACAGAGGCAGCCAGGTTAAGTAACCTGCCCACGCCTGCTTCTGCCTGACGGACCCAGGGCGTGTGCTTGGTGTGCGTTAAGTGTGCATCACCTCTGGCCAGAGACGTTACCCGGCATAAATACCAACAGAGTAGAATAGGGCAACTTTCCTTATTTTTTAATTAAAAAAAATTTTTTTTACACTTTGAATTTGTGCTTTTAATCTTTTTTTTAAAGTAATCTCGAGCCCAACAAGGGGCTCAAACTCACGACCCCAACGTCAACAGTCACATGCTCTACCTACGGAGTCAGCCAGGTGCCCGTCTAAATCCTTTTAATCGTGAGCCAGAACCCCACAAAAAAAATAACACTGCTCTTGAAAAGCTTATTAAAATGGCACAAAAGAACTGGACCAGCCGCAGGTTAGAGAAGCACTGCTGTCAACCAGGCAGGTGGAAGGTGGCTGGACATTTCTGCCCCACAACCAGCAGCCACCAGGCAGTGAAGGCAGCGACTTCTCACCCAAGTGTGCAAAGGGATGAAAACAGGATCGATTCTGAGAAAGTGAAAGCTCTCTCAATGTATCCGTGTAAAAAGCAATCAGCAGATTAATCTTTGATGCTGCTTTTCCACAAAACCAAAAACGTGCCTCAGAAAACTTTTATTTATGCATTTTTGAGAACTTTTTTGATGATCAGCCCCAAGTATATTTTACCTACAGCATAAGAACGTCGAACGCTTTTGGGGCGCCTGGGTGGCTCAGTCAGTTAAGCGTCAGGCTCTTGGTTTCAGCTCCGTCATCGTCTCACGGTTTCGTGCGTTCGAGCCCCGCATCGGGCTCTGTGCTGACACTGCAGAGCCTGCTTGGGATTCTCTGTCTCCCTCTCTTTGCCCCTCCCCCACTCAAGCGATCGGATGTTAAGATCTTACTGTGAATGGATATCAGAGCAATTTCTGTTCTCTAAGCAAGGGACAGAGGTCATTGTGTTTTTAGCTGACACTCACAGGACCACAGTGTGCAAGAGGGGACCCTTCAGGAGCTGGAGTCTAGTTCAACCCCTTTCATTTGGCAGAGGAACAGACCGAGGCCCGCACGGCAGACGTGGCTTTCCCCGGGTCGTGAGGCAGAGAGAGGGAGGAGGATCCCTACTCACTCGAAAATAAGATCAAAGTGCATTTGAAGCATGACGTTGGACTGAGGAAACATTCTCACACAGTCAGTGCCCTATGTGCTCTGTGGGCACACAACACACACAGATGCGCACGATAGGAGCTCCAAGGTATTTTTCCAACAAAAGCGTTCACGTTATCGTGCAAAACTTTTAAGTGGTGCCCAGACAGGATGACTGAACACACAAGGTGATGAAAATGCTTCAAGATTCTGAAATTCCAATGACTGAATTATATTCAAAATAACATGTTGACTGTGTCTCGCCAAGTTTAACTCCCTCGACACAGGCAATCCACATCGGGCCTATGAGGATAACCGCATTTCTTTTTTTTTTTTTTTTCTCCTTAAAGTTTATTTAGAGAGAGAGAGTGAGCGAGCGTGCGCGTGCATGCAAGCGAGTGCAGGGGAGGGGCAAAGAGAGGGAGGGAAAGAGAATCCCAAGCAGGCTCCACGCTCAGTGCAGAGCCCGACACTGCGCTCAATCCCACGACCCTGGGATCATGACCTGAGCTGATATCAAGAGGCGGATTCTTAACCGGCTGAGCCCCCCCCCCCCCCGCCAGGCACCCCGGTAACCGCACTTCTAACATTACCTATTTCCGGCTTGTCCAGAAGACTGACGAGGATGCGGAAAGGCTTCAGATACGCATGATGGCGTTCCTCTATGTCAGCATCTGAGAACTTCTGGTGCAGTATCTCAGCTAGACCCTTTTTTTTTCCCCAAAAAAGCCACATATTATTAGGATATTGTAGGACACTGTAGCACAGCATGACACTCTTGGTTTTTCTAACTTTAAGCACAGTATGACACTATTGGTTTTTTCTAATTTTAAGTATTCTGGGATAGTTTATTTCTGATAGAAAACCAGTCACAGGGCACGAAACAGACGCACACAGAATTTTCCCAACCGCGTATCCAGCAACATTCCCAACATCTACTTTGAGGTCCTACAAATCAATCTACTGAGGAATCATGATCAGGAATGTTCTGATTGGGACCTACTTTCCAGAAAGTCTCCTTTACCTCAACTAAAAGATCCTTAGAATATTTTTCAAAAAAATACGAGGACTGGTCTTCGTAAGAATTTGAGAGTTCGGATTCTGGCACAACGGTATTTCCTTTAATATCTGAACCTGCAAGAGAACAAGAGCCATGAGCTGTAACAAGATCTATAATTTTAAGGTACATAACATTATGCAAGGGTCTCATGCTGCGGTATTTTTAAAAAGAGAACTCCTCCAACAGAAAACCAAATTCCAACCTGGTGAGACTAAGTCACATTTTCTTCTTCTGATAAAAAAAGTGGTATGCTAAGGATTCCAGCTCAACAGGCATCAATTTAGTTCATCCCAAGAGTTCACCCTGTCTTGGAGAAGTCTGATTACAAGGACCTAATGGAAACAGGATCATTTTTAAAATCCAGCATTTATATGGCAGTATGTGAACTCAAGCTATTCTCCTCTATATGCTCTTATTGTGAGTTCTGGGTAAGTCTGTGAGGTCTTCAGGGCAAGAAAGGCATCTCATGGTATTAGGAGCATTGATTCTGGGGCTGAGGCTAACAGGTGGGAGCCAGCAATCAACTTGTTCCCAGGTCCTCTCTATAGACAGCAAGTCAAGGTCAACTAAGCGGGAGCTGAGCATTTATCAGAATCATCCTTTTGATAAAAATGCTTAAAGAGTCTGTAAATATTCTTCTTGACATCCTTCACTGGCTTCCGTGCAATGGGTTCTGGCAGTTCTGTAACTACGGAGAAGAGAGGAAGGAAAGGGTTCAGAGAACTTCCTGACTTTGGTGTGAGAAGACCTATATGTTGAGAGTTGTAAAAGCGGAGAAGCAAAGGATTCTTTAGGGCAGTGAAACCACTCTGCGTGATGCTGTAAAGGTGGATGCGTGTCCTTACACGTGTCCAAGCCCACAGAATGCTCACCACCACGAGTGAGCCCTGGTGGAAGCCACTGACGCTGGGTGATGACGTGCCAGCCCCAGTTCACAGACTGACACATGTGCGACTCTGGTGGGGAGGTTGTGGGGGGGGGGGGGGGGGGCGGAGCTGGGAACTGTGTACCTTCCTCTTAATTTTGCTGTGAACCTGAAACTGCTCTAAAATCATAAAGTCTTAAAAAAAAAAAAAAAAAGCTGTGGAGTCCTTTCATGGTCACTTTGTGTGCCACCTGTGCTCAGGTACACGAACATGCAGATTTATAAAATTCTGAAGTGCTAGCCTCCAAGCCCTGGGATTTCCTGAACTCTGTCCCTGTGAACCAACCGTCAAAGGCTTTTCTACAAGTTTATGGGCTGTGCACAGAAACATGGGCCCGGGTTCTCAGGCTCTCCCAAAGTCGGTTCCAAATGTCTTCCAAAACTTTAGGTCAATACCACAAACATTTCCATCTGTATCAAACCGTCTGTGGGTTTGCTCTCACACCCTGCAAGCCCATGAGACTTCTTCATAGCAGCAAGCTTCTACTTGAAGGAGGTTTCACTACAAGTTTTTGTGGTATTTCAAGCTTCTTAAAATGCAATTCAGTGAGCATTTTAAATATCCCATTTACGGGCACCTGGTGGCTCAATCTGCTGAGCGGCTGACTCTTGATTTTGCCTCAGGTCATGATCCCAGGGTCATGGGATCGAGCCCCACGTCGGGCTCCGCACTGAGCGTGGAGCCTGCTTAAGATATTCTCTTTCTCTCTCTCTCTCTCTCTCTCTCCCCCTCCCTCCCTCCCTTTCTGTCTCCCCCTCCCCCAATCGCACACGTTCTCTCAATCTCTAAAATTAAAAAAAAAAACCCATTTGTTTATTTCCCTGTTTTTTGTGTAACAGCTGCAACATAAGCAAAGCTACAGCGTAGGCAGAACTCATCTGACCGGTGCCATATTCCGTCAGTGTGTCCTCTCTCCAGACTTCATGATTCAGAAACATATCACCAAGACTGAACCTTGATCCACAAATCAGCACTATAAGGTTTCATGTTAACTTCGACTTTCGATTGTCGTATACTGCTCAGTACCTAGTAACCACGCATAAAGTCTTCTGTTTAGAGACATATCTCTTCTCAGGAGGGTTTGGGTGGCGGCTGACAGGATATGCACGATGTCAGATCTGAGCAGAGGAATGGCTCTCTCGTTGGAATCCTATTGGAAGACAGAGAAAACTTTACTGCAGAGGGATGAACAAGTAGATCATCGGCTTTCTGAATGTGGCCCTTCCTTACCGGTCTACCAAGGTTGCTCTTAAAAAGGTAGTTCTCAAAAGGGGTTGGTTCTTCACGATGCCCACGGACAGAAGCTACTCAGTTTTTGCTACGGAAACACCATCCTCACAAAAATGAACAAGGACGCTTCAGCCAGCTGGAAGCAAATGGTGACCGCAAAGTGGCTGCTATAAAGCTGCCTGGATCTGTCCCACCTGCCCCCTGCCCCCCACATCCTCGGGAATACTAGGGACTTCCTGGGAGAACACAAACGGCTTACCAGACATGTATAAAATGGAAAGAAGAACAGAACAATTTCCAAATTATTTCTTTGCACCAGAACATTGGAGTCCAACAGTGATGCACACAGAGACTTTACCTGTAGATGATAAAACAGCATGGACATTTCACTCCCAAGTCATTTAACATCATTTGTGGGCTACTCTTTACACTCACAAAAATAAAATTAACTCTTCCTGGGAATCTTGAAACCACTGTGTTAAATCACATGGAATACAACAGTAAGGCGGAAATGTGGAAATATGGGTTCTAGCTCTAGACACTGGGGGTGGGGCAGTGAGAGGAGATCATCGAGATGACGTGACCTGGCTGACCTGTGAGCTGGAGGCTCCTCACCTTCTCCTCTGTCCTGGGAGTGTGCGTTCTGCTTGCCTTCCCTGCCTCAGAAGCTGCCTGAGGGACGCAGCTTTGACATGGTGATGTGGCACTGACGACACCTGCATGGTATATGTGACCGACCCAGGCAAAGTCTCTACATAGTAAACTTTTACAATCTGGCAGGTGGATGCAGAGATCTACTTGTCCTGTGCCCGCCCAAGACAAGCCTCATCAGTAAGCTCCCCGGCGTAGTAAACTGGCCGCCGACCAATCTGGAGTGGCCTGCCTCTTCCTTTGGCCTCCCGCTGCCCTCTGCATGTATGGGACATTCCGGGTCACACCCAGGAAGTTCCCAAGGAGGTTGTAAACAGTGTAACATCGGACAGTGGATCAGATGCAGCTCTCACACGTTGCATCTGAGAGCTTGAAGGGCTTGGACGAGATGGTCAGGTTCTAAGGCCTCAAATTCTAGGATCCAGAAAGGAATGTCTTTAGGTTCCGGTAGGATCTTTTGACTAACCCCAAACTCCATTCAGTTACATGGATTCCAAACCAATTCAATCTATACTCTATGTGTCTTTTCCAAGTATACATATACAGGAACACAGATGCAGAACAGTTGAGAAGAGCCGTAAGGGAAATGTTAATTCAGAAGAGAGGAGGGAAAACATTGGAGTTCTGTAGGAAAGCTGAGCAGGAAGGTCAGGGAGGGTCTGCACTGAGGCCAGGGGAGAAGGGGTGGGGAATGAGGGCAAGGAGCAGGGAGGCAGCATCACAGACTTGCAGGCCAGGCCGGACAGTCAGTTTGGGGGTGCAGAGGGCCTGATGGGAGAGTGAGACTGGTGGGTTGGGAGCAAACCTATAATACTCTCGAGTTTGGACTTTATCTGTAGGCAAGAGGAAGCCAGATATTTTTCAAGCATGGTATGGGTATGAACAAAGCTATGCTTTAACAAAGCAAAGAGCTAAGAGCAGTAAAAAAAAAAAAAAAAAAAACCCACAAAAAACAAGCCTGGATGGGCAGAGGATGGGCAGTCAGAAGATTATGATGTGGTCCAGAGCAAGGATCAGAAGCTGAAAGGAGAGCAGTGGAAATGGACAAAGCTGTTCAGTTTTACCACTAGGTGGTGACAGACTGCGGGCCATCAGACACACAAGACGTTAAGTCTAAAGATGTGGGAAGGTCAAGGGAAGGGATGACCTTGCCAGGAAAGAAAGCGGCCCTCCAAAGGGCCTGGGGATGGACACAGGAAGAACCTTGACAGTCTAGGTTTGAGAGCAGCCAGAGGAGAGGACGATGGCAAGAACAGGACTGACAGAGACAGTGGCTGGAGGAAGAGGGAGCCTGATGTGTGGACAGTGTGCAGTGTGACACAGGACAGGGAGGAAACGAGGTTCTAGCTACAGCAACAGACTCCGTGAGGCCTCAGAGCACTGGTCACAGCTAACTATTTCCCGAAGGGCCCTCCTTAGGTGCAAGTACTTGTTTGAATATGTAAAGCGTTAGTTAAGGCGTATGTTGAAAACAAACACCACCATCCTGGGTTTCATTCTGGGTACTGATGCCTCGAAGCCTCCTCCTCGTTTTGCTCAGCAGCAGAGCACACATGCTCTGAAGCTTGCAACACCTCCCTTTCCCTGCCGCTCTCCGAAGCCCCTCTGCAGCCCCAGTGACGGCCTGTGCCCAGGAAGCCGGGACCTGCGTGCCCCGCTCCACCAGCGTGAGAAGCAAAGCACCCACCGTGAGCTGGTAATCCGTCCCCAGCATGTACTTCTGCTCCTTGCCGGGCGAGTCCCTGCTGATGTGGCCCACCACGAAGAGCGAGGCAGGAAGGCGGATGGCGGGGCTCACCAGGACACTCCCCCAAAGGGCAGCGTAAAACACCTCCTTGCCGACCACCAGGGACAGCCTCAGGAGCAGAGCGTCTGTTCTGTGGACAAGACGTTACGGAAGGTAAGGGCTTGGTCCCAGGCGTCCGTGTCTCACGGTACCAACAGCCCCTGCTCGCCTTCCCCTGGCTGTGGGACCATTTCTTCATGGTTCTGAGAGGCTGCCGCCTCTTGCTTTTCTGTTCTGTCCACCTGCTGGCCATCACTGAAACCGAATTTGCTAAAACAAGCATGTCGCTGAGAGGTACAGCTTCTTGGCCAACGGGAAGTGTCTGACTGGTGGTGGCACCGTGGCTCAGGTCCATCTGTGGCTCCTGATGCTGCAAGACCCGGTGGGTGGGCGGTTCCACCACCAAAAAGGGGATGAGCAGACCAGTCACTTTCATTAACATGTCAAATAAAAAATAAAAGGTCAGTGCGACTGACTGGAGACTCAAATAATGATAAAGACAGCCCTCCATCTGAGCAGAGCCAAGAGACATTTGACTTTAGAAACACTGGGACAAAGTTCCCCTGGGAATTTGCAAATCCCATAAAGCCTGTCACTCCATCCACAGCACCCCCTCTGCTGAGTCCTGCTCTGGGACGCTCTCCTGCTGATGTCTGACATTCCTTTGTCTCTTATCTCTATCTGGGTCTCTCTCCCATGACGGGACATCAGCAACTCCACGTCCGCCCTTGAAGAGAAGCAGGGTCCTCAGCGGGTCCGGGCTTATTTTTCCACGGACACTGACCAAGGCCCGGCCCCTCTCCGCTCAGTGGTGTGCCTGCAGCTGACTAGGGCACCTTCCCCGTCAACAGTGAGAACGGCTTACGGGGCCAATGACAGCACCTGTCAGTAAATGGCAGAGGGAAATCTCCACAAAGCGATTTCATTTAATGAGTGAAGTGACTCAAAATCCAAAAGAATTCTACCTGTCGGGTTTCCTACTGGCAAAGAAGACAGGCAACAATCACAGGACTGGTCGTCCAGGGTGACGCAGTGGCCTACCCAGGTTCCCAGAATCAGGCCTGTGCTGTCCAGATCCTGTGTCTGCTTCCTGGCAAGGGACCCTAGGACGAGTTTAACCTCTGTGCATGTTAGCTTGTGGCTCTGAGATACGGAGAAGAGATGGAGATGTTCGGACCATGACCTGAGAGTCTCCTGTAAACCTTAGCACAGGCGAACAGAGCTATCACCTCCCACCCATTACTACCAGGTCTGCTCTGCTTGCTGACACGTCCCTAGGGTCCAGATGATTGTCGGACACACAGCTGGCACCCAAAAACACGGGGAGAGGAGTGTCACTCTTTCCCTCTTATTACGACCCGAGTCACCTTCAGCTTACTTGTCGATAATCAGTTCAAGGTACACAAAGGCATTTCGTACAGAAAATTACTACCTCTTTATATTAACAGTAAATTTTGTTCTCTTTAACACTAGTCTGGGGTACCTGGCTGGCTCAGTCTGTAGAGCACGTGACTCTCGATCTTGGGGTTGTGAGCTCGAGCCCCTTGTTGGGTAAGGAAATGACTTAAAATCTTAAAAAAAATAATAAATAAAACTAGTCTGACCCTTTTAGTCATAAAATACTTGAATTTTACTGTGCACGTGATGCACATTGCCACCTCTGCAGAAAAAACCAAAACTGAAGAGGCACGAATGACAGCCAAATGTTCAGGAAAAGCACACAGAATGTTTGGTGGCTAAAGATATCGACTGGTCTTCTATTGAGGCTGAGCAAACAAATAGAGCTTATCTCGCCCGGCTCTGAAAACAGCCCAGCAAAGGCCCTGATTTGAGGCAGGAGCACCACTCTCACTCAGCAGCAGCGGCTGCAGCGCACTGGGCAGGCCGACAGGCCGGTCTGGAGCTAGGAAGAGATTCCTACAGCAGGAGATTTGAGAAAACCCTGGGAGAGCTCCCCTCTCTCCGGGACCCCTCTCAGGGGATGAGTGATGCTTATATAAAGCCCGACCCCTCTCCGGGGAATGATGCTTAGATAAAGCCCGACCCCTCTCCGGGGACTGATGCTTAGACAAAGCCTGACCCCCTCCGGGGACTGATGCTTAGATAAAGCCCATCGCAGACACAGCGGTGCACTCACTGCCGCGGCATCTCCCTTTGCTGGAACAGGGTATTCCCAAAGTCGGTTCCACGGAACACCGACCACGAGCTATTCACGGAGGGTTCAACTGTCCAGCAATGGGGGAGGTGCCACCTAAGCTATCCCTTTTGCATTCAGAGTGCACGGGCTAGTTCCCTTTGTTGGAGAAATGCAGCTTATGTCTCCTTTTGTCCTAAAAAAATTAATAGACATTAAAAATGTCAATGATGCTGTAGTTCAAAAAAGGGCAATTGTGACAAGACTTTGCTAAGGAGATTAAAGTGAAGGGCAAGATAACTGGGTTAAAAGTCAAGCAACTCTCTGGGGCGCCTGGTGGCTCAGTCGATTAAGCCTCTAACTCTTGACCTTGGCTCAGGTCACGATCACATCGTTCCTGAGACTGAGCCCCGTGTCAGGCTCTGTGCTGACAGTGTGGAGCCTGCTTGGGCTTCTCTTCCTCTCTCTCTCTCTCTCAAAATGAATAAATAATCCTTATATATATAAAGAAAAGCCAAATAACTCTCTACTAAGTAAGAATCACTCCTATCATCTCCAATGTGAAATTAGCTTACACCGTTTAGAGCCCGGGACTCCAATGTTTTCTATTCAGATCGAATCAGCAACCAAAGCAGCCTCCGGACCCCTCCTATTTCCATGCCTCCTGCCTCACCCCGCCTGCCGCTCTCTCGTGCCTCCTGTAAACACAAGCTCACTCTCTATTCAATGGATAGTCAGTGACACAGGCTGTTTGCTGTAAGCCCCAAGCCTTTCCCAACTTGCCACTTGCGTAGGGGATAGTCATGGAAAGCCAACCTGTCACAGGAGCAAAGAGCTCGAGGTGTGGCCATGTGAACAAGCACAACGGTGACAACAGTGTCCTGCACCACCACAGATACATGACCAGAGTACAAAAATTCTAGAGCCAGCAGAGCTGATCATCATGGTGCCTGGAACTGACCAAGAGAAAGGTCAATAAATGTTTCAACTACCATTTAAGTCAGGCTTTCTCAACCCTGACACGATGGACTTTGAGGCAGGTAAGTCTTCACTGCGGGGACAACCATGTCACTGCAGGATGTTTATACTAGATGCCAGTAACACCCTCTCCATCTCAGTGGTAACAGCCAAAAATGATGCCAAATGTCCGTGGGGGACACGAATCACCCCAGCTGAGAACGACTAACTTACATGAAAATCTCTGCCAAGCAGTTTTTGCTTGCTTACAAACCTCCGACAATATTCACCTTTCCTCCATTTCCTCAGGAGTTCGAGATTTTCTCCAAACTGCTCTTGTTTTCTCAGTGCAGCAAAACACAGCTATGAAGCTATTTCACAGCACTTTTATTTTATTTTATTTTGTTTTATTTTATTTTATTTGAGAGAGAGTGCGCACACAAGTGGGGAAGGCACAGAGAGAGGGAAACAGAATGAATCCCCATGCTGTCAGCGCAGAGCCAGACTCGGGGCTCAAACTCACAACCATGAGATCATGACCTGAGCTAAAACCAAGAGTCAGACACTAAGCCAACTGAGCCACTCAGGTGCCCCTCATAGCCACTTTAGAAAAGACATTCCGGCCAGTCATCTGCAGGCATACAAGGGTCGGAAAGCCAGGGTGAATAAGAAGTCCTAACACCGGTCAGAGTTTCTGTTCTTAGGGTTCACTGACACACAAGCCAGGAAGCCTCCACCTCGGCGAAACTCGTGAGTCACCCTGCCCGCGGCGGCCCCAGCCCAACTCAGCCCTCTGCATGTGCTACCAACAGGACAGCAGGACCCCCGCTGACCCTCCTTTCCCTGTTCCTGCACAGTGTCTGCCGGGGGGTGTCTGACTCAGCTCCAGAGCACTCAGGGGGAGAAAGAGCTGACGACTCCCTCAAAACGATGACTTCTCTCAAATTAACACGGACACGGAGACCAAGGACTTTGGTGCAATCTTCCCATTACTGTGCCCGTGCACACCCACTCGGAGATTCTAGAACCCTCGACCAGTAACCCCCTAGGAGAGCTGAAAACGAATGACTCTGGGGTGCTGCAGACACTGGGCCTGGTTTCCTGTCACAGCTCCATCTACCCAGCGATTTCACGTAGCTCCACTCAGCTCTTGGTCGGATGTCAAGAAATCACAAGAAAAAGCTATGTTAAGCAATGTTAGCAACTGTTCAAATGAACCCTCATCGATCAACTAAGACAACACGCAAAAACACCCCAACTATTTACGCTCTTCTGGTGTGATTCATTCTTATAGATTAAAAAAAAAAAACCACAAATCGCAACACATTTAGGGAACTGATGTGTTCATCTGTCAGATGACAGAAAAAGCGTTTACGTACACACACGTGAACATACCATATTTGTCTGGGAAACATGAATGGGCCAGAACTTCCAGAAAGAGCCTGAGCTAGGAGTCAAGAGACAGATCTGGTAAGGGCCCTCTAGTTGACTCCTACATGACCTTCCATTCATCACCTCCACACACCTACCAATCCTGCATGCGGCCACCGGCTTAACAAGGCAGTGACACAGACTCTGCCTCCTACAGAAGTGGACGGCTGACCAGACCCACGGCAAGGGGGGGGGGGGGGGGGGGGCTCTCCGCTGGGAAGTGGGAAGCCACCACCTGCTCTATGTGAAAGTTTGAAATGTTCCAGTGTAAATTTTTGGTTAGGTATGTCAAATTCCACTACAAATGCTGTTGACTTAAATGCACCCTTAATAACCACTAGCCACAATCCCCCAAACCATTCTAGTTATCTGGTTTCTCTGAATTTAGGGGAGCACTCCAAATAGACCTTGGACTGATTCCTTGATTCCACCCCAGCCCCTGCACCCCCCCAGTCACAGCCATGACAAAGGTGGGGTGGCCGGGGCCTCTGGCGTGGGGGAAATCTGGGCCGGGCATTGTGTAATCAAATGAAAACTTTTGCAAGCACCAAGGTTTCTAAACCTCCCAGTCAGGCTGCACACAGGCTCTTAAAACAGGTCCTATTAAATAGAGGGTAATCACAGTGATCAGACGGTTGATACAACGGAAGTGAGTTCTTATGTGATAATTCCCCAGACAAACAGGACACGGTATATACCCAATAGTCTGAATAGACTTATGCCTTCTTCTGCTCCTAAGCACGAGTGAAACAAGCCCTCCGTGAGTTTTTATGCTAGGAGCTTTACAAATGTCTCCAAAGTGCTGCTGAAAGGTGTCGAGCTATTCTGCTTAGTTAGCATTGCCTTCTCGAGCCCCAGCCATCAATGAGCATGGCTCTGCTTTCGTTCAGAGGCAGCCAGGTGTAATGGGAAGCAGGAAGACTTTGGAATCTGACCTACGTGGCTCGGAATCCCAGCTCTGCCACTCACTCACCATGTGACTCTGGGAAACCTTACCTTCTGACTCTCACCTGTAACTGAAGGCAGTTCCCAGGAGAACACAGCATCCGGTCAAGCAGGGACCACCATGGCAATGGAAAGCATCACCCCGACTTCCGCACCTTTCCCTGCTGCTCCTTCTTCCCTGCTTCTTACACAGCAGGCCCCCCAACGTCCCCCCGCTGTGCACCAGCAGGTCCCCCTGCACCCCCTCCCCCGGTGCACCAGCACCACCCCCCCACCAGCAGTCCCGCCACCGTCAGCACTGGATGAGACCCACCTGTCGTAGATCTCCGAGCCCTCCTCCAGGCCGGGCAGCAGGCCCACAATGAAGGCCTGGAGACTGGGCAGGAGAAGCTTCTGCAGCGGGAGAAAGTATTTCTCATACAGGCCAAGCAGCACGGGCCTCACCGACATGGCTGCGTTCGCCAGAAGAGGAAACAACCCATAGCTTTGGGAAAGAGAAAGGGAGATCGGGGTGGGGGATAAATGAGACACCGAATCAGAAGTTTGGCACAATCACCCAGCCAAAGGGGATTTTAATTTTTTTATTACGTTTTTAAAAAAATATTTATTTTGGGCGGAGCACAAGTGAGGGAGGGGCAGAGAGAAGGGGACAGAGGATCTGAAGTGGGCTTTGCGCTGACAGCCTGACAGCAGCGAGCCTGATGTGGGGCTCGAACCCACGAACTGTGAGATCATGACCTGAGCCGAAATCGGACACTCAACGGACCGAGCCACCCAGGTGCCCCCAAAGGGGATTTTCAAAAGCAGCCAGCTAGCCATTTACACTAGGGACGGAGACGCTTGCCTGGCACGGGATGGTCACAACGTGCTGTTGGGCAAAGAGCGGACGTCTAGGCAGGATGCACGTTACACGTCCACTTAGGACACACTTATGGGGAGGCCGGGGAGGATGCCTCCAGAAGGTGAGCCCTGGCCGTCTCCTGCTGACGTCTTTAGGATGAACTGTTGCCTACCACTCCCCCATGTTGCTTGTCCTTTTCTAATCTCGTGAACTGAAATATGATTACTCAGGTAACAAAAAAGTAATACGGTAGGGAAGCTACTCTACCTGTACAGGAACAAATCCTTGGCCAGCCATTTGGTCCCCACAATTTTGAAGATAATCTCATAGGTTTCTAGGGCTTTTAGGTGCACACCACTGGGCAAAGCAGGATGGAGGCACTGGGCTAATCTCTTGCTGATGAGGAGCCGTCTTGGCAATAAGGAATACCTCAGGTTACTCTGAAGAGCCTGGAAAACAAGAGGAAAAACAGGAGGAAAAAGGGAGCAATGTTTACAATGGAAAGTAAATCTGTCGAGGCCAGGAAGACAAGAACAGATTCAAAAGGAAGACAGAGGGTCATCGTGGGGAACACCAGGGGGGCCACGAGCCAGGGGGCACGGGTATCAGGGAAGCCCCCAGCAATGCTGGAGGTGAGGCAGGTATCAAAATCAATAGCAAGGAAGATTCTGTCACCATCAGACCAGCCTCTTGGCCACACATAGGAAGCCAGGTACAGGTGAGGGCTCCAGTCCACGCATGAGGCTCAGCGGAGCACAGACCATATTGGGGGAGGTGACCCCCGTCCCTAAGAAGACCCTCGTTCTTGCACTGAGGAAGCCCTTGGACTCTGTCCAGGGAGAAGAAGGGGTCTGAGTTATCCCCATCATTCTCCCAGCTTGGCTTCACAGCCGGGGGCTCTGAGCAAGGGGTCACCCCAGAAGAAATGGGGGGGGCACACCTCTCGGCCATGACTCCTGGCATCTCCACCAGCTGGTGATCCTGCTGGGAGGGACCTGCGTCCCGCAGGAGAAACGCCCAGCCCCGTTGGGATGCGGCAACGGCACTCCTGAGCCGGGCCTTGCCTGCGTATTCGCAGTACCTGAGAACCACAATCAGGAGTGTGAGCGGACTGCAGCCGTTCTGCCCGGCCTCAAGTGACCACAGGCAGAGTGCTGCGGTTGGGTGGGTCCTCGTGACTCAACCTTATGAGACAAAGTGTCTGTCATTAGGGAACAGTCCACAAATATTTGCTGAAGGCCTACAGGGTGAAGTCCACGCTTCTCAAAAAGCCACTCAAAGGCCTCCATAGCATGACTCCTGCCTGCCGTGACTCTTAATACTTCAGATCCATCTGTGATTCCTGCCTGGCTCTCTGCCCAAGCTCCATCCTGTCCACTTTGCTAATCTCCCTCACATGAGACCTAGCGCCCCGTCTCACGGAGGTGGAATGGCTCTCCCTGGCAGGGGCCCTCCGTCCCCTTCCCCGTACTTAGTTCTGGCTACTCTGGGTTCCATGGGCATATCTGTCACGGATTTACAACCCTGTTCTACTGATCATCTGCTTCACGGCTGACTCAGGTGGGCAATGACTTGAGGGCTGGGTCTATGGTCTTCCTTCACCTGTAACAATCACTTGGGCACTCTAGATAGCACCTGAAACAAAGCCGGCGTGTTCTGGAAGAATGTCAGAAGACGTGTGATGCCACCTGCACTCTGTGTCACAACTGCTGGCCGCTGGACCACATGTTCTTTTGATCAACGAAGAAAATGACCTTAAACATACACTGAGGTTATGCAGGAGGCAAAGGGAAAGGAAGGAAAAGAATATTTTTCATCGGAAGGCTGGAGTCTAACTGAACTCTTGAATTCAATAAACCTATGTTTCAAAAAAATAAAAAAAAAAGCTCATGCAACTAGAAGTCATCAAGAAACACCTTGAAACATTATATATATGAGTCTGACATTTTAAAACAAAGGGAAAGCCAACAAATTAATTTTTTTTAAATGTCTCCTGTCAAAACAAATCCTGAGGTGACTGGAAACACATGCTGTGACGAAGGATAAGAACAAACTGAGAGTTTTGGCAGAGGGAAAATGAATGTGGGAAACGCACAGGAAACTGCATTTTATTATGGGCGTTTTCAGACACACAGAAAAGCAGGGGCAACGGCAATGTAACCAGCACCCGGCTTCAACGAGCATCAACTCCCGGCCAATCCTGAAGACGCGGCTTTTGGAAAACCACGTCTGAGACTTGACTGGCTTAACAATAACGTGGCTGTGGGCTTTCTCCATGGATTTAAGAGCAGGAGAGAGAGCCTCTGTCTTCACCTGTAACAATTATTTCTATCAGGATAAAGCACTTGTTTTTTAAGTCACTACCTACTCTCGTTCGCCTCAGTATCCTCAGGATTTCTTCTATCTGAGGTGGAAAAGATGTGATGCACCTCCCATGGTGGTCATCCGGGACTCACCAGCATCTGCTTCCCTTGGGCTGTGCATGTAGAATCCCATTTCTCTGCCCTTGTGACCCTAGGTGTGGCAGCATGACTTACTCTGGCCAGAGAGATGAGTAGTGATACGTGTCATATTGGCATAGGCTCTACGAGCCAACTCAAAGCTTGTCGGGTGCTCTTCTCTTGACTCTAAGATCATGGAAATGTGGGTTGAGCTGAAGCCCTTCCCAGCCTGGCTCCCTGAGAAATTACAGAGCAGAAACCCCTTGCAGCCCAGTGAGGCAGAACTCAACCATGCTGTAACACTCACAGAGATTAGGGATTGTTTGTTACCCTGGCATAACCCTCCTTATCCTGACTGATACACCTCTTCCCACATAAATGCAATGATGATGAACCACAACCATTCTTTCCAAATGAAGGGGGCTGCTTGCTATTTTTCATTTGAATGTGTGACTTCATGTAATTTGAAAAAGATATAGGAAAAGGAATATAACCAAGAACGGAGGCTATAACCAGCAAAGGTGGACCTGGTTGTTCATTGTATGCCGTCCACGTTAATCCATGCAAACACAGCATGCCTGAGACAGGGGCTCTGTGCTGTTGAGGGAAAGGTGCCTAGAAATATAGGATGCTGCTTGATCTGAAAATTCAGCAAGAATAAAGGAGATAAGCAGATCGTACGCAGAAAACCGGGAAGCTGTTCCTCCTTCCTGGTAAGAAAAACGCCAATTAGAACTACAAGGAAATACCATCCTTTTCACCCATCGGACTGTCAAGCTCGATCAAGGCGCACAGGTTCAGGAGCGGACCAGGGCCAGCCAGGGATCATGAACCAAGTTCCTCACCTGGAGTCAGGATGTGGCCAAACAGAACTTGCGAGCCTGCTCCGTGGAACAGTCAGGACATTCCACCCTGCAGATTTCCATCACCAGTGACGGGACTGAAATAGTGCCTCGGTCACAGTGGCTGTGCTAACCCGCTTCCCACAGAGCCTGCCACTCAACAGGTGCTTCCACGCTGAGGCTAAGCAAACAAGACTGTAGTATCGTTAGACCGGTTTAACATGTGAGCATGGGGCTGACAGCCTGGCATTCCAGTCCCACCATTTATTTGCTCATTGGGCAAATTCTTTAACCTCTCTGGCTATAGTTTCATCTATAAAAATGAAGATCATGGCGCTTCACAAAGTTGCAAGCATCAGGTGAGACACCACATGTAAACAGGACAGCACGCTGTCTGGCACCCGGGAAGCACATGACCTCTTACTATAAGGACAAACTGAAGGGGCACCTGGGTGGCTCAGTTGGTTGGGCGTCTGATTTCGGCTCAGGTCACGATCTCACGGTTTGTGAGTTCAAGCCCTGAGGCGGGCTCTGTGCTGACAGCTCAGAGCCTGGAGCCTGCTTCGGATTCTGTGTCTCCTTCTCTCTCTGTCCCGCCCACACTCACACTCTGTCTGTCTCTCCCAAAAATAAATAAACATTAAAAAAAAAAATTTAAAAAAAAATAAGGACAAACTGAAAAGGAAGCACAAGACTTAGAGATGGAGAGAAGATACACTGCATTTTAAAAGAACTGACTGATGGGCAGGGGCATCTGGGTGGCTCAGCTGGTTAAGCATCTGACTCGGTTTTGGCTCAGGTCAGTGACCTGAGTTCGAACCCTGTGTTGGGCTCTGCGCTGGTAGCACGTAGCCTGTGTGGGATTCCGTCTCCCTCTCTCTCTCTGCCCCTCTCCCACTCACACTGTCTCTCTCTCTCTCTCTCTCAAAATTAATAAACTTTAAAAAAAAATTTAAAAGAATTGACTGATGGGGGACCTGGGTGGCTCAGTCATTAAGTGTCTGACTTTGGCTCAGGTCATAATCTCACGGTTCGTGAGTTCAAGTCCCAGATGGGGCTCTCTGCTGTCAGTAAAGAGCCCGCTTCGGATCCTCTCTCTCTCTCTCTCTCTCTCTCTGTTCCTTCCACCCCCATCTCAAAAATGAATAAACATTAAAAAACAAATTTTAAAAAGTTTCTCTAAAAAAAATAATAAAAGAATGGACTGATACCCAGTTGTTTACAGATAATGCCCTTTATTGTCACAAAAGCAAACAAGGACACTAGTTAGGGGTGCTGATGAGGAAGGGTGAAAAATATATCAAATCAGAAAAGCAAAACTCAAACCGCTCTTATGTTTGGTGGTAAGATCACTGCAGACCCAAAATATGATGAAAATCCCAAGAGACACTAAAGCAAAAAAGGAAATCTGCACAGAGGAGGTAGAGTTGGGAGAACACGAAACTTCCTTTTAGGAAGACAGAGGCAAAGATAAACACCAATGCTGAAGATTAAAAGGGATAATAAAATATTACTTCTTAAATAATATTTAAGGCAAAATTTCTAAACAAACATTTTGCAAGCCTTAAAACTGGAGATTAGAATCACCAGTGAATAAGGAATCTACTCCTGAAATCATTGTTGCACTATATGCTAACTAATTTGGATGTAAATTTTAAAAAATAAAAAATAAAATTAAAAAAAAACTTAAACAAACAAAAAAAAAGAATTGCCAGTGAAACGCTTTGTCTGTAGTGCATTTAAAGCACTTTCTGAAATAAGGGATTCCCTTAGACAGAGCACCTCCTCCCCCAGAGTGATGGACTTCATGCAGGAAAGGAGGTTGGGGACCCTATTTAAAAACACTTTTTAAAATGTTTATTGTTTATTTTTGAGAGAGAGAGAGAGAGAGAGAGAGAGAGAGAGTGCAAGCAGGGGAGGGACAGAGAGAGAGAGTGGGGGACAGAGGATCTGAGGCAGGCTCTGCACTGAGAGCAGAGAGCCGGATGCGGGGCTCAAACTCACCAACTGTGAGATCGTGACCTGAGCCGAAGCTGAACGCTTAAACGACTGAGCCACGAGAAGCCCCTAAAAACACCTTCTGCGTGGGCAGTACTAAGCAGCATCTCGCAAACATGCCTGAAGGGGAACATAACCTAACTCTTGATGCCATTAAGGAAACAGTGATCTGCTCGCCATCACCCTACCCTGTGTGCAGAAGCTGGGGGCGGTGGGGGGAAGGGGGACCAGTGAAGGAAGAGCCAGTTGCTTCTGGTCAGTGGTCACAAAGGTGTGGTGTCCCTTTAGAAGACTCCCTTTCTAAGACTCTTCCTTTATTCTCGTTGAGGGCTAATGCATGGCCATGAGGGGAACGGCTCCATGTTTTCAGGGCAAACTTAGATGAGAATGAGTCATCCAATGATTCACTCTGCCACTTTGGCTGCTAAAGATTCAGAGCTCACGGTGGTGTTTGAGCCACCGTGTCTTTTTTCAGGAGCTCCTCTACCTGGAAGCTGTCACTTAGGCATCCCTGGACATGCGAAGTGCTTGGCCCATGTGGCTGGCCCACTTTTAGGATCTGAAAAGCACTTCTCAGTTGGAAACTGGAGGCATTCTGCCGCATCCTCTCTGAGAGTGAGATCAAGCCAGATGCCCAGAGCTGTCACTGCTCTTGAAAAAGTAAATGTTCTATTTAGAATAGCCCTGGCCTAGGAGGTTTCAAAACGGAGTGCTGTGCACTGGCGGTGGGCATGTAAAATGGTGTAATCACTGTGCACACAGCATTGTGCATGGTGGCCCCTCAAAAGATTAAACATTTGACTTGTTTACCAAACTACCATATGATCCAGTAACCCCACTGCTGGGTACACGTTCAAAAGAACTGAGAGTAAATATCAAACAGATATTTGCACACCCATGGTCACTATAGCACTGTTCACAACAGCCAAAAGGTGAAAAACACCCAAAT